>NW_027325375.1:30809761-31409761 GCF_036924035.1 Leuresthes tenuis | reverse complement strand
CAAGTATTTCAAAGGCTTTTCACCTCGAAAACCTGCTCCTGATTAGAAGTGCAGCCTTGAACAGGATTAACACCATTTCCCCCAGAGTTTTAAAGGGCAGAGAGAACTCACTGGATGCCGCCAAAGGTGCAATGGTTTCCAATGTTCCAATGATAAAAATATGATACTCTGAGTGCCAGCTAACCAACTACAAGATGGTTTAATTAGTCTTTAACCTGATATTCAGCTCCAGTTTATATGTCAGGACTGTTGCAGGTTTTCAGATGATTTCTCTGTCCTCACTCTGCCAGTTTACAATCTCTCACTGAGATTCACAATACCCCATGTGCAAAAGCTCATCCTCTGGTGGTGTGGGCGAGATAGCGGTGGGATAACATCTCCGTCTTTCTCCTTAATTGACTTGAATAACAATCTTTGCTCCATTATCTGACTCTGGCATTCGTTAGGCTCTTTAGTCCTTGCTTTAAGACAGATCTGGTGGGTAGCTGACAGTAATGCCCCCTTGGGACAGTCAGCCCTGGTTGATAATCATGCCAGGGGTGATTGAACCCTATAGCCCCCCACAGGGAGAGAGGGCACCATAGAGCCACAGCACTGGGAAACAGTGAGGTCAAAGTGAGGTGGTGCTGTAAAGCTTGTGACTGGAATTGGACGTCACCTTTTAACCTAATTTCTTTAAGCTGACCCAGAGCTAATAGCCAAGCATGGGCACAGAGGATATGCAATGGACAGGGGTCAGCTGGCAATGACAAGAGGTCACACAAGGGTCCTCCCATAGTGAGTGGCTCTCAGTAGCTTGTCAAGTTGAACTTGTGCAGACTATGTAAACTATTAGTCACCAGCGCTGGTATATAGACCAACATGCAGTTTATCATCCACTTTTCGCTCCTGTCACAAACAACACAACTTCGGGAAAACTTGTCCCCAATGCAGTGAGAATGTCACACCATTCATAAGCTGAGCCTCCATCAAAAAGAGTCCTGCAAGTGGACACCGTATGTCTATCTGTAAGCAGTCAATACAGGTGGCCAGGAACCATTTGGTGGACAGGGGCTATACCTCCACAACGACCTGACCAAGGCAGCTGAAACTCAGACGATAGCTTACTGTGCTCACCTGGTTTGATTGGTCAGCCTAATTAAGTCTGAAAGTTGAAAGTGTCACTCTCCTGTAGGTTTATCATTCTATAATTATGCAAAGGGACATGGGAGTTAAAATGCTATATCCGAGATGGACAGCGCTAAAATGTGGAGCCTCACAGAGTCAGTCGGAGGAAATCTTGTACCAATGTCTTCCAGTAAGTCAGCAAATTTGTTGGGCAGAGAAGCCAAGCTGTAAATCTGTAAATATCTGCTCATATAAAGTGTGCAATGAAAAAAGATCATCGACATCCTCAAAGTATGTTTAAGAATCTGATCACAGTTGATCGACAGGTTGTCTTGTGGATAGTTACGGAGAAGCTCGACCACAAGAACTGAGACATAGATGGTTTTACTCTAACTATGTGGGACACGCAGTCCAGTTTTATTGCCTTTTTTCGAGCAGTTTTCAGACCTCTGATGACCACGGATGCATTGAGGACAGTTGTCCTTTTTAGATATGTGCTATATGTATTCAACCCCTACAACATCTACAATATCAGGTGCTACTGTCCCACCACCATTTTCAGGAATATAATGATCTAAGAAACTCATTCACAGTGCAAGTTTTTCAGTTTTTGTGACAGCTTTGTAGGGAGAAATGCTTAATAATGCTGGAACGCAGGTCTCTGCTGATCAGTCCATAGATGATGGGGTTGATAGCTGGAGGAATAATAATGAGTAAAATGCTGAAGAACTTCCTGATGTTTTGGGTGACAGAGGGAAATCTGAGACTCACAATTATAATCAATGAAGCGATTTCATAGAGCACGTACACAACAAGGTGGGGTGTGCATGTCTGAAAGGCCTTGGTGCGGATGTTTCTGTCAGTTCTGCCTTGTTTTACTGCAACACTCAGGATCCTGATGTAGGAAAAAGCAATGATGATGAAGATGCCTGTACTCAAAGACCAGGTCATGGATAGACCTGAAAAACATTTAAAAAGCTAATATTAGTGACACATATGATGCTTATTCTCTGTTTTTATGCTCAGGACCTCAGTGAAAATTCTGTAATTCTGAATAAAAGTCATACCTAATTGAAAATGTACGAAACAAACAACAATCCATCAGCAAAACTAAAGTTCTAACAGCTATAATTATGAGTTTTTCTGCTGAAATAAACAAAGCAAGGTCTTTTCAGACATTGACAGTAATTTGTGGACAAAAGGAAAAGCAAAGCTACATTTTAAACAAACGCACTCACCATAGATGTTGTTTATGGGAGTTGGAATGCAGGCCAGGTTCAGGATGCTCCGGTTGCTGCAGTAGACATGTCTGATGGTTTGGCCGCATAGAGGAACATTTATGTGGAAGGTGAAGAGCACAGCAATAAGCAGCAGGGCAACAATCCAGGCCAGAGCACAGCAGATGTGCAGCCGAGCCGACGTCATGATGGCGTGATACCGGAGCGGCTCACACACTGCAACGTACCTGTGCAGAGAGCATTTCAAAAAGGAATTGTGCAGTTTATCCAGCAGCAGAGCAGCCATATCGAAATTATAAGAAATGTTTTCTCTAGATTGAAAACAAGAAATAAGAGCAAGAGGGAAAAAGCCTTTTTGTAAGCCATCAAACAGCATTTTAACAAAGCAGCTCAACAAATAACTTGACAAACTGTCTCATTCTCATTCATTTCAGGTACCTGTCATAAGCCATTGCACCCAGAATAGTCTGCACTGCTGCACCATATGTGTGCACACAGAAGGCCTGAGCGATGGCCAGATTGTAGGCGATCCTCTTCTGCCCCATCAAGAAGTGCATCATGAGGCGAGGCAGCACCGCAGTGGCCCCCAGCAGATCACACACCACCAGGTGGCAAACCATGACAAACATGGGCCTGTGCAGGGTCTTGTCCATGACAATGATACTCACTACTATGCCATTCCCCAGAAGCACCACTATGTAGGCAAACAGAGCCAGAAAGAACAAGAAAGGGCCGTAGCCTGTAGGTACATCGAACCCCTCCAGCTCAAACACAATGGGCTGTTTTAGAGGAGTGACCATTGTTTGGTTCTCCATCCAAGCCAGTATGGATCTGTAAAAGACAGGCAGAGTAAAACCTACACGTCTGTATTCAGGCCAGATATTTATCATGTTAGATTTATCAGTTCTAATGTTTATTCCTGTCAAATGTTAGCTAACACATACACATGTGACATAACTGCTGGTTTAATAAAATCTATCAAACAGCTGTACCTCCAAAACATTCAACTGACACCTGATAAAGAAACAGACTTTAAGAAAATCAGTATTTCATCTTATTAATCATTAGAACAGCGATCACAACACTTAATTCTTGGGGACAGCATGAAGTTTGCTCTCCCCTGCCTGTCAGAACACTGATGTTGTTCTGACTTGTGGATGAAAGCGTGTCGTCTTATAATGACTTTTCTTTATGTTCCAGAGTCAGCTGCGCCATGGAAACACCAATCAGGAGAAATCTCTATGGAGCAAAGACTGAAAACCAGTACGTAATGTTTTCAGTGCGAGGGCTCAGTTTGAACACTTTGGAAAACTATACTTTTCACCACCTACTTATATTCTGTAGCAGAACTGTAAGTGTTCTGTGTTTACATCTATTTCCTGCTACCTACCTCATTTACACTGGTTAATGCTTCACTGTCTGAAGTGTCCTTGTTGCACTGTGTTTAATGTTTTAATGTTTGCACACTTTGTCTTTCTATGCATACATGCACTTTCTAGGGGTTCAAATCCCCTGCATGAAAGGTACTGTCTCCAGTAGGGATCCTTAGGCAAGGCCCCCTTACCCTATCTGCCTATCTGTAAGTCACTTTGGATAAAAGCGTCTGCTAAATGCATAAACATAAGCATTGTATAACTCTGTCTCAGTGCTGTATGTGGCACTGTGGTCCTGGACACTCACGACCGACTTTGCAGCAGCGTACATAAACTTCCTTGTCGAGAACGCCATCCCCACCAGGAAAGTGACCCATCAGACCTGGATCCTGTGGCGGCTCCTGACAAATTTCTCAGGGGGGGCAACAGTAGCGAAAATCCTCGGTTATATGATTTCCCTCCTTCTGAGGATTTTTTAAAATATTTAAATTTGGTCTGGGAGGTCCTGATTGTTTGGTTGCCATTTTATCCCCATTGCTATGCCGACTGAAGAGGATTTCTTTGAATGAAACAATTAAGTGTGGGTCCTGCAGAGGGTGGAATGCTCTCTCCGGGTCGGGAATGAGATCCTTCCCCAAGTGAAGGAGTTCCAGTATCTCGGGGTCTTGTTCACAGTGAGGGACGAATGGAGCGTGAGATTGACGGCGGATCGGTGCGGCGTCTGCAGTGTTGCTCTGCACCGACCCGTCGATGTGAAGAAAGAGCTGAGCCAGAAGGCGAAGCTCTCTATTTACTGGTCAATCTACGTTCCCATCCTCTCCTATGGTCCTGAGCTGTGGGGAGAGACCGAAAGAACAAGATCGCGAATACAAGCGGCCGAAATGGGTTTCCTCCGCAGGGTGTCTGGGCCTCCCTTAGAGATAGGGTGAGAAGCTCAGTCATCCGGGAGGGGCTCGGAGTAGAACCGCTGCTCCTCCGCATTGAGAGGAGTCAGATGAGGTGTATCTGGTTAGGATGCCCCCTGGAGGCCTCCCTGGGGAGGTGTTCTGGGCCCGTCCCACTGGGAGGAGACCCGGGGGAGACCCAGGACACGTTGGAGAGACTATGGCCTGGGAACGCCTCGGGGTCCCCCCAGAGGAGCTGGAGGAAGTGGCCGGGGACAGGGAGGCCTGGGTTTCTCTGTTAAAGCTGCTGCCCCCGACCCGACCCTCGGATAAGTGGCAGATGATGGATGGATGGAAACAATTAAGTTACTCCGTACACTCACCATGCTGACCTTGAAAAGGACTAGCATACGGTGGCTATGCTAGCTATCTTCACGTTACGTATGACCAAAGCACGTTGGAGCGAGCCCTCCCATAGAGATTGTATCGTAACGCCAGAAAAAAACAGATTTTATATTAGAGTCAATGGGAGCAGTTGGGGTGATTTTCAACCTGAACCGGTACCTTATGCTGACTGGACAGTGACTTACAGCTGAAACTGTCTGGAACTGTCACAGCTGCCATAACTATGGAAAAATATGACAGAAAAAGAATCGTGCATCACCCGATATGTGGATATATGGATATGTTTTCTTGTGTCCGAACATCAAATATGAGCACCAAATTACAAATATGTACCGATACAGTGCACATTTATCAGAAAATTAGCTAGCACCAGTGAATCTGGGGATAAAAAGTAATTACTTGCATCACTATTCTTTCAGGAATCACTGAAAACTGCCAAATCCCAAATCCCAAAGACCCGATGAGAAAACAAGGGTTAAATATTGCTGTTCTGTGCAGGGATGGAAATGTTGATTTCTTAACATTACATCAGACATTACAAGAGGCAAAGTGATCCCCTGATGTTCAACCTGCATCTACAAATACGTTCCACACTGCTGCTGCGGGTGTAGCTGTTTACCTGCACTTTACACCAGCAGGTATTACTCCAGCAGTTGCATTGTTGTTTTCAGACGTTTTGGCAAAATGATTTGAAGTAATATGATTGTTTCACTTTGCATTTGTCATTGTTGCCCTTTCTCTTGATTTCTGTAACTAATCTGATTTTATCTGATCTGTTTTCATATTTCTAGGATCAGTTAATCACCACTTTTGTGAATATTTGGTTTGTTCCTGCAGGCTGATGGAAAACTACACCTACAACAGCTTTGTGCTCCAGCTGGAGGGGTTAAAGGTCACGGAGGATTCTATCTACCCTGTCTTTTTCTTGTTCCTTTTTTCCTACATTGTTTTCATGATCATGAATTTAGGGATTTTGGTTCTAATTTTCATTGACAGGAACCTTCATCAGCCTATGTATATACTTTTTTGCAACCTGACAGTCAGTGATATTATTGGAAGTACCCATATTTTGCCCCGACTGCTCTCAGATCTTCTGCTGCCTCCATCTGAGCGCCTCATCGGTTATTATGAGTGTGTGGTTCAGGCTTTCACCACACACTTATTTGCGACCACTTCCCACACCGTGCTCATGATTATGGCCTTTGACAGATATGTTGCCATCTGCCATCCTCTGCACTATAGTTCCATAATGACCAACAAAATGATCATCAAGCTGACGGTTTCTGCCTGGGGGGTGCCCTTTGTTTTGGTCGGGATTCTGCTCGGTCTGACCATCCGACTGAATCTATGCAGGACTCTGATCACAAACCCCTTCTGTGACAATGCTTCACTGTTTAAGCTCTCCTGTGAGAGTGTTTTAATTAATAATATTTATGGCCTCGCTTTCACTGTGGTTCTGTTCATAGCCTCTATAGGCAGCGTTGTTCTCACCTACACTAAGATTACAGTCGTTTGTCTGACCAGTAAGAACAAGTCTTTGAACAGTAAAGCCCTGAAGACCTGCAGCACTCACCTGGTTGTGTATCTGATCATGTCGCTCAGTGGATATACCATTGTTATCCTGCATCGCTTCCCTCAGTACTCGGATTACAGAAAACTCTCTGCTATTCTGTTTGTTATCGTACCTGGTGGCCTTAATCCCATCATCTATGGTCTGCAGTCCAAAGAGATACGAAGTTTCTTATTCAAAATATTTCATAATAGAAAAATTTTGCCATCACTTAAGAGTCAACGGTAACATGAACCTTTATTGGCAAATTACTACAATAAACCAGATAAGACCTGTTTAAACATGACAGCACAAAGAATGATCTTTTGTAATGAATCTGTACTTTCTAAACCTCTGATTGAACCTGCGTAAATCATCAGTAAGACACAGAATTACATGCATGCATGAGCTCTGTTCGTCATGACTTGTTTGGTAAAGATTTGCATACAATTAGAAAAAATACTTCATAAAGTGCCCTTCAGAGGAGGGTAAAAGGGCAGTGAAACTCATTTGGTCACTTAACACAAGTAGAACATTTTGTTTTCATATCCAGCAATTATGTATGCATTATATTATGCATTTATGTGCAAAAAACAAGAAAGAGGATGCAATGAAAAACACAAAAAAAGGAGGATAAATTATGCATCTGAATCCTCATTCCTGGGACAGAGATATAGTCTAAGGTCATTTACTGTGGGCAGGAAAGAGCTGTTTATTCAACAGTTTATTCTTTTATCAGAGCTGAAGAACTGTCAACACCCTCTGTTGTTTGACCGGTACGTTGTGGTGAGAAGCTTAAGAAATTCATATTTACTTAATCAGCACTACGAGTTAAACAGCCTAATTTATCAGTTTGTTCAGTTTCTTTGAAGATGCATGAAACAGACATTCTGTCAGAGCAGATCAGTTTTAATATGGTAGCACAGAATAAGCAGGCAAAAGATTTCTCACTTCTAATTTTTAAAGCAGGAAGGATTTTAACTCGTGTTGAATTCAAACCGTTTTTGGTTTATATGCAGATAAGAGGTGATAAACATGACTTCAGACACGTAATAAGGAACGAAATGAAAGAAAATGGAGAAAATGCATCTCATTCAGGACTGATTTTAATCTAAAGAAGAAGTTCTGTGTGGAAGAAAAGGGAAATCTGGTCATTCATTTTCAAAGTATGAACATTTTCTACTGATTTTAAAAGCCCTGAAAGACAAGCAGAGATACCTGCTGAGAGAGAGAAACACAAGTTAATGACAACAATGATGTCATATGTACATGTTTCAGGCTCACCTGAGCCATCCCTAACTATAAGATCAGCTGGAGGCTTTTCAGAGAATCTGTGGGACAGCCCAACAATAAAGAATTACAGTAGTCCAATCCTGAAGTAACAGATGCATGGAGCAGTTTCTCTACATCACTCTGAGACTGATTTTAACAATATTACGAAGGTGAAAGAAGGCAGAAACCTGTTTTATCTGTGAGTCAGAGGACAAATTCTGGTCAGAAATAACTCCAAGGTTCCTCACTTTAGAACAAGAAGCCAAGGAAATACCATCCATCCATCATCTACCGCTTTTCTGGGGGTCGGGTTGGCAGCAGCTTTAACAGAGAAACTCAGACGTGCTATACCTTCCAGAGTAACTATATAACTAGACAGTTTCTCCCTGAAGCATGTACAAAGTAAAAAGAATCGGTCCAAGCACAGAACCCTGAGGAACTCCATGACTTACTCTGGTGTGTGAGGAAGATTCTTCATTTACAAGAACAAACTGGAATCTATCAGATAGATATGACTTAAACCAGCCTAATGCAGCTCCTTTAATCC
This sequence comes from Leuresthes tenuis, assembly GCF_036924035.1. Taxonomy (NCBI): domain Eukaryota; kingdom Metazoa; phylum Chordata; class Actinopteri; order Atheriniformes; family Atherinopsidae; genus Leuresthes; species Leuresthes tenuis. Next base: position 31,401,386 of record NW_027325375.1, on the reverse strand, counting down.
CAATAACATGTTCAAGTCTCTGTAACAGAATGCTGTGATCGATCGTATCAAATGCAGCACTGAGATCCAACAGGACAAGCACAGAAACAAGTCCGCTATCAGAAGCTAAGAGGAGATCATTGGTAACTTTCACCAGTGCTGTTTCTGTGCTATGATGCACTCTGAATCCTGACTGGCTACGCACCCCTCTTGCAGCTAAGTACCCTTTTTCTATCTGTTTTAACAGATAAAGTGGATTTTAAACAGGATCTCAGACCCTTAGGACTCTCAGCAGGTTTTAGCCTCAGTATTGATGCCAGCTGTTTCCTCTGTCTCTTGTGTATGTGTTCTGGAGTGACTGAGGGCCTGTTGGAGGTCTGACGCTCGCCCCCGTTGAAGAGCAAGATGATCCAGAGGCTGTGGGACCCTTGGGGGAGACTTTGGGCTTGGGTTACCTATTTTATGTTAATACATCTTGTATTAACACTACCGGTTAGACTCCTGGGGCCTCATGTACATGTGGCATATGCACTTTTTCACATCAATGATCAGATGTATCAAGAGCGAAATGGAAATGTGAGGTGCCTCACGCCAACTTCAGGGCTGTGGTACGCACCTTTCTACAGCTGTTGATTCTTTGGCGACACTTAGAGGTGACGTTGGAAAACTGTTAAAATAAATACATGTGAACACAATTTGTCTTCAGACTGAGTGATGTGCAAACAATTAACACACCCGTGTGTCTGCAATTACAGAGTGGATATAAAAGCATGTGCAAAGTGTTGCAGTGCATATCATTAAAAACAATGGCTGCTTTAGCGGTAGTGGAAGACTTTGTAAATGGTGCAATTGGAAGAGAGTGTGTGTTCAGAGACCGAGAGGATTTGCTGGCACATGATGACAACTGGCTCATCAGCTGTTTTGAGGGCAATTCTTCTGAAACTGTGTGCAGTGCTTCACTTCTGCACTAGGTTGTTGTGAGTTACACAAATACAAATACAGTATTTACCTTTAATCAGAGTCACCCAAACCCAGCACCCCGAGAGAGCAGTGTCACCCATAGTTGTGCTGACTCTCTGTTCAAACAGCCCCCCCCGCCTGTTTTGGCCACACTTCGGCGATGGGCAGCCAGTCTCCGCTTCACATCCACCTTAATATCGGACCACTTCAGCATTAAAGGCCTCGCTCACTCGCTCCCACCCACTCCTCTTACATTTGCTGCTTATGTCGTAGGTGTCAAGAATCGATGGTGCAGGAAGTGAGGACCCAGATGCAGACTTCGAAATCAAAAGGTTTATTCCAAAAAGCAAAAGCACACTAACAAGAACACAAGACGCGGCTGACCCGGATTATCAAAATGCTTAACTATGAAGAAACAAACAAGACCATGAGAACGAAGACTATGGTTAACAAACAAAACAAGACTATGAACTATGACAGCAGGCAAAAACCTGACCTGACAATCATGATATGAACATGGAAGATAAAGTGAGGATTTCGCAATGACTGATGGAAACCTGGAAACTATATACAGTGGGAGGTGATTGGTAACGATGTGCAGCTGTGAAACAGAAAACAGGTGAGTGAGCTTTGAGTGAAGCTAAGTGAAGGGGAAAAACATGACTAGAAACCTGAAAACATAACAAAGAACCTGAAAACATGATAAAAGACCTGAAAACAAGATAATCAAAACATAAAACGTGACAGTAGGACATCGTGCCAAAGAGCACAATTTTGCAGGCCTCCACCTCGGAAAGTCGCACCTCCATCTCGCTTTCCATTAAGTTATTCTTTTCCCCGTCTTACTCATTCTTTTTTCTTTATTTTCTGATTGTGCAGAGAGAGGAATCGCAGGTGCAGGGCTGATTTAAATATAATAACCCTAACCCTAAACCTAACCCTAACCACCAGGGTTAGGGTTAGGTTTTGGATTTGATCAACCAAGGGGCCCCCACAAGTGAGAACGTATGGTGATAAACAGCTGAAACGTTCGCTGATCTTGTGGTACACCACTGATGAATTAGTCCGGAAATTGTGCAAAGAAACTAGCTTAGCTACCTGATAGTGTGGAAATACATCTGGCATCTCCAGACTAATAGCGTTAGTAACCTTAAACCTAGGACCACAAAACAGATTAACAAAGCTATGAAAAGGGAGAAATCGCTTACTGAGCTATCGGTTTGGTATAAGTCCATAATGCTTTTAATGTTACTTCTGCTCTGTTCTACATCTTTTATGGTACAGGAGGGTTCTAGGAGGACAAGGAGAACTCCAAAGCATGGCTTGTCCGCAGTATAATGTGAATGAAAACTATGTTTGACCGAATAAAGAATGAATGAGTTGGAAATGCAAGAATTGAGTGTAATAAAACCACCCTGCGACTGGGAACACTAGTGGCTCAACTGTGTCATTACAACATACACCACCAAGAATATGAACATTGACTCACACAGCTGTCTTATCATCTGACTCACCCTAAGGGTGTACCCTGTAGTTTTACACATTACTTCTGTCCTCAACTACTGTTGGACGTTTATAACACTAGGCTACCACCCGTTTCAAGAGTAAACTCCTGAGACCCACACACCTTTGAACATTCATATATCACTTCATGAGTTTTTGGAATCTTGTAGCGACAATATAAAAACTAGTAGAATTCTACAGCTAATTACACACTCACAGTTTCACACAAGTCAGATAAAACACTTGACCACCACCTTCAAGAGTAACAGCTAATAACAAACACATATTTACCACATATTGACCTAATTGAACCACTATTTTTCCTTTTGGCACCACTCTGTGGGACATCTCCAAACTTCACAGGGGTTAGCTTTTACCAGAATGGAAGGTTGTCGTATGAAACCACGGGTCGAGCACTAAGCTCTCAGAACAATCTTCTTAACTCTGCGATCCACAACTACACTCCAGAGTAGTCTCAGTTCAGATATGGTATCACACAGCCACATAGTCTGGTGGCGGTTAATGAGATGATGTAGCCGTATTATTCTCTATTTGGTATAAATGGGGATTCCCTCATTTGCTCCACAGGGGGCGATAATCTTCCTAGACGGAATAAACTTCCACTGTTGTCATTATTTAGGCAGGTTCATTTTGGGCCACTTTGCTAATGCAAGGGTTGCGGAACAACCTGATTATCTCAGTGAATTCCTAGAATACACTCCTGGAGGTTCTTGGACTACAAGACTCCTATTTGACATTGGGTTAAGCCGAGTTTGATGATTAATGATATGTCTGAATACTGTCTGCAAAGTGTCCGTGAGTGTAGTTCTTCATCCCGAACAGGAACACCATGCCCTTTTCCCTTATCCTTCACTTCCCTTAGTGCCTACACTTGAGATCACAGGACCATAGCCCTAACCATAAGTCCTTCCCCTGGCTTCACCACAGTAAAATTAATTTTCATAATTCCAACAATTTTCGCTAAAGCTAACTTTTTTCACCCTATATCTGACCACCTGCTCCTTTTTTCTTATGCCTTTCCCTTCCATTTATCCTAACCCTAAGGTCACAGGACCATAGCCCTAACACCTAAGTCTCCCAGAACCATTTATTTTACACTCCCTACCTCATTTCTGTCCATCCTTTCTCTCCTCCTCTAACCCCCCCACCCACTTCCTCCACATACACAAACCAAGGGTCTCGAGCCCACTGCATACAGCCCACACTCAAACACCTGAGGGCCGGTTCCACCACTAATACTACATTTCAGGTTTTGTAGCAACCAACTACTAGGTTTTTTGTGTCGTTGAGTGGGGAAAAACTATTAGAACCTTGGAGGGGTTGATGGTGAACCAGAGGCTTGACTTTAGAGGTATGCCTCCTCTTATTGACCATTGTCCAGCTAGCCTGGGGTGATGGCTGCTGTGTGCCTACCGGGGGGCAGCTAACATGATTACCTACATGAGGTGGCTCCGCACTGGCCAAGGGAACCTGGCTTGCTATCAGGGGATTTTTAATGGTTAGGAGCCCAGTACCAAATTCGGCTAACCTTTCAGATGGCAAATAATTGGCTCTTTACATGGTCCTGATATTGACATCTTTTTTAAGAAGACAAGGCATAACTGATGTGTGGAAAGGGCTAGTGACTTAAAGAAACCAAATGAACCGATGAAGAAGGCTGTCTGTGAGCTTTAGGCTGTTTTGGAAGCACTGGAGCTGATTGTAGACAGAGGGATGTTGCACAAGCTTCTTAGCATAACTGCTAACATTTCAACCTCTACTAAACGTACTGGTCAAGCTAACAGGGTCTTCAGTTGGAGATTTCTTCAGTTTGGTAGAAATTAAGGCTGTCATTAACACTGCAATTTACTTTTGGTGATTGATAAACAAAATACAGAAAGAAACAGTGTAAAATATGTGCTACTCCTCTTTATTTACATAACTATACTGCTGAAAGGTTTCCTGCCATCTTACAGGTTCTTTCCTCACCTTAGATACAGGTTTTTACCTGGATTTTAACATAAAACTGAAGTCATCACTCTCCTTTTACTCCGACCACTTTAGAAAAGATTTCTTCGAACATGCATTCAGCAAAGATCAAAATGAGAAATGATGAGTACTTCATCGCATTTTCTGTTTTCTAGTTTTCTGCTGCATAAAGAATTTAAGATTTTTTTATTCTACTTATTTTGTTAAAAGAGAGATTCATATATGTTCAATGTATGGAACATACATCTAAAGCTAATATGCTATATGCTTATATCTGAACAGGTTTTATGTGGTTTATTAAATAATCTGCCAATGAAAACTTGTATTACTGTTTACATTTTCTATTATGAAATATCTTAAATAAGAAACTTCGTATCTCTTTGGACTGCAGACCATAAATGATGGGATTGAGGCCACCAGGTACAATAACAAACAGAATAGCAGAGAGTTTTCTGTAATCCGAATACTGAGGGAAGCGATGCAGGATAACAATGGTAGATCCACTGAGCGACATGATCAGATACACAACCAGGTGAGTGCTGCAGGTCTTCAAGGCTTTACTGTTCAAAGACTTGTTCTTACTGGTCAGACAGACGACTGTAATCTTAGTGTAGGTGAGAACAACGCTGCCTATAGAGGCTATGAACAGAACCACAGTGAAAGCGAGGCCGTAGATGTTATTAATGACAACACTCTCACATGAGAGCTTAAACAATGAAGCATTGTCACAGAAGGGGTTTGTGATCAGAGTCCTGCATCGGTTCAGTCGGATGGTCAAACCGAGCAGAATCCCGACCAAAACAAAGGGCACCCCCCAGGCAGAAACCGTCAGCTTGATGATCATTTTGTTGGTCATTATGGAACTATAGTGCAGAGGATGGCAGATGGCAACATATCTGTCAAAGGCCATAATCATGAGCACGGTGTGGGAAGTGGTCCCAAATAAGTGTGTGATGAAAGCCTGAACCACACACTCATAATAACTGATGAGGCGCTCAGATGGAGGCAGCAGAAGATCTGAAAGCAGTCGGGGCAAAATATGGGTACTTCCAATAATATCACTGACTGTCAGGTTGCAAAAAAGTAAATACATAGGCTGATGAAGGTTCCTGTCAATGAAAATTAGAACCAAAATCCCTAAATTCATGACCATGAAAACAATGTAGGAAAAAAGGAACAAGAAAAAAACAAGGTAAATAGAATCCTCCGCGACCTTTAACCCCTCCAGCTGGAGCACAAAGCTGTTGTAGGTGTAGTTTTCCATCAGCCTGAAGGAACAAACCAAATATTCACAAAAGGAGCAAATAATTCTTTAGAGGAACGAATGCAACAACACGATCCTCCCTGTCAGATAGATTTCACAAATTAAGAGAAAACAGTAACAACAACAGATGTAATTATGACATTTAGGAATTATGAAAAACATTCAGTGAAACAACATTATCAATATAAGCTAAATACCTGCTGGTATAAAGGACAGGTTAACATTAATTACCCAGCTACAGCCAGGTATACAGTATTTGTAGATGCAGATTAAACCATCAGGGGGAGTCACTCAGCCTCTCACAATGAATTATGTAATATCTAAAAAGGTCCATGTGTTGGTCATCGCAATTGTCACTAAGCAACAATAATTTAAACCCTTGTTTTGCTTCTCCTGTCTTTGGCACCAGTTTTCAGTCTTTACTCAAAGGATAACAGTGTGAATCTTTACTTTTTCAACATCAGACTCATTGGCCTTGGCACATTTTCTGAAGAATATATGAAATAGCTTATTTTGTTGTGAATTTTTACAAGTACATCACATGTCAAAATGTTCAGATAAAAGTTGTAGGTTTTTTCTTTCACTTCATCCTCCTTATGCTGTTGGTATACACAATTGATTGTTTATAAGCCTATGTGTATATGTGTATATTCTTAGTTTTGTGGGAACCAGCCCATAACTTCTCACATTTAATCCCAGCTACAAACTGGGGCTGAAACACAACAGGCACATAGTTTTACCTCTATGACTCCTTATTGCAATTAACCAAGATGGTCAAATGAGCCTCTGCTCAAAGGGCCTTTAAATTATTTTAGTGGAGAGCAAACCTTTGAAAAATTAAGTTTTAGAATACATTGAACGCTGTCAATCCTAAATCTGACAAAAAAGAAGAAGAAGAAGAAGAGGATAAAAATAATCATTAGCCATTAAAAAGTCATCAGAAATAGAGTTGGAGATGGAGCCTCCCATTTCTGGAGCTGAGGTTGCCAAGGTGGTCAAAAAGTTCCTCGGTGGTAAGGCCTTGGCGGTGGAAGAGGTCTATCTGGGGTTCCTCAAAGCTCTGGATGGTGCAGGGCTGTCTTGGTTGACACGCACCTCTGCAACATCGCATGGACAGTGCCTCTGGACTGGCAGATTGGGGTGGTGGTCCCCCTCTTTTAAAAGGGAGGCCGGATGGTGTGTTCCAACTACAGGGGGATCACACTCCTCAGCCTCCATGATAAGGTCTATTCGGGGGCACTGGAGAGAAGGATCCATCGGATAATTGAATCTGGGATTCAGGAGCAACAGTGTGGTTTTCGTCCTGGCCGTGGAGCAGTGGACCAGCTCTACACCCTCAGCAGGATCCTGGAGGGTGGATGGGAGTTTGCCCAACCAGTGTTTTGTGGACTTGGAGAAGGCGTTCGACCATGTTCTGTGGGGAGTCCTGTGGGGGGTGCTCCGGGAATATGGAGTACCGGACCCCTTGATAGGGGCTGTTTGGTGTCTGTATGACTGGTGTTAGAGTTTGGTCCACATTGGTCCCCGGGGTCTCCTCCCAGTGGGACGGACCCAGAACACCTCACCAGGGAGGCGTCCAGGGGGCATCCTAACCAGATGCCACCTCATCTGACTCCTCTCAAAGCGGAGGAGCAGCGGTTCTACTCCGAACCCCTCCCGGATGACCGAGCTTCTCCCCCTATCTCTAAGGGAGAGCCATGTCACTTCACTAACTCTCCTGTCATTTCAGATCCTGCCTTTCTTACCTGCCATGCTATCAACTCATTTCCCTCACCTGGGTTTCCCCGGCCATCTCCTCCTTCACCTGCAGTCCATTTTCTCCTTAGTTCCTCAGTATATATACCAGTCCATTTTCACTTGATCCCTGCCAGATTTTCTTGTGTTGTATTTCGCTCTCCAGCATTTCCAGTTCTGCCCCCCTGTTCTGACCCTGTTTTGCCTGTCTTGGACTACGGATACCTGCCCGCCCTTTGACGGATTTGTTTGCCTTATTCTGATCACCTAGTTTTGACTCTGATCTTCCCTTGCAACCCGCCTGCTTCGTTGTTGTGCTTTTGGGTTCTCCTTTGCCAGCACCAGTGACCGTGACAGAACAATCTGGCCACCATGAACCCAGCCGACTCTGACTCAATCCGTAAGGAGCTGAGAGCACAGGCCAGCGCTCTTCAGTGCCACAACGAACAATTTACCTCCATTTCAGGCGGCCTGTGGGAGGTGGCAGCTCGTCATGAGAGGAGCTTGGGCAGCATTCATGAACTCTCGTGGTCCGAAACTTGCATCATCGGTCAGCCCTCCTGTCCAGACCCCTCCAGTGTCGGATACTGGTTTACCTCCTCCAGAACTTTATTCTAGTGTTCTGGGTAGCTGCCAGCCAATCTTCGTGCAGTGTTCCCTCGGCTTTGAACTCCAGCCTTCCGCCTTCCCCACAGAAAGATCCCGGGTGGCGTAAATTGTCTCTCTGCTTACCGGCAGAGCAAGAGACTGGGGAACTGCAGAGTGGGAGAAGGAATCCAGCATCTGCTCATCCGTCAAGCTGTTCTCCGAGGAGCTGCGGAAGGTTTTCAACCATGTCACCTCCGGAAGAGAGGTCGCTCGGGGTGTGTTTAACCTGGCTCTGGGGGTCTGTCTCCGATTACTCTATTGAGCTCCGCACTGTAGCAGCTGAAAGTAACTGGAACGCTGCTTCACTCTTCGATGCCTTCTGCAACGGCCTCTCAGATGACATCAAAGATGAACTGGTGGCCCGCGATCTTCCTGCTGATTTGGATGCACTAGTCTCTCTCTCTATCCGCATAGAGAGCGGCGGAGAGAGAGAGTTCGGTCCGCTGCTTCACCTGTGTGGGTTAACCAGCCATTCCACCCTCCGATGCATCCTTCTGAGCAGCTCACAAATACTCCTTGTGACGCTCCTGAGCCAATGCAGCTGGGCAGGACACGGCTGTCTACAGCAGAACGACAACGCCACCTAAAGGAGAACAGGTGCCTGTACTGTGGTCAGGACGGCCATTACGCCTCTTCGTGTCCAGTAAAAGACACCAGTCATCCCGAGGTAATGCCCTCTCAGTCTTTGGTTCAGGTCAAGCTGTTCTGCTCTGGGAATTATCAGACTGTCTCAGCCCTCATTGATTCTGGTGCAGATTAAAGCCTGTTGGACACGACTCTTTCCTCCAAGCTGGGTCTTGGTCAGGTGGTTCTGGAGAAGCCTATCGATGCCGCAGCCTTGGATGGTCGGTTACACATCGAGTGACCGTGACATGTAATGACTGTGGGCCAGGAGAGGGAACTCCTTAAACTTGTGTCAGAGTTTTAAGTATTTAACGTTTGAAATTAATAGTTCTATTCAATTCTATGCATAAGAGTCAAAATATTGTGGCATTGGAGATGTTAATGATCAGTTTGTTCATTGTTTTTTGTGCTTGTTTTGTGCTTGTGTTTTGTGTGTTTGTTTTTTTACACTTGAAATGTCTTACAAAACATCTTCAATGCCTCTCTCAGTAATCTGTAGCAAATTAAATTTCCAAACAGAGCAATCAGTGTGATTAGCAAGAATTTAGACTTGTCCTCTTCTATCCACTTATCACACTGTGGGAAAGTTTCATCGTCATCCAAGTTGTCCCCTCCTTCAGAGACTCTGGATTCAGGACTCTGCCTGGGCTGATTCAAAAATCTTAATCATATTTAACCATTTAAGCGTTGGTTTTTCAAATAAAAGTGTAAAATCATCAATCTTTCTACATAAAAACTTGGCCTTGGACATAACTGCTCAATCAGACAATGATCTGAAATATTGAATCAAAATGTTAAGTGATATCTAGAAAATTCTAAGAACCATTTCATGGCAAATAAAGGCTTTGCTACTGATATCTGAGAAAGAGTATGAAGAACTAGAAAATTTCTGAAGAAATTTTGATGGGTGCCCAGCTGCTGCCCGTCTTCTGCCCGTCCACACACAGACACACAGATGAGAGCTGAGAGCTGCTAGTTGCCAGATATTTCAAATCCAGTCTGAAAAATGAGATTTTGGGTTGTTCTGGTGAAATCTGCCCGCTTTAGACACATAAGGCCCGGTTGATCTGTTCAGAATAATGGAAAACATATGAGTCAGCGGCTGGCATGAACCTATTATCACAACTGATGTGTTGAAAGTAATGGAAACATGAGTTAGTGCGTGCTATCACACGCATTTGTCTCCTCAGCAGCTGGCATGAACCTGTTAATCTGTTCAGATTAATGGAAATTTATGAGTTAGTGCGTGCTATCGCGCGCATTTGTCTTGTCAGCAGCTGCCATGAACCTGTTAATCTGTTCAGATTAATGAAAATGTATGAGTTAGTGCGCGCTATCGCGCACATTTGTCTCATCAGGGGCTGGCATGAACCTATTAATCTGTTCACGCTATCACGCGCATTTACTAATGCTGCCCTCCTGCCCTGCTCCTGCCCTCCTGCTGCCCTAATGCTGCCCTCCTCCTGCCCTGCTCTTGCCCTCCTGCCCTCTTGCCCTCCTGCCCTCTTGCCCTGCTGCCCTAATGCTGCCCTCCTCCTGCCCTGCTCTTGCCCTCCTGCCCTCTTGCCCTCCTGCCCTGCTCCTGCCCTCCTGCTGCCCTAATGCTGCCCTCCTCCTGCCCTGCTCTTGCCCTCTTGCCCTCTTGCCCTCTTGCCCTCCTGCCCTCTTGCCCTCCTGCCCTCCTGCCCTCTTGCCCTCCTTCCCTCCTGCCCTCCTGCCCTCTTGCCCTCCTGCCCTCCTGCCCTCTTGCCCTCCTGCCCTGCTCCTGCCCTCCTGCTGCCCTAATGCTGCCCTGCTCTTGCCCTCTTGCCCTCCTGCCCTCTTGCCCTCCTGCCCTCCTGCCCTCTTGCCCTCTTGCCCTCCTTCCCTCCTGCCCTCCTTCCCTCTTGCCCTCCTGCCCTCCTGCCCTCTTGCCCTCCTGCCCTGCTCCTGCCCTCCTGCTGCCCTAATGCTGCCCTGCTCTTGCCCTCTTGCCCTCCTGCCCTCTTGCCCTCCTGTTGCCCTAATGCTGCCCTGCTCTTGCCTTCTTGCCCTCTTGACCTCTTGCCCTCTTGCCCTCTTGCCCTCCTGCCCTCTTGCCCTCTTGCCCTCCTGCCCTCCTGTCCTCCTGCTGCTATGTTTACTCTGCCCTCATCTGCCATCTTGGCTCTGCCCTCATCAGCTGTGATAGAACAGGGCAGCCATCTTGGGTGTGGTCAGCATTAGTTGCTATGGGCAACAGCTGTGCCTGCCAACTGCCAACTGAGAATTCTGCACCTCACTTTGTCCCCTTAAAATCATGGGGTTTTCATATTGAGGCAGAAATCTGGATAAAAACGCTCGCTGTTCGAAAAGTAGAAGTCGGATCCGAATAATTCTTTCACCGTGAGCGCCAGAAGGGAAGGGGGAAGCCAGCGGTGTCATTTCTATTCTTCTACCCCCCGTGGCTCCTTTATTATGGCAGTTTTAAAATTATTTTTCCGACTGATTTCAGGGCTCGGCCGTTTTATAATGGGATGGAATGTTCCCTCTCTGCGCTCAGAGGGGATTTGTGAGAAATCTGTGAGGCCCAGCTCAATGACAGTCACATTGGGTGAAAGACAACTAAAATACCTACGTTTTGATGTATAATTTATCCAGATCAGGCAGATATTTTGGACGTGAGAGGAATTTGTTCGAGAAATGTTCTTTTAAAGATTTTTAGAGTGACAGTTACAGTGTAACCGACATGAGACGACCTCCTCTGGACACCTAAAACGTAAACTGCCGTTGTGTCAAAGCTGTATAAGCTATTAACAAGCCCTTTACCACAGTTAAAGCTGAGTCTTTCCTGTCACACACAAACTTTGAATGATGTGTGTGTGACGCTGTATGGCTGAGTTACGAGGCGTCCAATGTCCTCTTTTAGGCCTTGTCCATTCATTTTCCCATTGACAATTTTCCCGCTTTTTCCCATTTATCCGCTATTCCTTTCGAGTAATGAGAGAGAAAAGTAATAGCACACTTCTGCCCATCGGCGCGCACGCAGCCATGTATTTTTTATTTTAGTCGGACCTTCGCTGCGGGAGGAGTAGCGCGCCGAAAAACGTGACGGAAGCGGAAAAATAATAAGTATGAGCAATAGTAATATGTGTGCCCTGCCTTTGGCATTGGCACCGATAATTATATGTTATCTGTAAATATGTAAATATAAAAAGCCTTGTGATGTGAATTCACTTGTTTCATTTTTCTGTTTACAAACTAAACATAAAAGCAGTGTTTAATTTTCATGTGTTTTAACAGATTTTATAGGAGTTCTTGTAATCTTTTGCCCATAAAAATATGTTTCACTATTTACTTTTACATGATGGCAAAATATTTTGAAAATGAAACATTTTAATAAAGAAATTTCGTATTTCTTTGGACTGCACACCATAGATGATGGGATTGAGGCCACCAGGAACAATAACAAACAGAATAGCACAGAGTTTTTTGTAGTCTGCGTACTCAGGGAAGCGATGCAGAGCAATAGCAGTGAATCCACTGAGTGACATAATCAGATACACAACCAGATGAGTGCTGCAGGTCTTCAAGGCTTTACTGTTCAAAGACTTGTTCTTACTGGTCAGACAGACAGTGGTAATCTTTGTGTAGGTGAGAACAACGCTGCCTATAGAGGCTATGAACAGAACCACAGTGAAAGTGAGGCCATAAATATTATTAATGAAAACACTCTCACATGAGAGCTTAAACAGTGAAGCATTGTCACAGAAAGGATTTCTGATCAGAGTCCTGCATCGGTTCAGTCGGATGGTCAGACCGAGCAGAATCCCGACCAAAACAAAGGGCACCCCCCAGGCAGAAACGGTCAGCTTGATGATCATTTTGTTGGTCATCATGGAACTATAGTGCAGAGGATGGGAGATGGCAACATATCTGTCAAAGGCCATAATCATGAGCATTGTGTGGGAAGTGGTCGCAAAAAACTGTGTGATGAAAGCCTGAACCACACACTCATAATAACCGATGAGGCGCTCAGATGGAGGCAGCAGAAGATCATAGAGCAGTCGGGGCAAAATATTGCTACTTCCAATAATATCACTGACTGTCAGGTTGCAAAAAAGTATATACATAGGCTGATGAAGGTTCCTGTCAATGAAAATTAGAACCAAAATCCCCACATTCATGATCATAAAAACAGTGTAGGAAATTAAGAAGATGAAAAAGAAAGAGTATGCAGAATCTTTTGTGACCTGTAAGCCCTCCATCTGGAGCACAAAGCTGTTGTAGGTGTAGTTTTCCATCAGCCTGCAGGAACAAAACCAAATATTCACAAAAGGAGCAAATAATTCTGTAGGGGAACGAATGCAACAACACGATCCTCCCTGTCAGATAAATTTCACAAATTAAGAGAAAACAGTAACAACAACACATGTAATTATGACATTTAGGAATTATGAAAAACATTCAGTGAAACAACATTACCAATATAAGCTAAACACCTGCTGGTATAAAGGACAGGTTAACATTAATTACCCAGCTACAGCCAGGTATACAGTATTTGTAGATGCAGATTAAACCATCAGGGGGATCACTCAGCCTCTCATAATGAATTATGTAATATCTAAAAGAGTCGATGTGGCTGCGTCACAATTGTCACTAAGCAACAATAATTTAGTCTTTGGCACCAGTTTTCAGTCTTTACTCAAAGGATAACAGTGTGAATCTTTACTTTTTCAACATCAGACTCATTGGCCTTGGCACATTTTCTAAAGAATATATGAAATAGCTTATTTCATTGGGAATTTTTACATGTACATCACATGTAAAAATGTTGTAGGTTCTTTCTTTCACTTCATCCTCCTTATGCTGTTGGTATACACAATTGATTGTGAAGCCCGATGGTAAATTGGCTTATCACATTCAAGTGAAAGTAAAGTTTTCATTTTAGGATTGAGGAGTTCCTCGAAGTATTCCCCCCACCGACTCACAACGTCCCTAGTTGAGGTCAGCAAAGCCCCTTCCCCACCATACACAATGTTGACTGTGAGGCGCCCCCCCCTAATTTAGAGGAAAGGTTTACTTTTTTAAGGCATATAGAAGAATTTGACCAAAGAGCTCCGGCTGAGTGGAACTGGTCAACCACTTTGTGAAGTGGTGTGGGAACAAAGACATTGGAGATGATTGCTGATTTTATGAGAATCAGGAATAAACCAAAAACTATTTTGATCTTGGGATACTAGGTGGAGGTAGTGAGAAACTACAGATCCCTCGGTGTTCACCTGGGCAAAAGGCAGGATTGGTAACATAAAACTGAGACTATCTGCAAGAGGGGATAGATCAGTCTCTGGGTTTTGAGGAAGCTGTTGTCTTTCAATGTATGAACTAAGATGGTACATATCCTCTATCGGTGCATTCCCACTGTAGGAACCTTTTGCAGTTCCTATAACCTTTTCAGGAATAGGGCCATTTTTTCGCGCATTCAGACATACAGGAACTAGGGACCACGGCCCTCAGGAACTAGGGACCACGGCCCTCAGGAACTAGGGACCACGGCCCTCAGTTCCTGGAACCATTTTAGCTCCTTCAGGGTCTTTTCTGGGCTCCACAGGAACATGACGTAGGTGTTTGGTGGCTGGTAGCTCCGCCCCTTGTCTGAAATGTTTACTCATACGACACGGACCCAACCGGCGCCTGTTTAATAAGTTAAACTTCGTCTCCTTTGTCTGCGGCGCTCTGCTCTCCTTCTTTCCTCCATGAAAGGAAGAAGTATCGCCCGCTGCTGGATTCTTCGTCTCCTGACTCTCGCTATGCGCTCTTCCAGCCTCCATCTTAGACGCCTGATGTGATCGTCCATGATTAATATCACCGTCATGCAGACCATGAACACGGTGGCCTCCTCGCTCTCCATGTTAGCTTCTTGGTGCTGTTGTTTTCTTCTCTCCTTACTTTTCGCGGGTTTTGTTTTGTTGTTGAGTGGCGCTAAAGTAACACGTCTGTCGCAGACGGCTGCGTCACATCAGTCCCTGTCCAGGTCCCCGACTCATGTGAGAATGCAAAATGAAACTGTTCCCCTGGGGAAGGGCAGTTCTTAGAACTGAATTCGAGGTGGACAGTTCTTAGAACTATCCAAATGCTGCTAATGTGGTAGTTGTGAGGGATGCAATTTTTTTGCAACCATCGGTTGGGGCAACAGCACCAGAACAAGTGACTAAAAGAAACTGGGAAGAAAGTCATTTGAAGTCTGCTTTTAATTTCAAAACCTATTTTAGATTCGAGAGCAAGAGTATGATTTGTGGCTTAATGTATGTTAACAGCCACATTCTACCCATAATGTGAACAGCATGAAAAAAAGATATATTGAGACTGAACTTTTCCATTTCAATAAAAATGTATGATTCAAATTAAAAAGCCTTGTGATGTGAATTCACTTGTTTCATTTTTCTGTAACCAAACTAAACATAAAAGCAGTGTTTAATTTCATGTTTTAACAGATTTTATAGGAGTTCTTGTAATCTTTTGCTCATAAAAATATGTTTCACTATTTACTTTTACATGATGGCAAAATATTTTGAAAATGAAACATTTTAATAAAGAAATTTCGTATTTCTTTGGACTGCACACCATAGATGATGGGATTGAGGCCACCAGGAACAATAACAAACAGAATAGCAGAGAGTTTTTTGTACTCTGAGTACTCAGGGAAGCGATGCAGAGCAATAGTAGTGAATCCACAGACCGACATAATCAGATATACAACCAGGTGAGTGCTGCAGGTCTTCAAGGCTTTACTGTTCAAAGACTTGTTCTTACTGGTCAGACAAACAGTGGTAATCTTAGTGTAGGTGAGAACGATGCTGCCTATGGAGGCTATATAGAGCACAACAGTGTAGGTCAGGCCATAGACATTATTAATTAAGACACTCTCACATGAGAGCTTAAACAGTGAAGCATTGTCACAGAAAGGATTTCTGATCAGAGTCCTGCATCGGTTCAGTCGGATGGTCAAACCGAGCAGAATCCCGACTAAAAAAAAAGATACAACCCAGGCAGAAATTGTCAGCTTGATGATCATTTTGTTGGTCATCATGGAACTATAGTGCAGAGGATGGCAGATGGCAACATATCTGTCAAAGGCCATAATCATGAGCATTGTGTGGGAAGTGGTCCCAAATAACTGTGTGGTAAAAGCCTGAACCACACACTCATAATAACTGATGAGGCGCTCAGATGGAGGCAGCAGAAGATCATAAAGAAGTCGGGGCAAAATATTGCTACTTCCAATGATATCACTGACTGTCAGGTTGCAAAAAAGTAAATACATAGGCTGATGAAGGTTCCTGTCAATGAAAATTAGGACCAAAATCCCCACATTCATGATCATAAAAACAGTGTAGGAAATTAAGAAGATGAAAAAGAAAGAGTATGCAGAATCCTTTGTGACCTGTAAGCCCTCCATCTGGAGCACAAAGCTGTTGTAGGTGTAGTTTTCCATCAGCCTGCAGGAACAAACCAAATATTCATAAAAGGAGCAAATAATTCTGTAGAGGAACGAATGCAACAGCACGATCCTCCCTGTCAGATAGATTTCACGAATTAAGAGAAAACAGTAACAACAACACATGTAATTATGACATTTAGGAATTATGAAAAACATTCAGTGAAACAACATTACCAATATAAGCTAAACACCTGCTGGTATAAAGGACAGGTTAACATTAATTACCCAGCTACAGCCATATCTACAGTATTTGTAGATTCAGATTAAACCATCGGGGGGATCACTCAGCCTCTCACAATGAATTATGTAATATCTAAAAGAGTCGATGTGGCTGCGTCAAAATTGTCACTAAGCAACAATAATTTAGTCTTTGGCACCAGTTTTCAATATTTACTCAAAGGATAACAGTGTGAATCTTTACTTTTTCAACATCAGACTCATTGGCCTTGGCACATTTTCTAAAGAATATATGAAATAGCTTATTTCATTGTGAATTTTTACAAGTACATCACATGTAAAAATGTTGTAGGTTCTTTCTTTCACTTCATCCTCCTTATGCTGTTGGTATACACAATTGATTGTGAAGCCCGATGGTAAATTGGATTATCACATTCAAGTGAAAGTAAAGTTTTCATTTTAGGATTGAGGAGTTCCTCGAAGTATTCCCCCCACCGACTCACAACGTCCCTAGTTGAGGTCAGCAAAGCCCCGTCCCCACCATACACAGTGTTGACTGTGAGCCGCTACCCCCCCCCCCCCCCCCCCCCCCCCCCACCGAGATGCCGGATGGTGGACCAGAATCTCTTCGAGGCCATCTGGAAGTCGTTCTCCATGGTCTCACCGAACTCCTCCCAGGCCCGAGTTTTTGCCTCAGCAACCGCCGAAGCCGCAGCCCGTTGGGGGTTGCCGCCACCACAGGCACCGACCACCTTACGGCCACAACTCCGATCAGCTGCCTCAGCAATGGAGTCACGGGACATGGCCCATTCGGACTCAATGTCCCCCACCTCCCCCGGGATATGATTGAAGCTCTGCCGGACTTGAGAGTTAAAGCTCCTCCTGACGGGGGACACTGACAAACGCTCCCAGCAGACCCTCACAATACGTTTGGGCCTGCCAGGTCTGATCGACATCCTCCCCCACCAGCGGAGCCAACTCACCACCAGGTGGTGATCAGTTGAGAGCTCCGCCCCTCTCTTCACCCGAGTGTCCAGGACATGCGGCCTCAAATCCAATGATACAACCACAAAGTCGATCATTGAACTGCGGCCAAGGGTGTCCTGGTGCCAAGTGCACATATGGACACCCTTATGCCTGAACATGGTGTTCGTTATGGACAGTCCATGACTGGCACAGAAGTCCAACAACATAACAACACTCTGATTCAGATCGGGGGGGGGGCGTTCCTCCCAATCACAACCCTCCAGGTCTCACTGTCATTGCCCACGTGAGCATTGAAGTCCCCCAGCAGAACGAGGGAGTCTCCGGTAGGAGCATTCTCTAGTGCCTCCCCCAGGGACTCCAAAAAGGGTGGGTACTCTGAACTGTTGTTTGGCGCATAGGCACAAACAACAGTCAGGACCCGTCCCCCCACCCGAAGGCGGAGGGAGGCTACCCTCTCGTTCACTGGGGTAAACCCCAATGTACAGGCACACAGCCGGGGGGCAATAAGTATGCCCACACCTGCTCTGCGCCTCTCACCACGGGCAACTCCAGAGTGGAAGAGAGTCCAACCCCTCTCAAGAGGACTGCTTCCAGAGCCCAATCCGTGCGTCGAGTTGAGTCCGACTATATCTAGCCGGAACCACTCAGTCTCGCGCACCAGCTCCTTCCCCAACAGAGAGGTGACGCTCCACGTCCCAAGAGCTGGCTTCAGTAGCCGAGGATGAGACCGCCAAGGCTTCCGCTTTCGGCTGCTACCCATCTCACATGGCACCCGACCCCCTTGGCCCCTCCCACGGGTGATGAGCCTGTCGGAAGAATATAATTCTGCATTGCACTAATTCAGAGGAAAGGTTTACTTTTTTAAGGCATATAGAAGAATTTGACCAAAGAGCTCTGGCTGAGTGGAACTGGTCAACCACTTTGTGACATGGTGTGGGAACAAAGACATTGGAGATGATTGCTGATTTTATGAGAATCAGGAATAACCAAAAACTATTTTGATCTTGGGATACTAGGTGGAGGTAGTGAGAAACTACAGATCCCTCTGTGTTCACCTGGGCAAAAGGCTGGATTGGTAACATAAAACTGAGACTATCTGCAAGAGGGGATAGATCAATCTTTGGGTTTTGAGGAAGCTGTTGTCTTTCAATGTATGAACTAAGATGGTACATATCCTCTATCGGTGCATTCCCACTGTAGGAACCTTTTGCAGTTCCTATAACCTTTTCAGGAATAGGGCCATTTTTTCGCGCATTCAGACATACAGGAACTAGGGACCACGGCCCTCAGGAACTAGGGACCACGGCCCTCAGGAACTAGGGACCACGGCCCTCAGGAACTAGGGACCACGGCTCTCAGTTCCTGGAACCATTTTAGCTCCTTCAGGCTCTTTTCTGGGTTCCACAGGAACATGACGTAGGTGTTTGGTGGCTGTAGCTCCGCCCCTTGTCTGAAATGTTTCCTCATACGACACGGACCCAACCGGCGCCTGTTTAATAAGTTAAACTTCGTCTCCTTTGTCTGCGGCGCTCTGCTCTCCTTCTTTCCTCCATGAAAGGAAGAAGTATCGCCCGCTGCTGGATTCTTCGTCTCCTGACTCTCGCTGTGCGCTCTTCCAGCCTCCATCTTAGACGCCTGATGTGATCGTCCATGATTAATATCACCGTCATGCAGCCCATGAACACGGTGGCCTCCTCGCTCTCCATGTTAGCTTCTTGGTGCTGTTGTTTTCTTCTCTCCTTGCTTTTCGCGGGTTCTGTTTTGTTGTTGAGTGGCGCTAAAGTAACAACAGACGGCTGCGTCACATCAGTCCCTGTCGAGGTCTCCGACTCATGTGCAGATGCAAAATTAAACAGTTCCCCTGGGGAAGGGCAGTTCTTAGAACTATCCAAATGCTGCTAATGTGGTAGTTGTGAGGGATGCAATTTTTTTGCAACCATCGGTTGGGGCAACAGCACCAGAACAAGTGACTAAAAGAAACTGGGAAGAAAGTCATTTGAAGTCTGCTTTTAATTTCAAAACCTACTTTAGATTAGAGAGTAAGAGTATGATGTGTTGCTTAATGTATGTTAACAGCCACATTCTACCCATAATGTGAACAGCATGAAAAAAAGATTTATTGAGACTGAACTTTTTCCATTTCAATAAAAATGTAGGATTTATATTAAAAAGGCTTGTGATGTGAATTCACTTGTTTCATTTTTCTGTAACCAAACTAAACATAAAAGCAGTGTTTAATTTCATGTTTTAACAGATTTTATCGGAGTTCTTGTAATCTTTTGCTCATAAAAATATGTTTCACTATTTACTTTTACATGATGGCAAAATATTTTGAAAATGAAACATTTTAATAAAGAAATTTCGTATTTCTTTGGACTGCACACCATAGATGATGGGATTGAGGCCACCAGGAACAATAACAAACAGAATAGCAGAGAGTTTTTTGTACTCTGAGTACTGAGGGAAGCGATGCAGAGCAACAGCAGTGAATCCACTGAGTGACATAATCAGATACACAACCAGATGAGTGCTGCAGGTCTTCAAGGCTTTACTGTTCAAAGACTTGTTCTTACTGGTCAGACAGACGACTGTAATCTTAGTGTAGGTGAGAACAACGCTGCCTATAGAGGCTATGAACAGAACCACAGTGAAAGTGAGGCCGTAGATGTTATTAATGAGAACACTCTCACATGAGAGCTTAAACAGTGAAGCATTGTCACAGTAAGGATGTCTGATCAGAGTCCTGCATCGGTTCAGTCGGATGGTCAGACCGAGCAGAATCCCGACCAAAACAAAGGGCACCCCCCAGGCAGAAACCGTCAGCTTGATGATCATTTTGTTGGTCATTATGGAACTATAGTGCAGAGGATGGGAGATGGCAACATATCTGTCAAAGGCCATCATAATGAGCATTGTGTGAGATGTGGTCGCAAAAAACTGTGTGATGAAAGCCTGAACCACACACTCATAATAACCGATGAGGCGCTCAGAGGGAGGCAGCAGAAGATCTGAGAGGAGTCGGGGCAAAATATTGCTACTTCCAATAATATCACTGACTGTCAGGTTGCAAAAAAGTAAATACATAGGCTGATGAAGGTTCCTGTCAATGAAAATTAGAACCAAAATCCCCACATTCATGATCATAAAAACAATGTAGGAAAAAAGGAACAAGAAAAAAACAAGGAAAATAGAATCCTCCGCGACCTTTAACCCCTCCAGCTGGAGCACAAAGCTGTTGTAGGTGTAGTTTTCCATCAGCCTGCAGGAACAAACCAAATATTCACAAAAGGAGCAAATAATTCTGTAGAGGAACGAATGCAACAGCACGATCCTCCCTGTCAGATAGATTTCACAAATTAAGAGAAAACGGTAAGAACAACAGATGTAATTATGACATTTAGGAATTATGAAAAACATTCAGTGAAACAACATTACCAATATAAGCTAAATACCTGCTGGTATAAAGGACAGGTTAACATTAATTACCCAGCTACAGCCAGGTATACAGTATTTGTAGATTCAGATTTAACCATCAGGGGGATCACGTGGCCTCTCATAATGAATTATGTAATATCTAAAAAGGTCGATGTGGTGGTCATCACAATTGTCACTAAGCAACAATAATTATAACCCTTGTTTTGCTATCGAGTCTTTACTCAAAGGATAACAGTGTGAATCTTTACTTTTTCAACCTCAGACTCATTGGCCTTGGCACATTTTCTAAAGAATATATGAAATAGCTTATTTTATAGGACTCTATATTGTGAATGTACAAATGTACAATGCTATACATGTTTAAAAGCAGCATCCTGTTTTTAAAAATATCAACACTCTCTGCAGCCCTAAGGGCGCAATGCAGAGATCATGAGGACACCGTCCTCTCCACAACTACACCTGCAAATCTTCGAAATGAAAATCACAAACAGGATCAATTACAAACAATCCAAATGTGAACACAGCTCTTGCTTTGGTAAACCAGGGACAGAATCCATTGGAGAACACTGTTGTAAGCGCTTTTCCAAGTCCACAAAATACATGTAAACTGGATAGCCAGACTCCCATGACCCCCACAGTATCTTTGTGAGATTAGAGCTCTGGTGCACTGTTCTATGACCTGGGCGAGAACCAAAATGCTCTTCCTGGTTTGACAAACAGTCAAAGTCTCCTCTCCAACACCCTGGACTCCACAGATGTTGTTCCAGACCCCCATGAGAAAGTGAAGAGGCTTGTAAGCCACGACTACCCCATTATGCCCAGAGCCTTTGATATTTCAGGGCAAATCTTGTCCACCCCTGGAACTCCACTGCCAGGAAGCATTTTAACAACTCTAGTGACTTCTGTCAAGGTAATGGACTCGTCTTCCCCGAATCTTCAGACACTGTCTCCTCAATTGAGGACATGCTGGTTTCATTGAGGAGATCCTCAAGGTGCTCCTTCCTATCACATCCTCTGTTCAGGTCATCAGTTCTCCTCTCAGGCACAACCTGGGATAGAACCTACTGTCCCTTTCTAATTTGTCAAATGGTTTGCCAGAACATCCTTGAGGCTAAGCGAAAGTCCTTCTCCATGACCTTATCGAATTCCTCCCACTGTCAAGTTTTTGCTTCAGCAATCACCAGTGCTGCAGCCCTTTTAGCCACTCACTATCTATTAGCTGCTTCAAGTGACCCCTGGGACAACCAAGCCCAAAAAGCCTCCTTCATCCACCAGTGGGTCCACCAGTGGGTCCACCTATGTGTCCACTAGTGTGTCCACCAGTGGGTCCACCAGTGGGTCCACCTGTGTGTCCACTAGTGTGTCCACCTGTGTGTCCACCAGTGGGTCCACCAGTGGGTCCACCTGTGTGTCCACTAGTGTGTCCACCAGTGGGTCCACCAGTGGGTCCACCTGTGTGTCCACTAGTGTGTCCACCAGTGGGTCCACCAGTGTGTCCACCAGTGTGTCCACTAGTGTGTCCACTAGTGTGTCCACCAGTGGGTCCACCAGTGTGTCCACCTGTGTGTCCACCAGTGGGTCCACCAGTGGGTCCACCTGTGTGTCCACTAGTGTGTCCACCAGTGGGTCCAACAGTGGGTCCACCTGTGTGTCCACTAGTGTGTCCACCAGTGGGTCCACCAGTGGGTCCACCTGTGTGTCCACTAGTGTGTCCACCAGTGGGTCCAACAGTGTGTCCACCAGTGTGTCCACCTGTGTGTCCACCAGTGGGTCCACCAGTGGGTCCACCTGTGTGTCCACTAGTGTGTCCACCAGTGGGTCCACCAGTGGGTCCACCTGTGTGTCCACTAGTGTGTCCACCAGTGGGTCCACCAGTGTGTCCACCAGTGTGTCCACCAGTGGGTCCACCAGTGGGTACACCTGTGTGTCCACCAGTGGGTACACCTGTGTGTCCACCAGTGTGTCCACCAGTGGGTACACCAGTGTGTCCACCAGTGGGTCCACCAGTGGGTCCACCAATTACCACCACCACAATCATCAGTCCATAGCTCTTGGAAGCGAGCATCCGCAACGGAGGTCCTAAACATGGTCCATTCAGATTCCATGTCCCCAACCTCTACTCTCACTGCCCCTTTTGGCTTAACAAGTCTGCCTGACAGTCTTCCCCGCCAACAGATCCAACTCACCACCAGGTGGTGATCAGTTCGCAGCTATACCCCTCTCTTTACATGAGTGTCCAAGAGGTATGGCCACAGGTCTTAGGACACGGCTACAAAGTCAATCATCAACCTTTGACCTAAAAGGGCCTGGTGCAAGGTACACTTACGGCCCACCTTAGCATCAAACATGGTGGTTGTCATGGACAACCCATGACTATCACAGAAGTCCAAAAACAAAACACTGCTCGGGTTCATATCAGAGGCCATTCCTTCCAATTACACCTCCCCAGTTCAGTCCATCATTGTCAAACATGGGCATTGAATTCCCCCAGAAGAAAAATGAAATCCCCAGATGGCACCTTCTACAGGACACCAACCACAGACTCCAAGAAGGCCGAGTAATCTGAGCTGCGGTTTGGTGCATAGATAAAAACAACCTTCCCTCCTGCGACTTGCAGCCGGAGCAAGGTGACCCTCTCACTCACTGGGGAGAACTCCAATAACAAGGTAATCAGTCTGAGACTTTTGAGTTTTTTCCAGGCAACAGGACTTTAACTGATACCACTCAATCAAGGTTTTTGATTCGCTCTTTGTCTCACCCCATTACTGAGGTCAATTTACCCTGGGAGACCCTATCAGAGGCTACGCCCTCAATAACACAGCTCTCAAGATCAAGGGGATGCTCAAACCCCTCCACTAGATTTAACACTGTTTGGCCCTTTCCTGAACCGTGCTTTGGACATCTTGTTGTACTTCTTATTCATCAAAGACTTGTTTATCATGTACTGTATTTCTGTTAATGAAATTAATTCTCTACAATTTGTCTGTATTTTCTTGATGTTAGCTTACAATATTCAAATGACAGAGAAGTATAAACTACGTTTTACACTGTGGGTGTAAAAGTCTGCAGTGAAGGAGCTGTTCAGGGACCCCTTAGTGTCATGTAGGGGGTGAGAGGTGTTGTCCATGATGGAGGTCAGCTTAGCTAACATCCTCCTCTCATCCACTTCCTCTATGGAGTCCAGAGGACCGTCCAGGACAGAGCTCACTCTCCTAATCAGTCTGTTGTGCCTGCTCCTGTCCCTGTCCGTGCTGCCAACCCTCCAGCAGACCATAGTGTAGAAGATGGCTGAGGCCACCTCAGAGTCATGCCCTGCTCACTCCGAAGGACCTCGGTCTCCTCAGCAGGTGGAGGCGACTCTGGCCCTTCTTGAAGAGAGCGTTGGTGTTGTCAGTCAAGTCCAGTTTGTTATTCAGGTGAACACCCAGGACTCTGTCGCTCTCCACCACCTCAATGTCCGATCCCTGGATGTTTTCCTCCTGAAGTTTCCGATCATCTCCTTCGTCTTGCTGGTGTTTAGCTGAAGCAGGTTTAGCTCACTCCTGCTGACAAAGTCCCTCATGACCGTCCTGTATTCCAGGTCGTTCCCCCGGAAACACATCCAAAAATGGCTGTGTAATCGGAGAACTTCTGGATGTGGCAGTGGGTGGTGTTCTGGGTGAAGTCTGAGGTGTCGAGGGTGAAGAGGAAGGGGGAGAGCACCGTACCCTGAGGGGCACCTGTGCTGCAGAGCACCACATCAGTGGAGCCTCACAAACTGTGGTCTGATGGTAGTCAGTTGGTCCACTCCCACGTTCTCCATCTTCACTCTGAGCAGTGAAGGCTGGATGGTGTTAAAAGCACTGGAGAAGTCAAAAAACATGACCCTCACAGTGCTCCTTCTGTCCTCCAGGTGTCGCAGTGATCTGTGCAGCATGTAGATCTGTCACAGTCTGCCCTATCAGTTTATGTTATATCACAGTTTGTTTAATCATGTTATGTTCTAGTCATGTTTCTCACGTTCAGTTCACTCAAGTCACCTGGTTAATTGTTCACAGCTGCACCTCATGTCACTGATCACTCCCCTCACAGTATTTAGCTTCCTTGTTTACTTTCAGTCATTGCAGAATCCTCACCTTCCCTTCATGCCACCGAAAGCTAAGTTTGGGTTCCTGCCTCATAGCCTGTTAATATAGCCTTAGTCATAGTGTTTTTTTTCATAGCCTTGTTTTGTTTAGTGTTTTTTCTCATGTTAAGTATTTTTGATGATCCGGCTCTGCCGCGTCTTTTGTTCCTGCTCCCCGTTTTGTGAATAAACCTTGTTTCTTGGAACTAAGAGAACTGCATCTGGGGCCTACCTCCCATCGTTCCGTGACAAGATCACTGCGCCATGGATTGTATTTTGGTTCATATACCTAAATTAATTAATACTCCCAGCCGCATGGGCTTAGATGAGCTCAGTGGGTAGAGTAGTGTGCATTCACCTTTCCTCATGGCACTGTGTCATTGAGTGAGGAAGTCTGGTCTTCACTGTTCATACTGTTGTGGTAATTCGTAGTAAATTGCACCAGTTCTACAGTGATGTTGCAGAGGCAACTCGTTCCTGTAGTTTCAGACATCTACTGTCTTCCTTACACATTATATGTGCTTTTTGTGCCCTTTTCATGTCAAAACACTAATACATTAAAATGCTTTTTTAATGTTGATTTGGATTGTCGTACTGACCAAAGAATTTCTGCTACAACTTCTTGCACATTATAGAATTTGTCTTAAGGATTAACCGTGTCAAATAAAAAGTTGTTTACACTCAGGAGCAGCCAAAAAGCTTTCCAAAGTCTCATTTCTGCATTGAATAAAGCCCTAAATCCCTCGAGAGTTGAATAGGAGATATTGTGAATGTTGGATTGGTGCAAAATGGAGAGCAGAGAGAAGGATGTTTCAACCAACTTTTCTCTCAATTTCATGGGGAATGCGAGATCCTTCGTGGACAAAAGGGACAACCTAGGAGAGCTGCCTAGGGCATAGTCGAATTATTGGGAACAGTGTACTTTCTATTCCACCCAGACATGTTTGCAGAAACATATTCCGGGATCTTAACCAAGCTTTCAGATTATACTTGCAGAAAGTGACTGCAGACAGTGTGTTGAGAATAAAGACGGAGGGATTGCAGTTCTTGTTATTCACAGCTTGTGTAATCCTGGACTTGGTATTGTTAAGGAGTGTTTATGTAGACAGGGCATTGAACTGTCCGCTGTGAGTTTCCATATTACAGAACAACAGAAAATATTTAACAAATATGTTTGTCTGCAATTTCAAAATATATCAGTCTCACAACTAAATAAATATTTTCAAGTCAGTTGAAGTTTGTTTCTCATTTCAAAACACATGAGATGAACAGTTTATATGAGTATGACTGGTTTGGGGCTTGGTTGTATTTTAGTAACATTCTAGTTGCACATAAAAAGCAAATATTTGCAGCAAAGTCATTTAAATAAAAATGTATGATTCCAATTAAAAAGCCTTGTGATGTGAATTCACATGTTTCTTTTTTCTGTTTACAAACTAAACAGCAAAGCAGTGTTTAATTTCATGTTTTAACAGATTTTATAGGAGTTCTTGTAATCTTTTGCCCATAAAATTATGTTTCACTATTTACTTTTACATGATGGCAAGCAGTTTCCTGAATGAAACATTTTGATAAAGAAATTTCGTATTTCTTTGGACTGCACACCATAGATTATGGGATTGAGGCCACCAGGAACAATAACAAACAGAATAGCAGAGAGTTTTTTGTAGTCTGAGTACTCAGGGATCCGATGCAGAGCAATAGTAGTGAATCCACAGAGCGACATAATCAGATACACAACCAAGTGAGTGCTGCAGGTCTTCAAGGCTTTACTGTTCAAAGACTTGTTCTTACTGGTCAGACAAACATTGGTAATCTTAGTGTAGGTGAGAACCATGCTGCCTATAGAGGCTATATAGAGCACAACAGTGTAGGTCAGGCCATAGACATTATTAATTAAGACACTCTCACATGAGAGCTTAAACAGTGAAGCATTGTCACAGAAAGGATTTCTGATCAGAGTCCTGCATAGATTCAGTCGGATGGTCAGACCGAGCAGAATCCCGACTAAGAAAAAAGACACAACCCAGGCAGAAACCGTCAGCTTGATGATCATTTTGTTGGTCATTATGGAACTATAGTGCAGAGGATGGCAGATGGCAACATATCTGTCAAAGGCCATAATCATGAGCATTGTGTGGGAAGTAGTCCCAAATAAGTGTGTGGTGAAAGCCTGAACCACACACTCATAATAACCGATGAGGCGCTCAGAGGGAGGCAGCAGAAGATCATAGAGCAGACGAGGCAAAATATTGCTACTTCCAATAATATCACTGACTGTCAGGTTGCAAAAAAGTATATACATAGGCTGATGAAGGTTCCTGTCAATGAAAATTAGAACCAAAATCCCCACATTCATGATCATAAAAACAGCGTAGGAAATTAAGAAGAAGAAAAAAACAGGATACGTAGAATCCTTTGTGACCTGTAAGCCCTCCAGCTGGAGCACAAAGCTGTTGTAGGTGTAGTTTTCCATCAGCCTGAAAGAAGAAAATAAATATTCACCGAAGTTTTAATTAACTGAGACAATAGATGATAATCCAAAGACAAATTTCCAATTGGTCTGACGAATCAAATGAAGATAGCAACAATCATACATGGAAATTTAAACATTTAGAGGATATGAAAAGCATTTTTTGAAAGCACCGTGCTGCAGACAATACCTGCTGGTCTTAGGGACTGGTTAGCATCAATGCTACAGCAGCAGCAGTGTGTACCATATTTGTAGATGCAGATTTAACCATCAGGGGGATCACGTAGCCTCTCATAATGAATTATGTTATATCTAATAAGGTCGATGTGGCTGCGTCACAATTCCAGTATTTACTTTAGAAAAGTGATGTCAGTGATTATTTCTCAACCTCAGATTCATTGGGCTTGGCTAAATTTCTGAAGAATATATAATAGAACATATTTTCAATAAATGCACACTGCGACCTTATATATTCTATATATCTATGCTGTCATGAAAAAGAAGGCTTTATGTATCAGGTTTATGATTAATCATCTGTTCCTCCGCAGGTGTCAAAACTTAGTAAATCTATAAACAACAACACAAGACATATTACACTTTCATTATTTATTGAACAAAAACTGAGACAAAAGTTTCATCAGCCCTCCACCACTGTGCTTGACACTTGGTATGAGGTATATGTGCTGATATGCTGTGTTTGGTTTTTCAAAGAGTCTCTGAGCATTGCATGATCTGACCTTGGGGTGACCTTTAACCTTTAACATGCTAACTGAGGCCTGTAGAGTCTGAGATGTAGCTCTTGGCTTTTTCACCTTGGGGTGAACTTTAACCTTTAACATGCTAACTGAGGCCTGTAGAGTCTGAGATGTAGCTCTGGGCTTTTTCACCTTGGGGTGAACTTTAACCTTTAACATGCTAACTGAGGCCTGTAGAGTCTGAGATGTAGCTCTGGGCTTTTTCACCTTGGGGTGAACTTTAACCTTTAACATGCTAACTGAGGCCTGTAGAGTCTGAGATGTAGCTCTTGGCTTTTTCACCTTGGGGTGAACTTTAACCTTTAACATGCTAACTGAGGCCTGGAGAGTCTGAGATGTAGCTCTTGGCTTTTTCACCTTGGGGTGAACTTTAACCTTTAACATGCTAACTGAGGCCTGTAGAGTCTGAGATGGAGCTCTTGGCTTTTTCACCTTGGGGTGAACTTTAACCTTTAACATGCTAACTGAGGCCTGTAGAGTCTGAGATGTAGCTCTTGGCTTTTTCACCTTGGGGTGAACTTGCTGGGACGTCCACTCCTGGGAAGATTGACAGCTGTCCTGAATGTTTTCCACTTGTGACGCAGCTTCATCTCGCTCTGCGTTCGCCATCTTTCTGAATGCCTGAGTTTGTTGTTGTTGGTGGTGAAGACGTCAACAGGAAGTGGCTCTATTAGCGATAGCTGAAATGGGGACAGCGCCACCTATCGTACCGGGGTATGACATGCTTTGTGCCAGTGATTCCATTCATTCACTGCCATATATCCAAGGATAATTACCCTCAGATAAGGAGCAGAACCCAACTGTAGCTATAATCCAGTTAATCTCATCATGTAGACCCACTGAGTGATGGCTTCCTTGACTCCTCTCTCAAACTGTCTTTTCTGTCAAGAATGTGTCCATCAGAATTTTCCCTGAGATGTAGGTGCACTGCCGAGGAAGAATAGGTGGCTCTCCTATGTTGTGCCATGTACTTGTGAAGCTGTTGTTTGGTCTTTCCTATATAAAGCTGCACTGCACTGCCTACACAACACCACTCAGGTTGTGTTTGGGTGTTTTGTCCTTTGGGTGAACCAGTCTCTGTCTTAGGGTGTTCTTGGGTTTTAAGTATACTGGAATATCATGTTTGGAGAAGATCCTTCTAAGTTTCTCTGAGACTGCTGCCATGTGTGGAATTACAGTGTCTAACAGTTTGGTTTGGTCCAGATTTCTTTGCTGATTTGAGGCCCAGTTTGGATATTCACAGGTTTGCAGAGCATTTTTTTTCCTAAAATAGGGCGGTGAGTTGTTGTTGGACTTCTGTGCTAGTCATGGACTGTCCATAACAAACTACATGTTCAAGCAAAAGGATGCTTAGAAGTGTACCGGGTACCAGAGCTCCTTGGGTCGATGGTCGATGATAGACTTTACTGTCGTTTCACCTGACCCGAGACTTTTTGTTCTGGACACTTGGGTGACGTGGGGTGTACAGTTATCAAGAGATCATCATCCTTTTGGCTCCATGACATGAGTTCCTCCAGCATGCACTGGAACGGTTCGCAGATGAGTGTGAAGCGTTTGGTATGCGGATCAACACCTCCAAGTTTGAGTTCATGGTCCTTTCAAGGAAAAGGCAAGGCAGGGTAAGTTAATTCAGTGCTTTACAGCTACATGAAATCACAAGTAGGCAAATAAAATAATTCCATGAAGCAAAAAATACTATAATTAATTAAATTAAAAACGAAGAGAGTTGGCTCCGCTTGTGGGGGATGATGCCGATCAGACCTGGCAGGCCCAAACGTATTGTGAGGGTCTGCTGGGAGCGTTTGTTGGAATCCCCCGTCAGGAGGAGCTTTAACTCCCACCTCCGGCAGAGCTTCAACCATATCCCGGGGGAGGTGAGGGACATTGAGTCCGAATGGGCCAAGTTCCGTGACTCCATTGCCGAGGCGGCTGATCGGAGCTGTGGCCGTAAGGTGGTCGGTGCCTGTCGTGGCGGCAACCAACTTCCCACCCCAGTGGTGAGGGAAGCCGTCAAGCTGAAGAAGGAGTCCTTTTTGGCCTTTTTGGCCAGTGGGACTCTGGAAGCAGCTGATGGGTACCGGCAGGCAGAACGGGCTGCGGCTTCGGCGGTTGCTGAGGAAAAAACTCGGGCCTGGGAGGAGTTTGGTGAGACCATGGAAAACTACTTCCGGACTGCCTCGAAGAGATTCTGGTCCACCATCCGGCATCTCAGGGGGGGGAAGCGGCTCACAGTCAACACTGTGTACGGTGGGGACGGGGCTTTGCTGACCTCAACTAGGGATGTTGTGAGTCGGTGGGGGGAGTACTTCGAGGAACTCCTCAATCCTACCAACAAATGCTCGGAGGAGACAGAGTCGGAGAGCTCGGAGACGGTGCCTCCCATTTCTGGGGCTGAGGTTACCGAGGTGGTCAAAAAGCTCCTCGGTGGCAAGGCCCCGGGGGTGGATGAGGTCCATCCTGAGTTTCTCAGGGCTCTGGATGTTGTAGGGCTGTCTTGGCTGACACGCCTCTGCAGCATCACGTGGACATCGGGGACAGTGCCTCTGGACTGGCAGATCGGGGTGGTGGTCCCCCTCTTTAAAAAGGAACCAGGAAATACGACCATATTAGTCCAGTGCTCAGGTCTCTGCACTGGCTTCCTGTCGCTCAGAGACTAGACTTTAAAACAGTTCTGCTTGTGGACATGACCGAAAGAATGAAGTCACGACTACAATCGGCTGAAATGAGTTTTCTTTGCAGGGTAGCGGGTCTTAAGCTTCATGATAGGGTGAGGAGCTCAGCCCTTTGAGAGAGACTCAAAGTAGAGCCACTACTCCTCTGCATCGAGAGGAGCCAGTTGAGGTGGTTCGGGCACTTGATCATGGTGCCTCTTGGTCGTCTTCTTTTGGAGGTGAACGGGGCACGACCAAGTGGGACAAGGCCCCAAGGTCCGGCCAGGACTCGCTGGAGAGATTATGTCTCTCAGTTGGTATGGGAACGGCTCGGGGTCACCCAGGATGAGCTGGAGGAAGTAACGGGGGACAGGGATGTCTGAGCTTCTCTACTTTCCAGACTGCCACCGCGACCCCATGTGGACTAAACAGTTGGATGGATGGATGTATGAAACAGAGACAGATATTTCATCACTTTGCAGCCCTGACTCATGGTTATGATATTTAAACTACTGCCAAATGTTTCATGGTAACTGGTTGCAGCAATAAACACTGAATTTCTTTAGCAAGAATTCCCATAAGTGCTGAATTTCAGCACCTCAATACTATAATTACTATTTTCTATGTCTATGTTTCTATGTCTATGTTTCTAACTTAATTACCATGGAAACATAATCCCATGATACCTAATTAATATTAGGTTATTATCACATGTCACTGTTTTCTTATAAAATATTACATCTAAAACCATTTTTAAGAGGGTTACCATAATATTTATACGTTACCATACTTATTACCATATAATTTTGCCTCGTTATTATCTATACGTTTTCCCCATCACTGCTCTTGGTTCCAAGCCCCTTATTATCCTGTAACTTCAGGATTGAAAGTGGGTGTACATTTGTTGTTGCTTGACTGTTGTTCAGATAAGATTGTGAAAGTTGTTGTTGCTGTTTGGCCTCACTCTTTCCTTTGGAGAAGCTTGAATAGATTTTAAAAGTAAATAAAGCTTTAGAATTTCATGAAACTTTTCCATTTTTAGAAAATGAGGCTCATATTAATGACTGTTCAGTCTTACTATGAGTTTGAAAAAGAAGATGACATCACTTATCATCCAGTTCCAAAATGATTTAATTGGGAGCCACAATGTGGATAAGTATGGACCTTAAAAAGTTCTAACACTGAATGATCTCCATGCCAAAGTAATTATCCACACAAATATCCAAATAAGTGATTTAATTGTGGACTTTGTGGTTTGTGCAAATATGACAAATTAAAAGGAATCGTCACAAATTGTCATAAACAGAAATACTGTTGTGGTGTGAGGTTTCTGCTCAGATGGAGATGGAAAAGGTGAGCCGTGGTTCAGGGGCTCAGTGGCAGGTTAGACAGACTGGTATTCCTGCTGAAAACACCTGTTGGTAGTTTCGTCTCTGTGTGTATCTGCAGTGGCGTGCTGAGGACCAAGGACATGCTAATGCCCGGCGCAGTAATGGACTGCTACCTTCACTGAGTAGATCACCAATTTTGTGAAAACACGAATGAACATAATTTCTTGTTTTCATCACAATCACCTGAACACGACTGTTGTATGTGGGGCTGAAAGTATCAGCCAAGTTCTACCAATACACTTTCTTATTCTTGCAGTCTTTCTTATTCTAGTGTGAAATCTCTTTTGTTATTTGTCATTAAATTGAACCATTTTAGTGGCTCTGAATCATTTTAGGCTGAACTGTATTTAGACAAACAGTTCTTTCCTAGTAGCCCATAAAAAGCATGACATAAATGTTAAATCAGTGGCATACGTTAGCATTGTTACCTTATTTATGATTTAAGCTAAAGTCTCTTGACCTGGAAATTACAATTACAAGGTTGCAATTGGGATTTATTTCAGTTTGCATTAAGCAAAACACAACTAAAGATTGGAGAATTTCCACAACAAACACATAATGATGATACTGACATATTGAACTTGATGTCTACGAAAGATATATTCACATAAAGTCTATTCTTAGGCCCAGTCCCTCCCTCTGATGCTACCACTTGGCTGTACCCCTCTGTTTTGTGGAGTTGAAGGAGTAGATGATAACTACTACCATACTGAAAACAAAGGGGGATTCCTTCCTCTGCAAAAGAAGTTTGTAGGGCAGTGGTAGGTTAAAGGGAAGGATCAATTCTCTGCTTCATTCAGAACTTGAAACATCTGCATTCAAACATTTAACTCTAAGTGGTGACTTATATGTGAAATGTTTTTATTTCTGGCAGCAAAAGATGATTCATGTTTTAACAGCTTTTATAGAATTTATTGTCAAGTTTTAGTCCAAAGAGTTTATTATGCTGTTTACTTTTATATGATTGTGAAGACTTTTCTTTGAGTGAAATATTTCGAAAACGAATTTCCGTATCTCTTTAGACTGCACACCATAAATGATGGGGTTTAGGTTGCCAGGCAAGATGATAAAGAGAATAGCACAGAGTTTTCTGTAGTCAGAGTACTGAGGGAAGCGATGCAGAGTAATAAAAGTGATTCCACTGAGCGACATGATCAGATACACAACCAGGTGAGTGCTGCAGGTCTTCAAGGCTTTACTGTTCAAAGACTTGTTCTTACTGGTCAGACAGACGACTGTAATCTTAGTGTAGGTGAGCACCATGCTGCCTATAGAGGCTATGAACAGAGCCAAAGTGAAAGCGAGGCCGTAGATGTTATTAATGACAACACTCTCACAGGAGAGCTTAAACAGTGAAGCATTGTCACAGAAAGGGTTTGTGATCAGAGTCCTGCATAGATTCAGTCGGATGGTCAAACCGAGCAGAATCCCGACCAAAACAAAGGGCACCCCCCAGGCAGAAACCGTCAGCTTGATGATCATTTTGTTGGTCATTATGGAACTATAGTGCAGAGGATGGCAGATGGCAACATATCTGTCAAAGGCCATAATCATGAGCACGGTGTGGGAAGTAGTCCCAAATAAGTGTGTGGTGAAAGCCTGAACCACACACTCATAATAACCGATGAGGCGCTCAGAGGGAGGCAGCAGAAGATCATAGAGCAGACGAGGCAAAATATGGGTGCTTCCAATAATATCACTGACTGTCAGGTTGCAAAAAAGTAAATACATAGGCTGATGAAGGTTCCTGTCAATGAAAATTATCATCAAAATACCCACATTCAAGATCATAATAAGAATGTAGGAAATAAGGATGATGAAAAAGACAGGGTAGTTGGATTCATTAGTAACCTTTAAGCCCTCCAGCTGGAGCGTGAAGCTGTTGTAGGTGTAGTTTTCCATCAGCCTGCAAGAATAAAATAAATATTCACTGAAGTTTTAATTAACTGAGACAATAGATGATAATCCAAAGACAAATTTCCAATTGGTCTGACAAATCAAATGAAGATAGCAACAATAAAACATGGAAATTTAAACATTTAGAGGATATGAAAAGCATTTTTTGAAAGCACCGTGCTGCAGACAATACCTGCTGGTATTAGGGACTGGTTAGCATCAATGCTACAGCAGCAGCAGTGTGTACCATATTTGTAGATGCAGATTTAACATCAGGGGGATCACTTATCTGCTCACAGTGTATGATGCAACGTTAAATTACCACAGCTGTCCTCACAATTGTCACAAGATGTCACTGCCGACATAAAAGGTCGGCAGTGACATCACCGTCTCAGGAAGAAGAGACGCCTCTGGCCCCCCCTGTACACTGCTTCTATGTTGGCAGACCACTCCAGTTTATTATCTAGCACCACCCCCGGGTATTTGCAGGTCTGAACAGACTCTATCTCCCCTCCATCAATAAAGACTAACTGGTATGGAGTTTTAGATCTCCTGAAGTCCACCACCAGCTCCTTGGTTTTGGTAGTGTTCAGGAGCAAAAAGTTATTTTTGGTCCAGCCATAGAAGGACTCCATAAGGTCCCTGTACTCCTTCTTTATGTGGCAGGACTCTGAGTTGTATCTGAAGTTATGTTATGTTATGTTTATGCATTTAGCAGACGCTTTTATCCAAAGCGACTTACAGGTAGGCAGATAGGGTAAGGGGGTCTTGCCTAAGGACCCCTACTGGAGGTAATACCTTTCATGCAGTGGATTTGAACTCAGGTCTCCCACATGGAAGGTGGCAGATCTTCTGATGATCAGCAGATCAGTCTGATGTGTACAGGGTGAAAAGAAAAGGAGCCAAAACAGTGCCCTGCGGAGCCCCAGTACTGCATTCCAGTGTTCCAGAAACACATCTCCCCATCCTGACATACTGTGGTCTGGCAGTCAGATAGTCTGTAATCCATGATGTCAGGGAGGAGGCCACACCCAGGCTGTATGGTGTTGAAGGCACTGGAGAAGTCAAAGAACATGAATCTCACATGTGAACCAGACACATCCAGAAAAGCATATGTCCATTACAGCATTTACAGAATCTCATCTTCCACTCCTGTTTCTGGTAGACAAACTGGAGGGGGTCAAGATCCTCAGTAACCTGCAATCTCATATAGAGTTAGACACAGAGGATATAGCGGATGGATGGTGACAGGAGTGATGCTGCTATCAATCATAGAGATGGGGGGTGCAGTTGGACAGAGGAGGCCTGGTGGTGGAAGCTGCCACAGAGGTGGGGGGTGTAGCTGAAATAAAAATCACTAAAACTAAAATGTTTAGATTAAAACTAAAATTAAATGTAATTATATAAACGACAAACAAAATTCAGAGCTATACAGACTTGTTGTCGATAAGGCCGGCGCATAGCAACCGTGAAACGATCTGTTTTCATTTAATATCATAACAAAATTGTATTTAATCAAAAATTCAATGATTACCTGGAAACATACGTGTTCGTTGTTCTGGATAACAGAATATCTTTGTTATCCATGAAGGACAAAAAAAAATAAAAATCCTTTATAATCAGGCACTAACTGGGTCTACTGTATAAAATATTAGCTCAATCTTCAACACATCAATGTCATATTTTACATGAAATAGACCATTTTAAAAAGTAAAAAAATTATAGATGTTTTACTGGCATCATCCAGAAAGACCAAAAAGGTAAAATATCAACATTTTAAGAGAGACTTACTGACCTTGTGCTCTGGGGGTCCTTCAGGGTCTGTTGGCTGATGCAACACCTTGTAATATGACAGTCCATGTCCAAATATGGTCATATGTAGCCACTTTGTCTGTGTTACCCAGGAAGGACATTTGGGAGTCCAAAAGCAGGGTCAAAAGTATTTCTTGAATAAAAAAGTTGTTACTATATTTGTAGGTGTCATTACAAACATCAACACAATTATGCCCCAGTACATAATTAATGCTTTAATTAGGATTTTTTACATTTTTAGCATATTTTTGTGCATAGATTTTAAGCCCGGACACTATCCAGGAAGGACAGTTCTGTGCTTTTAAGCTAAATAGCTCCTTAAATTTTCATTTCTTTAAGTAAATATTCATGTGAATAAGTAAAGTGGGGAGAGTTGAGTAATAAAATGTAGTGTTTTAAAAATTTTATGTCTTTTTTAATATTATAAATCTGGTTCGGACACCAGAATGACGACATGCCGCGTCTTTGACCCATTTACTCTTTAACATTTCCATTGTAATAAGCATCCAAAGGATATGATGATTACCTGGTACCTTTAAAGGTTGCCTCACAGCAGAGGGTTCGAATCCCAGCTGGTATGAGGCAACGATGGACAGGTCACAGACCACAGACTGCACCAGCAGCTGGGGGGCATGTTGGGTTGGCTACGGCCTGATCTTTCTTAATGATAATAAAATAATCATAATAAAAAATGTAGTTATAGTTTATACTCATGCTTAATACCTTGTTATTACACATTCAAAAGCACAATTGTTTTTGTAGTTTTTCCATACAATTTAAGAACCACAAACTGGACACCAAGCTAACTCCTTTATATATTATCTTAGTCATTTCTATAATTCAATACAACACCTTGCAGCATTGATTTATCAGTCTTGGCTGGGATGCAGTTAGATCCATGTGCAGCTTAACCTGTGGCTTTGCTGCATTTCCTGTTGTGTCTGACAGTAAGTGATGGGGTGTGTTTTAACTGAATTCAAGATAATCCACTTTGAAAGTTCAAATTTTCATTTAATTTTGTGGTAAAACACATTAAACCAAATCCAGGGTAACAGAAGTTAACTAGGAAACACCATCTTTATGATAATTATAACATTATATGGGGGATCTTTGTGTTAACAGTGCAATATAAATCAAGATCAGTGTGGGTGAGTTTTAGTTTGATGGACTAAAGCTGTGAAAATCCCAGTTTATTTAGCTCTGCTGCTGTGTTACAGACAGGCAAATATCTTTGTGGTCAGACATTTCCAAGTAAAAAGTATCCTAAATTTGATCTGATGGTGCATTATTAAAGCTGCAGAAATGACTTCAGGAACTCTCCAACAACTTTTTAGTTTCTGAGTGACGTAATTAGCTGAGTGTTGCATGTTTGTCTCTTTGTTGCATCAACTTTAACAGTCATTAGCGGCAGCAGCCACTGGAGGAGGAAACAGTCCTGCTGGGACTCTCCTCTCCTGCTGAGACCACTTTCTCATCAACAAAAGTTAACTTCCCAAGAAAGTTCACTGCAAAAGTAACAGAGTAAACATACAATAGTGAATATGTCTTCCTTTCGGTGACCTTAACCCTCAAGAAAAGTTTGTTTGAACCTTTCTTTTACAGACTCAGGTACAGAGAGTCTTCACTGAGAAACTTCTTCTGTTTCCATCGTGTTCTTTCAGAGTTTTTCACAGGAATCTGAGTCCATTCCTGCTGAATCCCAGATTCCAGCTGCTCAGCAGTCCCTGGTTGCTGTTGTCTGGTTCTCCTCTTCATGATGCTCCAACATCTGCAGCAGGAGACAGATGTGGACTGCAGGCAGGCAGCCGAGCTCATGTTGATGTTTGCCTCTGGCATCTTTAAAGGAAATGGTTCTCAGATTGGTCACCATTGTAGAGAATTTCTACTTATTAGCACGATACTTTATGGCGACAGTATTTCAATATGATCAAGAATCGTTTATTCTGGAGCAGGTTGTCCAACTTTGTGCAGATTTCTGACCTCGATCACATCCAACACCTTTGAGATTGATGGGAACTGGAACCAGATAAAAAAAACCTGATGAATCAGAGAAAGCTGAGGTACAGACAGAAGACTAGCCTGTGGGCAGGGGTCCCTAGTGGGAGAGAATACCCCCCTGTCCAATGCTCCCTGAACACCTCACTCTAGATCCTAATTCTATTAACCTGCTGGTCACTGGTGCACCGGGGAGTTCGGGGGCCTCCGGGACCTTCATTATAACTTAGAAGTACGGCCACCTTCAGTCCAGGCTTACAGACTGGGGGTCAGATGCAGAAACTTCATAGAATTTAACACTGGAGGCATGAAATTATAACAAATTATAACAGATAAGCAGGTTAAGCCTTCACAGATGAAAAAAGGATTGGTTTTATCGTTTTTCATGTCATCTTTCTGCACCTTTAAGGAAGTTTCTCTCAGAAGTAGACAAACTTTGAATGCATTAGTGTGTTCTGCACGGTGTTAGAAATGAAGGCCAACTGGGACCCGAGCATGCTGACCAACAGCATGATATTTAAAATATCTGTTCACTGCAGCTTTAAGGGACAGTTTATGATGTTTATGATGATGTCATAGAGCTTTCTGTCCGATTACACCTGAATGCAAAGACGTTTTCACACTCAAAAGCATGTATTTTTAGATAGCAGTCTCATGGTTACACTGTGTTACATTTTAGTTATGAAGTGTTCTTTAAAATCTTTAAAGTCTGATCACTACTTCTTGATGACATCATATGTTGTTCAGTCTGCACCCAGAGGTTTCTCATGCTGTGACACAGATGTGAGTCCTTGTAGATCCCAGGAGTTTCATCCCACCCTCCTGTAATCAGTGTCATTGTCTCTGATAAACAGCTATTACTGGGCCTCCGTCTTCCTCCCAGAGGACTAATTACCATCAGAAACTGTTGATAAGCGCTCACAGCGGACCTCATTAATGATCAAAAACATTAGCACTCATTACAGGCTGCTGTGGCAATTGTAACAAACAGTGATGAAATGGGTCGACCAATAGGGGGCAGTGTGGTCCCCTGAGCTCCCAACATGCAACAGTGTGAAACAAAGTTCTCAACAAAGTGAAAACATCTGATTCGACAAAGTTAACCTGTTTCTGTACCTTACTCTTCTGATGCAGAGGGTTTCCCGAGCTGATGATGTAACAGCAGGAACGGTCACCATGGCAATGTGGAAAATGTTGGCTTTTTGCAGTAGAATTAGCTCATTAGTGTATTTTAATGACACCTTTTTTAAGTGTTTTTATAATCTAACCTGTTAATATGTATCCCAAACCAGATAACTGTGTTTCTGACCCAAATACTTGTAACTAAACAGCAGATGTGCCCCCAAACCGTCTTCCAACCTCTTTGTGTTGTACCAGTTCATTATTGATAAGTTAGCGCTATGGATTATAGTTGTTTTTTTTTACTGTTGGTGCAGCCGGTTACCAAAGAAATGATAATTGGACCCTAAAAACTGAAGCCAGGTGTCAGGATCAGAAGAAGATGCTGGTTTATAAACAGTGAAACTGTGTTTATCACACTTTGGTTGTGCTCAGGCACCAAAAATCATCAATTTCATGCTTTAAATGTTAAACAGATTGTAGAGTTAGACACCTTTCCCCATAAAAAGCTTCTCTGCCGTGTCCCAGGTTAGTAGTTAGTAGGACTGGATAGTGTAGTGGTATGATTGCCACCTTTCATGTGGATTCTAGGTTCAAATCCCCTTCATGAAAGGTACTGTCTCCAGTAGGGGTCCTTAGGCAAGACCCCCTTACCCTACCTGTAAGTCGCTTTGGATAAAAGTGTCTGCTAAATGCATAAACATTAA
Organism: Leuresthes tenuis; assembly: GCF_036924035.1. Lineage (NCBI taxonomy): Eukaryota > Metazoa > Chordata > Actinopteri > Atheriniformes > Atherinopsidae > Leuresthes > Leuresthes tenuis. Next base: position 31,361,723 of record NW_027325375.1, on the reverse strand, counting down.
ACATTAGTGCCATCAGTTCCCATTGTTTCAGCTTTAATCTTTGCTCATATGGACTGGCAAGAGGTCCTCTCAAAGTGGAAATATGTGATGATCGAGTTTTTAAGCATTTTCCTTTTGTTTTACACGACTAAATGATGTCAGAAATCAGGCCTCTGGACGGACAGAACATTTCAGTTATTGTACATTAAGTTATATTTATTTTATCCAAAGCAGCTTACAGGGAGGAACACATCTTGAGGCAATGTGGGGTTCAGTGGCTGAGAGGATGGTTCTTTAGGATTACCCTGCGGTCAGGATACAGTGGAGCCTGGGCTGGATCCATCACATGCACTCATCTGAAATGGACCCTTTCCAACACTAGAAAAGTATCACCTTAATGGATTTAAAATAGTGTGGTATCGGTTTATTCCTTTTTGAATGAATAACGCTGACCCAACTTCTCGATGACCTCTTTGGAGAATGACCAGAATGTTTGGAGAAGCCGGACCTGGTTAACCTTTGAACCCCACTGAGGTGGTCCGGCGCTGAGACCCTGACCTTTAAGAGTTTGTTGATATCTGTCAGTTTGGCACCAGCTGAGATCTTTAGAGACCAAAAACAACCCAGAGACCAGGCTTTTACCTGTTAACACTGAAGGCATCAGAACATCTACCCAAAGAAACCCTCCGAACGATTAAAGTTGACTCAGACTCTCTGAACCGGTTCATAATGATAACAGCTTGAAAGAAATCTTCACCATGTCGACTGGGGAAGCTGAGGACTGAACCAGCAGTCCTCCCATTAAGAGGTCCATTCTCCACGCTGCATCACCAGTTCACCACAGAAGTTATCTCAGGGCACTCCATGAAGAAGTCCAAATCCAGTCTAATCCATTCCGGTTACATCTATAATCATATTTTATTCAGATTCAATCAAATTAAAATCCAGTCCAGGGTGACGGGAAGAGGCCCCCCCATCAGAACCAGACTCTTTTCAGTAGTGTGGACATAATGTGTTTAAATCTCTGGCAGGTCTGGGAGGGTTTTGTCCTGGTTTCGTAACGTTGGACCAGTTCTTTTACTCAGGAACACGACCTGGGAGTGAGTTCAGCCAGTCTGAGGGTTCTTTGTGGGATCAGAGAGGGTGTGAGGCCATAACCTGGAGGAAGTATGGCTGTAACGGGGCTTCATATCCATGCTAACAGTCAGCCAGACTCTTTCCTCATGAGCGTTACAGTAAATTTAAGAGGGAAAATGGTCCTAACTGGTGGACTTGGGTCTGTGCTTTTCCTCTTTCTAGATAATGTGGTGTTATTGCCTTAATCAGTGGGTGAAGCACATGAAAATTAGCATTCTCAGTCGGAGGTTGTGGTCATGCACACCTGATGTTACCCTCAATCAAAAGAAAAAAGGAGGAGAAATGTCAGCTTTTAATTTAAGTGAACAGAATACGGTTTTAGTTCAAACTCTGAAGGGAAACAGAATTTATCACCAGTGAGCGAATCAAATCTTCACAGCTTACAACTCATTTAATGTTGTATCTTCAGTTTATAGAGCCAGTAGTTAGTTTGGTGGGATAATAAGCTGCAGGTGTGCTTTAAAGAGTAAGAGGATAGAAACACCTGAGCAGGTCACCTGGTCAGCATGTCACATGACCCTTATACCTGCAGACCGACAGCCAATCAGCCTGCAGCAAAGGGAAGGCTGTTGCTCTGAATGTTTAGCTTAAACATATTTGGCTCCCTCTGCTGTTCATCCTTCGTTACTGCAGTGGTTCTGCTCTTTTTAATGCTTATCAGGCTGTGATTATAACACTGTCTGTCAGGTGCATTTACATTTTCACACTCCAACTAGCTTAGATGCTTTAGTTCCTGTTTAATCACTGTAAATCAGCTGTAAATCTGATCAAAGTTCAATTTCCTTTTAATAAAACTCTGTTCTTACACAATCCTGCACTTGGTGCAGCTGTAACTTGAGTCATGACTTATATCTGTGGCTGGGAGGGAAAAGGACTTTAATTAAACTGAACAGAAGGTGCCAACAAGGCAGGAACAAAACACAACGTACGTAAAGAACTAGCTGATGGACAGATGGACGAGTGACAAACTGACAGAGTTACAAACACAAACTGACGTGGAAACAGCAGGAAACCAGCAGGAAACAGCAGGAAAACAGCAGGAAACCAGCAGGAAACAGCAGGAAAACAGCAGGAAACAGCAGGAAACAGCAGGAAAACAGCAGGAAACCAGCAGGAAACAGCAGGAAAACAGCAGGAAAACAGCAGGAAACAGCAGGAAAACAGCAGGAAACAGCAGGAAAACAGCAGGAAACAACAGGAAACAGCAGGAAAACAGCAGGAAACAGCAGGAAACAGCAGGAAACAGCAGGAAAACAGCAGGAAACAACAGGAAACCAACAGGAAACAGCAGGAAACAGCAGGAAACCAGCAGGAAACAGCAGGAAACCAACAGGAAACAGCAGGAAAACAGCAGGAAACAGCAGGAAAACAGCAGGAAACAGCAGGAAAACAGCAGGAAAACAGCAGGAAACAGCAGGAAAACAGCAGGAAACCAGCAGGAAACCAGCAGGAAAACAGCAGGAAACCAACAGGAAACAGCAGAAAACAGCAGGAAACAGCAGGAAAACAGCAGGAAACAGCAGGAAACAGCAGGAAAACAGCAGGAAACAGCAGGAAACCAACAGGAAACAGCAGGAAACCTGGCAGCAAAGTGCCAAGGACCATTACTACAAGCAGGGATGATTGGATGAGTGCATGCAGGTGAGTCAGTGGTAACGAGGTAAAAAGCAGTCGAGGCAGCTGTGAGCAATGGTGAAGAACCAGAACCAGAACCAGAACCGAGTGAAAACCCAAATAGCAGAAACTGAGACATCATGGCAGCAAGTTGCACTTTAAAACTGGCAAATGTGACCTCTGTTTCAGATCAAATTTGAGGCCTTTTGCATTTATTGAGGCTTTATTGGGAAGCTGTATCCTGTAGCATCAAACATCCTGGAGTGGAACTGTTTTTATTTCCTAAATTTAAACATATTGAGTTGAATTTAATTCAGTAATATGTCTTCACTTGGCATCTCCTAATTCTTTTAATTAATTATTTATTTCAACATCATTTAAAGTCTCATGAAAGCAGAAAATCCTGAAACATTTGCATGTTTTACAGTCATTGACTGAGATGATTTATCTGTGGAAACGACACAAACACATTTAAAGTTTCCTTTACCAACAAACTCTTTTTATTCTTTGTGCAACAAACAGCTGGAAGACTTACTGAGTTCATCCATGAGAACGTCTTTAAGAACATTACTGCTCAGATCTACAGGCTTTCAAAGAGAACAGCATAAAGTGATGAATAAAAGATAAACCTACATGCATAATTCATTTCAACAGGAAAAGTTCCTCCAACACTGTTGAGCTTTGAAAAAAGACGACTTAAAACAAACATTTAGTGAGTATCAAAAGGTGCTTCAAATTAAATACTTTTAAGACTTAAATACGTGAGTGTGTTGAGCTTCAGAGCAACTCTGCTTCATTTTTAAGATTTAACATTTCAGGACATGAAAGATCTTCTGGTTCTCATCAGGTTTTATTGAAATTAAGAGAGGAGCAACAGGGGGCAATTCCATAGAGGTCAATGACAAAAATACCCTAATTTTGATTTCTTACCTCACTAAACATTCTTCTTATGTTTATGGGATACTTTAAAATATCCATAAATAAAGTATGAGGCTAACTTGGTTATGACTGACAAGTGAAATTTGGCCACTTCTGGCACCAAAAAGACAAAGATGGTGCTAGCTAAAATGCTAAACAGGATGAACCCTGAACTGGTAGTCCACAAAGAAAAGGGTGACATGATGGTGGCTACATCCACGTCCCTTACACAGTCTGTTTCTGAAGCGCCGTCAGATGGCTTTGCCCAGGATGAGGATGCTCATGAAGAAGAACATAATGAAGAAGAGCCACATGAAGAAGCGATCCATGACCTTGGCGACCTTCCTCCACTCCGCGATGCGCATCTGACCCGTTCGCTGGTCCTGGTAGGAGTTGGCGATGTACTCAATGTTCTTGCGTAGTCGTTGGTGCTGGCAAACACACTGTGTTCTCACCAAGATCTCCCTCCTGTTTTCCCCAGCTCCACCTCCAACACCTTTCTTCTCCCCAACATGCTCACCTCCACCTCCTGCACTGGCTCCGCTCGGCTCCTCTGCTTCATCCTCCCGTCCAACAGTAGCTCCTTTACCCTCCGAGTGGTCCACGGTCACAAAAAGGTCCTCTTTCCAGACCGTCTGTTTGGTTACATCCTGCTCCACCGTCAGAGACTCCCCTCCTCCGACCTCATCCCCCCTCCCTCCCCATACCTGTCCATTAACATCCCAGTTTGTTCCTCTGGTGCTGCCGCCACTGGCTGATTGGGCATCGGAGTCCTCCTGGGACAAAGGTTGTTTCCTGGATGAAGCCCCCCCGAGGCAGCTTTCGCCGACTTCATTGACAAAGCAGATTCGTGCGAGGAAGTTCAGCACCAAGCGTTCGGCCCATTGAGGGACGGGCCGGGCCTCAGGACCACAGTGGTGTACGTTCATGATGAAGATGGTAAGAGCTGTTGATGCGGTGACCATCGTCATGGTGGCAATGTAGTACTTTCCTGTAGAGAGAGCACATGAACAAGCATTGGTTTGCATTGGACTGGATAGGGTAGTGGTATGATTGCCACCTTCCATGTGGGAGACCTGAGTTCAAATCCCCTGCATGAAAGGTATTACCTCCACCAGGGGTCCTTAGGCAAGACCCCCTTACCCTACCTGCCTACCTGTAAGTCGCTTTGGATAAAAGCGTCTGCTAAATGCATAAACATAAACATTAAGGGGTCGGTATATTATCTCAGCGTTGCAGGAGGAATTCGCATCCAAGGACATGAACATTAGGAAATCGTAAGTTACGAACAGTGCAGCACAGACACATTCCTTCTGAAGTCTCAGGAAGATTGCTGAGGTTTAATATTGTGGTTACGCACTGCACTTTAAACCATGTACCATCAGTTTTAAACCCAGATGTGACAACTGTTTTTTCACTTTCAGTTCCTTTCCCTGGCTTCTTCCACCTGCTAAGTTCTGCTTTATGACTTTCTCCTTTCAGCCTGGATCTGTCTTGATATGCATGGATTTTGTGTTTTCTTTTTCTAATCAATCCATCCATCCATCATCTACCACTTTTCCGGGGGTGATTCATGATGAGGTGCAGCTGTGAAACAGAAAACAGGGGGAAAAAACATGACCAGAAACCCATCCATCCATCCATCAACTGCCGCTTATACGGGGGTCGGGTCGCGGGGGCAGCAGCTTTAACAGAAACCCAGACGTCCCTGTCCCCGGCCACTTCCTCCAGCTCTTCCTCCAGCTCCTCCGGGGGGACCCCGAGGCGTTCCCAGGCCATAGTCTCTCCAACGTGTCCTGGGTCTTCCCCGGGTCTCCTCCCAGTGGGACGGGCCCAGAACACCTCCCCAGGGAGGCATCCAGGGGGCATCCTAACCAGATGCCACCTCATCTGACTCCTCTCAATGCGGAGGAGCAGCAGTTCTACTCTGAGCCCCTCCCGGATGACTGAGCTTCTCACCCTATCTCTAAGGGTGTCTCCAGACATCCTGCGGAGGAAACCCATTTCGGCCGCTTGTATTCGCGATCTCGTTCTTTCGGTCTCTACCCACAACTCCTGACCATCGGTGAGGATGGGAACGTAGATTGACCAGTAAATAGAGAGCTTCGCCTTCTGGCTCAGCTTCTTCACCACAACAGGCCGCATTATTGAAGATGCCGCACCGATCCGCTTGTCAACCTCCTGTTCCAGTTGTCCCTCACTGTGAACAAGATCCCGAGATACTTGAACTCCTCCACTTGGGGAAGGATCTCATTCCTGACCCAAAGAGAGCATTCCACCCTTTTTCAGATGAGGACCGTGGTCTCGGATTTGGAGGTATTGATTCTCATCCCAGTGAGAGCTGAAGGTCACGGCCTGACGACGCTAACAGAACCACATCATCCGAAAAAACCCCGAGACCCGAGACCCGATTCTGAGTCGCCAACCTAGACGCCCTCAACGCCCTGGCTGCGCCTACAGAATCGGTGACAAAGGGCAGCCCTGACGGAGTCCAACTCTCACCGGAAACACGTCCGACTTACTGCCAGCAATGGGGACCAAACTCTGACACCGGTCATACAGAGACCAAACGGCCCCTATCAAGGGGTCCGGCACTCCATGTTCCCGGAGCACCCCCCACAGGACTCCAGGGACACGGTCGAACGCTTTCTCCAAGTCCACAAAACACATGTAGACTGGTTGGGCGAACTCCCATAAACCCTCCAGGATCCTGCCGAGGGTATAGAGCTGGTCCACTGTTCCACGGCCAGGATGAAAGCCACACTGCACCTCCTGAATCCGAGGTTCAACTATCCGACGGATTTTCTGGTCCTTCTATGATTTAGTCATTTCTTATTTCTGTATTCTTAAACGGTTTTATTTTCTTTCCCTGCATTTTGCCTTCTGTGCACAGATCCTGGCATCATCCCTAGATGTTCTCAGATCCCCTGTTTTGGTCCTCAGCACCACAAGTACCTGGCTTTCATCAGCATCCCTCTATATTTAAGATCCTAGGTTTAATTCAGTCTTTGTCAGATCCTTTACCATCATCTCTTCATCCATTATCTTTGGTTTTATTTGTTACGCAGCTTTTTTCCCTTTTCGTTCCACATTTGGGTCCTTCATCCTGAACTTTGTGACAGGATCATGACAGTGAGTTGTTTCTAGGAGGACGCTCTCTAGATCAAATGTTTTTGGTGACTTTTGAAAGCTTTGTTAACAGCGACACATTTAACGTGTTGATAAAATCAGACTAAATATCCATGTCACCAACATGAAAATAAAGGCAGTTTTACCTGCGTTCTTAATGCTGTTTTAAAGTCTGAAATTGGTCTGGGAAGCAACTTCAGACTGTTGACACTTCACCCTTTTTTTGGGGGCGTGTACTAACTTTTCATCCCATCAAATGCATACAAATTTTTATTTCAGATGCACAACGATGGGTGATGCCCAATCAAGACACCATAGCTGCCCAATTAAAGCAAACTGTGCTTTTCTGGGGACTGTAAAGTCCCCTGAATTGAATATCTAACGAGGAAAAACTGAGGCTGTTAGCTTGTTTTAACCACCAGCTGAGCACAACAATCCACTTTAAACTAGTCATGATTTGCGTAATTTATAGAAAATAAGTGTATAATTTGATTTACTCTGTAGTTTTCCTCTGATAAACTTGTCCGCTCTGTACCTCCTCGGTGTGATAGGATGAGTTATGCGACTGTCAGCTGAAATGTGAAGATTTAATGACGGAGCTGCTGTTGGCAGAACGAAAACTTCGAAGCTGAGCGATCATTGATTCCAGATTGTTGTAAACACCCAGTGACAGATGTTATCGACCAGCTGGCCTCCTGCTCATTACAGATGTTCACTGCTGAGTCCAACGCTCTGGACTGTTTGCTACAAAGAAGAAGGAACAAAAAACTGCTTCTTTCGCAATTTTCTTCTGCAGTTAACTGTAATTCAGTATGATGTCTGATCTGTTTCTGCACTGAGGAGGGGGGGAGCAGAGAAACAACAATCCTGCATGTCAGGCTGCAGGTTAATGTGTTCTTTTGAATCTCACAGAACGTAAATCCTCTCAGACTGCCAACAAACTCAGGACAACATGTTCAGCAGCTGAGACTCGGGATGATGGAGGGTGTAGTCTTTAGTGGACTTTAGATGCAGGGCTCATAAGATATCTTTGAGTTTTAAGAACTATTTACATATTACTAACAGTTTATTACAGATTATTTCTATCTATTCAATATTTAGGTCACTTTCTGGTGCAAATTTGGAAAATGAAACAATATTTTCATGACTTTAGGAAACCACAAAAAAAGAAACTCACTCTGGAAACAAAAAAAAGCTCAAAATAAACAGAAACTGAACACTGAGAGTTTCAACAGCTTGAAGGAATCTGTTTTTTTTGCTTTATAAGGTTCCCAGCTGAGAGAAAATGATCTTAGTGGTTATCATAGTAAAAGCTGGCGTGACATGATGACAAAAAGCTCAGAAAAGGAGCATAAATGCTTCTGTCTCCGCAACATTTGAAGTGACACTTCAATCATACTTACTGGGATTTATGTGAATTAATAATTAGGACAAGAGGCTTTTTCTTTTTTTGGATTATCTACCTTAACAATGAAGTATTTCTGTGTGAAAACAACATGAAAAGATCAACATCAGCCACATTACTGTCGTTCCTCTGCTGCAGACACGACATCACAGCTTCCTGTCAGTGTGGTTCTCTGAGTCTTTACAAATATATCTGTCCTCAACTTTAAGATGTTTTCCGATGGGTCAAGGAAAAAAGGGCTTAAGAGAAGACAGCAGGAGGTGATTATTTTGATATTATCTCAACTGAGCTCTGATCTCGCGTCTTTGTGGGAAGCTTAAAGGTAATAATTAATTTGGAAAACCTGGAAGTTCACTCACTCTGCACCACATGCAAGAGAAGCTCAGATGATAACTTGTTCCACGAGCTTCCACCAAAGGATTTAATGAATTATTAATGATCACACATAAATAAATCTGCAATTTGATGTAGCATCACACTTAAAAAGTGTTGGGATAGAGACAAAGAAAGGACGGTTAACTGAATAATTAGGTAGTAATTAGGTGAGGGTGTCAGGATTGGGTATAAAAGCAGCTTCCACCAAAGGTTCAGCCTCTCCAACAAGGATGGGTCGTGGCTCACCGCTTTGGGCCAAACTCCATCAGAGAATCATCAATAAGTTCAGGAAATATTCCTCAGAGTCAGACTGTAAAGAACTTTGGTCTTTCAGCATCTACAGAGCAGGATATTGGGAACAGATTCAGGGAGTCTGGGGAAATCTCAGTGTGGAAAGTTGCTGTGAAACTCATCCCGGCTGCTCAGATGTGTGTTTTATTACTTTGGTTTCAAACTTTAATTTGCTTTAAACGCCAACAACGAGATAAAAACCCTCAGAAACACAGTTAAAACAGTTAAAACAGTAAAAAAAACAATCAGAAACGAGCCCCAGAGTCAGACACAGCAGCAAGAAAAGTGTCACAGGAAGTGAAGAAGAAGAGAAGGAAGACAACAGGAAGTGAAGAAGAAGAGAAGGAAGACAACAGGAAGTGAAGAAGAAGAGAAGGAAGACAAGAATAAACATCAGATGCTGGAGAGATCAGAGGAAAAGACAGAAGCAGAGAGAAAGAATTCTTTCTTCTAACATAAGCTGGAACCTTATCGTCTGTTAGCTCCAGTTTTATCTAATTTCACTCAGAAATCTAGTTTTCAGCCTTTCTAAATGTTCTTTCCAATCTCACACTGACACATATCGAATGAGAGAAAAACATTTTATCCTCCTGTTTTGTCTTTTCTGAGCAGGTTTAAGCTGCTTCACTGACCAATTTTTATGTATTTGGAAAATCAAAAGAAATCTAGTTTAATGCAGCAAAACACTCTAAAAGCTGCTGTAGAGCCAAAGAAAGACAGAAAGTTTATAGAATCTACAGAAACAGCTTCTGGAGCTTCTCCAACCAGCAGGTTACCTGCTGACAGGTGAGGGTGTCAGGATTGGGTATAAAAGCAGCTTCCACCAAAGGTTCAGTCTCTCTCAGAGTCAGACTGGAAAGAACTTTGGTCTTTCAGCATCTACAGAGCAGGATATTGGGAACAGATTCAGGGAGTCTGGGGAAGTCTCAGTGTGGAAAGGCCAAGGACAGAAAGCCCTGCTGGATGAGCTCGGAGCCCTCAGGCAGCACTGCAGGAGAAACCGTCAGGCCACCATGATCCATACAGCCACATGGGCTCAGGAGGAGCTGGGAAAAGCATTTCCACTCAACACAGTCCACGGCTGCATCCAGAAATGTGAGCTGAAGCTGTATGTAATCAAAAAGCAGAGTTTGAGGACTGTTCTCACCGATCAGTGGGACGCTCTCTGAGGGCGGCATGCTCTCAGCCACCAGCAGCTGAAACACGGTCAGGGCCAGCAGCACCGTCACGCCCAGAGAAACCTTTTCTCCAGAGTCAGCTGGCAGGAAGAAGCCCAGCGGAGCCAGGAAGGAGATCATCATGCAGGGAATGAGGAGGTTGAAGATGTAGAAGGAAGCCCGCCTCTTCAGGTGGAGTGTGAAGGTGATGTCTGGGTACGGGTCTGAGCAGCAGCCGTACAGGATGACGTTTTTCTTGGCTGGCATTCCCAGAACCTGGCAAGAGAAGGATTTAAGTTACAGAAACGTTTTTGAGGGTTTGCCATTTGCATGACGAAGGTAAGCTTACCTCCCACTCCACGTTGGGGACAAAGTCGGACAGATCTGCACTGTCCAAGGCATTGAACAGGTCCATCTGGTTCCCATTGTGAGTCCAGGAGCCGAAGGTTAGGTGGCACTGCTGCACGTCAAAGGGGAAGAAGGCAACGTCCACCAAGCAGGAGCTTTTGGTGATGGCCGGCTGATCCCACATGACCTGTCCATCATGCCGGAGGACAACGTTGGTCTCCATGGAGCTGGAGAACTCGTCATCAGCACTGAAGAGAGAAGAAGACAGAAGTCACGTGAAGACCCAGAGAAGGAATGAGAGTCTGTAGGAGGATGCTCTTACCTGTTGTACAGGACGATATCAGGCCTCCACACATAGCTGCTGGGTATGCGGATGGTATCCAGGCCGTCATAGTCCTCCTTCCTCCAGGTGAGGTAGGCGTCCATCCACACTTGGCGGATCCACAGGTAGGTGGTCAGGATCTGGTTCCGCTCATCCTGATGAGACAACGCACACATCAGCGCAGAGTGAACACGGCGTCGGATCAGCAGGATCTAAAGGCCGGGTTCATTACCATGTCAATGATCTGGGAGAGCGTGATCTGCAGCGTGACGTTGATGATGTGGTCGGTGTCCTCCACAGGGCGCAGAGCGTTGGTGTAGTTGGAGAACAAGTCGCTCAGCAGCTTCTGGGCATACCGGCCATGAGCCGCAGAGCAAGCTGGGGGGAAGAGAAGCGATCCGGGGGTTATTTCAGCTCATCAACAGATCTTCTTCCTGCTCCTGAGAGGAACGACACTCTGATGTGGCGCCGCCCTCAGGACAAACCCAACCTGTTCATCTGCTCAGCAGCTTCACCCTCTGCTGTGACGAAGGCATTAGCTACTGTGGAGCTTTACATTTCACTTCAGAAATGCCTATTTTACGGTTTGGATTTAGAAAATTAGTCCAAATACATGTTTTTTCTTTATGTTTTTGTGAAACATTTAATTTTGTTGCTGATATTTTCAGGGCCTGTTGCTGCTGTCAGACCAGCCTTTTCTAGCCACTGGTAGACTTCTTGATATCAGATCACTTGGGTCCATCTTCCTGATGCATTCCTGGACCTTTGTTTCATCCTGGATGGTGGTTTAGACACTCATTAGCCCCTGATCTCCCTCATTCCTCATTCCTCTAGGTGCTGGACCTGAGGTGAAACCCTCCCACACTGTGAGGAGCTTCCATCTCCTCCTTTGGCCAGATTACGTGTTGATGGCTCGGACTTTGTTCTTCCCGTTCAGCTGACTCTTCGGGACCTACTTCACTCTTTGTAGCTGAGGCTGATTTCCTCGCCTTTGATCAAAGACAACATATTGTGATTATTGCAGTTGAATGAGTGGATGGACGGATGAGGAGTTTTTATGCTGAAGTGACTCTGATTCTGGACAAACTAAAGCTTTTTTAGTGCATTAAATCTGAAGAGTTTCTCAGATCTTCTGGCATCACTTTGTAGCATAAGGAAGGGAACTGAAGGCACTTTCCCTTTTAGGAATGAGCTCATCCTCCTCCTCAGGTTTATCTTCCTCTGCAGAGAGGCTGCCATCATCATCAAAATTACAGAAAATGCTGCTCTGAGTTGTTGTAATTCGGTGTTTCGGCATCATGTGAAACAAACTGTATCTCCGTGTCTCAGCTTGGGCATTCAGGTCAACCTGAAATTACAACTTCGCCTCTGAAATGTCCATTTCTCAGACTCCTAAACCTCTAAATGCCTTTTAGATGGAACATAAGAAACAATCTGGGTATTTTTCTGTCAGCTGGACATGATCAAAGTTTGAGGAAAACCAGGAAACTGAGCAATCAGATGAAATACTCGAGAAACTGGAGGATTCAGGGTTTTATCATATTTAAAAGGTTACGAGAAAGTCTGCAGGAAAGAAAATATCAGGACTTTTACACAGCTCTGCTGAAGCTTTGGCTTCATACAACATGAAGTAATCATAGAGCTAAGAAAGGATTCTCAATGTTGCATAAATCTGACATCATTTTCTGAGAAAATGTTGAGAAATATCTGGAAATCTTCCGTAAAATAAACTGCTTCAACTGTTGTAAAATTCAGTAAAATTTTCTTTTTCTCTCTCGAGACCATTTTCAGCTTCTGATTTATAATTTTATCTCATTTTCAAACCTCTAAACAAACATTTACACAAATGGCATCAGTACAAAGTTTATATGCATTTAATATTTTTACATTTCCAACATTAAACTGCATATTATTTGGGTTATTTTATAATTAAGCATTTCTCACTGTTAATCCTGAAAAGTCTCTTATCTCAGTACATCCTGCAGCTGAAACATGGGGCACACACATCTATTAATCACATTTCCCAGCTCAATTAACCTGCTAATCACCTCAGCTTTTAATCACAAGTCGCCTGCAGGGCAGCTGCCGGCTGATAATTCCTTTAAATCCTGTTTGTGGTTAATGATGAAGATGGTGTGAGGGGAGAAGATGCTTCTGTGTTCACCACAGAAACAGATGAGCTCCACAGGAAACTGCTGCCTTTAAAGATTATTTCATTGCACTTCAGTCGTGTTTTTGGTTAAATTTTAAACCACTGATGTCTGATGTGTAACTTTGGAGAAAAATAAGAGTTTTATCTGGATGGAAAAAGTGACTGAAGCTAAAGTCTGGAAGATGCACGGCTTCACAGGACAGCTGCAGCCAGTTAGGCTGATTAAAGGTAGTTTACTGAGAAAACTAAAGATAATTTAAGATAATTTCCTTCCAAGCAGCCACACTAAGTTTCCTGAAACCTTTAAAGTGTCCTGATCAACAGTTCTGCAGCTTTCTGTAACCTTTAAAGTGTCCTGATCAATAGTTCTGCAGCTTTCTGAAGCCTTTAAAGTGTCCTGATCAATAGTTCTGCAGCTTTCTGAAACCTTTAAAGTGTCCTGATCAACAGTTCTGCAGCTTTCTGTAACCTTTAAAGTGTCCTGATCAATAGTTCTGCAGCTTTCTGAAACCTTTAAAGTGTCCTGATCAACAGTTCTGCAGCTTTCTGTAACCTTTAAAGTGTCCTGATCAATAGTTCTGCAGCTTTCTGAAACCTTTAAAGTGTCCTGATCAACAGTTCTGCAGTTTTCTGAAGCTCTTTCACAGTTTTTCTTTGGACATTTTCTGCTTTTTCCCTCATCTTCAGTCCTTGTTCCTGAACATTTTCAGTGTTTTTTCTTTGTTCAGCCACTTAACTCTGAGCTATGAAGCATTCAGGCAGAAAAAAGGCTCCTAACTCAAGGGATGAACCAGTGTTGTGTCGACACAGAACAGACAACTTAGCAAAGAAGCCATTTTAAACTGGATCTTTAGGCTCTTTGTTACCAGCAGCCTGTCACAAAGACACATCATTTGTTCCCATTTCTTTAGTTGCATCTATGAAAAACAGCAAAGAAAACACAGTTTGACAGGCAGAAAATAGGATTTCTGCAGCAACAAGGTGATTCCCAAAGAGCTATTAGCTGAAAACTTGGCATATCTCAGCATGGTGTGCAGTGTGTCCTTAAAACATTTGAGGAAACTGGACAAGTGGAGGACAAAAGAAGAAGTGTCAGGCCTAAAAAACTATCTCCAGCAGATGAACAGGATCTGAAAGTGATGTCCTTAAGAAAGAGGAAAAAATCCAGCTGTGACCTGACAGGACCTGAGAGATGCATCTGGACCTTCAGCTGATCCATCTACTGTTGGCCCAAGCCTCATCAGAAATGGTCTCCATGGAAGGGTGGCTGTCAAGAAGCCGTTCTTAAGGAAGGGAAACAGGGAGAAAAGGCTGAGCTGTGCCAAATGACACAAGAAGTGGACTGAAAATCAGTGGCAACAGGTCTTATGGAGGGATGAATCCTCCCCAGAGCCCGGACCTCAACATTATTGAAGCAGTGTGGGATCATCTGACAGAGAACGGAACAAAAGGCAGCCCACATCCAAAGAAGAGCTTTGGGATGTCCTTCAAGAAGCCTGGAGAACTATTCCTGAAGACTCCTTAAAGAAATGACAGAAAGCTCGTCTCAGAGGGTTCAGGCTGTGTTGGAGAATAAAGGAGCTCAGACCAGAGATTCACTTTAAAGCTGCTTGAGATGTAAGATTACAGTTAATTTGATTTCTAGTATTATAAAAGGCTTGAAAATGTGAAAAAACTTCTTGTAACCTGGAGTACGTTCTCAGGTCAGCCGTCGTGTTTTCAGTCTGAAATCCAAATAAGAAGAAAGTTATCTGTGCAACAAAAGAGATTAAAGTCAGAAAGAAGCAGAGATAATCACACACAGAGGCTCAGGATGCCTTGTACAAAAAAGGAAGACTGCTGTCAGTTTAATGGCCTTCAGATATCAGGAGAATAACTTATTACTGAACACAGAGACACAGGAGAGGCTCTGAGTGAACATCCTTTGTACAAAAATGGAGATGGAGCCGAGAATCTGCCCGACAGACACCGAATATCTCAAATGGAGACGCTCTCCTCAGATCTATCTGCCTCTTATCCACAGATAAGTTGGTTTCATTCATGACAAAAAGGCTTTTTTCATATAATTATAACTGTATCGTAAGAAGTAACATGAAAGTAAGTTGAATATCTCCCTCTGAAATGCAATAAAACAGAAAGAAACTCACAGTGAGTGACTTTAAACTTATTAAATAGCTGTCGGCATGTTTAAAAATAGAAATCTGGTGTATTTTTTACTCCTCTGACCAACAATCCACAGAAATTATAATTATAAATCCTGCTGCTGTCTGACTTCAGTCGCTTTAACTGTCAGTGATCTCTCATTTATACCTGAATACATCTGGAGCTCAAGAGATGGATCCTCTCCCGTCTGGATATTCCCTTATTTGGTGTTCTGATGATGCTTGGGCAAAGTTCAGTCTGATACTGAGGTTCTTCTACTATACTAAAGAGCCTCTTTAACCCCCCAGAGGAGACACAAACCTGCCGATCCAACACCAGAACCTCCTGACTGATGACTAAACTGAGAAGAAACTCCTGAAAGGCACAGAAGATGCTGTAGACTTTTAGTTCTGTTCTGTGAAATCTTCTGACCACCAGGTCTAATGATGGCAGCCCTTAATGGCCTCTGAAACCACCAAAAAAGGACCGTTGGTGTTCTGATGATGCTTGGGCAAAGTTCAGTCTGATACTGAGGTTCTTCTACTATACTAAAGAGCCTCTTTAACCCCCAGAGGAGACACAAACCTGCCGATCCAACACCAGAACCTCCTGACTGATGACTAAACTTCAGACAGGACTGAAAGAAACTCGGAGGACGGTTAGTTCTGTTCTGTGAAACCTTCTGACCACCAGGACCTCTTCAGTGGCTAATGGCCTAATGATGGCAGCCCTTAATGGCCTCTGAAACCACCAAAAAAGGACCGTCTATTCGCCCTCTCTGGCAGTAACTCACCACCACCGCGGTCCCACCTCAGGAGACTCTGCAGTGACTGACGTTTCATGGCTGGATGAGAGCCAAACACTCGGTTTTCTTTGGGTTTTTGGTTGAGGTGACCTTGGTTGACACCGCTGGTCTTGTGCTGACAACTCATGATCGGTTCATCTGTTGCTACCTTTGGCTGAATGTGGAGAAACTTCGGAAACTTCGAAATGCTTCGGGAACAGGTTCGTATCCTTGGTTCTTGGTGTCTGTCGAGGCAGACGGCCGCCCTTCCTGGTTCTGGTTCTGATGGAGGTTTCTTCCTGCTTTTCCTCGCCACAGTCGCCTCGTGCACCGGGATTGGATCACAGAGAAGTTTCAATCTGTTGGTTTCCTTTGTGAAGCAACTTTTTTTTATATTGGCTTGTATGAACTGGACTAATGTGGAATTTGATTTGATTTTATTATGATTTTTTCACAGTAAATTCAGCTGTAATCGGCTCAAATTGGACTGAACATTTGTTCCAGGCTGGTGTCAACAGGCTCCGGCCTCTTTGGGAGGCTGTTTGCTGCGTTATTACCGTGTTGGCGTGGCTTCTTATAGGCGACCATATGATCTGTAGCTGCTTCCCTCAGGCCACAGTCCCAGTTTATCACCAGAACTGCAGAGGAACTTTGTCTTAATTAGAATATTCTGGAGGAATCCTCACTGGTGTTTCAGCAGCAGTGCAGGAGTCATCATCATTACCCACACCTGATAAATCTGTCCGTGCACGGGAAGCTTCAGCACATCTGACCCAAAGAGGAAGCATGACTCACGTGCCCGGCCTAAACTGGAGGCATGAATTGGTATAAATTGGTGGCAGCTGTGAAGCAGTGGGTAGATGGGACTTACAGGGCTTCATTTCCATCTTCTGTCTTTAAAGCTTTGTCCTCCGTGTTTCCTGGAGTCAGTTTTACTGGAAACATCCCTTTGAACGTTGAAACTTTGACCCTTTAAATGCAGAAACTGTTGTCTGTGGCTGCTTCATACCGTAGGCAGAACACGTGATGTTTGCATCAGTCCATAAAAAGCAGTTTGTCTTGAGATCCAGCAGATGATGCTCGAGCGGTTTGTATTTAAAGAGTTAAAGTCTTTCCTCTTCTTCTTTCCTTGTCCCCCGGTCCGGTTCAGTTCTATTCCATGTTATATATTGTCAACAGAAATAAATAAATGGGCATCAAGGGGAGCTTTACATTTATAAAACTTCCCTTGGCAAAGCAAATCTGTTTGGCATCAAAGGTATTCAGATTACAATTCTGCTGCCATAATGCTGGACAGGACAAGGGAAAAAAAAAAAGAGTTAAATGTGAAATTCATGCAGAAATAAAACTCAGGACATCAAATCGAGAGGCTTGTTTTCTAGTTCAAATGATGCAAGACCATGATTATGTTCCTGATTTTGGCCACTGTTTGGTTAGGTTGAGGAAAACACAATGCTTTGGGTTTTATATACTCGTGGTTCTTATTGTGACAGTTGTTACTAAAACCAACAGACTGAGAAGCGGCTCAGACTCAGGATCTGTGTACAGCTGCGATAACAAGTCGATGCTGCAGGTTCTTGTGAATGAAAGTCTTCTGTGGGGTTGTTTTCTGTCCCGACACCTCTTTGGTTCAGGATCAGATCAGAATCAGAAGTTGGTGGAAGAGGAAAATATGTCAAAATAACGTTTGATCTGAAAGTTTTTAATCTCTGACGTCCAATTCAGACTTTAGCCACAAAATGAATCCCGAACAGCCCGTTCACCTCATTCCTCTGCAAGAGCCACGAAAGGATGAAGCACGAAGGTTACTGACTGAGATGAAGCGATAACAGCAGAGTCACTCAACAGAATAATGAGATTTTAAGCCATTTTTCTAAGAACATTAGCTTTTTCTTCGAATTTCAGAGCCAAAATTATGAGAATGTGTTGTTTTCTTCAACATATGACGATAAAATGAATGTTTTTGCTGAATGAGAACTTTCACCCTCAGTTTCTGTAACACTGTTCAGGTTTTAGTCTCTGAAAACTAAACCGAAGAAGCTTGTTTCTCAGTTTCAGGGAAAACGTTTCAAGCTAAAACAACTGACTGGTGATTCATATTTATCCCCCTGAAAAAAAGTAGCTGAAAATGTTTTTACCTGGCAGGAAGAAGAGGAGCACGACAAGCATGACCGGTCTGCTGCAGCTGGGCTTCATCCTGCTCTGATAACACTTATTGATCCGTTAAAAAACAGTTGATTCCAGCTGTGTGATCAGCCTCCAACCGCCCGGCAGGGAGGATAAAGCACACTGAGAGGGAGGGAGCTGCTGCTGCGGGTCACTGTTTGCTGTAGTGCGGTGGGCTCTGATGTATGAGGGATCATTAGTGCCATGCAGGCTGCAGAACACTGTTTGTTGCACCATCTGTCAGATCAAAGCTGTCTTAGTGTTTATTCAGAGACAATTTACAAACCTGTGGACATGGGTCCAACATGAAACTGCATAAATCATTCACCTGAAACCCCTGAGTGAGTCCATGACCAAACAGCTGCTGCGTATCTGTCAAATATTCGAGTCGAATTTAACATTTTCACTGAAGAAAAAAGCGTACATCAGCTGGTTTGGACTGAACTACCTGGGATGAGTTGTGTGGTCAGCAGGCGGCGCTGAAAGGACATTTATAAAACTCTAACCCTGTGTTTTTAAAGCAACACATATAGAATGTTTTAACCTTAAAACTGTGCTTTTGACTCATGTTGAAACACCATCCTTTGTTGTCCACTTTCCACAAACTGAGATTTCTTGAGAAATCTTGAGTTTTTTCTGTGAAAACAGATTTCTGACAGATTTCTAACTCTGGCAAATGTTTTTACATCTGGTATGATGCGTAACCATGGCAACAGGGATGTTGTTAACCTGTTGGAGCAGCAAACTGAGCTTTCCAAAGCCCAAGTAATGTCTGGAATAAGAAACCAAATTAAGATGAGTTGAAGAGGAGACGTCTAAGATGAAGAGCAGGAACAAAATGGAGAAAAAGGAGGAAGTTTAAAGCATTTCTTCCTTTAATCATCAGGGGAAATGTGAAATCTCTGGTGGATAAAATGGACGAGCTTGGAGCCCTGATGAGGACACAGCAGGAATATCAGGCAGAGACCTGGCAGCAGGAACAACTCTAACAGCTCTCTGCTCAGCTTTAAGACTATCCGGGCAGACAGAGACTGCAGACAGAGCGCTAACAGTAAAGGAGGAGGATCACAGAGCTGCTTAACAACAGATGGTGGAATCCTGGAGCGTCTCTGCAGCCCAGATGTTGAGCTGCTGGCTGTGAGTTTCTGTCCATGTTGTCTGCTGAGAGTTCACCTGAGTCACCTGCTGACGCTGTGTGTGACATCATCAGCTGAGTTGTTGCTAAGCAACAGAAACAGATTTCTACCACACCTTCCTCTCTGCTACACTTCAGCTTTCTACGTCAGCTAGTTTATATTTTATTTTGTTATTTATCTGTAACAACAGCTGATCTTTAATAAAAATCAATACTGCAGGGATATAAATTTACCTTCTGGGATTAATAAAGTTTTAATGAACTGAACTGAATAATAAAAAAATGTAAGAACTGTATAAACTCTGTTTTTACCTGATATACTGAATTTATATTTATGTTTGACCACGTTTCTATAAATTACTTCTATTACTTCCTGTTTTTCTTGAAATTGATAAAGAGATGAAGAATTTAGGAAAGTATTGTTCTCTTCCAACTTCTTTGTTGTGTACTTTTAGTTTAACTAGCAGTTTTGGTTATTTTCAGGCTGGAGGTACCGACAAAATGTCGGTAATAACATTTACTGTGAAATAAAAAATGCCATGTTTTGCTCTTTGGCTCCCCCTACAGTTGTGGAGTGTAACACCATGTGTGAAAACTGCACATATACATGAATTTGTTATGTTGAACAGGCAGCAAAGATGCCATCAAAAACCTCCCAAAATATGTCAAGTGACCATTCAGAAAGATGTTGTGGTGCAGAGCTGGAAACCAAAACTTTGAACTGTGGTTAAGCTGCTCGAGGGCAGTTTCAGGCCCAGGAATATGTATAACGAAAGCTAATGTGCGGCTGCTAATCACAGAGCCGGAGGAATAAATAATAAATCAAATGAAAAATGATGTGAGGACTTTATGAGGAGATTAGAGGATTAGCAGGAATTAAGTTGGCTGGCAGAAACAGTGGTGATGAAGTCAGGGGGTCACAATGAAATCAAAACCTTCTTTTCCCTTTAATGAAACTTTATTTTCTTTGTTAGATTAACAAATATGTCGAGTGGGAGTCAGATTTAAGTGAGAAGAAATGAAATTATGTAACATCTGATGTTTAATCTGTGGAATAAAAGTCTCCAGTTTTAATTTACAACAATGTTAAAGTAAAATTAACTTTACTGTGTTGATGTTTTCAGATCCATTCCTTAAAAAATTAGTGTTCACTTTGGACTCTGAAGTTGTGTATTTTACACACAAAACAAGCTCCTTCCAAGTTTTTAAACCTTTTTCCATTAAAGAAGCAGAAAAAGGTTCCTGTGGTCCACAAACACCTCATGGTGGAGTAAAAGTTTCTGAGATAACCAGTGAATTCAATCTCTTTTAATTTACCAAAGAACAGTTCAAAACGAGTGATGTTGGAGATTTAGACGTGAAAATCCAGCTGAAATGTTGTGGAAGGACCAGAGGAGAGCAGGTGATGTGAGGGAACCACCAACATTGTCTTTTCAAGCATCTTCTGTTCAATGGATTAAAAGCATCTGAAGGTTAATTGAGCTGGGACCCTGCCGTCTGCCAGTTCTTACAACTCCTCCTTCTAGTAAAAGTAAGAGTCTGCCAGGTGGGAAGGGGGCCAAAGACGGACTGAATCAGCCAATAGAAACCAGTTATGGAGCCTCAGTTTAAGTTTAATGCACACCGACACTGGGAGGTTACCGGACCTACAGCGGTCTGATGAAGGGTTCATGGATACACATCTGAAGTCTGAACTCAACCCTGATGTCAGAAATTATATTCATTCAAGAATAAACAGAGTTGTTGTCATATGAAAGGAGAAAACAGTTGTTTTGGCATTACGATGAAATTCTTACTTTGTTGTTCCCTCACAGATCTGTGGGTAAAAACACACCTGAATGAAAAGCATAGACCTGAGTTAGGTTAAGATGCACTTAAGATGATTGGTGTTGTGTTCAGGAGTGTGGTGGCCTGTGCACAAAGCTGTTTGTGAGTCTTTATGTTTGTCTCCCCCATACGGCAGCACATAATGACCTTTGGGTGACCCGGTCCCTGTCTGACGGGGTTCTTGGGTTTGAAGTGCATCAGAATGTCGTGTTTAGATCTTCTCTAAACACGACATTCCTGTGCACTTTAAGCCTGGTTCACCCAAAGGACATAACACCCAAACACAAACTGAGTAGGTACCTTTAAATAACCAGGAACCACCTCAGCTAACTCCCCTTGATGTGGAGGAGCAGCGGCTCTACTCCGAGCTCCCTCCAGATAGGCTAAGGTGGTCTTGCCTAAGGACCCCTACTGGAGACAGTACCTTTCATGCAAGACCCCAGATCTCCCACATGAAAGGTGGCATTCACACCACTACACTATCCAGTCCAGTTTACTGCCTCCTGGAGACGGTTTAGAAACAGAACAGCTTAACTAAGACCACTCAACCACCATTAAAGGAGACCAGCAGGAGTTTCTGAGTTGGTTTATTCCACTTAAAGAAGTGAACAAAAGCAGAATGTGACCCATTTTACACCAATCACCCACATTCCAACATGCTGACTCTAAACTGGTATTTTTCAGGTCAACAAATTAGGTGAATTAGAATTTTGAAGCATGTCAGTGTCTCAAGCTCTGAAAGAATAAACATCTCTTAGCAAATGAACATATAAACACATGATTCCAATAAGGGCTGCACGGTGGTGTGGTGGTGAGCACCGTCGCCTCACAGCAAGAGTGTCCCTGGTTTGAATCCCAGCTGGGGCCTTTCTGTGAGGAGTTTGCATGTTCTCCCCATTTATGATACTCCAGCTTCCTCCCAACTCCCAAAAACATGCATGTGAGGTTAACAGTGATTCTAAAGTGTCACTAAGTGTGGTAGATAATACCTTTCATGCAGGGGATTTGAACCCAGATCTCCTACATGAAAGGTGGCAATCATACCACTTTAAGAAGGCTGCATGATCTGAGCTGCTGTGTGATGCATGTGCGCAAACATCAGCTAGAACCTTCCCTCTTGCAACTTGGAGCTATGGTACAGCAGCCTTTTCGGTTTTGGGGGAACTCCAACATCAAGGCATTCAGCCAGCGGCTTGTGAGTATACACACCACCACCTTTTCCCCTGGGAAACTCTGGAGTATGAGAGGGTGCAGCCCCCAGAGTCCACGCTGTGTGTGGAGGTGAGCCCAACCACATCTAGCTGGCACCACTGCACCTCACACACCAGCTCAGGCTCTTTTCCCGCCCCTGAGGTGATATTTCATGGCCGAAGAGCCGGTTTGCAACGCCAGGAGTCTTGAATTTCCTCCCCCAAGTGGTGCATACATGGCCCGGCTCCAGGTGAGTGCTTTTTGTACACTGGTGTCGCTCTATCAACTTCTTTCAATCGCTCTTAGTCTGACCATGTGATCTTACAGCCTGCCAAGTGTCAATGGCCCCTATACTATATATAACTCCCCTCCAACTACTTTAGAAATGAAGAAGCCTTTTGGATGAGAGGCGAAACATCTTCAAGAACCAAGGAGAAAAAGTCCAGTTCCTCTTATATTAGTCTTAGGAACTTTGACCTGGATGACTCTACACCTACATACTGTAAATGGTTATTTTGAAACAACTCACTTGGAAAAGAAAACAACCTTTTTTTTAACACATCTTTCATGTCAGGTATACCTGAAAGAGGACGACAGGTTATTTTATTTTCAATTGGAATAAAATTGGAATAAAACACATAATTCCTCCCAAACGTTCCTCCCTTTAATGATGCAGCTGAGGTTAACAGGAAAATTATAAAGCCTTCTCGAGTCATAATTTCCTTTG
Organism: Leuresthes tenuis; assembly: GCF_036924035.1. Lineage (NCBI taxonomy): Eukaryota > Metazoa > Chordata > Actinopteri > Atheriniformes > Atherinopsidae > Leuresthes > Leuresthes tenuis. Next base: position 31,338,924 of record NW_027325375.1, on the reverse strand, counting down.
TTGGAGCAGTAACTGAAGCCTGATGTTAAAACAGGAAGGACTGTAAACTTTAAGATGAATTTAAAAAGCTTCCATGTGGTTTATCAGCCTCTCTTTATAAAAATTCAGCTGTTTATACTGGAAGTTGCCCAGTTTGTGGTGAGGAACACTGGGAGGAAGGATGTGATGTCACCTGAAGCTCCATTAGGTGGCGCCAGGGAGTTTTAGGTGAGACGACAACCTGACTTGAAAATATATTATACATATATATATATATATGTTCAGCATGTTTCCAATTTCTCAGACTGGACAGATTAGAGGTTCAGATGATGATCAGCAGTTAAAACAGATACAGTTTTATGAAAGTAACTGTAGGACTGAAATACAGCAGAAGTCCTGCAGTGATAGATTTATTTATTAATTAACTTAATTAAGTGTAAAATACTTTATTACAACTTAGTCCATCTTTAAACATTTCATCTGATTACAGAAAATGTATAAAAAATGTCATTAAAAATGTTTTGTGTGGAAACTTTTCAAGAAAGTTTTCTAGAAATAATCTTAAACTATAATCTGTATTTAGATTATCAGTTTGACCCTTTTTAACATACTAAAGAAGTGATTTTCAGTCAGTTTATAAATTTATATAATCTGCAGTAACAGCGTCCTGGAAGATTCTCCAGTCAGCAGATTACCTGCTGACAGCTGAGATTCATCTTCCATTTTCTCTTTTTTCGTTTCTCTTTTCGTACTCCTGGTTCTTCTCTTCTTGCTTTCATTATTTTATTGTACATCACTTTGCTCAGCTGTTTCTGTGTTTAAATGTGCTTTAGCACCACACGTTTACGCTCTAATCTTCTAAAATTTGATAAACATTTGAAGCTTTATATAACAAACGTGTTACATGTGTTTTTGCACGTTGTTTGTGGATAAAAGAAACATTAATAATGGTGTAATAGAGCCATGTTGGTGTCTTTATTTCTGCTTTCACTTTGAAGCGGAACGTTACGTAACGACACGCCCCCATTCTCTGATTGGCTGAGCGGCCTGTCAGTCAGTGGCAGAGCAGCCAATGGCAGCGTGCGGCAGGCGATACAAACTACCAGCCGCCATGTTGTGTCTCAGGGGGCCCGGAGGGACGTCCGGTAGTAAACTGTAGATGACTGTACCGCCCGCTCGGCTGCTTGCAGGACCGGGACCGCAGCTGGAAGCCATGAGCCGTCCGTCCTCAGCCGGAGGTGGAGGACTCGGGGGCGGGAAAGCAGGTGGGGGAAAGCACGGGGGATCAGGAGGCGCTGCTTCCGCCGCCGCCGCCGCGGCCGCAGCTGCGGCCGTAGCCGCCGGTGTGAGTTCCGTGGCCGGGTCGGGGTCTGCTGCCCCTTCGTGCGCCCTGTCCCTGCCCGCGGCCAGCCTTCCCGGGCAGTCCTCGGAGCTCACGGCGCTGTTCGAGTGCCCGGTGTGCTTTGACTACGTCCTGCCGCCCATCCTGCAGTGCCAGTCCGGTCACCTGGTCTGCAACCAGTGCCGCCAGAAGCTGAGCTGCTGCCCGACCTGCCGAGGCCCGCTCACCCCCAGCATCCGGAACCTGGCCATGGAGAAGGTGGCCTCCACGCTGCCGTTCCCCTGCAAGGTAAACCCACTTCGCTCCACTTTGCACGCGCACAGACTTGGGAGTGTGTGGTGACGTCACAGAGACGCCAGACGAACCAAAACAGAAGTTTGGACCCATAAGAGTTGCTTCTGTGGACCAGAACCGCGTTGGTCCAGAGCCAGCTGTGCTCAGTGACGTCACTGCGGGCACAAAGTTTGTTTTAAACACAGACCGGAAACATCTGGAAGCCTCACTTTTTACAGTTAAATGCTGTTGTTTAACATTTGGGTTCTTCTGCATGAGGTGTGTTCACGGTCTGTGATAAAAGCAGGAAAAATGGGCGTCAGGGGTCTGGTTCATGAACAGCAAGTTGGGTCCTCTTATTGTAGATTTAAATGTAAATGTAATTTATTTATCCATTTCGGTACCAAAGTGCTTTACATCAGATAATAAATAAAGAAAAGAATAAGTACAAAACAATAAAATAACAGTAAACGCAATAAAATACAGCAAAATTGAATAAGATAATATAAAAGAGTCACCATACTACTGGGTATTAAAAGCCATCTGAAATAAGTATGTTTTTAGCCCTGATTTAAAGAGGCTCAGGTCAGAAATAAGACGCATCTGGGGGGGAACTTATTCCAGAGCCTGGGGGCAGCAACGGAAAAGGCTTTAGATTTAAGCAGGTTTCAGTGGAACCGTCCACAAACTGTTGGTCACACAGAGTCTGAAGCTCTCTGACGCCGTTACAGACACATTAAAGTTGAATTGACCGTGGCTGAAAGCTGAGTCGTAACCCTGTCCTCAAGAGCAGAAGCTCTGATGGAAGCGGGTCAAGAAGCAGAACCAAACTCTGTCCGCAGGGCAGGTCAGCGCTGAAGGATGAACTCGAGCTTTCCCTTTCCCCAGAAGCTGCACAAAATGAGTTTTATTCAGATAATAAAGAACAAACCAGAGTTAAAAACCTGCTTTGACCTCAAGTGGAACTGAACTGGTTACACTCAAATAAAATGGTTTATTTTAGGGTTTTCACATAAATCAGATTATCTTTCGATGGTCATATTTGCGACTTTTATTTATTTAATTGCTTAGAATTAGGATAAATGAGATTAAATCAGTTAAAACATGAAATAAAGTCAAATATTGCATCTGTGATTTGTACAAATACATAATTCTGGTTGCGGTTCAAATGAATCGCCTCAGTTTTATGGGACATTTTGCATAATTCTCATTTTTATGCAGGTCATAAAGTCAACTTTCTTAGTGTTTTATGTGAAAATTCTTAAATCTAAATGGATTAAAATGAGTAAAGGAAGTAAAATGCATAAAAGCATCCTTCAAACTGACAGGAAACGTCAGGCAGCCATGATAAGAGCAAGTTTATTCCACCAAGTTGCACATAAACACGTTAAATTCTGTAAGTTCACTTCTTTACTGATGAGCGTGCACGAGCGATTCAGCCCCTAACGCTGTCTGTTAGTCCGGCTTTAAGACTTGATTTGGGTCAAACTGACCCTTGACAGTCATTTTAAAGGTCTGGTTCTGGTCAGACGAACACAATCAGTTCGAGTTTTCTGTAAAAATACTGAAGGTTTGAGCTTCAGCCTCAGTTTTGTACAGTTTTGGTTGTTCTGGATGGATCCATCATGATCTTTAGGACTTAACAGTAAAGTCTTGTTTTGGCTCATTTCTGCTGCTAACCGAATGCTAAACTTCAAAACTCAAGTTTAATAAAATGACATGTATCTAACGTCAGAGTTTTTGCTTAAAAATGGTTTAAAGGCAGTAAATCGACCCTGATCAGGTGTAAATGTCAGACTTTCTGTTGTTCTACGTTCTTTGTGGCATAAAAGCAGCTTCCAGCATGAACTGGCTGAAGATTCTTCTTCATTTACATTTGAAAACCCTGTAAATCCAGCAGTGTTGGTGGCGTCCAACAGGGCGCCGACCCTCTGAATCTTACTGTTTTTGTGAGGACCTTCCTCCACCACGACCCTGAGGTCCTGACCTACTCAGGGCTCCTGTGAGGCGGGTGGAGACGCCAACACTGGAGCATTTGAAGGTTTCTTGCAGTGGAACAGCAGCAAATGTTATGGTTTGAGAAGTTGGAGCCATAGATTGGATACAGTACATGTAGTTCTGGGGATCCCCTCCACCGGTTTGTTGAAGTTTGGGGTCTTTTTACATGGATGATACAATCATTTAGCTGTGAGTCAGAGTAAAACTTCTGTATTTGATGTCCCATCAAGTGCAACATCTGCAGAGCATGGGTTTGGTACATCATTCATTTTGAATGGGGAGCGCCACGCGTTGCCAAACTGAATTGTGGTCAGTTTCCTCACTTTGCTGCTGGTGGAAAGTGGAGAAAAATTCAGCCTTTGCAGAGGCAGCAGAGGTTGGTGAATCTGGCATTTAATCAGTTGTGATGCCATGTGATTGGTCTGTATCATTATGATGAGTGTGTGAATGTAAAGCCCTGAAACATCAGGCATGCCGACCGTTTATAAATAAAACTTTATTAATCCCTGAAGGTAAATTATATCCCTGCAGGATTGATTTTTATTAAAGATCAGCTGCTGTTACAGATAACAAAATAAAATATAAACCAGCTGACAAACATGTAGAAACCTTCAGGGGTCTCCATCAGTGGGTTGGGCTGCTGTTTCTGTAGCTTAGCAACAACTCAGCTGATGATGTCACCCTGTGATCCTCCTCCTTTACTGTTAGCGCTCTGTCTGCAGTCTCTGTCTGCCCGGATAGTCTTAAAGCTGAGCAGAGAGCTGTTAGAGTTGTTCCTGCAGCCAGGTCTCTGCCTGATATTCCTGCTGTGTCCTCCTCAGGGCTCCGAGCTCGTCCGTTTTATCCACCAGAGATCTCACATTTCCCCTGATGATTAAAGGAAGAAATGCTTTAAACTTCCTCCTTTTTCTCCATTTTGTTCCTGCTCTGCATCCTTGACCTCTCCTCTTGATTTGGTGTCCCACTCCTGGCATTACTTGGGCTTTAGGATACCTCAGTTTGCTGCTCCAACAGGTTAACAACATTCCCCGTTGCCATGGTTACGCATCATAACAGATGCAAGGACACTTGTTTTTGCTCCTTCCAGCAGCTCAGCGTCCACATCAGCTGAGAAACATGTTTCAGAAACACGTTTTCACAGAAAAAAGCTCTGTCCTGATCTAAAAGTTGATCTTTCATGGCAGCAGCAGCTTTCAGACCCTGAAGATAAGTTTCAGCTCCAGTTTAAACACATCCAGTGAAACCTGGCCGGTCCCCACAACTGGACAACAACCAGAAAGGATGTGTTCAGGGCTGTTGGCAGACGCTGTGAGGAGGAGGAGGAGGAGGAGGTTTACTCTCTCTTCCCTGCTGTCGGGCTCCTTTGTCCCCGCCCGTCCTCCCTGGGAGCTGCAGGTGCTGAGCTTCATTCGCAGGACGCCTGTTTTTCTGCGCTCTGCAGACATTAACTGGCAGCAGGAGCGTGCACGTGGAGCTGGTGCTCGCTCTCTGTCACACGGACGGACGCCACACAGCTGACGGTGCGCCTGTGCTGCGGCTCGTTTCTGGAGCCCTTCGCTGTTTTTCCACCACAGAAGAAGAGAACAGTTTTATTCTGTTTCTCTTTCTTCTTCTGCTGCTGCTGCAGTGGGAGAGAGAGCGCGGGTGAGCGAGCTTCAGCTGCATCACGGCTTCAGATTCATCAGCAGCGGGTGTGAGTGTGTGCTGATTGATTATTGATCGGTTTTACCCTGTTTTAGCTCTCTGTATGTGGATCAATCAGCTGTTGATCGACCTTATCAATAAGATTAATCTGGATGCCTGGTTGTGTTGTTTTTGATAAATCTGCCAATTATCTTTTCTAATGAATCACCCATAAAGATAATAAATCAATGCAGACTCTTAAAGAATGATTTGATCAGTTAATCATGAATGTTATTGATCGACGACTTCGATTCATTTTTTGTTTTTAATTCAAACTTTTCAGCTGTGAAATCGATCGGCTAAATTCTAAATCTGTAAATAAATTGATGAAACGTTATTAATGAATTTTTTACAGGAAAATTCATGATGAATATCGTGGAAAAAGATGATTGATGGTTGGTCCAGCTGTTTATAGACCTGATGGTTAAAGTAACCGTCAGATTAATCAATAATGGAGGTGATCGTCAGCTGCAGCCTTAAATCGGTTCACAGTGATGCTGATCATGATCAGATCTGAACTTCTGATGGATGGAAACCAGTTTATTTGTGTTTAAAAGACGGTCTGATGTCATCTTACCTGGTAAAGATTAAACGTGACTCGCCAGCTGTTTCTGGTCTGAGCCGAGAAACGATAAAGAAAGAAGAAGAAGAAGAATAACTGGAACAGAAATGTTTGAAGTTAAAGATTAAAATCTCTTTGTTCTGTTGGAAAACGACTTAAATGTGTGAAGGATACGAAGCAGGAGTACGTTTGTACTTCCAAAAGCATCCATGTGGTCCGACGTTTCTATTTGTTTTGAAACCGCAGTGCATTGTGGGATATCGCATGGAAGACTGGTCGAACTCTTTCTGCATCAGGACGCCACCTGTGGTACGAAACCGCGGTTTGTTTGCTGTTGGTGGATTTAGTAGAAGAAGTAGTTGTACTAACAGCCTATAAGTAGTAAAGTAAAGTAGTAAACAGCCTATAAGTAGTAAAGTAAAGTAGTAAACAGCCTATAGCGCCCCCCTCTGGTGACTCTAACGGCTGATTTTATTCATGTTAAACCAGTCAATAGAACTGCGTCTGATTCACATTTGTTTCTTGTAGCTTTTCAACAGATTAATTCAGATTAGCTCCAGTGAATCGTGATTTGTGGCGTCCGCAGAGAAGCGACCCGCCTGTTCTTCAGATTAAAGGAAAGGAACCGATCTTCTGGGCAGATCCTTGTTGTAACACTGAACCAATGAGCTTTTGGCGTTTTGGTGACGTTTCTGAACCAAACAATGAAGCATATCAGATTTTATCGGGTTCTGTCCAGTTGACACTGGATCTAACCGGCTGGTTCTGGTCTGAGCCGACAAACCGGCATCTTCCCAGATAATCCCAAACATGAAAGTAACTCCTGACTCCTCCCCACAGCTGTTTGTATCTATTGGGGACGGCTACTTCTTCTACTTAACGACCACCAGCAGCAGTTTGGCCTGTACCGCCCCCTTCTGGTGACGCCACACAGTCGAGTTTATTCAAACCAGCGAATGATTCCTGTTTCTTCTTTGTGGCTTTTTAAAGGATCTTTTCAGCGCTGGAAGCCTGGCTAATGGTCACATTGATGCTCCTCACTGCTTCATTCAGACTTTTCAGACCGAGTTTTCTCATTTTTACGGTATTTTCCTGTTTTATTTTGGGCCGTTGGTCGGCCTAAACGAGACGTTTGGACTTTCTGAGACGAGCTGTTTGGTGAATTATCTGAGCTGCTGAAAGGAGGTCAGGCCTCCATCAGGAATGTAAATGATCACGTGCTGCCGGCCTGTTTCTGTCTCTTCAGCCAGAGGGATCCGTTTCACAGAAAATCCAACTCTTTTTTGGATAATTTGGTGTAAGAATGATTTTTTGGGAGCGGTTTGATGACCCTCTTACACCAGAGGACTCAAACTAAACGTCCTCGGGGTGAATCGTGGGATTTCATGGAACCAAACATGGTCAGACGTGCTGTCCACAGACTCTTAATCTCACTGCTATATGATCTGTCTGAGCAGCTGCTGACCACCTGCTGACTGTTTGTCCTGCTGTCTGTCTGGTTATGTACGGAGAGCCGGAAGGGACAAAGGACTTCACTCTGTTAAGAGAGTTTCTTTTCTTCTTCTTCTGCCAGTAAGCAGGAAGTTATTCGGTGAAATGACATCATGGCTGAAGCTGAACTTTACAGCCAACAACTCCAAAGTTAAAGTTATGGAAACAGTGATCCTGACGTTGACTTTTAGTCTTATTTCATTGGAGATATTTCATGTTTCCCTCATCAGCTTCATTTAATCTGTGAACAAACATCATTTCTACACCTCAGACCTGCAGCATCCCATAAAGTCAGTGAACCTTTTCCCACTTTGTTTCCTTCTGCCAACACTTAAAGCCGTTCTGACTCTGAGGAAACCAGGTGATGCAGAGTTCCAGCTGTTATTTTGTCCCATTCCTCCTTAAACAGGTCTTAAGGTGTGCAGCAGTGCGGGGGGGTGGTTGTTTCTCTGCTGGGGACAGGTCAGGACTGCAGGCAGCCAGTCCAGCACCCGTACCTCTTCTTCCTCAGCCAGGCCTTTGGACTGTGGCAGAATGTGGTTTTCCATGGTCTGCTTGAACAATGCTGGGACGTCCCTGGAAAAGATGTGGCCTTGAAGGCAGCATATGTTGCTGTAAAATCTCAGTGAGCTTTTCTGCATTAATGCTGCCGTCACAGAAGTGGAAATGAGCTTTGCCCCCTGATCCAACTCCATACCATCACAGAGCCTGGCTGCAGGGACTGGCTGCTGACAGCAGGCTGGATGCTGCTTTTGCTCTTTGCTCCATTTCTTCCAACAAAGATGTGGAATACTGATGGGTCTGACCACAGCACACGTTTCCACCGTGTGACGGTCCATCCCAGACGCCTCCGAGCCCAGAGAAGTGGACGAGGTTAACATCAGGCTTCTTTTCTGCACAGTAAAGCTTGTGAATGGAACTCTGTATTGTGGTGCTGGACAAAGGTTTCCACAGTAATCCCTTGTCCAGGTGCTTCTATCAGCTGCTGATGAATGACGGTTCTTGATGCAGCGTCTGAGGGGTCAGAGGTCACGGGGTCCAGCTTAGGCTTGCTCCCTCGTCCTTTACACTGAAACTCCTCCAGATTCCTTGAATGCTTTCATGATATTCTGCTCTGTAGAGGCAGAAATATGCAGATCCCTTCCAGTCTTTCTCTGAGGAACATGGTTTTAAACACAAACTGGAGCTCCTCTGAACATCTTTGCTGCTCAAAACTTCTTTTGGACCAAATCACGATCACAACCACATATTTAAGATCTTTCAAAGAAAATCTGAGAATCTGCCCCATTGTTGTATTCATTGGTCCAGATTAGTTGATAAAACAGGAAAATCTTTGGATGGTTTCTTTTTTATGATGATTGAATCCGGTTCAGTTAAAAACCCGGCCTCCGGGTCAGCAGACCGTTTTAAGTAAAGAGGATCCAGGGTGTGAGGAGCTGACTGGCGTTGGTTTAATTCGGCAGACATCTTGTTTCCTGTAACTGTTTCAGGGCTGCAGCCGGCGATTATTTCCACTTTGATCACGTTTCAGCATTGAAACGTTCAAATGTCTCGTTTGCTGAATCAACATCCAAAACTCAGATGTTTTAGATAAGTTTAGATGTATTAATATCTCAGATATTTTGTTGATAATATTCACAGCGGCAGCTTCTTAAAACTGGCTCGACGCAGTCATCGCGATGGTTGTGGGTTAATGTCCATGTGATGGACTCGTTGCAGCTGCAGCGAGAGCTCGATGCTGTGTCCGGCCTCCTGCCTGCCTCTCCTCAGGGAGCTGGCTCAGTGGCGAGGCCTGCTGGGCTGGCATGGCCACCACGGAGTGGGTTCATCCAGCGCCGCAGGATTAACGAATCAGCAGCAGCGGTCAGAGAACAGGGACCGAGCCCGGCGACCTGTCGGACGCACTAAACCGCTGCCGGGCAGCCAGGTGAGTCCTGACCGATGGATGTAATGTTAGGCCGGCATCAAACCTTTTCTCCTCAGCTCGTTCTCAGGGACGGACGACAAAACCAGAAGGGTTTGGGTCAGAAAACGCTGCCTGTTGGACTGGGCTGTGCAGCTATGGCCCAAAGTTATCCTGATACGCCCTTTTGTAACAGCTTCCATCCACAATGAGCTACATCTGGACTTCTTCTTGGTTCACCGCTAATCTTAAAGGCTTCTTCAGTTCTGAACTAGTTGGTGGGAGTATCGGCCTGTAATCGGCGGAAGTTTCGGCCTGTAATCGGCGGGAGTATCGGCCTGTAATTGGCGGGAGTATCGGCCTCTAATTGGCGGGAGTGTCGGCCCGTAATATAGCGGGAGTGTCGGCCTCTAATTGGCGGGAGTGTCGGCCTCTAATTGGCGGGAGTGTCGGCCTCTAATTGGCGGGAGTGTCGGCCTCTAATTGGCGGGAGTATCGGCCTCTAATTGGCGGGAGTATCGGCCTCTAATTGGCGGGAGTATCGGCCTCTAATTGGCGGGAGTATCGGCCTCTAATTGGCGGGAGTATCGGCCTCTAATTGGCGGGAGTATCGGCCTCTAATTGGCGGGAGTATCGGCCTCTAATTGGCGGGAGTATCGGCCTCTAATTGGCGGGAGTATCGGCCTCTAATTGGCGGGAGTATCGGCCTCTAATTGGCGGGAGTATCGGCCTCTAATTGGCGGGAGTATCGGCCTGTAATATAGCGGGAGTATCGGCCTCTAATTGGCGGGAGTATCGTCCTCTAATTGGCGGGAGTATCGTCCTCTAATTGGCGGGAGTATCGTCCTCTAATTGGCGGGAGTATCGTCCTCTAATTGGCGGGAGTATCGGCCTCTAATTGGCGGGAGTATCGGCCTCTAATTGGCGGGAGTATCGGCCTCTAATTGGCGGGAGTATCTGCCTCTAATTGGCGGGAGTATCGGCCTCTAATTGGCGGGAGTATCGGCCTCTAATTGGCGGGAGTATCGGCCTCTAATTGGCGGGAGTATCGGCCTCTAATTGGCGGGAGTATCGGCCTCTAATTGGCGGGAGTATCGGCCTCTAATTGGCGGGAGTATCGGCCTCTAATTGGCGGGAGTATCGGCCTCTAATTGGCGGGAGTATCGGCCTCTAATTGGCGGGAGTATCGGCCTCTAATTGGCGGGAGTATCGGCCCGTAATTGGCGGGAGTGTCGGCCCGTAATATAGCGGGAGTGTCGGCCCGTAATATAGCGGGAGTGTCGGCCCGTAATATAGCGGGAGTGTCGGCCCGTAATATAGCGGGAGTGTCGGCCCGTAATATAGCGGGAGTGTCGGCCCGTAATATAGCGGGAGTGTCGGCCCGTAATATAGCGGGAGTGTCGGCCCGTAATATAGCGGGAGTGTCGGCCCGTAATATAGCGGGAGTGTCGGCCCGTAATATAGCGGGAGTGTCGGCCCGTAATATAGCGGGAGTGTCGGCCCGTAATATAGCGGGAGTGTCGGCCCGTAATATAGCGGGAGTGTCGGCCCGTAATATAGCGGGAGTGTCGGCCCGTAATATAGCGGGAGTGTCGGCCCGTAATATAGCGGGAGTGTCGGCCCGTAATATAGCGGGAGTGTCGGCCCGTAATATAGCGGGAGTGTCGGCCCGTAATATAGCGGGAGTGTCGGCCCGTAATATAGCGGGAGTGTCGGCCCGTAATATAGCGGGAGTGTCGGCCCGTAATATAGCGGGAGTGTCGGCCCGTAATATAGCGGGAGTGTCGGCCCGTAATATAGCGGGAGTGTCGGCCCGTAATATAGCGGGAGTGTCGGCCCGTAATATAGCGGGAGTGTCGGCCCGTAATATAGCGGGAGTGTCGGCCCGTAATATAGCGGGAGTGTCGGCCCGTAATATAGCGGGAGTGTCGGCCTGTTATTGGCGGGAGTATCGGCCTGTTATTGGCGGGAGTATCGGCCTGTTATTGGCGGGAGTATCGGCCTGTTATTGGCGGGAGTATCGGCCTGTTATTGGCGGGAGTATCGGCCTGTTATTGGCGGGAGTATCGGCCTGTTATTGGCGGGAGTATCGGCCTGTTATTGGCGGGAGTATCGGCCTCTAATTGGCGGGAGTGTCGGCCCCTAATTGGCGGGAGTGTCGGCCCGTAATTGGCGGGAGTGTCGGCCCGTAATATAGCGGGAGTGTCGGCCCGTAATATAGCGGGAGTGTCGGCCCGTAATATAGCGGGAGTGTCGGCCCGTAATATAGCGGGAGTGTCGGCCCGTAATATAGCGGGAGTGTCGGCCCGTAATATAGCGGGAGTGTCGGCCCGTAATATAGCGGGAGTGTCGGCCCGTAATATAGCGGGAGTGTCGGCCTCTAATTGGCGGGAGTGTCGGCCTCTAATTGGCGGGTGTGTCGGCCTCTAATTGGCGGGAGTGTCGGCCTCTAATTGGCTGAATCCTTGGGTCCTGTGACCAAAACATGCTCGTTCAGACAGGTAAGCGACTGATAGGTGAGCATGACTTAAAGTGGTCGGGTGGTTCGGTGACACTCGTGTCTCCCTAACGACCCAAAAAGTGACCGGCCTCTCTGCTTCTTCCCACCTACTTGTTTAGAACCGAAGAAGCCTTTCAGACGAGCGATGAAACGTCTTCAGGAACCAAGAAGAAGTCCAGTTGCCCTTATTCCATTTGCTTCTACAAACTCAACATCATTTGTTTGTCCTGAGAGCCTGATTCGGGTCAACTGGGCTTCTTCTTGGTCTTACTCGTTGGAGGGTTAGGGTTAGGGCATGTAAGTGGTTCAAAGACCTTTCGTTAAGATGAGTTATTCTCACCTGTCTGACGCAGCATGTTGGCGTCCACCTGTTCATGGCTGCTGCAGCCTCTGGCGGAGGAGAGCCGAGGCGTAGGTGAAGCTCTTTATAATCCTGCTGACCGATGGTTCGGTGTTGGAGAGGTTTGGTTGACGGTGGCGTTCCTTCACCTGTGTGGGGTCATCCAGCAGGGCTGAAACCCACAGCTCAGCATCATCTGCATAGCTGTGATTCCAGGGATTTCATCTCAGATGTGCAGCAGCGTCCATGAACTGCTAATTTCATTAATCTGTGGTGTAGAAGTCATGATGGAGGTTCTTTTATATTTACTTTTACAGCGTTTGATGCCTGTTTACTGCAGTAAAATAAATCTTTGCAATGTTTCCGGGGGGATTATCTGCTTTCATCTGAATGCAAACAGAAGCTAAACGATCGTGGCGGTCTGCAGCCTCCAGGGGGCGCTGACCTAGCTTTGGACTGATGGTGCTTTAACTCTTATTCCCTGATTGATGGTCACAGACTGAACTGAAATCCCAAAGTGGAAGTGAGTCGGGGTGAAATGGGAGTCTCTTCGGTCTCACACTCTCTCGGCCCTTTCAGCCTGATTGGTATTGATCGCTGGCGGCTGAGTGCTTTTCCTGCTGTGAATCTGATCCGCTCGCTGCTTCAGGTCAATCCATCGGACTAGTTTTAAGGTTGTTTTTCTTTCATTCTGCTGAAATCTGAGTCCTGCTGCAGTTTTTGGGCAGCAGACAGCTGTGCACCATCTGGCTGTGGATGTAACGCAGTATGGATATAAAACATGGATAAGAGCAGTATCAGACTCCTGCCTTCACAAATGTCCCTTTTTCCTCTCAGATTTCACTCTGATGTCCTTAAACAGATTATATTGAGTAGTCTTTTGTCCCCATCTGTGGACTCAGTTTTCTTTTTAACACTTAATGAGCACAACTGAAGGATTTTCTACTGATTTTCTACAGATTTTTCTACAGATTTTTCTACTGATTTTCTGTGGACTCGGTTTGTGTGACTTTAGTCCTGATCTAACTCGTGGTTATCTCAGGAGAATCTGTGCATTGTTCTGCTGACAGCGTATACCTTTAAAGCTGTAGAATTTGAGTAATTTCTGTTTTCAGACATTTTTTCTTTTTAACACTTAATGAGCACAACTGAAGGATTTTCTACTGATTTTCTACAGTTTTTTCTACTGATTTTCTACATTTCCACTGTTAAATGCTGTAAAAGATACATTTATTGATTGTGCTGACTCTGAAAGAAAAACAGGGTTATTTGAAAGCTGCATTTCTATCAAACGGCTGAGTTTTGGTTTATGAACGACTTGTTTCACATGAAAATAAACCGCAGATGCCGGCCTCCGCACAGCAGGGGGCGCTGCAGACAGTCGTTCAGACACGAACCTGCTGAGCTGTGTGAAAGTTGTACCATTTCAGCCTTAAATTAGGAAAGTAACAGCTGGTTACTCGGGGGGTTCCTGGCTGCTGCTGGTTCACAGGAAGCTGCTGCTGCGTTTTGACCTGCAGCTCATGAATAATTAATCAGACGAAGAAGCTCCAGCTGCTTTCTGAGAGCTTTCGTTCCATTATTCTGATCATGTTTCCATCATCTGCTGGACTCAGAGTACATGAGGAAACCGTATCATAATTAAATGTTCCTTATGTCGTACCAGACACGGTTATATATATATATATATATATATATATATATATAATGAGGGCCAGATGTAACCAGGCTGCAGACCTGGTTCAGTTTTCTCCATGTACAGAAGTTTGTGAACCTTAAAACTGTGTGTTTCTGACTCATTTATAAGTACATTAACTCTGATTTTGCACATTCTCAGGCCTGAAATGACCTTGGATAGCCTGTTGCCACAGTCCACGACTTCAGTTTCCAGCCGTGCATCACAGCGTTTTGCTTTGTGGGTTTTCCGGGATTTGATGGCGTCTTTGTGGCGTCTTCAACATGACGACAAATCAAGCTGCACAGTTAATCTAAAACAGGGCTTGATTTGTACATGTATATCATCTGCATTGCCCAGCCGCACTGGAGCAGAAAGGACATCTTTTACTTTCAGGCTGATAGTTCCACCTGGCGGGTTCTCAGGAACCCCGCCTCTGTCGTAGGCTTATTACCGCAGGACTCCACAAGGTGGCGCACCTGCTCACTCAGACATAAACTGCTGCCGGATTTACAGGATGTAAGCAGAATCACTCTGATAAACTGTAACCGGGGGTTCACACCAAGTGAGTGACCAGCTGCCGTTCATTTTCAATGTAAGCTGGCGTCGATGAGCGGAGCGTCGTGAGCTTCAAGAGTTGAGAAAGGCTCAACTTTATGCAAATGAGCAGTGATGCGACGCAACGACAGCCAATTAGGGCCGATCTGGATTCTGAAGTTGGAAAAAAGGCGGAAAAAAAGGTGGAAAAAAGCGGAAAACGGCAGAGCGCAAACACAAAGAAACACAAAGAAACACAAAGAAGGCCCAGAGTACGATCCATGGTGAAAGAGGGAACCGATGTATGGATGGATTATTATATATATCTGCTAGTTGCTATACATATAAGCCCCGCCCCTTTGGCCGCCTCCGGCGGCAGAAGAAGTAGAAGCGGCGGGTTGAGAGCGGCTGTGGTCGCTCACGATGCTTTTGGTGTGAGGGTGAGGGTCCTTTAAGGGTGAAAAGAAGAGGTTAGCATTTCGTTGTTAAGACCACGACGGAGAAAGCGGCGGCGGTGGGATCGATGATGGTGATGAGGCCCCCAAACCAGGCAGTGCAGGAGAAATGAATGATACAAAGTAAGCCTCCCCCACTGTGAACGTTAATTTAGTTTAGAGAATCAGGATCTAAATTCACACGGAGAACGGTCCAGATTATTATTATTATTATTATTATTATCACTTCAGCCCGAGTCGTGCAGTCCTGGCTGTGCACCTGCTGGGCTGAGCGAGTTTATCGATACTTTGTTTCCTGATAAAGTATCGATTTTATTTTATTATTTATTTATTTAATCTTTTAGCAAACCAGACGCTGTCCGCGTGCTGGGCTGTAGGGGGAGCCAGAGAGCAACAGATTTGCTAAATTCTTGTCACTTTGACTCCAGCTACTTTCACAGCTCAGCGTGGAACAAAAGGAAAGATGGCGGCGCATCGTTTCCACGACGTTACGGCGGTCAGAGCCTCCCTCTGTGCCTCAGAAATGAGACGAGGCCGTCAGTCTTTGTTGTTACCGACTTCTTCTTCTTTTTCTTCTTCTTTTTTTTTTCTCTTCTTCTTCTTCTTTTTTTTCTTCTTCTTCTTCTTTTTCTTTTACAAAGTGTAAATAAAGTGCTGTTAAAAATAAAATCTTTTTTTTTTCTTCTTCTTCTTCTCCTCCTTCTTCTTCTGCTGTTACTCCTGACTCAGAACTAACCCGGTCTGTGTTTCCAGGCCATGGTCAGTTTGTATCTCTGGGTTTATAAACTGGTCTGAGATCAGACTTGTGTGCCGGTGCTGCTGGACCACGGATCCTCTGGGCCCTGCATGTGTTCAGGAATCCTTCCACAGCCGTGGTTCTGCTGGTGCTGCCTCTGTTTTCTCTGCCGTGGACTGATTCTGGGTCAGGTGTCTGCTGCTGTAAATAAGAAATGCGTCACCGGATCTGTGTGAACACGAACAGAAACGTAGGCCAGAATGATAAATTCATGAGTGGATGAAGCATCCATCATCCTCTCGGGTCGGATCCGTCCTGCAGATGTTTGCTCGCCCCGCTGAAGGGAACCCACTGGACCCAAGCTGGGTTTTTATCAGAATTTAGGTTCCTGACTTTACTTTAAAGGCTGATTACACTGGTTTTGATGATGAAATGCAGTCATGGTGGCATTAAGGTGCTTCCACAGCAGGACGAGCTCTGATCCGGACCAAAGCCCGGTTAGATTCTGCGACTGGATATCCAGGCTTTGGTTCTGGTCTGGCTGCAGAGGTCTCTGTCTCAGGGTGTGAAACACCTGGTTGGACCTAAAGGTTCAGATACCGTAGGTTGGATTGTGTTCTGGTTGGCAGCAGCTGGTCTCCTTCTTCTCTCAGTTAAACTTCCCAGAACCAGAGAGCCTCCTTATCTAACCGGTGGAACCTGAACTATCACCCAGAACCTTCCACGTCCTCCTCTGGATGCATCTCAGAGTCCTTGTTTTTCACCACTCCAGTAAAATCCAGCAGAAGTCATGTGACTTCATCTCAACTGGACCAAAACCGTCCGGAACCAGGAAACTGACTGTGACCCAGAAGCTCCTCAGTTTCCTTTCCTTCAGCTTTATTTCAAACGGGCTGACTTCAGGTTCACGGAGAGAAAAGATAGAATTTTCTCATAAAAATGCTCCAAAGTGTCGCCACGTTTCCGTGGAAACGTGTGAATAATTCATCTCTAATTAGCTGGGTTATCAGTGGAGTTGAAGTGGAGATAATTTATGCATGTTTGAATTTTTAATCTACATTTTGATGGTGCTGCTTGCCTGCAGCCGCCTGGCGTCCCCTGAGGCCGAGCCGGCCAATCAGCAGGCTTCCTCTGAGATTCCTGCTGCTGGTGGCGTTCCCCTGGTTTCCTCACATCCTGAACCCCCCCCCCACCCCCCACCCTCTTCCCGCTCATGTTTACGGAGGAGGGACACCCCCCCCATCTCTGTGACCTTCATTTCAGGAGAAGAAGAAGCTCTAATCCAACCGCAGCTTCCTATCCTTGTGAGGACTGCTGTCATGTGTTTCCGCAGCTTCCTATCCTTGTGAGGACTGCTGTCATGTGTTTCCACAGCTTCCTATCCTTGTGAGGACTGCTGCGTCACATCATGTGTTAACCGGATCATTCAAAGACTTTTCTTTGACTTTTTCTTTGCCTATAAAGCCTCAGGATGGCTTCAGGTTCCCTTTAAATCTGTGCCCCATCAGCTGCTGTCCAACCCTGACACCTTCTGATCTACTGATTTAAAGTTTGTGAAGCTTAGGTCCAGTCCACACGCTTCTGACTCATTTGACGTACGTTGACCTTTGTTCTGACCCTGAAGCGCCCGGAGGTTGAGATACGGCAGTTCATGACCTGCTGTTTGGATTTACTCTGATTTCAGGTGTTTTTGGGCTTCTGATGGCGTCTTTCTGACCTCTGCAACATGGCAGCACATGCACGCGTGTGGCTGTGCATGTGCAGGGTTCACACACACATTTGTTGGAGATTGTTTGCTCTTTGGCGCCCCCTAAAGTCTCCTTTACTAAATACTGTTGCACCATAAATCAAAGGCTTCAAATACAGAATCTTATTGGTCGTGTTTCTTCTTCATCTGCCCTGAATTCTCTCCTCTTCTTCATGTTGTTGCTCCTTTGATGAGCTCCGTTACTGAGCCGGTTCTTCTTCATGTGTTATATAATCGGTATGATCCGTACAGCACCTACACCCACTGGCACCTCCCCCCCCGATCAGTGCTTTAAACGCCGCTGTGTGGTTAAAATCAGGGTTTAAGGCGTAAACTTGTTTGTTTTATGATGAAGTGAATAAGCAGCACCTGGGGGGAGTATTTCCACCGGGTTCATCCCAGCTGAGCCGTTAGAAAACAGGAAACGTTTCATTTCCCTGAACAGAGGTGAGTTTTAGAGGTCATGTCCATGAGTCTGAGCGTGTCTCTCCATCCTGTGTCCTCTGCAGTATTCGTCGGCCGGCTGTCTGCTGACCCTCCACCACAGCGAGAAACCCGACCACGAGGAGGTGTGCGAGTTCAGGCCGTACACCTGTCCGTGTCCCGGGGCGACCTGCAAGTGGCACGGCTCGCTGGAGGCCGTCATGCCTCACCTGATGCACGCCCACAAGTCCATCACCACGCTGCAGGTCAGAACCCAGAGTTTCTGTGGAGTTTTAATCACCACCTCCCAGAACATCTTCCATATTTACTGTGTTTCGGTTAAAGGGTTTCGGTTAAAGGGTTTCGGTTAAAGGGTTTGGGTTAAAGGGTTTCGGTTAAAGGGTTTCGGTTAAAGGGTTTGGGTTAAAGGGTTTGAGTTAAAGCGTTTGGGTTAAAGGGTTTGGGTTAAAGCGTTTGGGTTAAAGCGTTTGGGTTAAAGCGTTTGGGTTAAAGGGTTTGGGTTAAAGCGTTTGGGTTAAAGCGTTTGGGTTAAAGGGTTTGAGTTAAAGCGTTTGGGTTAAAGCGTTTGGGTTAAAGCGTTTGGGTTAAAGCGTTTGGGTTAAAGGGTTTGAGTTAAAGCGTTTGGGTTAAAGCGTTTGGGTTAAAGCGTTTGGGTTAAAGCGTTTGGGTTAAAGCGTTTGGGTTAAAGCGTTTGGGTTAAAGCGTTTGAGTTAAAGCGTTTGGGTTAAAGCGTTTGGGTTAAAGGGTTTGAGTTTAAAGGGTTTGAGTTAAAGCGTTTGGGTTAAAGCGTTTGAGTTAAAGCGTTTGAGTTAAAGCGTTTGGGTTAAAGCGTTTGGGTTAAAGCGTTTGGGTTAAAGCGTTTGGGTTAAAGGGTTTGGGTTAAAGCGTTTGGGTTAAAGCGTTTGGGTTAAAGCGTTTGGGTTAAAGCGTTTGAGTTAAAGCGTTTGGGTTAAAGCGTTTGAGTTAAAGCGTTTGGGTTAAAGCGTTTGGGTTAAAGCGTTTGGGTTAAAGCGTTTGGGTTAAAGCGTTTGAGTTAAAGCGTTTGAGTTAAAGCGTTTGGGTTAAAGCGTTTGGGTTAAAGCGTTTGGGTTAAAGCGTTTGGGTTAAAGGGTTTGAGTTAAAGGGTTTGAGTTAAAGGGTTTGGGTTAAAGCGTTTGGGTTAAAGGGTTTGAGTTAAAGCGTTTGGGTTAAAGCGTTTGAGTTCAAGCGTTTGAGTTAAAGCGTTTGGGTTAAAGCGTTTGGGTTAAAGCGTTTGGGTTAAAGCGTTTGGGTTAAAGCGTTTGGGTTAAAGCGTTTGGGTTAAAGGGTTTGAGTTAAAGGGTTTGGGTTAAAGCGTTTGGGTTAAAGGGTTTGAGTTAAAGCGTTTGAGTTAAAGCGTTTGAGTTAAAGCGTTTGAGTTAAAGCGTTTGAGTTAAAGCGTTTGAGTTAAAGCGTTTGAGTTAAAGCGTTTGGGTTAAAGCGTTTGGGTTAAAGCGTTTGGGTTAAAGCGTTTGGGTTAAAGGGTTTGAGTTAAAGGGTTTGAGTTAAAGCGTTTGGGTTAAAGCGTTTGGGTTAAAGCGTTTGGGTTAAAGGGTTTGAGTTAAAGGGTTTGGGTTAAAGCGTTTGGGTTAAAGGGTTTGAGTTAAAGCGTTTGGGTTAAAGCGTTTGGGTTAAAGCGTTTGGGTTAAAGGGTTTGGGTTAAAGCGTTTGGGTTAAAGCGTTTGGGTTAAAGCGTTTGGGTTAAAGGGTTTGGGTTAAAGCGTTTGGGTTAAAGCGTTTGAGTTAAAGCGTTTGAGTTAAAGGGTTTGAGTTAAAGCGTTTGGGTTAAAGCGTTTGAGTTAAAGCGTTTGGGTTAAAGCGTTTGGGTTAAAGCGTTTGGGTTAAAGCGTTTGGGTTAAAGGGTTTGAGTTAAAGCGTTTGGGTTAAAGCGTTTGAGTTAAAGCGTTTGGGTTAAAGCGTTTGGGTTAAAGCGTTTGGGTTAAAGCGTTTGGGTTAAAGCGTTTGAGTTAAAGCGTTTGGGTTAAAGCGTTTGGGTTAAAGCGTTTGAGTTAAAGCGTTTGGGTTAAAGCGTTTGAGTTAAAGCGTTTGGGTTAAAGGGTTTGAGTTAAAGCGTTTGGGTTAAAGCGTTTGGGTTAAAGCGTTTGGGTTAAAGCGTTTGGGTTAAAGGGTTTGAGTTAAAGCGTTTGGGTTAAAGCGTTTGAGTTAAAGCGTTTGGGTTAAAGCGTTTGGGTTAAAGGGTTTGAGTTAAAGCGTTTGGGTTAAAGCGTTTGGGTTAAAGCGTTTGAGTTAAAGCGTTTGGGTTAAAGCGTTTGGGTTAAAGCGTTTGGGTTAAAGCGTTTGGGTTAAAGCGTTTGGGTTAAAGCGTTTGGGTTAAAGCGTTTGAGTTAAAGCGTTTGAGTTAAAGCGTTTGGGTTAAAGCGTTTGGGTTAAAGGGTTTGGGTTAAAGCGTTTGGGTTAAAGGGTTTGGGTTAAAGCGTTTGGGTTAAAGCGTTTGGGTTAAAGCGTTTGGGTTAAAGCGTTTGGGTTAAAGGGTTTGGGTTAAAGCGTTTGGGTTAAAGGGTTTGGGTTAAAGCGTTTGGGTTAAAGCGTTTGAGTTAAAGCGTTTGGGTTAAAGCGTTTGGGTTAAAGCGTTTGGGTTAAAGCGTTTGAGTTAAAGCGTTTGGGTTAAAGCGTTTGAGTTAAAGCGTTTGGGTTAAAGCGTTTGGGTTAAAGGGTTTGGGTTAAAGCGTTTGGGTTAAAGCGTTTGGGTTAAAGCGTTTGGGTTAAAGCGTTTGAGTTAAAGCGTTTGGGTTAAAGCGTTTGGGTTAAAGCGTTTGAGTTAAAGCGTTTGGGTTAAAGCGTTTGAGTTAAAGCGTTTGAGTTAAAGCGTTTGGGTTAAAGCGTTCCACGTTTATTCAGTTCAATTTCAACAGCCCAATTCAAGCCACTTACAGTCCGATTCATTGTAAAACAGTCAGAATCCAATTAGACGTATGACCCTTAATCAACACCAATAACCAGATTTAAATGTTTCAGCTGGAATAACATCAGCTGCAGAATTAAAAGATCACTGGTCCCACTCTGAGTGAATATGATGTAACACAAAGTCAGAAGTGTTGAGGAGTAAATGGTAAAAAGGTGAATCGACTAGAAAAGCCCCTTTTATAAGTTCAGTCAAACATCACAAGCCACTCTCAGTCTCTACAGACGCATCGGTAGGAAAGCATCGACCTTCCGACTGCTCCTCCTCCAGAAAGAAGCCATCTGCTGGAACCTCCACCCTCTAAAACCAGCTGATGGTGTCAGAAAGTGCTCCTGAAATCTGTGGACTGGTTTAAAGCATCACGACCACCTTTCCGATCTGGTCTGAGCTTTGTTTTGTGCCTCTCTGTCTGCAGGGGGAGGACATCGTCTTCCTGGCCACCGACATCAACCTGCCGGGCGCCGTGGACTGGGTGATGATGCAGTCGTGCTTCAGCCACCACTTCATGCTGGTTCTGGAGAAGCAGGAGAAGTACGAAGGCCACCAGCAGTTCTTCGCCGTCGTGCTGCTCATCGGCACCCGAAAGCAGGCAGAAAACTTCGCCTACCGCCTGGAGCTCAACGGGAACCGGCGCCGGCTCACCTGGGAGGCCACGCCGCGCTCCATCCACGACGGGGTGGCGGCGGCCATCATGAACAGTGACTGTCTGGTGTTCGACACCTCCATCGCACACCTGTTCGCCGACAACGGCAACCTCGGGATCAACGTCACCATCTCCATGTGCTGAGGAGCTGAGCGGCGCTCGCCATCACGGGTTTCCTCGCTGAGCTCCGCTCGCCGTCTGTCCCGGAGGCAGCGAGCGCCCGGCGGGACGGCGGCGCCTCCGGCTGTGCTGCGGCAGACGATCGAGGACGAAAGAAGCTGAACTTTTGGGCCCAAATGCCTCAACAGGAGGACGGTTCCACCCGTGTGACGCAGAACCGACCGTGTCACAGCGTCCGAGCTGCTGGTTCTGTTCAGAGACGACCAGGAACAGCAGGACTTCCTGTGAGCCCGGCGGCAGAACTCTGAGCCTGGTGCTGCTTTCAGGCGGGACGCGGTTTCCACGGGTCACCAGCAGCGTAAAACCACCCGGAAACGGTCCGGCAGCTTCTCGGTTCTCCACAGTAACGCCTCTTTATGCAGATATTAAATTTGAACACGTTTCGGACCCGTTTGTAGACGTCAGACTCTGTTTCTTCATTGATTTACGGGCAGATTATTTCCAGCTGCTGCGGGAAAAGTGGAAAAAAAGCTGTTTCTACTGAACAAAAGTGGGAAAAGCCAAAGATATTTGTTTTCCTGTCGGGTTTAACAGAGAAGTTCTCGTGTTGGAGAGGCTGTAAGCAGCAAATATTTAGTTTTATACCGGAAAATTAACTAAAAGGGTTGTTAGATTATTCTTCTGTCGATCGATTATCAAACCTAAAAGATTCGTCCTTCTTCCATTAACATGAAAAATCCTCTACAAAAACCAGGATTCCTTTCACAAATTAAGCAATTAATCTGAATTAATCTTATAAAAAGCCTCAAAAAGGTGTGAATTAGGCCCGTTTCTGTTAGCTGGTGATGCTGTTTGTGGTAATTCAATAAAAGAAGTAGTTTTCCAAACCGTGAGGAGGAAAAAACAACGCCTGTGGTGGACATCCACGGGATGAAACTGGCAGGAGCTCTTCTTCAGTTTCCTTTAAAACCTGGAAATATCCTGGACATTAGATCATATTTGGGAAGATGAGAATCAGTCCAGAAACAGCCGGTGAGTCATTTTAGTGTTTCTATTCAAACCAGACAAAACAAAACACCTCGGCTGAGTTCAGAAACCTGTTTTCTCCCATTTTTTCTTTCACTGATAACATCTTCCTGATAATAAAAACAAAAAGCAATAGAATCCCAGATGTTCAGTCAGCCGACCAGCAGGGGGCGACGCAGCTCAAAGTGAACATTTCTCACTTGACTGATTAACTCCGGAAACATTTTTCATTAGAATAATCAGGTCTTTTGCTGGTTTTATGCCATAAATTGTGGCCCAACGTCACCCAGGCTTTACTCTAAGTGGGGCTCCTTGTACCTGGAGACGATGCTGCTTAAAACAACTCATCTGTTTTCTAACTGAGTCCAAACTTCTGCATCCACAGACGGGACGGTTATTATTCCGCTTCAGGAGGGGGGAATCCAGGGATGTCAAACTCCGGTCCTGGAGGGCCGCTGTCCTGCAGGTTTTAGATGTTTTCCTGCAGGTTTTAGATGTTTCCTGCAGGTTTTAGCTGTTTCCCTGCAGGTTTTAGCTGTTTCCTGCAGGTTTTAGCTGTTTCCTGCAGGTTTTAGATGTTTTCCTGCAGGTTTTAGATGTTTTCCTGCAGGTTTTAGACGTTTCCCTGCAGGTTTTAGATGTTTTCCTGCAGGTTTTAGATGTTTTCCTGCAGGTTTTAGCTGTTTTCCTGCAGGTTTTAGATGTTTCCCTGCAGGTTTTAGATGTTTCCTGCAGGTTTTAGATGTTTCCTGCAGGTTTTAGATGGTTTCCTGCAGGTTTTAGATGTTTTCCTGCAGGTTTTAGATGTTTTCCTGCAGGTTTTAGATGTTTTCCTGCAGGTTTTAGATGTTTTCCTGCAGGTTTTAGCTGTTTCCTGCAGGTTTTAGATTGTTTCCTGCAGGTTTTAGCTGTTTCCTGCAGGTTTTAGATGTTTTCCTGCAGGTTTTAGCTGTTTTCCTGCAGGTTTTAGCTGTTTCCTGCAGGTTTTAGCTGTTTCCTGCAGGTTTTAGCTGTTTCCTGCAGGTTTTAGATGTTTCCTGCAGGTTTTAGATGTTTCCCTGCAGGTTTTAGATGTTTTCCTGCAGGTTTTAGATGTTTTCCTGCAGGTTTTAGATGTTTTCCTGCAGGTTTTAGATGTTTCCTGCAGGTTTTAGATGTTTTCCTGCGGGTTTTAGATGTTTCCCTGCGGGTTTTAGATGTTTCCCTGCGGGTTTTAGATGTTTCCCTGCGGGTTTTAGACGTTTTCCTGCAGGTTTTAGATGTTTTCCTGCAGGTTTTAGATGTTTTCCTGCAGGTTTTAGATGTTTTCCTGCAGGTTTTAGACGTTTCCTGCAGGTTTTAGATGTTTCCTGCAGGTTTTAGATGTTTCCTGCAGGTTTTAGATGTTTTCCTGCAGGTTTTAGATGTTTTCCTGCAGGTTTTAGACGTTTCCCTGCAGGTTTTAGATGTTTTCCTGCAGGTTTTAGATGTTTTCCTGCAGGTTTTAGCTGTTTTCCTGCAGGTTTTAGATGTTTCCCTGCAGGTTTTAGATGTTTCCCTGCAGGTTTTAGATGTTTCCTGCAGGTTTTAGATGTTTCCTGCAGGTTTTAGATGGTTTCCTGCAGGTTTTAGATGTTTTCCTGCAGGTTTTAGATGTTTTCCTGCAGGTTTTAGATGTTTTCCTGCAGGTTTTAGATGTTTTCCTGCAGGTTTTAGCTGTTTCCTGCAGGTTTTAGATTGTTTCCTGCAGGTTTTAGCTGTTTCCTGCAGGTTTTAGATGTTTTCCTGCAGGTTTTAGCTGTTTTCCTGCAGGTTTTAGCTGTTTCCTGCAGGTTTTAGCTGTTTCCTGCAGGTTTTAGCTGTTTCCTGCAGGTTTTAGATGTTTCCTGCAGGTTTTAGATGTTTCCCTGCAGGTTTTAGATGTTTTCCTGCAGGTTTTAGATGTTTTCCTGCAGGTTTTAGATGTTTTCCTGCAGGTTTTAGATGTTTCCTGCAGGTTTTAGATGTTTTCCTGCGGGTTTTAGATGTTTCCCTGCGGGTTTTAGATGTTTCCCTGCGGGTTTTAGATGTTTCCCTGCGGGTTTTAGACGTTTTCCTGCAGGTTTTAGATGTTTTCCTGCAGGTTTTAGATGTTTTCCTGCAGGTTTTAGATGTTTTCCTGCAGGTTTTAGATGTTTTCCTGCAGGTTTTAGATGTTTTCCTGCAGGTTTTAGATGTTTTCCTGCAGGTTTTAGATGTTTTCCTGCAGGTTTTAGATGTTTTCCTGCAGGTTTTAGATGTTTTCCTGCAGGTTTTAGATGTTTTCCTGCAGGTTTTAGATGTTTTCCTGCAGGTTTTAGCTGTTTCCTGCAGGTTTTAGCTGTTTCCTGCAGGTTTTAGCTGTTTCCTGCAGGTTTTAGCTGTTTCCTGCAGGTTTTAGATTGTTTCCTGCAGGTTTTAGCTGTTTCCTGCAGGTTTTAGATGTTTTCCTGCAGGTTTTAGATGTTTCCTGCTCCAACACCTGATTCAGATCAGTGCCTCATTAGCTGCTTTGTGCAGAACTTAACAACCTTTAGAAGAGATTCATTTAATCTGAAACATCTGAAACCTGCAGGACGGCGGCCCTCCAGGACCGGAGTTAGACATCCCTGCTTTAGCGTGTCGTCATGGATAAAAACAACCAACAGCAACCGTTTCTATGGTGACGGATCTGTAGCTGAAGCATCGTACACTTGGTTTTTCAGGAGCTGTGGAGGAGGGTTGAAACTGCAGCACGAGTCGGTGGAAATGTTTTAACCACCTGATCTGGGTGCCATGCTTTGACTTTGGTTTGAGGTCAGATTAGATTTTAAAAGTCGAGTTTAAGCCGTACTAAGATCAGTGGTTTCCACAGGAATACTGCAGAGATGTGGGAGAGTTCCCGGTTCCAACTCTGCAGAATGAGCCTGAACTCATCAGGTAGTCTGGAGTCTCTGCTTCTTCTTCTTCTTCTGCTGACTTTAATGTTGCTGCCTTCACCTACATCAATCATTCTTCTTCTAAAGGCGTTTCACTGATTTCATGACGAAACTAAACGTTCGTGCACATCGTTTCGTGCTTTGTGTTGAATATAATCATCATTTTTACTGTTTTCAGCTCCTTATGTGTGCTTTCTTTGCTGATTTTCTTTGTCATATGTGGCAGTAACTTACAAAACAGAACCTTTTAAGCATTTTTTGATACCAGTTAATGGATTTTATAGAAAATACTCCGTAAATTAAGCAGTTCTTAACCAGCTTCATTGTGTCTGACGCCTGGACCCGGCTGCTGGTATTTCAGGTAAATCAGAATGATTAAAACGCTCTCACTGCGCTGCTCAGCTGGAGGTTGCCGGTTTAGATCCCTGCAGCTGTCTCGTTTCAGAGGTCTGTGTTTGACCTCTGTGGTTAATCCTTTTAATCTCATAAAAGCAGTGAAACGGAGGCGTAATCCTCACATCCCTCCTCCCCGTTCAGCCGCCAGCGCCTTACTTTTCTACCAACAACGACCTCCTCCTCCTCCTCTCTGCGCTCTTTCTCAAGGACTCTCGGTGCTGATCTGCTTCTTGGCTAAAAACCTGTGAAATGCAACTGAAATGATAGCCCAGGGACTTCTTCATGCTCACCTGTTCAAAGCCACGTGTTGGACTCACTGAATGTGACAAACATTCCCTGTTGTGAAACTGTTGCTGAGCAGGAACATACCTCTGATGATCATGTCTGTAACTGAAACATAAAACCTTCAGACCTCTGTTGTGTTTCCTTTCTTCCTTCACTCACAGAAATACTATTTTTATTAGTAGAAACTTGACACAAACCTGCTTCAAAGAGGCATCGCCCTCAGAAACCTTCACCACAGCGACTGTAATAGCAAAATTAAAAGAAATAAAGGACTAGAATTAGGATATAATTAGGATTAGAATCCATGTAGGCCGACATTAAAGCAAAAAAATGTGACAACATCTGTTTGGATTCTGCATGCAGCGAAAACTTCTCCTTTTAATGAGGTAATTATAGTTGTTAGCAATGCTAACTTATTATTAATGATATTAGCAATAAAACATTTAATACATTCTCCCAAAGATATGTGTTCCACCTTTTTTCAGGTTTAGATTAACTGCTTTGTTCCCAGTCCTGAAATTCAATGTTTGCAAAGTCAGGCTAAAATGCAGGTGATGTTATGCTAACAATTTACAGGTAGCTTCTTTGTGCTAATGCTAATGCTAATGACGCTACACGGAGTGGACAAAATGCATCGAATACATTAATCTTAGGTCAGGGAGAAAATAGATGTTTATATTTGGCCAATTTTCCTTAAATTTCCAAAGAAATGACTTCGTTAAAGTTGTATCTGCTTCAGCTAATCTTAATTTGTCCTTTTTAAACAAAAGTCCACTGTGATTGGTCAGCTCCAGTGGCCTGAACAGGCTCCACCCACCAGTCTACATCATTAAAAAGCTCTGAGTGAAACTGTTTGATGACCAAAAGTGATTGTAAGTTGTGTATAAACTTGTAAGTATGCTATAATTTAACTTCCTCATCGTGAGAACCACACTGGTGGAAATATTTATCACTGAATTGCCCAAATATTCCTAAAGCTGCACAGAGTAAACCAGTGTTTCTGGTGGCTGTAGGTGGGCGGGGTTATAGGCGGGCCTCATTAGCATATTAATGGAAAAGTTATTTTTTTTCACCATTTTTGGGTAAAAAACTTAAAATGTACAATTTTGAGAAGCTCAAATGACTTTAAACGAATAAATAGCTGCTGGGTGGAATTTAAAGATGTTACCTGCTAAAGCGTGATTAAAAGTTCTAGTTTTTTTTTAGGTTGTTCACCTCTCGTTGGAGTTATTTTACAGATATATAACGTTTCTTTGATTTATTACAAACTCACAAAAAAACCCCACAAACCTTTCTGAAACATGTTTACGCCTCACACACGTGCTCCTTACAATTCAATTCAATTCAATTTGTAACGAACATGAAGGAAAAAGTCCCACATAAAATCATGAGGTCCGTTCAGGTGTAATGACAGCTGCAGCCACCAGGGGGCGTGAAGTGTTTTAACGTTATTAAACGATTTTTAAAGGTCGGATGAATTCAGACATGAAAGCTGAAATGAAAACATGAAACAATATAAACAAACTCATCTTTTATTTATTGTTAATTCCAACAATGTATTTCTTCTGATTTATTTTGACATAAACCGTCCTAAAACCACCAAATTATCAGTTAATTATGGACTCATTTGTAGCTCCACCTCCTTTTTCTTATCTCCTGTCAAAGTCTCTGTCTCTTCTTCTGTCGTCTCGGTCTCTATCCGTCTCTCTTCTTCTGTCTGTGTCTTTTCTTCTTTCATCATCTCGGTCTCTATCCATCTCTCTTCTTCTGTTGTCATCCCGGTCCGTCTCTCTTCTTCTATCATCTCTGTCTCTATCCAGCTCTCTTCTTCTGTCATCTCTTCTTCTATCGTTTCTGTCTCTATTCGTCTCTCTTCTTCTCTCCTCGTCGCTGTCACGGTTCCTCCTCGTGTCTTCGTCCCTGTCTGTCCCTCGCCGCCTCTCCTCTTCCTCGCGCCGTGCCTCCATCTCTCTCGCTCTCTGGCCGTTCTGTTGTTCTCGTGTTGGCGCCACCTTCTGGTTGTATTTGTCGTAGGCGGCGTCCTCCTTCTCCTCTTTGACTCTGACAGCAGCAGGACGAGGAGGAGGAGGAGGAGAGGAAGAAGGTGCCCGGCTCCGCTTCTTCTTCTTCTCCTTCTTCTCTTTCTTCTTTTTCTTCTTCTCTTTCTTGTCTGAGAAAAACAGGAATTTAAATCCACCTCGTCTTGTTTCAGGTTGTTTCAGACAAAAGGAAGTGGCCTCACCTTTTTTGGGCTTCTTCACAGGTACGTTGTACTGCTCGTCTTCCTCTGAGGAGGAGGAGGACGGCGCCTCGGGGGCTTTGGGTGCACAGCCCTCCTCCCTCAGGTGTTTGGTGATGTCGTCCATGTCCTCGTTGTCTTTGGGCGGACGGTAGTCTTTCACGTGATCCACCCGGATGGTCCGACCTTTAATCTGACCGAACAAAAGCAAAAGAGATCAAACTTTGCAGATGTTTTAATAATTAAGTCATTTTTATAGTAATTTATAGAGCCTGAGACCAAATGAGAAGCTTTTCTCCATATAACTTTATAATAAACTGAATATTTCTGTTTGCTTTGTGCAGTTGGTGTTGTTCCTTTCTCTGCCTGTAGGGGGCGCAGTTACATGCAAACACCTTGATGCCGTTGAAGTTGTCCACAGCCAGGATGGTGCTCCTCTGGTCCTCGTAGCAGATGAAGCAGAAACCTTTGGACTTCCCCGTCTTCTTGTCCCGCACCAGGTTGATGTTGACGGTCTCTCCGTACCTGATTGGTCGAAAATAAAAGGTCATTTTCACATATATATATATATATATATATATATATATATATATTTTCACAATAACCGGAGACATGAGCAGATTTACGTACTGAGAGAAGACGCAGATCAAGTCGCCTTCAGTCAACTCGTAGGGAAACCCGCCTGCAGGAAGCCAAACACCTTTTATTCAAACAGAAACTTACATTTATGAGCTTTTATCTTTACAGAAGCTGATACTAATCTGTCATTTTCAGTGTTTTTTCTTTGTTCAGCCTCTTAACTTTGACCTTTGACCCATTCAGAAAGAAAAAAGGCTCCTAACTCAAGGGATGAACCAGTGTTGTGTCGACACAGAACAGACAACTTAGCAAAGAAGCCATTTTAAACTGGATCTTTAGGCACTTTGTCACAAAGACACATCATTTGTTCCCATTTCTTTAGCTGCATCTATGAAAAACAGCAAAGAAAACACAGTTTGACAGACAGAAAATAGGATTTCTGCAGCAACAAGGTGATTCCCAAAGAGCTATTAGCTGAAAACTTGGCATATCTCAGCATGGTGTGCAGTGTGTCCTTAAAACATTTGAGGAAACTGGACAAGTGGAGGACAAAAGAAGAAGAGTCAGGCCTAAAAAAACTATCTCCAGCAGATGAACAGGATCTGAAAGTGATGTCCTTAAGAAAGAGGAAAAAATCCAGCTGTGACCTGACAGGACCTGAGAGATGCAGGTCACTTGAGTTTCTGTTACTGGAGAGACTTTTAGAGTCTAAAATCTGACAGTTGCTGGATTTCTGGGGCTCATATACACACAGTATTAGTTAAAAGCACCAATATCAGTGGATTATGTGACTCTATCAATATATAATCATAACTGTCCATTGGAGGCTTCCTCTTTGCTTTATGTCCATCAACTAAATGTGAAGAAAACCTGCTAGAAATGCGACGCAGAGCTGGTTAAAGCCTCACCAACAAAGATCCAGGCGCTGTCTTTGTAGACACTGTGCCAGGAAACGGACTCGTTGATGCCGAGGTTGGCCTCGCGCTCATTCAGCTCGTTGATCAGCTTCACCTTGGTGAGCGGACTGAAAACACAGGACAGAGAGGAGGGTTCAGTAAATAACCTCAGACCCGTCACCCCGGCTCATCTGCGACTGTCTTTAGGCTGTGAGACGTACAGGAAGACTGGTTTCAGTCTTGATTTAAGCAGCATCATGTGTCACACCCGTTAAGAATAAAGTGTTTTACATAAGACTTAAAGGAGGAAATAAAAGGGCACGTGAGGAGAAGAACAACGCACATAAACAGGAGATAAGTAGATTACTTTTAGCAGTTTATTGGTAGCGTGTTCTTAGTTGTATTGTGCAGCATTAAAGGCATATTTTAGATCATGCAGCACATGTAACAGCTCTTCTAAAACCTATTTGTGTGCATGTCTGTGTGAATCATTTGATTGTGAAGCGGCAGAAAAACACCCCACAAAACACTTTATTCCTGTCAGTACTGGCTGCTCACAATATGCCGAAGGAAAAAGCAGTTCCTTGTGCTTTTAATGAAGCAGATTGTTAATATCTAATCAAGTAACTTCACTGATCGATTGAAGGAAATCATTAAACCGCGAGGAGTTTTAACAGAATCTGGCCAATAAGAACGGAGCGATGGCGCCGTTTAACAAGCTGCAATGTTTACTAGCAGCGAAAATCAAGAGTAAATAACAGATATAAACTAGAAACCCCCTATAAAGTGTTTAATGCTTACTTACTTCATGTTGTACTGCTATCAAGAGAAGCTGATTGTACGGTGCGGTAGAAATGGTGACTCCTGTTGATATGAACCACTTCCGTTTGAATTCCCGCCTCTGCCGCCACCTGCTGTTCGGATGTTGTAACTACAAGCTAAGTTTATGTAGCTAAACGACTACATTATCATTGATTTAAGATACGAATAAAAGTGTTAAGTTAAAAGAGCAACTGTGGTACAATTTTATAATTGTTTTTGCAAGATTATGTCTAAGACTGAATTGATATTTGTCTAAAATATCTGTTCACCCGCCCGTACAATAGGTGGCGCTACGATGCTAAACGCTAACTGGTGATACCATAGACGGAGAATGACTGGTTGATACGATGTAAACACAAACTTGTCAGACATACATTCACCTCGAAAGCTGACAATAAACTGTACATGTTTCATGTCAGCTTTTTGTGCCTTAAACGAACATTTAATCCGTCTGGTTTGGTCACGTCTTCCGTTGTCGTGCCAATTCTTATGAGTTCAGTTATACTTTAGCTCCCAGTTAGCCGGGTTAGCTATGCTAACGTTAGCAACTTTGCCTCAACTGCAAAAATAAATAATATTTTCACGCCTTTGTTCGTATTTCATCTTCTGCGGGTGAGTAAAATAATGACTTGAAGTCATCACATGTGCATGCCTGTA
The DNA here is from genome assembly GCF_036924035.1 of Leuresthes tenuis. Classification (NCBI taxonomy): domain Eukaryota; kingdom Metazoa; phylum Chordata; class Actinopteri; order Atheriniformes; family Atherinopsidae; genus Leuresthes; species Leuresthes tenuis. The sequence continues at coordinate 31,307,740 of NW_027325375.1, read as the reverse complement.
GATGTGAGCAGAACCTTCATACATTTAAAGGGATTTTAAAGTAGTTCTCTTCATTTTAAAGCCCCAAATGAAGGTTATAAACTGTATATTCAGGCTTCTCTGTGAGATAAACTTGGCATATGTTAAATGAGATTACATTAAGTGTAACTAGTTTTAATGTCAGGCTTTAATTTACTCTGGAAATATGCTTATTTTTTAATGTGTGTGACACAAAGGGAAGGTAATAGGAAGGATCAATGATAAACAGAAGAGTTTGGAAAGGAACATTTTGGCTGAAGTTTGTCAGTGGTTTTCCCGTCTAAAATAGAGAAAGAATCATTCTGTGTCAGATTTAGTTCTCACCAGGCTGGATTTGGACGATCTTTGCATGAATTTGATCTGACATCTTCTCATCCATCTGCCTTTTTGAAGGATGATCTCTCAGGTCTTCATCTTGTCCTCGAAGGGCGACCATCTCATCTACAAGGACTGTATCCTTCTTATCCAGCAGCAGAAAATAACCGAGGCCAAACACCACACACGCTGTTATTTTCGACCGCCGATCAATACCTTTCCTGTCCAGAAAGTCAAGGCCACACGTACCCGGGTGCTGGTCCGGTTATTACGCTGGACGCCACTTTTAACCCTCTGGGCCGTCTTTGTTTTGTTGTGAGTGAAAGTTAACCTTAACCCGATCACCAGTCCGCGGAGAAGCAGGAAACGATGTTGTCAATATGTTCTACGAGAAAGTCACAGCCCTGACTGGAGACCAGCCTCCGGTTGTCATGGTAACCCCTCCACTGTCTGTGTGATCAGACTCTGCAGTTAGCATGTTAAAGGTTAAAGGTCACCCCAAGGTGAAAAAGCCCAGAGCTACATCTCAGACTCTACAGGCCTCAGTTAGCATGTTAAAGGTTAAAGGTCATGAAAGTTCAAGACTGAACAAGGCTTAAGTTTCTTTAAAGTGATTAAAATGTTCAGATTATAGTCCAAGGAGACGCTTCAGGGCTCAGACGTCCCTCATGTGTCGAGTTAAATCTGAAATTCCTCTGCCTTTCTGCAGAGTCACAAAGATCTGCACTTCGTCCACGTCCGGCAGGGAGGTCTCTACTGGGTCGCCACGACAACGGCCGACTCCTCGCCGTTTACCATCATCGAGTTCCTCAACAGGTTTGTTCTGGGGGCAGCAGCCACATGATGGTTTGCTCTCTTTTGATTTAATAGTTAACACTTGTTTTTTTGTTTGGTTTGTTTTTTGCAAAAAGACAAGATTTATTAAAAAGTTGCCTCTGAAAAGGGAAAAAAAGTTAAAGTTATGAACCAGGAAGAGAGGCCAAAAGGAACAAAAAGGGGAAACACAGGCCGTGCACGCAGTGGGCGTAGAACTGAACCGGATGAAATAACAGGTTGTTTAAAACGTGGCGAAGCAGACCTCTGAGCTGGTAACTGAACTCTGTGTTTCTACTGGGTCGCCACGACAACGGCCGACTCCTCGCCGTTTACCATCATCGAGTTCCTCAACAGGTTTGTTTGACACGAGCGAAACCTTCTGTTATGTGTGGTAAAGGCGCACCTGGAGGCCGCCCTCTGCTTCCTCTCTGTCCTCCTCCACAGGCGGCAGCTGGTAATCAGGTGGAGGACAAAGAGGGAGAGGAGGAGGCCGCGCTCTCACTCTGGGGGCAGCAGCCACATGACGGTTTGCTCTCTTTTGATTTAATAGTTAACACAAAAAGACAAGATTTATTAAAAAGTTCTGAAAAGAACCTCTTACAGTCCATTAAAGAGAGTCAGGATAGTTCACAAATGTAACAACATCCTTTCCTACTGGATTAAAGCTACAAAGGCATGTAGCAAGTTCTAAGTTTTAGTTCAACCAAGTCATTGTTTCAAGCTAAACTTTTGTATTTGTCCTTCTGCATCCACTATATAAAGGGGTCCAGTGAAATTCAAATCACTCTGAAATTCTTACCTACTCATTTAAATCCAAAATAATAATAATTTTTGTGTTTTGAGACCCCGTGGGTTTGAATCCACGTTTTTCACACTGTCAACAGTAAACTGAATTTCTAAGGTTTTGAAAAAACATCTAATTTCCTGTCAGGTCTTATGAATTAGATACAACCTCAGATGAACCACAGCACACCGTGTCATTATTTAGTCAACAAAAATAAGTACTCTTCATGATTGAATATCTTTCTTACCTCTGAAAAGGGAAAAAAGTTCATGCTTAACCCAGAAAGTTATGAACCAGGAAGAGATGGAGGCCAAAAGGAACAAAAAGGGGAACCTGTGGTTCTGATGTCTGAACACGGGTTTCAGGGAGGATTTGGGGAAAGAAAAGCATCGCTGGATGCAGCAGTTTTATGAGAAAGTAACGTGGAAACTACACCCAGCTCTCAGTTCTGGCACCGAGCCGATGGGTTCCTGTGAGTTCAGACCTGAACCAGATGAAATAACAGGTTTAAAACGAGCTGGTAACTGAACTCTGTGTCTCAGGCTGACGGCTCTGGTGAAGGATTACTGCGGCAGCCTCTCAGAGAAGTCGGTCCAGATGAACTTCGCCCTCATCTACGAGCTGCTGGACGAGGCGGTGGTGAGTTTCTGTCCACAGGGGGCGCCGCTGAGCAGCGTTCAGCCAGCAGGTCCCTGAGCTCTCAGCTGCTCCTGTTTGGATTAATTAAGAAAAGATGATAACGCTGCTCCTCTTCCTGGTTTGTGGCTTATTTATTGGGTTTTCTTTAGTTCATTATCATGTTTATTTATTTCTATGGTTTTGGGTTAATTTATTGATCTGGAGTCAGGCTTCTTCCTGTAGAAGAAGCTCATAGTGACGTCACAACCAGAGGAAAAAAGAAAAGTACCAAATCTTTCAGTCGCTGGGACCAGCAGCTGTTTCTGATGGATTCTTCTTTAAATCCTCCAGAACACAGAGCCCACTCAAACTCGACCTCACTCTGAGTTTTCTCTTCACATGTGGAGGCGAGGGTCTGTTTAACCTGCCTTAAACAGGATGAAACACAGTGAATGAACCAGATTCTGCTGCTCACAGTTCCAGAACCGCTCTGATTTAACTTCACACACTGAGTGTTTGAGCTGCTTCTGTGTGCTGTGCCCCCCCCGCCCGGGTTCCAGTGGAGTATTCCAACATGGCCGCCCCCATAGGTGCATGACTCAGACTTTGTTTGATCTCTGATCAGAATCTGTGAAGCAGGAAGTAAACGTGACATTTCCAGGAAGTCCCCACAGCTCAGGTCTGCAGATAAGTTGAACTTTTCCACATGAACCCTCCCAGAGCTGACGGGTGGAGCTGCTGCTGTATGGAAGGTTCCAGCTGTGGTCAGATTTCAGCGGCTGATAAACCGCAGGAAGCTCCGGTTGGGCTGCAGCTGGTCGACAGTTAACTCATAAAGCTTTAGAGCTGGCTGCTGAAATCTCCTGAGAGAAGAACACTGCTTACAGTCTGTCTGTCTGTCTGTCTGTCTGTCTGTCTGTGCTGATCAGGGCTGTCTGTCTGTCTGTCTGTGCTGATCAGGTCTGTCTGTCTGTCTGTCTGTGCTGATCCTGTCTGTCTGTCTGTGCTGATCCTGTCTGTCTGTCTGTGCTGATCCTGTCTGTCTGTGCTGATCCAGTCTGTCTGTCTGTCTGTCTGTGCTGATCAGGTCTGTCTGTCTGTCTGTCTGTCTGTGCTGATCCAGTCTGTCTGTCTGTCTGTCTGTGCTGATCAGGTCTGTCTGTCTGTGCTGATCCTGTCTGTCTGTCTGTCTGTGCTGATCCTGTCTGTCTGTCTGTCTGTGCTGATCAGGTCTGTCTGTCTGTCTGTGCTGATCCTGTCTGTCTGTGCTGATCCTGTCTGTCTGTCTGTCTGTCTGTGCTGATCCTGTCTGTCTGTCTGTCTGTGCTGATCAGGTCTGTCTGTCTGTCTGTGCTGATCCTGTCTGTCTGTCTGTCTGTCTGTCTGTCTGTGCTGATCCTGTCTGTCTGTCTGTGCTGATCCTGTCTGTCTGTCTGTCTGTCTGTGCTGATCCTGTCTGTCTGTCTGTCTGTCTCTCAGGACTACGGTTACATCCAAACCACCTCCTCTGATGTCCTGAAGAACTTCATCCAGACCGAGGCCGTTTCCTCCCGACCGTTCAGCCTGTTTGACCTCAGCAACGTGGGCCTGGTACCTTCACCCCACCTACACCTGTTCACCTGCTGCTCTCTGACCCGCTTAAAGGCTGTTTGGCTGCGCCGAGGTCCACTTAAAGCACTGTATCTAAAGCACTGTATCTAAAGCACTGTATCTAAAGCACTGTATCTAAAGCACTGTATCTAAAGCACTGCATCTAAAGCACTGTATCTAAAGCACCTAAAAGATACGGTCAGGACGTCGTAATCAACTCACATCGATAAGATTAATGCTCTGTTGGGGAAATATCTTACAGATAAATAACTCATCCAAGGTCAAGCTGTGAATGTTGAGATATTCAGCTGAAATGCACATTTCTCTGCATTTTCTGTTGAAAAGGGTGAATTATATAAAGTAAAAAGCCTACAGCAGCAGAACTATGGGATGTTTCAGGCTCACCTGAGCCATCCCTAACTATAAGCTTTATCAGAAAGGAAAGTTTCAGCCTGATCTTAAAGGTAGAGAGGGTGTCTGCTTCCTGAAGCCAAACTGGCAGCTGGTTCCACAGAGAGGGGCCTGATAACTGAAGGCTCTGCCTCCCATTCTGCTTTTAGGGGCCTGATAACTGAAGGCTCTGCCTCCCATTCTGCTTTTAGGGGCCTGATAACTGAAGGCTCTGCCTCCCATTCTGCTTTTAGGGGCCTGATAACTGAAGGCTCTGCCTCCCATTCTGCTTTTAGGGGCCTGATAACTGAAGGCTCTGCCTCCCATTCTGCTTTTAGGGGCCTGATAACTGAAGGCTCTGCCTCCCATTCTGCTTTTAGGGGCCTGATAACTGAAGGCTCTGCCTCCCATTCTGCTTTTAGGGGCCTGATAACTGAAGGCTCTGCCTCCCATTCTGCTTTTAGGGGCCTGATAACTGAAGGCTCTGCCTCCCATTCTGCTTTTAGGGGCCTGATAACTGAAGGCTCTGCCTCCCATTCTGCTTTTAGGGGCCTGATAACTGAAGGCTCTGCCTCCCATTCTGCTTTTAGGGGCCTGATAACTGAAGGCTCTGCCTCCCATTCTGCTTTTAGGGGCCTGATAACTGAAGGCTCTGCCTCCCATTCTGCTTTTAGGGGCCTGATAACTGAAGGCTCTGCCTCCCATTCTGCTTTTAGGGGCCTGATAACTGAAGGCTCTGCCTCCCATTCTGCTTTTAGGGGCCTGATAACTGAAGGCTCTGCCTCCCATTCTGCTTTTAGGGGCCTGATAACTGAAGGCTCTGCCTCCCATTCTGCTTTTAGGGGCCTGATAACTGAAGGCTCTGCCTCCCATTCTGCTTTTAGGGGCCTGATAACTGAAGGCTCTGCCTCCCATTCTGCTTTTAGGGGCCTGATAACTGAAGGCTCTGCCTCCCATTCTGCTTTTAGGGGCCTGATAACTGAAGGCTGTGCCTCCCATTCTGCTTTTAGGGGCCTGATAACTGAAGGCTCTGCCTCCCATTCTGCTTTTAGGGGCCTGATAACTGAAGGCTCTGCCTCCCATTCTGCTTTTAGGGGCCTGATAACTGAAGGCTCTGCCTCCCATTCTGCTTTTAGGGGCCTGATAACTGAAGGCTCTGCCTCCCATTCTGCTTTTAGGGGCCTGATAACTGAAGGCTCTGCCTCCCATTCTGCTTTTAGGGGCCTGATAACTGAAGGCTCTGCCTCCCATTCTGCTTTTAGGGGCCTGATAACTGAAGGCTCTGCCTCCAGTTCTGCTTTTAGGGGCCTGATAACTGAAGGCTCTGCCTCCCATTCTGCTTTTAGGGGCCTGATAACTGAAGGCTCTGCCTCCCATTCTGCTTTTAGGGGCCTGATAACTGAAGGCTCTGCCTCCCATTCTGCTTTTAGGGGCCTGATAACTGAAGGCTCTGCCTCCCATTCTGCTTTTAGGGGCCTGATAACTGAAGGCTCTGCCTCCCATTCTGCTTTTAGGGGCCTGATAACTGAAGGCTCTGCCTCCCATTCTGCTTTTAGGGGCCTGATAACTGAAGGCTCTGCCTCCCATTCTGCTTTTAGGGGCCTGATAACTGAAGGCTCTGCCTCCCATTCTGCTTTTAGGGGCCTGATAACTGAAGGCTCTGCCTCCCATTCTGCTTTTAGGGGCCTGATAACTGAAGGCTCTGCCTCCCATTCTGCTTTTAGGGGCCTGATAACTGAAGGCTCTGCCTCCCATTCTGCTTTTAGGGGCCTGATAACTGAAGGCTCTGCCTCCCATTCTGCTTTTAGGGGCCTGATAACTGAAGGCTCTGCCTCCCATTCTGCTTTTAGAAACTCTGGGAACCACAAGGAAACCTGCAGCCTGAGAGCAAAGTGCTCTGTTGGGGAAATATCCAACTGTGAGATCTTTAAGATGTGATGGAGCTCGGTCATTAAGAGCTTTATATGTGAGGAGAAGAACCTTAAATTCTATTCTGAATCTAACAGGGAGCCAATGAAGAGAAGCTAAAACTGGAGAAACATGATCTCTGCTGTTAGTTCTCAGCAGAACTCTGGCTGCAGGGTTTTGGATCAGCTGGAGGCTTTTCAGAGAGTCTGTGGGACAGAACAATAATAAGGAATTACAGTAGTTCAGTCCTGAAGGAACAGATGCATGGAGCAGTTTCTCTGCTCTGAGACAGGATGTTCCTGCTTTATTACGCAGGTGAAAGAAGGCAGAAACCTGTTTTATATGCGAGTCAGAGGACAGATCCTGTGTTTTATCTCAGGTTTGTTCAGTAAATAATGACACAGTGTCCCTCTGAGGTTGTTTTTACCGCAGTTTAGGACCTGCTGACATTTAACTGTGTAAAACCGTAGAAATAAAGTTGTCTGAGCATCAGACCGGTTCACTTATCAGCAGCATCGCAGCTCTGGAGCTGCAGCACAGGCTCGACTTGTTTGGCTGCCACAGCTCTCTGTTCAGGCTCCGTTCTCAGCGGCTGTTTGGTGTCAGTCTGAGGATGTACAGATGAGCTCTGCAACAACAACACATCGTTTCCTGCTGCCTTCCCTCTCCAATAAACCTGTTCCACCTGGAAGCTTTCACCCCTGAAACAAAGCTGAGGTTCCAGATCAGTAACAGAGCCAAAGGACACATGTTGTCCAAAGTTAAAAGAGCTACCGGGAGGATTTTCCTGTAGATGAAGAGCAGAGATGCTCCTCTGCACACCAACAAATGTAAAACAAACCTTATTTACTGCACTGTTACCCCCCAAAGCCAGCAGGAAGGTAAACCAGCATCTAAAAGGCTCAGAAACACCAGAGCTGCTGCAGCCTGCCTGGAAACACCATGAATCAACAGGGAGGCTTTAAGAGGAGCTGAACGAAACCGAAGGGGAGAAGGAGTTAATTCCTGAGGTTTCTCACAGCGTTTCCTGGTGTTTCCGCTGGTTTTTCTTTCACTTTCAGCTTGTTTTTGTGTTTCGCCCGACTGAGACGACTCAAATCCAGTTTATTGTGCCGATCCGACTCATATCTGCTGCTGTCTGAGGTGAATCTGATCCGTGGCTAAATGTCATCCCCAACCTTCCCGTCTCAGTCTAATCCAGAGAGTCGGTTTCCTGCTCACAGGCTCAGACATGTTCGGAGATTTGCTACCAATTCAGCTGCGGTTCTGACATGTCGAGACAGTAAATATCCCAGGAACTCTGAGTGTGAACTAAAACCAGCTCCAGACTTCATGTGAGGCTTCCTTTGAAGCCCGAGTCTTCAAACCTCAGCGATGCGGTTCATTCCACAGCTGTTTCTGCTCAGGGAGCCTGGGTTTACTCTGCTGTTGTTTGTTGTTTGTCTGCAGTTTGGAGCAGAGACACAACAGAGTAAAGTGGCTCCGAGCTCTGCTGCCACCAGACCCATCCAGTCCAGCAGAGAGCAGGTAAACATCAGCCCAGAGGCGCCAGGGAGGATTATTCCTGGCTGCTTTGTGGTGCACTTTGAGTTTCACACACTCCCTTTAAGAATTAAGAACGAATTCCTCTAACAGGTTCCAGTAAATAGCCAGATCCCAGCTGGACTGTATTTATGTGCTCGTGTCTTACTTCCAGGGAGGGAAGAGCGAGATATTTGTGGACGTGATCGAGAGGATGACGGTGGTCATCGGCTCCAACGTGAGTAATTCACAGTTAAAGCCTTTAGAAATGAAAACAAAAGACACTTTATTTTCTTTGTCCGACCTTCTTAATTCACAGAAAACGTTTAGTTGACCAGTAATTTGAATTCGCAGCTCGCTGTGAGCGATCAGGGCTCCATTTAACTGTGAGAAACAGCAGGAAGCTGAGGTTCAGGTTGAATTTCAGTCACAGCAGACATCAGCCTCACAGCTGGAACCAGGGCAGGAAAACTTCATTTTATGGAGCTGAACATGGAGCCAGTTCAGCTGCAACCAGTGTTACGTCCACTTGGTGAAACCAGTTAGCCGACAATGACTCGACAACCACTTAATCAAATCAGTCTCAGTTGAAGTGAACAAATTAGCTTTATTGTAACAAAAAAAAAGACACTCCAAGGTGGGGGTGGGGGGGGTGATTGTGCCATAAAAAATTAAATTAATATAACAAAAGAAGGCCTGTCTGAGCTATCTCAGAAGAAAGAAAGGAAAGAAAGGTAGAAGACCCTCCAAAACAGTGGTGGCACAGCCAATAAACCCAGTGGAATAACAGTTACCTGCTATGTGAGAGCAAAAGAAATGTAAAGGGTTCCCCAACTTACCTCGTCCCAAAACCTCCCACACCTTCCTGAACAGATGTGTCTCTGGAAGAGCACCAAACAGAGACAAAATCAAGAGTCAAGAAGCCCCAAAGGCCCGAGACTTCCTCCATTTTAAAGTGGCTCCTCAGCTGTGATTGGTCAGCAGTAATTATCCAATCAGCTGCTCACACAGGTGAGCAGCATCCCTGCTGCAGTTACCTAAAGACAACACACAGGGAGGGGGGGGAGGAGACAGAAAACCACAGAATACCTGGCCTCCTGGCACGAGTCACCGATGCTTCGTTTAACTCCCACCAACACGTTCTGCTCAGCGGCCGCCATGTTTCACACGGACACTTGTTGCTGTCGCACCACGTGCGCACGCCTGTAGCAGCTCGGTCTGACGGAGGAAACAACGAGGGGCAAAATCAGGGGAATGTCTAAAGTTTGGGAGCATTTCAGAGAAAAATACCTTCAGAAAGGCTGCATCTAAGATTGAACTCGTGCACAGGAGCCTTCAGATCGTGCACGTAGCTGTCAGATTGTGCACGTAGCTGTCAGATCGTGCACGTAGCTGTCAGATCGTGCACAGGAGCCTTCAGATCGTGCACAGGAGCCTTCAGATCGTGCACGTAGCTGTCAGATCGTGCACAGCAGCCGTCAGATCGTGCACGTAGCTGTCAGATCGTGCACGTAGCTGTCAGATCGTGCACGTAGCTGTCAGATTGTGCACGTAGCTGTCAGATCGTGCACGTAGCTGTCAGATCGTGCACAGGAGCCTTCAGATCGTGCACGTAGCTGTCAGATCGTGCACAGGAGCCTTCAGATCGTGCACGTAGCTGTCAGATCGTGCACGTAGCTGTCAGATTGTGCACGTAGCTGTCAGATTGTGCACGTAGCTGTCAGATCGTGCACGTAGCTGTCAGATCGTGCACAGCAGCTGTCAGATCGTGCACGTAGCTGTCAGATCGTGCACGTAGCTGTCAGATCGTGCACGTAGCTGTCAGATCGTGCACGTAGCTGTCAGATCGTGCACGTAGCTGTCAGATCGTGCACGTAGCTGTCAGATCGTGCACGTAGCTGTCAGATCGTGCACGTAGCTGTCAGACCCCAGCAGGGGTTTGGGAGTGGATGGACTTTACTGCGCTTTACTCAGATGTCTCTGAAAATCCTTCCAGGATCAGCGGGTGTTGGATCGCCTGTTTGTCTCATTCCCAGTGACTGCATTCACCAGAGAGGGTTCCATCAATACTGCGACTCACACAAACCGCTCAGCTCCGAGTTAGAGGACAAACTGCGGTGCAGCCGACTCGAAGAGCCGCAGAACATATGTTTTCATTACAGGACGTACCATGGTGATCACATTCAGTCACGTTCATTACTACAGGAAGCGTGAATCTCATTCAGCAAACATCTCGTCAACATTAAAACCGGTTTAAAGGTGGAGCTGTGACTGGTGCTGAGAACTAACACGAGCTTCATAATCAGAGGCATTTATACCCGTTTATACATGTTTATACACGTTTATACCAGTTTATACCTGTTTATACATGTTTATAAACCGGTTTATACAAGTTTATACACGTTTATACCTGTTTATACCCGTTTTTACCTGTTTATTCCGGTTTATACCCGTTTATACCTGTTTATACATGTTTATACCGGTTTATACCAGTTTATACCTGTTTATACACGTTTATACCTGTTTATACATGTTTATAAACCGGTTTATACAAGTTTATACCGGTTTATACCAGTTTATACCTGTTTATACACGTTTATACCAGTTTATACATGTTTATACCAGTTTATACACGTTTATACCAGTTTATACCAGTTTATACAAGTTTATACCGGTTTATAACTGTTTATAAACCGGTTTATACCGGTTTGTTCCTGTTTATACCAGTTTATACATGTTTATACCAGTTTATACCCGTTTATACCTTTTTATACCCGTTAATACACGTTTATACCCATTTATACTTTTTTTATAACGGTTTATACCGTTTTATACCTGTTCATACCTTTCTATACCCATTTATACTAGTTTATACATGTTTATACCGGTTTATACATGTTTATAAACCGGTTTATACCTGTTTATACACGTTTATACCGTTTTATACCTGTTTATACCCGTTTATACCTGTTTATACCTGTTTATACGCGTTTATACCTGTTTATACCCGTTTATACCTGTTTATACACGTTTATACCGTTTTATATCTTTTTATACCCTTTCTGTACCTTTGTCCTCGTTGATTTGCAGTCAGACCTCAGCTCCCGATGTGTTGCTTGATACTTTTTTTTTCATAAAATCTGTTGATGTTTGAGGGCTGTGGCGAACTCTGACTGACCTTTGAGACCTGATCTGTGCTGCAGGGAGTTCTGATGAAGGCAGATGTGGAGGGAGAGATCAGAGTCAAGTGCTACATGCCGAGCTGCTCAGGTGAGTCTGAAAAGTGTTAGCACACCTTAAAGTTTGATGGAAGAAGGTTTAACTCGCTCAGTTTGGTCCTGATAACACCTGACATGCTTACAGAAATGAGAATCGGCCTGAATGAGGAGTTCAGCATCGGGAAGTCAGAGCTCAGAGGTAAACACACACACACACTCAGGTGATCAGATCAGGTAACAGCTATCATCTGCTTCCTTTCACTCAGACTGAAAACAAGCATCATCAATGATTCATGTCAGAATCTGTTGTTTGAAAAAGTCGCAGACAGTTCAAATTTAGTGTTTTGAGTGACTTATTGATTTCCTGGATCAATGTAACAGTGTTTATGGGACAAAGCCATAAAGACACAACAATATAACAGACAGCAGGCTGAAATCATCCCGTCTGAGCGCTGATCCTCAGCCCTCACCTCACTGACCCGACCTGGAGGCGGCTCAGCGCCAGATAAGAAGCCAAAGAGGACAAAGAAAGGCTACGAGGAGAATGATTCCAGAGAAAAAACTTTAAGTTGAACTGAACATGAGGTCTGGATTCATTTAAAACCCTTTATTCTCCATTTCTCCTGAAGCAGAGAAAAGCTTTATTCTACAACCCCAACCTTTGAAAAGCTGGGACATTTGGGACGTTTGAAATATAATTAAAAGCAGAATGCAGTGATTTTCAAACCTCATAAACCGACATTTTATTCGCAACAGAACAAAGAAAACACATGTTTTACTGCTTCATGAAGAATGTGAGCTCGTAAAGATGTGATGGGAGCAACAAAGGGCTGCAAAAGAAAAGAGCAACAGCTGGAGGAACATGGAACTAATGAGGGTCATTAAAAAAAGGCCAGTAAAAAGAGCTCCATCAGATGCAGCTTAAAGCTCCGTCAGACGCAGGTTAAAGCTCCATCAGATGCAGCTTAAAGCTCCATCAGATGTAGGTTAAAGCTCCGTCAGATGCAGGTTAAAGCTCCGTCAGATGCAGGTTAAAGCTCCATCAGATGCAGGTTAAAGCTCCGTCAGATGCAGGTTAAAGCTCCGTCAGATGCAGGTTAAAGCTCCGTCAGATGCAGGTTAAAGCTCCGTCAGATGCAGGTTAAAGCTCCGTCAGATGCAGGTTAAAGCTCCGTCAGATGCAGGTTAAAGCTCCGTCAGATGCAGGTTAAAGCTCCACCAGACGCAGGTTAAAGCTCCATCAGACGCAGGTTAAAGCTCCGTCAGATGCAGGTTAAAGCTCCATCAGATGCAGGTTAAAGCTCTGTCAGATGCAGGTTAAAGCTCCGTCAGATGCAGGTTAAAGCTCCGTCAGATGCAGGTTAAAGCTCCGTCAGATGCAGGTTAAAGCTCCATCAGACGCAGCTTAAAGCTCCGTCAGATGCAGGTTAAAGCTCCATCAGATGCAGCTTAAAGCTCCGTCAGACGCAGGTTAAAGCTCCATCAGATGCAGGTTAAAGCTCCGTCAGATGCAGGTTAAAGCTCTATCAGATGCAGGTTAAAGCTCCATCAGACGCAGGTTAAAGCTCCATCAGACGCAGGTTAAAGCTCCATCAGATGCAGGTTAAAGCTCCGTCAGATGCAGGTTAAAGCTCCGTCAGATGCAGGTTAAAGCTCCGTCAGATGCAGGTTAAAGCTCCGTCAGATGCAGGTTAAAGCTCCGTCAGATGCAGCTTTAAAGCTCCGTCAGATGCAGGTTAAAGCTCCATCAGATGCAGGTTAAAGCTCCATCAGATGCAGGTTAAAGCTCCGTCAGATGCAGGTTAAAGCTCCATCAGATGCAGGTTAAAGCTCCGTCAGATGCAGGTTAAAGCTCCGTCAGACGCAGGTTAAAGCTCCATCAGACGCAGGTTAAAGCTCCATCAGATGCAGGTTAAAGCTCCGTCAGATGCAGGTTAAAGCTCCGTCAGATGCAGGTTAAAGCTCCGTCAGATGCAGCTTAAAGCTCCGTCAGATGCAGGTTAAAGCTCCATCAGACGCAGGTTAAAGCTCCATCAGATGCAGCTTAAAGCTCCATCTGATGCAGCTTAAAGCTCCATCAGATGCAGGTTAAAGCTCCGTCAGATGCAGGTTAAAGCTCCGTCAGATGCAGCTTAAAGCTCCGTCAGACGCAGGTTAAAGCTCCATCAGATGCAGGTTAAAGCTCCGTCAGACGCAGGTTAAAGCTCCGTCAGACGCAGGTTAAAGCTCCGTCAGATGCAGGTTAAAGCTCCATCAGATGCAGGTTAAAGCTCCATCAGATGCAGCTTAAAGCTCCATCAGATGCAGCTTAAAGCTCCACCAGATGCAGCTTAAAGCTCCATCAGATGCAGGTTAAAGCTCCGTCAGATGCAGCTTAAAGCTCCGTCAGATGCAGGTTAAAGCTCCATCAGACGCAGGTTAAAGCTCCATCAGACGCAGGCTAAAGCTCCGTCAGACGCAGGTTAAAGCTCCGTCAGATGCAGGTTAAAGCTCCGTCAGATGCAGGTTAAAGCTCCATCAGATGCAGGTTAAAGCTCCGTCAGATGCAGGTTAAAGCTCCAACAGATGCAGGTTAAAGCTCCGTCAGATGCAGGTTAAAGCTCCATCAGATGCAGGTTAAAGCTCCGTCAGATGCAGCTTAAAGCTCCGTCAGACGCAGGTTAAAGCTCCGTCAGACGCAGGTTAAAGCTCCTTCAGAAGCAGGTTAAAGCTCCGTCAGATGCAGGTTAAAGCTCCGTCAGATGCAGGTTAAAGCTCCATCAGATGCAGGTTAAAGCTCCGTCAGATGCAGGTTAAAGCTCCAACAGATGCAGCTTAAAGCTCCGTCAGATGCAGCTTAAAGCTCCGTCAGATGCAGCTTAAAGCTCCATCAGATGCAGGTTAAAGCTCCATCAGATGCAGGTTAAAGCTCCATCAGACGCAGCTTAAAGCACCGTCAGATGCAGCTTAAAGCTCCATCAGATGCAGGTTAAAGCTCCGTCAGATGCAGGTTAAAGCTCCATCAGATGCAGGTTAAAGCTCCATCAGACGCAGGCTAAAGCTCCGTCAGACGCAGGTTAAAGCTCCGTCAGATGCAGGTTAAAGCTCCGTCAGATGCAGGTTAAAGCTCCGTCAGATGCAGCTTAAAGCTCCGTCAGATGCAGCTTAAAGCTCCATCAGATGCAGGTTAAAGCTCCATCAGACGCAGGCTAAAGCTCCGTCAGACGCAGGTTAAAGCTCCATCAGATGCAGGTTAAAGCTCCATCAGATGCAGGTTAAAGCTCCGTCAGATGCAGCTTAAAGCTCCGTCAGATGCAGCTTAAAGCTCCATCAGATGCAGGTTAAAGCTCCATCAGACGCAGGCTAAAGCTCCGTCAGACGCAGCTTAAAGCTCCATCAGATGCAGGTTAAAGCTCCATCAGATGCAGGTTAAAGCTCCATCAGATGCAGCTTAAAGCTCCATCAGATGCAGGTTAAAGCTCCGTCAGATGCAGGTTAAAGCTCCATCAGATGCAGGTTAAAGCTCCGTCAGACGCAGGTTAAAGGTCTGTCAGATGCAGGTTAAAGCTCCTTCAGACGCAGGTTAAAGGTCTGTCAGACGCAGGTTAAAGCTCCGTCAGATGCAGGTTAAAGCTCCGTCAGATGCAGGTTAAAGCTCCATCAGATGCAGGTTAAAGCTCCATCAGACGCAGGTTAAAGCTCCGTCAGATGCAGGTTAAAGCTCCGTCAGATGCAGGTTAAAGCTCCATCAGATGCAGGTTAAAGCTCCATCAGAGGCAGGTTAAAGCTCCGTCTGTGTGTGTTGGTTTTCAGGTTACGGCGCTGCGGTTCGGGTCGATGAGTGCAGCTTCCATCAGGCGGTGCAGCTGGACGAGTTCGACAGCCACCGAATCCTCCGACTCTGCCCCAGCCAGGGAGAGGTGCTGAACCTTCAGTCCTTCAGCTTGATTTTAACTCTCTTAGCTTAGCTGCTCATAACTCAGTGGACATTTGTTCTCTGGATTAAAGGAACATTTAGTCCATTTTTGGTTGTAATCGAAATGATTTACGACAGAGAAAGTTAACAAATCATCAGCCCAACAAACTGCAGTCTAAACACAGTGTTGAAGCTGAAGGTTGAAATCAGCATTCGAGGAGCCTTTGCTCATGAAAAACATTGATTTTAAACCGTCCGTCACCTGGTTGTTCAGAGATTTCCTTCAGTACCTGTCTGGGATGGATGGATTGATTGATTGATTAATGGATGGATGGATGATTGATGGATTGATTAATGGATGGATGGATGGATTGATTGATTAATGGATGGATGGATGGATGGATTGATTGATTAATGGATGGATGGATGGATGAGTCAGTTGATGGGTGGATGGATGGATAGATTGATGGATGGATGAGTCAGTTGGTGGGTGGGTAACTTGGGCTTTGGTCAGTCAGCTGCTCCAGTGCACATCATAACAGATATTAAAAAGGCTCAGAAGTAGCAGCAGAAATCCCTCCGGCAGCACAGCAGGAGACATTTTGTAAAAGACACAAAGAAAGACACAATATGTTCAGAGCTGTTGCAGCAGGCTGCCAATAGGGCGGCGCCAAACTCCAACTGAAGCTGCCTTTTTGTTCCTGTTCCACTTCCTGTGGTCTCAGCCGTGTCTTCCTCTGTGTTATTTGACGGTGATGTTCCTCTTCTTCTTCTTCTCCTGCTGCAGCAAACGGTGATGCAGTACCATCTGAGTGATGACCTCCCCTCTGCCCCTCCTTTCCGCCTCTTTCCTGCCTTTGAGCGTGACAACGCAGGAAGGTAAAGTGTTTCAATCCAACAGCCCAGCTGCACTCATCCTCTCTGGTTTAGGTGGTTTATAGGTCAGTAAACGTTAAAGAAAGGACCTTCAGCAGCCAGCCTGCACACTCACAAGAGGAGCAAAAGGAAGAAAGCATGAAAAATGCAGTAAATCTGGTTCCACCACCAGAGGGCAGAACCACAGCTGATGTACAGGTACAGGTGCAACTCTGAACTTTATCAAACAGGGTGTGGCTCTGAAAGCGAGTGAGGACGTCTGAAGTGGTGCTTTCTCTCAGGTGTAATCGTCTGATTCTCCTATCTGCTCCCAGCTGCCTCCCAGCTGCCTCCCAGCTGCCTCCCAGCTGCCTCCCAGCTGCCTCCCAGCCATGACATCCATGGGTGTTGTCAAGGAAAGATCGTCCTGGAAACAGGAAAGGCAGCTGCTTCAGCATCAGTCGATCCACACCCTGATTAACATGCTGTTTTCCATCACTTCATGCTGGTTTATTTCAGATTTACGTCTGTTTTTGCAGCTTCGTGATGTCTTTCCTCACCACAGCTCAGGTCTCTGAACATGTTTGATTCAGAGTTAATTGAACTCATTCATAGACTTTTAAGTTTAGAATTTCAGGTTTCAGGGAAGTTTCGGTTCTCAGCAGCTTTAAAGTGAATCTCTGGTCTGAGCTCCTTTATTCTCCAACTCAGCCTGAACCCTCTGAGACCAGCTTTCTGTCATTTCTTTAAGGAGTCTTCAGGAATAGTTCTCCAGGCTTCTTGAAGGACATCCCAAAGCTCTTCTTTGGATGTGGGCTGCCTTTTGTTCCGTTCTCTGTCAGATGATCCCACACTGCTTCAATAATGTTGAGGTCCGGGCTCTGGGGAGGATTCATCCCTCCATAAGACCTGTTGCCACTGATTTTCAGTCCACTTCTTGTGTCATTTGGCACAGCTCAGCCTTTTCTCCCTGTTTCCCTTCCTTAAGAACGGCTTCTTGACAGCCACCCTTCCATGGAGACCATTTCTGATGAGGCTTGGGCCAACAGTAGATGGATCAGCTGAAGGTCCAGATGCATCTCTCAGGTCCTGTCAGGTCACAGCTGGATTTTTTCCTCTTTCTTAAGGACATCACTTTCAGATCCTGTTCATCTGCTGGAGATAGTTTTTTAGGCCTGACACTTCTTCTTTTGTCCTCCACTTGTCCAGTTTCCTCAAATGTTTTAAGGACACACTGCACACCATGCTGAGATATGCCAAGTTTTCAGCTAATATCTCTTTGGGAATCACCTTGTTGCTGCAGAAATCCTATTTTCTGTCTGTCAAACTGTGTTTTCTTTGCTGTTTTTCATAGATGCAGCTAAAGAAATGGAACAAATGATGTGTCTTTGTGACAAAGTGCCTAAAGATCCAGTTTAAAATGGCTTCTTTGCTAAGTTGTCTGTTCTGTGTCGACACAACACTGGTTCATCCCTTGAGTTAGGAGCCTTTTTTCTGCCTGAATGGTTCAAAGGTCAGAGTTAAGTGGCTGAACAAAGAAAAACTGTGAAGGACCTTCAGAAAGCCTGGAAGCTTTAAAGGTTACAGCAAGTCTGGCTGCTTGGAAGGAAACAGGAAGAAGTGCAGCCGGTAACATTTAAATGTCTGTTGAATGAATCAGGACTTTGGATCAGGGCTGTGTGAGAAAGTTCTGACCTGCAGAGGGTTTATGATCTGTCAGATCTGCCTTCTGAAGCTCAGCTCTTCTCTGTTAATGATTGCTGTGGATCTGTCCTCTCAGACACTTCATGTCCGTCAGTAACAGAGTCACTGATGTGAAGCTGCAGAAGAGCAGGAGGAGAAGGAGGAGCTTCCTACGGTGGGATTCACTTCTTTCACAGTTCATTGCACATTTTCAAAGAGAATTTGATGCTTTCTTTGAAAAGTTTCCTGTGCAGAGCTGCGATGGAGTGTCATTAACACAAAGAGGACTGTTTGGACTGCAAACACACTCTGTTTACATTACTCCCAACACTTCCAATGAGACAAGCAGAGGATGTTTATGTTATCAGGTCAGTGTTACTTTCTGAGAACAACTTGCATAACTTTTCGATAAGGGAGGAAGGACAGTGAGGCCTGAAGCAGCCGGCAGCAGAAATGTGGAACAATAAGGATGGAGGAGCTCAGAAGTGTGTGAGGACAGTTATTTAGAGTCTCACATAGTTTCTGTGTGGAAACAGTCGATGGGAATAACTGTGGAGCTGCTGCAGGACGACAGCTGGACTCTTCTTCTTCTTCTGTCTCAGAGTTCTGTTCAGTTTGGAGAAAACAGGACGTGATGATGTGTTTATATCTGATTATAAGATTATTCACAAGTGGAAAACATTCAGGACAGCTGTCAATCTTCCCAGGAGTGGACGTCCCAGCAAGTTCACCCCAAGGTGAAGAAGCCCAGAGCTACATCTCAGACTCTACAGGCCTCAGTTAGCATGTTAAAGGTTAAAGGTCACCCCAAGGTGAAGAAGCCCAGAGCTACATCTCAGACTCTACAGGCCTCAGTTAGCATGTTAAAGGTTAAAGGTCACCCCAAGGTGAAAAAGCCCAGAGCTACATCTCAGACTCTACAGGCCTCAGTTAGCATGTTAAAGGTTAAAGGTCACCCCAAGGTGAAAAAGCCCAGAGCTACATCTCAGACTCTACAGGCCTCAGTTAGCATGTTAAAGGTTAAAGGTCACCCCAAGGTGAAGAAGCCCAGAGCTACATCTCAGACTCTACAGGCCTCAGTTAGCATGCTAAAGGTTAAAGGTCACCCCAAGGTGAAAAAGCCCAGAGCTACATCTCAGACTCTACAGGCCTCAGTTAGCATGTTAAAGGTTAAAGGTCACCCCAAGGTGAAGAAGCCCAGAGCTACATCTCAGACTCTACAGGCCTCAGTTAGCATGTTAAAGGTTAAAGGTCACCCCAAGGTGAAAAAGCCCAGAGCTACATCTCAGACTCTACAGGCCTCAGTTAGCATGTTAAAGGTTAAAGGTCACCCCAAGGTGAAGAAGCCCAGAGCTACATCTCAGACTCTACAGGCCTCAGTTAGCATGCTAAAGGTTAAAGGTCACCCCAAGGTGAAAAAGCCCAGAGCTACATCTCAGACTCTACAGGCCTCAGTTAGCATGTTAAAGGTTAAAGGTCACCCCAAGGTGAAGAAGCCCAGAGCTACATCTCAGACTCTACAGGCCTCAGTTAGCATGTTAAAGGTTAAAGGTCACCCCAAGGTGAAAAAGCCCAGAGCTACATCTCAGACTCTACAGGCCTCAGTTAGCATGTTAAAGGTTAAAGGTCATGACAGCACAGTTAGAAAAAGGCTGAACAAGGATGGCTTGTTTGGAAGGGCTGCAGGAGAAAGCCTCTTCTCTCTAAAAAGAACATGGCAGCACAGCTTAGGTTTGCAAAGCTGCATCTGAACAAAGCTCAAGACTTCTGGAACAATGTCCTTTGGACAGACCAGAGCAAAGTGGAGATGTTTGGTCCTAATGCACAGCAGCACGTTTGGAGGAAACCAAACACAGCATATCAGCACAAACACCTCATACCAGCTGTCAAGCACGGTGGTGGAGGGCTGATGATCTGGGCTGGTTCTGCAGCCACAGGACCTGGGCACCTTGCAGTCATTGAGTCCACCATGAACTCCTCTGGATACCAAAGTATTCTAGAGTCAGATGTGAGGCCATCTGTCCCACAGCTAAAGCTGGGCTGAAACTGGCTCATCAACAGGACAAAGATCCCAAACACAGCAGCAGATCTACAGCAGAATGTGGGAAAAAGAACAGAATCAAGGTGTTGCAATGGTCCAGTCAGAGTCCAGACCTCAGCCTGACTGAAATGCTGTGGTGGGACCTTCAGAGAGCTGTGCAGAAACCAATGCTGCAAACCTCAAAGAGCTGAAGGGAAGTGAGTGCATGAGCCTCACTGTGTCCCCTCTGCAGTGGGGATAATCAGCCTTTAACTTCCAGAAGGGGAATCATTCATCCCCTCGTCTTCAGGAAACCGCAGCAGACTGCATCATGGTGAGATAGGAGCACATCATCAGGTTGATGCTTCATAAGTCTCTGTGTCAGGGAGTTTTTCCAGTGAACAAAGCTGGTGGAGCAGAGAAAACCTCCCTCACAGACCTCCAGAGTCCTCCAGAGTCCTCCAGAGTCCTCCAGAATTTAAGAGCAGTCTCTGTTGATCAGACAAGCTGTCAGCAGCCGGTTTGCATCGTTTCACTGTTGCCGTGGAAACACTGAATACACCTTCATGACCACAAACCACAAATAAGAGATGTTTCCTCCTCTCTGCAGGCTGCTGATGCTCGTGAGGCTCCGCTGTGATCTGCCAGCCAAGAGGTGAGTTTCTCCTTCACCCAGCAGATATCAAACCTCTGAGGGTGAAGCACACCAGGAGGTGCAGCAGGTGCAGCAGCAGGTGAAGCAGCAGGTGAAGCAGCAGGTGCAGCAGCAGGTGAAGCAGCAGGTGCAGCAGCAGGTGAAGCAGCAGGTGCAGCAGCAGGTGCAGCAGCAGGTGAAGCAGCAGGTGCAGCAGCAGGTGAAGCAGCAGGTGAAGCAGCAGGTGAAGCAGCAGGTGCAGCAGGTGCAGCAGCAGGTGCAGCAGCAGGTGCAGCAGCAGGTGAAGCAGCAGGTGCAGCAGCAGGTGCAGCAGCAGGTGCAGCAGCAGGTGCAGCAGGTGCAGCAGCAGGTGCAGCAGGTGCAGCAGCAGGTGCAGCAGGTGCAGCAGCAGGTGCAGCAGGTGTGCTTCACCTCCTTACCTGCTGCTGAAACCACACCAGCGGCCCACTTTGAGCTGTACTCTGCTGCATGGAGTTAAACAACAGAAAGCAGCTCAGGTGCATCATGGGAAATGTAGGATTAGTGTTGAGATTAAAAACCAGGATATCTGTCCCCTGCTGATATGATTTGAGTCTCTGTTGGGGCCAGATGAGTAAATCTGACATTTTATTGACGTAGCGGCTCAGCTCGGGGGGGGGAGTTTGTTTCTGCTGATGCTCTGATTAAAGTTTGTGTCTCGATGTTCATTTTATCATATTTTGAGTCGGTGGAAAGCTCAGTGTCCCGTTTAAAGCCTAAAAATGTGTTAAAACAAACCTGTAAGGGTTCTAATCTGTGTGGGTCAGCAACACAAAGCCGGGGGGGGGGGGGGGTCGCTTTTAAATGTGAGGCGCAGACTTTCAGAGGAGCTGAAGAACTATAAGATAATAAGATGTTAGGTTTTATCAGGGGGAAGCAAAGTGTTTGTGATGTGGCAGAGAGCTCAGAGCAGCTTACAGGAGGTGTGTTTTATGAGCTTTATTCATTCAGTCTGACACAAACTCAACCGACTGTTGGATCTATAGCAGCTCGGGCAGGATCCAGGTGTCCTCCTCTCTGAGCAGGATGCCGAGCTGCTGCCAGACTGAATTCTGGGTAATTTCCCTTAGGTGGAACTGAACTGTTGCTCTGCTCTGGAGCTCATTCGGTGAAGTTTGGGTTCTTTGGGCTGAAGCATCCCGACCTGTGCAGCGAGTTCACCTGTTAAAGCTGCGAGTTCAGGTCGTCTGAGGCTTCCAGCAGGGGGGGGGGGCGTTTTCCCTAAAGAGGAAGCAGAGTATTTAAATCTGAAGTGGGGGGGGGGGGGTCGGAGTGATCTAACAGAGCAGCACTCTCAGTGATTAACAGGCTGAAGATTAGATGGTGATGATGATGATGATGATGATGATGATGATGATGATGGTGATGATGGTGATGATGATGATGGTGATGATGTCACTGCTCTGTTTTTGTTTTGCAGCGCTGCCATCAACGTCTGCGCCACCATCCCCGTCCCTAAAGGCACCGTGAGGTGAGACGCTCCCATTCAAATGTGGCTCTGCTGAAGCTGCTGTTTGCTTTGGAAATGAGTTCTGGGTGAATTTGAATGTGTGAGCCCGGCGCCGTGAGCCTGGCGCCGACTCTCTGGGGCAACGCTTCAGTTGCTCATTTGTTTTGTAAACTCTCAAGCAAAGAAGGCAGCAAATGAGCTCTGAGTCCGAGGTTCTGTTGGAGTCCATCACAGTGGGTTCAGCTTGAATTAATGTACCACCAAATCACCTCAGATATTCACTCCAGTTCAAGCCGATTCACTGCAGAACAATCAGATCCAGTCAGGCAGAACCACTTAGGAAACTTCTCTCTGATCCAATCCCCGGCCTGAGGCGACTGTGGGAGGAAAAACTCCCTTTAACAGGGAGAACCTCCATCAGAACCAGAACCATCTGCCTGGACCAGCTGATCCACTGAAGCCTGAAATCTGCCCACGAGCCTCAGTCTGTACATGTGTGAGGTCCAGGTCCGGTTCTGCTGTGACGCTTGAACCCAGGAAGTCCTGGTTCTGCCCCGTCTGAAAAGCATCCTGACCAGAACTGCTGCTTGTGACCATCACTGAGGACGGGACCGTCTGGGTTTCCCTCCGTGATCCACCTCATCTGTGAACGGACCAGTTAGCAGGAGCTTTGATGGGATGGTTCTGCTGGGAGCTGACTGTACCAGAACCAGTCTGAAGCTCCAGAACTGTTTCAGAACAGCTGTGGATGTTCTGAGATCATGTGACCCTCACACAGGTGGGCTTTGTTGAGCTGGATATGGACCTCTGAAGGTGAAGTTCGGCTGTTAAACGCACCGTCTTATGGTTGTTTTATCTTTTATTTGATATATTTGGACCTTTTCGGGTAGTTCAGTCGTTCAAATGTGAAACTGGAAGGCAACAAGAGGAAGAACACCAAATGTTGGGGGAAGTGTTCCTCAAAGTGTTCCTCAAAGTGTTCCTCAAAGTGTTCCTCAAACCAATGTTGTGTGTCGTTGGTTCAGTTTGTCGCAGGAGCTCAGCAGTCCGGATCAGAGCGCCGAGCTGAAGGCTCAGAGCAGAGCCGTGGTCTGGCAGATCCCCCGCTTCACCGGAGGGACTCAGCTCTCCGCCCTGCTGAAGGTGAGCGAAAGTCCAAACTTAGATCTGATCAAATGTTCGATTTGAGCTCAGACTGTAGTATTGAATCCTGACTGCCTGTTCCAGGTGTTTAGAGCTGAATTCTGACTGCCTGTTCCAGATGTTTAGAACTGAATCCTGACTGCCTGTTCCAGATGTTTAGAACTGAATCCTGACTGCCTGTTCCAGATGTTTAGACCTGAATCCTGACTGCCTGTTCCAGGTGTTTAGAGCTGAATCCTGACTGGCTGTTCCAGATGTTTAGACCTGAATCCTGACTGCCTTTTCCAGATGTTTAGACCTGAATTCTGACTGCCAGTTCCAGGTGTTTAGACCTGAATCCTGACTGCCTGTTCCAGGTGTTTAGACCTGAATTCTGACTGCCTGTTCCAGGTGTTTAGACCTGAATTCTGACTGCCTGGTCCAGGTGTTTAGAGCTGAATCCTGCCTGCCTGGTCCAGGTGTTTAGACCTGAATTCTGACTGCCTGTTCCAGGTGTTTCGAGCTGAATTCTGACTGCCTGTTCCAGATGTTTAGAGCTGAATTCTGACTGCCTGTTCCAGATGTTTAGAGCCGAATCCTGCCTGCCTGTTCCAGGTGTTTAGACCTGAATCCTGACTGCCTGTTCCAGATGTTTAGACCTGAATCCTGACTGCCTGTTCCAGGTGTTTAGACCTGGATTCTGACTGCCTGTTCCAGGTGTTTAGACCTGAATTCTGACTGCCAGTTCCAGGTGTTTAGACCTGAATCCTGACTGCCTGTTCCAGGTGTTTAGACCTGAATTCTGACTGCCTGGTCCAGGTGTTTAGAGCTGAATCCTGCCTGCCTGTTCCAGGTGTTTAGACCTGAATTCTGACTGCCTGTTCCAGGTGTTTAGACCTGAATTCTGACTGCCTGTTCCAGGTGTTTCGAGCTGAATTCTGACTGCCTGGTCCAGATGTTTAGAGCTGAATTCTGACTGCCTGTTCCAGATGTTTAGAGCCGAATCCTGCCTGCCTGTTCCAGGTGTTTAGACCTGAATCCTGACTGCCTGTTCCAGATGTTTAGACCTGAATCCTGACTGCCTGTTCCAGGTGTTTAGACCTGGATTCTGACTGCCTGTTCCAGGTGTTTAGACCTGAATCCTGACTGCCTGTTCCAGATGTTTAGACCTGAATCCTGACTGCCTGTTCCAGATGTTTAGACCTGAATCCTGACTGGCTGTTCCAGATGTTTAGACCTGAATCCTGACTGCCTTTTCCAGATGTTTAGACCTGAATTCTGACTGCCTGTTCCAGATGTTTAGAGCTGAATCCTGGCTGCCTGGTCCAGGTGTTTAGACCTGAATCCTGACTGCCTGTTCCAGATGTTTAGACCTGAATCCTGACTGCCTGTTCCAGATGTTTAGACCTGAATCCTGACTGGCTGTTCCAGATGTTTAGACCTGAATCCTGACTGCCTGTTCCAGGTGTTTAGACCTGGATTCTGACTGCCTGTTCCAGGTGTTTAGACCTGAATTCTGACTGCCAGTTCCAGGTGTTTAGACCTGAATCCTGACTGCCTGTTCCAGATGTTTAGACCTGAATCCTGACTGGCTGTTCCAGATGTTTAGACCTGAATCCTGACTGCCTTTTCCAGATGTTTAGACCTGAATTCTGACTGCCTGGTCCAGGTGTTTAGACCTGAATCCTGACTGCCTGTTCCAGATGTTTAGACCTAAATCCTGACTGCCTGTTCCAGATGTTTAGACCCGTTCCCATAGCTCCGTAGACAGCTCTCATTAGCATGAATCAGACGACTCTTAACGACTGCTTTCTAACCATCTTCAGCTGGAGGTCCCAGGCCTGAGCTCGGCCTCCATGTTGGAGATCGGCCCGGTCGGCCTGAGCTTCGAGCTCCCGAAGCTCACCGCCACAGGCCTGCAGATCCGCTTCCTCCGCCTGTCCCCAGTCCAGCCCAGTCCGTCCCAGCGCTGGGTCCGATACGTCACCCACTCGGAGTCCTACACCATCCGGATCTGACGGTGCCCCCTCAGCTCCACCGAGAAGCAAACAGAACAGGGTTGATTTTATTGACTGTTTGCACTTAAAGGACTAAAGACCAATAAATGATGTACATTTTGTATTTTGACATCTGTGGATATTTCATGCTCAGTCTGAGTTTTATTTATGTGCACGTTCCCTGTTTGTTGCCTGTAAATAAAAATGAACCCTTGTTCAATCCATATCTGACCGTGCATGTGATGTTTTCGTGCTTTGAAAAGCTGAGCTGGAATATTTGTTGGCACAAACTCACAGAACGTCAGCAGGTTCTGGCCACAAATATCAAAATGACGCCACTTTAGCCAAGAGGAAGCTCCAAAAACAGGAAAAAAGCTTTGAGAAGGTTCTTATTTGTGCTGATTCAGTCTCATTCTTTTTGCTCAGTGACCCCTTCCACTTCTCCCTTTTGCCTTCTGTCTGATAATGATTCACAGTGTAGTTTATTTTTAAGCTCTTCAACCTTTGTGAAGTGCATTGAAGGCTAAACCCAGTTGAAGTTCACCTTTACTCGCTGTTTTTGAACCCCGGGGTCTCCCTTTCCTCTGAGGGTCTCGCAGGAAGGACAGTGGGGTTGAGCAGGAGGATGACGGGAGTGAAGATGACTTTCCTGATCCTTTCAGGGAAGCAGAGGCAGGTCTGCAGCAGCTCACAGTGACAGTATACAGGAAAGGGAAATATCCTGGAAGTGAATGGAGAGCAAGAGGTCGTGCAGACACAGTGTGGATCTGACAGTCATGTGACCAGCCGTTCACATCCTGTTGGAAACAGGTCAGACTCTAAATTCAGTTACTTTGAATTTTCAGAGGCTCCCAACTTAAAGACCACTGGCTAAAGATAAAACTTGACAAATGTGATTGCTTTGCCTTGTTCAGGTGGACTCCTGGGGCCTCTGAAAGGGTATCAGGTGGTCGTGTTCACGGAGATCGTTGTTGAGACTGTGGGGACATCTGCAGAGATTTACAGGTACAGCCTGGTGTCGTCTGCATAGTACAGATACAAAAAACCATTGGCTGACCGGACCCCTTGGCAGTGTTGTATGTTTCAAACCGAAAGGGTCCCAGCAACAAGCCTTGTGGCACCCCGTTGGAGAGAGGGAACCCCATTGGTGCCCAAGATGACCATTACTGCATGATTAACTAAAGAAAAGGGGCACCTACCCTCGAGTTTACGTCTAAGAGTGTGCTACAGTTTTTAGGTAGATGCTGTAACATTAACAGCCTCAAGTGCCAAATCCAAGGTTTCTAAGAAAAATCCTTCAATCACCAGTTTCCCAGGTAAACTCCAGCTGGAGTCCTTCCATTTCACCATTTCAGACCCACATGTTTAAGCTACGCCGTGGACTCCTAGGTGGACGGGGATCAGCACTCTAACCGGTCTCTGACTGTGCAGCAAAACATCCGTCCATACATTTTCTATACCCACCTGATCCAATGTAGGGCTGCAGAGGTGCTGAAGCCGATGAGTCTTTGGGCAAGAAACAGTAAACCCAGTCCCGACATCACCTCACATGCATGTTTTTGGGTGTTGGGAGGAAGCTGGAGTATCATAAATGGGGAGAACATGCAAACTCCTCACAGAAAGGCCCCAGCTGGGATTCAAACCAGGGACACTCTTGCTGTGAGGCGACGGTGCTCACCACCACACCACCGTGCAGCCCTTATTGGAATCATGTGTTTATATGTTCATTTGCTAAGAGATGTTTATTCTTTCAGAGCTTGAGACACTGACAGGCTTCAAAATTCAAATTCACCTAATTTGTTGACCTGAAAAATACCAGTTTAGAGTCAGCATGTTGGAATGTGGGTGATTGGTGTAAAATGGGTCACATTCTGCTTTTGTTCACTTCTTTAAGTGGAATAAACCAACTCAGAAACTCCTGCTAGTCTCCTTTAATGGTGGTTGAGTGGTCTTTGTTAAGCTGTTCTGTTTCTGAACCGTCTCCAGGAGGCAGTAAACTGGACTGGATAGTGTAGTGGTGTGAATGCCACCTTTCATGTGGGAGATCTGGGTTCAAATCTCCTGCATGAAAGGTACTGCCTCCAGTCCTTAGGCAAGACCCCCTTAGCCTATCTGTAAGTTGCTTTGGATAAAAGCTTCTGCTAAATGCATAAATATAACAGTAAACGCTTCATTCCAACACCTGACATCACCTGTTGCTCAGATAATCTAACCGATCGTTGGTTTTCCCTTTCAGTTAGCCTGAAAGGAAACAGAAATCACCTGCCTGAGTCATTCTGCAAACATCATTAGGTGGAATAAACCAAATTTCTCATTTTGAACTCCATCTATTTTCGATCCAATTTCCATATCTAAGCTTATCTGTGTTATTTTCATGTCTGTTGGGGGGTGGAGCCTATCCCAGCTGTCATTGGGCGGGAGGCGGGGTACACCTGGGGTCCTTTAGGGTCCTTTAGGGTCCTTTAGTTGAACTATTGTAAAAGAGTTAGAAGGAAAGAGTGTTAATGCCTTAATCATTGGGTTAAACCAAATTTCTCCTTTTGAACTCCATCTATTTTTGATCCAATTTCCATATCTAAGCTTATCTGCGTTATTTTCATGTCTGTTGGGGGGTGGAGCCTATCCCAGCTGTCATTGGGCGAGAGGCGTGGTTACACCTGGGGTCCTTTAGGGTCCTTTAGGGTCCTTTAAGGTCCTTTAAGGTCCTTTAAGGTCCTTTAGGGTCCTTTAGGGTCCTTTAGGGTCCTTTAAGGTCCTTTAAGGTCCTTTAAGGTCCTTTAGGGTCCTTTAGGGTCCTTTAGGGTCCTTTAAAGTCATTTAGGGTCCTTTAAGGTCCTTTAAGGTCCTTTAGGGTCCTTTAGTTGAACTCTTGTAAAAGAGTTAGAAGGAAAGAGTATAAATGCCTTAATCATCGGGTTAAAC
This sequence comes from Leuresthes tenuis, assembly GCF_036924035.1. NCBI lineage: Eukaryota > Metazoa > Chordata > Actinopteri > Atheriniformes > Atherinopsidae > Leuresthes > Leuresthes tenuis. The sequence goes on along the minus strand of NW_027325375.1, from coordinate 31,279,945 downwards.
CACATTTATCGACCTTTTTCACGGTTTTTCTGTTGTGCACAAACCAAAGAGACGGAGCTTTAAAAAGTGGGCAGCACAAAGGCTGAAGTCCAGCCAACGTCCTCTCGCTCACGGAGGCTTGTCTCATTAAGTGCCGTTCAAAAGCAATTACTGACGAGAGTGAAGTGGGTTATAAAGCCCTTCAGCAGCGGGTGTGCAGCCATGCAGGTTTCCTGACAGCTCTGAAGTGCCCCAGCTGTTTGGGGACCACATACCTGAGGTCACTGTGTGAGCTGATGAAAATGGGAAGTCTTGCCTTTACATCCTGTGTATAAGTATCTTTAAAGATGACTGTGCAATCAGAGGCAGGAAGTAGTTGTTCTTTGCAAGCGTTTGGTTGTTGCTCAAGAGCTGATCAGATAAAACGATTAGATGAAATAAGCCAGTTTATCACGAGTTTTTATAGTTTTTCACACACATCTTTGGAAGGAAAATGGAGAAGAAAACATTTTTCAGACATGAACCCCCAGCTGGTCCAGGCAGATGGTTCCTTCCTGGTTCTGGTTCTGGTTCTGATGGAGGTTTCTTCCTGGTTCTGGTTCTGATGGAGGTTTCTTCCTGTTAAAAGGGATTGAAATGAGAAGTTTTGATATGTGGGATCACTGCCTTCATCGATATGTTAAAGCAGCAACATTAAATCATTCAGAGAAGCCTGTGAGAGAGAAGATGAGTCCTTCTGGAGCTTTACAGGAACATTCAAACCAAGCCAACAAACGTGGAGTATTGTACTGAAATATCATCAATTATATGTTTCTAGGTGAGACTTTCGACTGAAAACAACAATATGTTAACACGATGCCAAGGAGGAAAGACCCTTCCCATCAGTCTGGGAAGGGTTATAAGGCCATTTCCAGACTATCTGGAGTCCATCATTCTACAGAGAGAAAGATTATTCACAAGTGGAAAACATTCAGGACAGCTGTCAATCTTCCCAGGAGTGGACGTCCCAGCAAGGTCACCCCAAGGTGAAGAAGCCCAGAGCTACATCTCAGACTCTACGGGCCTCAGTTAGCATGCTAAAGGTTAAAGGTCACCCCAAGGTGAAAAAGCCCAGAGCTACATCTCAGACTCTACAGGCCTCAGTTAGCATGTTAAAGGTTAAAGGTCACCCCAAGGTGAAAAAGCCCAGAGCTACATCTCAGACTCTACAGGCCTCAGTTAGCATGTTAAAGGTTAAAGGTCACCCCAAGGTGAAAAAGCCCAGAGCTACATCTCAGACTCTACAGGCCTCAGTTAGCATGCTAAAGGTTAAAGGTCACCCCAAGGTGAAAAAGCCCAGAGCTACATCTCAGACTCTACAGGCCTCAGTTAGCATGTTAAAGGTTAAAGGTCACCCCAAGGTGAAGAAGCCCAGAGCTACATCTCAGACTCTACAGGCCTCAGTTAGCATGTTAAAGGTTAAAGGTCACCCCAAGGTGAAGAAGCCCAGAGCTACATCTCAGACTCTACAGGCCTCAGTTAGCATGCTAAAGGTTAAAGGTCAGCCCAAGGTGAAAAAGCCCAGAGCTACATCTCAGACTCTACAGGCCTCAGTTAGCATGCTAAAGGTTAAAGGTCACCCCAAGGTGAAAAAGCCCAGAGCTACATCTCAGACTCTACAGGCCTCAGTTAGCATGCTAAAGGTTAAAGGTCAGCCCAAGGTGAAAAAGCCCAGAGCTACATCTCAGACTCTACAGGCCTCAGTTAGCATGTTAAAGGTTAAAGGTCACCCCAAGGTGAAGAAGCCCAGAGCTACATCTCAGACTCTACAGGCCTCAGTTAGCATGCTAAAGGTTAAAGGTCACCCCAAGGTGAAAAAGCCCAGAGCTACATCTCAGACTCTACAGGCCTCAGTTAGCATGCTAAAGGTTAAAGGTCACCCCAAGGTGAAGAAGCCCAGAGCTACATCTCAGACTCTACAGGCCTCAGTTAGCAGGTTAAAGGTTAAAGGTCATGGCAACACAGCTACATCTCAGACTCTGCTGCTGGAACAGGGGTTCACTTATTTTCCGTACATAGCTTCTGTGTTTTGTCTCAGTTTATGTTCCATAAATAACGACACAGTGTGATATGTTATCTGAGGCTGGAGTTACTGAGTTTCAACACCTGCTGAAGAACAGATTATTCTTATTGTGACCTGATAAATAAAGAGGTTTATTGATATTTTCACAAACAAAAATGATCCCTTGAGAGCACGTGACCAACTATAGGGTGCTACAACTCTGGGGCCCCTGGAGTTCCTCTTCCTCACAGATTAATCATCTTCAGTGTTTTTAACGCATCGTGTTGCGCAATCTGCAACCACTACGCAACACTCACTCACACACACACAACCACGTTTGACTTTCTGCGTTTGCAAGAATCCATGTTGACAGACTGCGTTGCGTGTTCCCGAACCCAACTCTAAATCCATCCATAAAATCGTAATTTAACCCTCAAACGGTCCTCTGAAACAGCGGGGACCGCAGAAATGTCCCCACGACGACGGTTAAAACCGGCACGCGGTTCTCACTAAGATAGCAACCCGCGCGCACACTCGGGCAGAGAGGGGGGAGTCTTGCCTTTGCGGAAGCCAGCGGAGCCGAGGCGGCGCTAAATTAAATTAGCATACTAACTAGTTATCGGTGCGCGGATGTGGATGGACGGGTGAACGGAGCTGCCTGAACAAATACTGCCGTTTAAAGTCGAGACACCACTGGGTCCGGCCTCATTTTGTTGGGATCTTCTTGCCGTCCGCCTGCCGAGGAGATGGGGGACAAGGCGGGCACCAGGTAGGACGGTTAGGCTACAACGGCTAACGGCTAGTTAGCATCGGTTCTCACGCACTTTGCTAATGTTAGCAGCGGTGCTGCTGGCCCGGGCGGGGGAGGTTTTCTCAGCCTGTGCTGCAGAGATTTACCCGCTATGCGGAGGACAGACCCGAACCAGAGGTCAGTGAACGACCCCTGGTTCGGACTTGTACCCCGCGAGACAATGACCTCGTTCGCTGGAGGCGAAGTTAGCTCAGCAGGGTGGGGTTAGCTAACCGCGATACGACTGTGGTGGACAGCTCGGTGCTCCAGCCTGCGCTGAGAAATCTGTCAAATTTATCATCGTTTTCTGAGAAAACGGACCGCAGCTCAGAGACACCGACTGCTTTGATGCACGAGCCCCCATTTGTCCCCTCGCACGCGCTGTTTTTAACGCTGTGGACAGGAATTCCCACGGTGCCCCCAACAAAACACGACCGGAACACTAACGTTGGTGGGCGGCATTGACACATGGAAATCCTTAATTAAAAGCACAATGCAGCGGTGTTTTAAAGCTTATAGCCCGGTTTGAGTCCCGGTGAGCAGCGACGGAAGGGCTGCAGTTAACGGGGGTGAACCTGCCTCAGACAGCGGCTGATTTTGGGTCGAGATAATCGGCTGAGAGTGTTTACTGATCCGCTGTTTTCTGCACAAATGTGCTGAAATGGCTGCTGGAGACGCACCGAGCGGTTTGTTGTGAGGTGAACGTGCAGGTGAGCAGAGGAAGTGCCTCTGCTGTGGGCTGATGGTTGAGATTCTGCACGGTCTGGGGCTCAGGGCGCCTCTTTCTGCGTTCACCTGCTGTTTATGCGTGTTAAAGCTGCTGTTTTCCTGCTGTTTATCCGTGTTAAAGCTGCCGTTTTCCTGCTGTTTATGCGTGTTAAAGCTGCTGTTTTCCTGCTGTTTATCCGTGTTAAAGCTGCTGTTTTCCTGCTGTTTATGCGTGTTAAAGCTGCTGTTTTCCTGCTGTTTATCCGTGTTAAAGCTCCTGTTTTCAGGCCACACAGCTCATGCATTTTCATTCTGAGCTTATTTTGCAGCGCCAGGAAGCGGCTCGTCAGCAGACCCTGTTCCTGGTTTGGCTTTTAAGGGAAGAACAGCAGCAGAATAAAAGCCAAACCCAGCCGTAAATGAGGCTCCTGTTAGATCAGGGCCGTTTTGATCCTAGATTGTCAAAGCTTGGCTGTTCACTTTGGTGCCAAAACAACAATAAATCTGGTTTTAATATGCAAACAGGACCAGAGTGTCCCAGGCCGGGTCCAGTTATGGAGAAGATAAAGTGTCAAACACCGCATCAGAACCAGGAGGGACGGTGGGGACCCATCATCCCTGAAACTAAAGAGCAAAACAGATGTTTATCAGTGTCAGAACAGTTCTGCTCACAGAAAGTTACTGAGACTCAGCAGCTGTAAGGAAGCAGAACGGGCCGAGCGGGGCCTCAGTGTGCCGGGAGCTGAGAGGTTGTCAGGATTCACCAGATTCACACCAGAACCACACCAGAACCACACCAGAACCACACCAGAGCTACACCAGAGCTGCACCAGAACCACACCAGAGCCGCAGCAGATTCACACCAGAGCTACACCAGATTCACACCAGAGCTACACCAGAACCACACCAGAACCACACCAGATTCACACCAGAGCTACACCAGATTCACACCAGAGCCGCATCAGATTCAGACCAGAGCCACACCAAATTCACACCAGATTCACACCAAATTCACACCAGATTCACACCAGAGCCGCACAAGAACCACACCAGAGCTACACCAGATTCAGACCAGAGCCGCATCAGATTCACACCAGATTCAGACCAGAGCCACACCAAATTCACACCAGATTCACACCAGAGCTACACCAGAGCCACACCAGATTCACACCAGAGCCACACCAAATTCACACCAGATTCACACCAGAGCCGCACAAGAACCACACCAGAGCTACACCAGATTCAGACCAGAGCCGCATCAGATTCACACCAGATTCAGACCAGAGCCACACCAAATTCACACCAGATTCACACCAGAGCTACACCAGAGCCACACCAGATTCACACCAGAGCTACACCAGAACCACACCAGAACCACACCAGATTCACACCAGAGCTACACCAGAGCTACACCAGATTCACACCAGAGCCGCATCAGATTCAGACCAGAGCCACACCAAATTCACACCAGATTCACACCAAATTCACACCAGATTCACACCAGAGCTACACCAGAGCCACACCAGATTCACACCAGAGCTGCACCAGATTCACACCAGAGCTGCACCAGATTCACACCAGAGCTGCACCAGATTCACACCAGAGCTGCACCAGATTCACACCAGAGCTGCACCAGATTCACACCAGAGCCACACCAGATTCACACCAGAGCTGCACCAGATTCACACCAGAGCTGCACCAGAGCCACACCAGATTCACACCAGATTCACACTAGATTCACACCAGAGCTGCACCAGATTCACACCAGATTCACACCAGATTCACACCAGATTCACACCAGAGCTGCACCAGATTCACACCAGAGCTGCACCAGATTCACACCAGAACTGCACCAGAGCCGCACTGATGGGATCTTTTGATGTTGTTGTCGTGGTCAGAGATGAAGACGCCAGAGTTCTAACTGGTTTAACTGGTTTAACTGGTTAAACCGCCGCACAGACGCGGTTCCAGCTGTGGCTCTGGGTCGGTTCTTTACAGAAAAGGGATCTGAAATCTGAGCTCCAGGCTGTGGTCGCTGTGCTCAACAAGAAGTAAGTGAACCTCTAAAAGCAGTGCGACCGTCCTGTGGAGCAGAAGCAGCTTCCTGTCTGCAGGATGTAAAGGGTCCAGACGACCCGTTCAGAGCCTTCCTTCAGAGGCCGGAGGTTCTGAACCCCCCCCACGGGCCTCGGGTTCTGCTTCATGTCTTTTCTTGGACTCTGTGTTCCCCGGCGTCGGTACTTTTTAAAAACCGTTTCTGAGAGCTTTAATCGGGACATTCCTGGCATGAACGGCGAGCTGTTCCAGCCCTGCTCGCTCACTTCCTGCCTGTTACTTCCTGTGAGGAAGCTGGTTGGCAGCAGGGCGGAGCGGAAGCCTCAGGCAGACCGGCCCGGTCCCTCTGAGGCGTTAACGCCGCCCTCGGGGGGTTCCAGCTGGTTATCTGATGGGGCGTGTTCGTGTGGGGAGCCTCTGGCTCTCAGCTCGCCACTTTGGCTTCACGGCCTTATTGTTTTCACGCGATGGGAGCGCTGATAAGCCGCTCGGCTGCGGGAAATCATGGTGATATCTGGTGTTTCCTCCACAGTTGGCTTTGGGTTTGCAGTAATTCCTCCAGTTTATGTGGAAGCTGAAGCAATCGGCTGCCCCTGAAAGATGAAACACTTCCTCTTCTTCTTCTTCTTCTTCCTCTGTTTGATGTGCACCAACCTGATCTCAGCAGGTAGTTTCCACTCAGGACGGGTTTTTTCAGTGGACCCTCGGAGCTTCCTGAGCGAGGATCGTTGCTTGGCTGCGAGGACAAACCGCTGATCCGATCTGTGTGTTTATGGGATTCATTCTGACGGTTTCCAGCTGCAGATTATTTGGATGAATGAGTCATCTGGAATGGGACGTGTCTGTAAACATGGTGTCGGCTCAGAGCACTTCCTGGTTCATCTCTGCTCACGTTTTCTCCTCCGTGGTTGGAATCGGTCGCTTATCGGCGTGTTTCACTGTTAGTGGTGGAAGCCAGAAATGAGTTTCCTCCTCTGGAACATCTGGAGGGCGTCTCCGACTCGCTGTGCTTAAGGAACGCTCCAGAGGGGCGGGTTCTTCTTCTGTGGTGCCACGGTTTGGTCGAACCTCTTTATTAAAGTCCTTGAACTGGATGTTAATTGGTCCAGATGTTGTTCACAGCTGCAGAGGCCTTATTTAAGGTGTTTCATGTGGGTTTTAATCCTTTGTTTGAGCTTGTTGTTGAACATGTTCCGGTGGCCTGAGCTCGTGGTTTGTTTGTGGCTCTTCGGCCTGATCGGGATTATTTTGGGTTTCCAGGTGGACCTTGGATGATCCAGCAGTCTGCTGACAAACAGCTGGAAGCAGGAAGCTCTTAAAGCGTGGCTGAAAGACGGTGGAGAGCTTTGAGTAAGGCGCCAGGTTTGGCTCCGCCCTCTTTTGTTGGGAGATTATTAACTAATAATTGTCCTCTCAGTCAGCTGTTCAAACAGTGTCAGGGTTCACAGAGAGGATTATGACTCCATCAGCCTCCACCCACGTTTACCAGGGCGACTAACGACTGTTTTTATAGTCGATTTAAACGATTAATCGGTTAATTTCTAATTAAAACTATCTAAAACTGAACAAGGACACATTCAAGCCACATTTTATTCAGACTTTTAACTGAAAATGCTAACAGGAGTGCGGCTGTAACGCAGCAACAGTCAACGGACACCTGATTTAAAGCTAGCAGGCTACGCTAACAAGCTAAACGTCTCAGCAGAGCTCCGACCTGCTTCTTCTTCAGGTGTTCATGCCTGACAGACGTGAGCTCGGCTTTAAAACAACGAGTAGGTAATCTGTTTTTTCTGGGTGTCGAGGCTGAAATCCTCCCAGTGACTAATTGTTTCACCCTTAATGTTTACGCTGCTCCACCCAGAGGGCGTGTTAGCCCAGTGTTTCTATGGGCTGCAGCGCTGAAGCTGAATCTCTCGCCTCACCCATTATTCCCTCCATTCATCAGAGAAATAAACCTTTTCATAAGAAATGTTTTAAAGAGGAAACACATTTTGGCCTCAGTCAGAACAGAACGACTCACAGCAGGTGTTCTGTAGCCCGTCCCCCTCATTCAGGGGTCCTCCCCCACCTGAGGGTCGTAACTGCACCAGAGCAGCTTCAGCCTGTCAGCTGTTAATGTGAACTGACGTTCTGCGTCACTGCTGTCTGATAACAGACAATAAACAGGAAATAAGAGGCTTTATTCGGGTTTCAGCTGCATTAAAACACAGTTAATGAAGGCAGAGACAGAAGCTAACAGATGCTAGCACAGCTGGATGTTAGCCAGGAAGCTAAAATAAATAGTTTTTACTGTAAAAGTACTTCTGATCTGATTAATTGACAGAATTATTGGAGATCTAAATGATGGTGTGCTGCTGCCTGTGTTGTGACCCAGAAACGTTCAGAACCTGTTCTGGACCTCCTGACAGGAAGCGTTAGCATCACTGATTAGCTGATTAGCTCAGTCCCAGGAGCAGCTCGCTGGTCCTGCGTTCCTCCCGATGACGGCGGCGGTTTCAGTTTGTTTCCTCTAAACTGTTGGTGGTTCAGTTAGTTGTGAAATTCCAGAGCTTCCTAAATATATTTGGCAACCCGCTGTCGTGTTTTTAGTTTCTCTGTCCGCTGCTCAGCTTCCACTTTCATCCAGAACATTTAGTCTTTCAAAGAGGAGACAGAAACAAGCTTCCAGTCCCTCACGCTGCAGAGGGGACGGCGTTATGATGCGGTCGCACGGCAGGTTATGGGAACAAAGAGGAAGACGAGCAGAACTGAGAGGAAAGATGAGTTCGTTTTATCCAGCTTCAGAGCTAAAAAATGTTTCTCTGCTGGAAGTTTAATCCTGTTCAGTCCTATTCAAGCCAGCTCATTCAATTCCATTCAACTCAAAACGTCCCTGAGCTGCACGAGGCGACTGTGGAGAGAAAAAACTCCCTTTAACAGGAAGAAACCTCCATCAGAACCAGAACCAGGAAGGGTCCATCTGCCTGGACCAGCTGGGGCTGAGAGGACAGGAAAGAGGGGACAACAAGCAGCGTAACACCAGGCCAGAGACACCTGCTGAGAGAGAGAAACACAAGTTAATGACAGCGATGATGTCATCTGTACATGGAGGGAGGAGAGGTGCATGATGGGAGCCTATAGCAGCTTAACTATGGGATGTTTCAGGCTCACCTGAGCCATCCCTAACTATCAGCTTTATCAGAAAGGAAAGTTTCAGCCTGATCTTAAAGGTAGAGAGGGTGTCTGCTTCCTGAAGCCAAACTGGCAGCTGGTTCCACAGAGAGGGGCCTGATAACTGAAGGCTCTGCCTCCCATTCTGCTTTTAGGGGCCTGATAACTGAAGGCTCTGCCTCCCATTCTGCTTTTAGGGGCCTGATAACTGAAGGCTCTGCCTCCCATTCTGCTTTTAGGGGCCTGATAATTGAAGGCTCTGCCTCCCATTCTGCTTTTAGGGGCCTGATAACTGAAGGCTCTGCCTCCCATTCTGCTTTTAGGGGCCTGACAACTGAAGGCTCTGCCTCCCATTCTGCTTTTAGGGGCCTGATAACTGAAGGCTCTGCCTCCCATTCTGCTTTTAGGGGCCTGATAACTGAAGGCTCTGCCTCCCATTCTGCTTTTAGGGGCCTGATAACTGAAGGCTCTGCCTCCCATTCTGCTTTTAGGGGCCTGATAACTGAAGGCTCTGCCTCCCATTCTGCTTTTAGGGGCCTGATAATTGAAGGCTCTGCCTCCCATTCTGCTTTTAGGGGCCTGATAACTGAAGGCTCTGCCTCCCATTCTGCTTTTAGGGGCCTGACAACTGAAGGCTCTGCCTCCCATTCTGCTTTTAGGGGCCTGATAACTGAAGGCTCTGCCTCCCATTCTGCTTTTAGGGGCCTGATAACTGAAGGCTCTGCCTCCCATTCTGCTTTTAGGGGCCTGATAACTGAAGGCTCTGCCTCCCATTCTGCTTTTAGGGGCCTGATAACTGAAGGCTCTGCCTCCCATTCTGCTTTTAGGGGCCTGATAACTGAAGGCTCTGCCTCCCATTCTGCTTTTAGGGGCCTGATAACTGAAGGCTCTGCCTCCCATTCTGCTTTTAGGGGCCTGATAACTGAAGGCTCTGCCTCCCATTCTGCTTTTAGGGGCCTGATAACTGAAGGCTCTGCCTCCCATTCTGCTTTTAGGGGCCTGATAACTGAAGGCTCTGCCTCCCATTCTGCTTTTAGGGGCCTGATAACTGAAGGCTCTGCCTCCCAGTCTGCTTTTAGGGGCCTGATAACTGAAGGCTCTGCCTCCCAGTCTGCTTTTAGGGGCCTGATAACTGAAGGCTCTGCCTCCCATTCTGCTTTTAGAAACTCTGGGAACCACAAGGAAACCTGCAGCCTGAGAGCAAAGTGCTCTGTTGGGGAAATATCCAACTGTGAGATCTTTAAGATGTGATGGGGCTCGGTCATTAAGAGCTTTATATGTGAGGGTTCACAGCTGATTCCTCGGGAAATAAGTCTGTTTTTCTCATGAATCGCTGAGTTCTTCTTCAGCTAAACATGAGTAAATCTTCTCTTCCTGTGAGTCAGACTAAACAAACTGTTTAATTTATCCACCTCTGGCTGGAACGCTGGCTCTGTTCTCCAGAGGCCGGTCTCAGCTCTGTTTGTCTGAAACTCCAAACACCTGAAGAAGAGTGAGCTGAGCTCATGATGAAGTGTTCTTCTTCTTGTTCTGGTGTCGGTAGCTGCAGCAGTAAATAAGCCCAGAGCCGCACAAAGCTGTAAATCAGTTCAGTTGCTGCTTTGAAACGCTCTAAATTCACGCTGTGACAGGAAGCCGTGTGCGGTTCAGTTAGTCCTGAGCAGCTTCAAACTCTTCAGCCCAGAGACGGCGGGATGGGAACCGTGTCACTTCCTGTGTGTTGGTTGTGGTGGCGGTTGTTGGAGGAAGTGACCATTTCACACCTGCTGACGAACCTGCAGGTGGGGAGGGTTTTTTCCAGTCCGCAGCAGTGGCTCTGCAGGCATCTGATCAGTGGGGGGGTCGGTGGGTTCCACCTGCTCCATCCGACTGTGGAGAATAAATCTTCTGTTGGCTTTGAAGCTTTCTGCAGTAGGTTGTTGCTCCCTGAGCTCCCTGTGGTGTGTTCACGTCCCTGAGCCGGCTGCAGACCCTTAGAGCCGGCTGCAGACCCTTAGAGCCGGCTGCAGACCCTTAGAGCCGGCTGCAGACCCTTAGAGCCGGCTGCAGACCCTTAGAGCCGGCTGCAGACCCTTAGAGCCGGCTGCAGACCCTTAGAGCCGGCTGCAGACCCTTAGAGCCGGCTGCAGACCCTTAGAGCCGGCTGCAGACCCTGAGCCGGCTGCAGACCCTTAGAGCCGGCTGCAGACCCTTAGAGCCGGCTGCAGACCCTTAGAGCCGGCTGCAGACCCTTGGAGCCGGCTGCAGACCCTTAGAGCCGGCTGCAGACCCTTAGAGCCGGCTGCAGACCCTTAGAGCCGGCTGCAGACCCTTAGAGCCGGCTGCAGACCCTGAGCCGGCTGCAGACCCTTAGAGCCGGCTGCAGACCCTTAGAGCCGGCTGCAGACCCTTAGAGCCGGCTGCAGACCCTTAGAGCCGGCTGCAGACCCTTAGAGCCGGCTGCAGACCCTTAGAGCCGGCTGCAGACCCTTGGAGCCGGCTGCAGACCCTTAGAGCCGGCTGCAGACCCTTAGAGCCGGCTGCAGACCCTTAGAGCCGGCTGCAGACCCTTAGAGCCGGCTGCAGACCCTTGGAGCCGGCTGCAGACCCTTGGAGCCGGCTGCAGACCCTTAGAGCCGGCTGCAGACCCTTAGAGCCGGCTGCAGACCCTTAGAGCCGGCTGCAGACCCTGAGCCGGCTGCAGACCCTTAGAGCCGGCTGCAGACCCTTAGAGCCGGCTGCAGACCCTTAGAGCCGGCTGCAGACCCTTAGAGCCGGCTGCAGACCCGGCTGCAGACCCTTAGAGCTGGCTGCAGACCCTTAGAGCCGGCTGCAGAGCCGGCTGCAGACCCTTAGAGCCGGCTGCAGACCCTTGGAGCCGGCTGCAGACCCTGAGCCGGCTGCAGACCCTTAGAGCCGGCTGCAGACCCGGCTGCAGACCCTTAGAGCCGGCTGCAGACCCTTAGAGCCGGCTGCAGACCCTTAGAGCCGGCTGCAGACCCTTAGAGCCGGCTGCAGACCCTTAGAGCCGGCTGCAGACCCGGCTGCAGACCCTTAGAGCCGGCTGCAGACCCTTAGAGCCGGCTGCAGACCCTTGGAGCCGGCTGCAGATGAGCTCGCTGAGTTAAACTGGGACATAATAAAGCTGACTTCAGGTCCTGGGGGGGGGTTATCGGACAGAGAGGCGCGTTTCTGTGTGGAAACATCTGGATATGCATGTAGAAAAAGCTGGAAAATCCTCCTCTAATTTAGGCCAGAACACGGTGAAGCATCCAGCTGATAACTCCTGACTTTATTCAACTTCTCTGCTCCTCATTCTCAGCAAGGCTCACAGATCCTGAAAGCTTTGGGGAACACGAGTCCACTTCGTAAGCTTTAAAAGACCAGAGTCTACCGACCGACCAAAGCGCTGCTTCCATCACAGGCCGGAGCCGGAGGCGGCGTGACGAGGAATAAAAACTGAGCTTCAACACGGACATGAAGCCGAAGCAGGAGCTGAACATGCAGCTGAAGGATTTAACAGCTGCTTCCGTTGGTTTCCTTTTAATAACCGATGATTTAATATTTGAACATATTTAACAGCCTGAACAGCTTTAAAGCTGCGTTTGAGTCAGTTTTTAAGGGCCACACGGGTCTACAAGCCGCTCCTTCCTCAGCGGCTCTGTTTGAGCATCACAGCTTCAAAGTGCTCTCAGGTTACTCTCAAAGAAACGTTCGGCCTTTGAAGGGGATCCTTCACACGCTGGCCTGGAGTGGCGAGCGTTCACTCACTTCCTGTCATTTTCTCAGTGGTGACGCCTCAGCAGGGACCGACACGGCGAGCTCTAAGCAGCTGTTCTTTCACAGTGCGGCGCCCTGACCCGTTCGCCTTGTTTTTCTGCCGCTGCTCAGCGCCGCGTTCATAATCCTGCATCTTTTGGGAGCGCTGAGGGTGATGATGAAGCTCCTGAGACTTCCTCAAAGTGCAGAGAGACGTCTGTTACTGAGAAACAGGAGTCACTGACACCTTAACAAACAGCTCCGGAGCTCCGCCTCTGACGCCAGGGCTCAGCTGGAAGGGCTCAGCTGGAAGGGCTCAGCTGGAAGGGATCAGTTGCTGGATCCAGACCGGCTTCGGTTCCTGTGCTGCTGCCACAGACCGGAGCTCCTCATCAGTCCGGACAGAAGCTTTGGGCTCGTTTCAGAGCTTTCAGGCTCCTTTTATTGCCCACCTTTGTGGCCCCTGAGAACGAATGTTTCTGGGAGCTCTGAAGATGTTTGAATGTTGTCATGTGACCCTGGCGTCATGTGACCCTGGCGTCATGTGACCCTGGCGTCATGTGACCCTGGCGTCATGTGACCCTGGCGTCATGTGACCGTGGCGTCATGTGACCCTGGCGTCATGTGACCCTGGCGTCCAGCATGTGGAAGCAGCCTCTTTTGTTGGTTTCCTGTGCTGCTTCCTGTTGCTTTGGTGGTGTTGAGCTGAGCTGCAGAGCTGCAGAGCTACAGTTTACAGCAGCGTAAACAGTGCTGCTGCCTTTCCAAAGCTTTCAATAAGCATCTGAGTGAAAAATGACCTTATAAAGAAATGTGTTGCTGAGCAGCGCGGCTGCATGCTAGCAGCAGGCCTTCAGGCTTTAATGCTGCTCGGTTTTACTCTCCCACAAACGCCTCCTCCTACCCCGCTGTGGTGACATCCCATAATAACCTCGGGTCATTTACTCTGGGCTCGTCCCCTCAGCCGCTTCCCCTGCAGTTTATTTCAACAGTGCAGGAAACTGACACACTTCCTCAGGTTATTTTGACAGAATTTGCCAGCTTCTCTGTCCTGATACGTGTTTAAACTTCATTAACAAACTTCTTCTTCTTCTTCTTCTTCTTCTTCTCCCTCTGTCCAAACTTCAGAGTTTTCAAGAAGTCGAGCCCCAACTGTAAGGTGAGTCCCGGGCTTTATTTGCTCTGTTACAACCATTAGTGACACGCTCACAGGAGCTCTGCTGCTAATCTTTAAGTGGCGCTCTGCAGGAAAACTGATAAATATCTGAAAAACTGTAAAAGCCGCCAGGCTGCGATACCTCTGGCAGCATTAGCGCCACCATGTGGTGAGAGTGCAGTCAGCAGTAAAGAGAAGAAGAGGTTTTAGTTCCTCTGCAGATTGAAGTCAGTTTTTACCCATTCAGACGACCACAAACAGCTCGCTTTGCTGTGTTTTTACCGTGAAATCAGAGAAGAAGAACTCCTCAGACAGACCGGTTAGTCCGGTCCACAGCTGCACAGGAGGCGCTCTGAGGGTTCAGTTAACTAATAAAACGTTTTAAATGCTGTGTATAATTCCACTGTTATTGATCACATGACCACTAACAGAACCTGTGATCTGTGCAGCTGACGGTGTACCTGGGAAAACGAGACTTTGTGGACCACCTGGACCATGTGGACCCAGTAGGTGAGTGTAAATCTGCCCTGAAAACACCAAGTTCCTCCTTCCTGAACTTTGTGGTGACTCAGATGTTTGTCTGGCTGCTCACAGACGGCGTGATCCTCGTGGACCCCGAGTATCTGAAGGACAGGAAAGGTACGACCCGTCCGTTAAGCTGAGTGGATTTAATCGGGTTTCTTTATCACAGACAGAACCGGCCCAGAAGGTTCAGTCTGTAGAAGAAACCCGGTGTTCAACAGAGAATAAAGAGTGCAGATGATGCTCAACTCAAACCAGTCACATGTGATTAAAGGCACATTCCAAACTTTAATCAAAGTCATTTTCCTCCATCTCACACTTTTTATCCACAATCCCCCCAGTTCAGCTCCATAATGTTTGGGACAGGTGTGTTCCAGATGTGTGTGGTTCCTCTGACAGGTGTGTTCCAGATGTGTGTGGTTCCTCAGACAGGTGTGTTGCAGGTGTGTGTGGTTCCTCAGACAGGTGTGTTCCAGGTGCGTGTGGTTCCTCAGGTGTGTTCCAGGTGTGTTCCAGGTGTGTGTGGTTCCTCAGACAGGTGTGGTTCCTCAGACAGGTGTGTTCCAGGTGTGTGTGGTTCCTCAGACAGGTGTGTTCCAGGTGCGTGTGGTTCCTCAGACAGGTGTGTTCCAGGTGTGTGTGGTTCCTCAGACAGGTGTGTTCTAGGTGTGTGTGGTTCCTCAGACAGTTGTGTTCCAGGTGTGTGTGGTTCCTCAGACAGGTGTGTTCCAGGTGCGTGTGGTTCCTCAGACAGGTGTGTTCCAGGTGCGTGTGGTTCCTCAGACAGGTGTGTTCTAGGTGTGTGTGGTTCCTCAGACAGGTGTGTTCCAGGTGCGTGTGGTTCCTCTGACAGGTGTGTTCCAGGTGTGTGGTGTTCCTCAGACAGGTGTGTTCCAGGTGCGTGTGGTTCCTCAGGTGTGTTCCAGGTGTGTTCCAGGTGTGTGTGGTTCCTCAGACAGGTGTGTTCCAGGTGCGTGTGGTTCCTCAGACAGGTGTGTTCCAGGTGTGTGTGGTTCCTCAGACAGGTGTGTTCCAGGTGCGTGTGGTTCCTCAGGTGTGTTCCAGGTGTGTTCCAGGTGTGTGTGGTTCCTCAGACAGGTGTGTTCCAGGTGCGTGTGGTTCCTCAGACAGGTGTGTTCCAGGTGCGTGTGGTTCCTCAGACAGGTGTGTTCCAGGTGCGCGTGGTTCCTCAGACAGGTGTGTTCCAGGTGTGTGTGGTTCCTCAGACAGGTGTGTTCCAGGTGTGTGTGGTTCCTCAGACAGGTGTGTTCCAGGTGTGTGTGGTTCCTCAGACAGGTGTGTTCCAGGTGTGTGTGGTTCCTCAGACAGGTGTGTTCCAGGTGTGTGTGGTTCCTCAGACAGGTGTGTTCTAGGTGTGTGTGGTTCCTCAGGTGTGTTCCAGGTGTGTTCCAGATGTGTGTGGTTCCTCAGACAGGTGTGTTCCAGGTGTGTGTGGTTCCTCAGACAGGTGTGTTCCAGGTGTGTGTGGTTCCTCAGGTGTGTTCGGGGTGTGTTCCAGGTGTGTGTGGTTCCTCAGACAGGTGTGTTCTAGGTGTGTGTGGTTCCTCAGACAGGTGTGTTCCAGGTGTGTGTGGTTCCTCAGACAGGTGTGTTCCAGGTGTGTGTGGTTCCTCAGACAGGTGTGTTCTAGGTGTGTGTGGTTCCTCAGACAGGTGTGTTCCAGGTGTGTGTGGTTCCTCAGGTGTGCTCCAGGTGTGTTCCAGATGTGTGTGGTTCCTCAGACAGGTGTGTTCCAGGTGTGTGTGGTTCCTCAGGTGTGTTCGGGGTGTGTTCCAGGTGTGTGTGGTTCCTCAGACAGGTGTGTTCCAGGTGTGTGGTTCCTCAGGTGTGTTCCAGGTGTGAGTGGTTCCTCAGACAGGTGTGTTCCAGGTGTGTGTGGTTCCTCAGACAGGTGTGTTCCAGGTGTGTGTGGTTCCTCAGACAGGTGTGTTCCAGGTGTGTGTGTTCCAGGTGTGTGTGGTTCCTCAGACAGGTGTGTTCCAGGTGTGTGTGGTTCCTCAGGTGTGTTCGGGGTGTGTTCCAGGTGTGTGTGGTTCCTCAGACAGGTGTGTTCCAGGTGTGTGGTTCCTCAGGTGTGTTCCAGGTGTGAGTGGTTCCTCAGACAGGTGTGTTCCAGGTGTGTGTGGTTCCTCAGACAGGTGTGTTCCAGGTGTGTGTGTTCCAGGTGTGTGTGGTTCCTCAGACAGGTGTGTTCCAGGTGTGTGTGGTTCCTCAGGTGTGTTCGGGGTGTGTTCCAGGTGTGTGTGGTTCCTCAGGTGTGTTGCAGGTGTGTGTGGTTCCTCAGACAGGTGTGTTCCAGGTGTGCATGTGGTTCCTCAGGTGTGTTCCAGGTGTGCATGTGGTTCCTCAGGTGTGTTCCAGGTGTGTGTGGTTCCTCAGGTGTGTTCCAGGTGTGTGTGGCTCCTCAGGTGTGTTCCAGGTGTGTGTGGTTCCTCAGGTGTGTTCCAGGTGTGTGTGGTGCCTCAGACAGGTGTGTTCCAGGTGTGTGTGGTTCCTCAGGTGTGTTCCAGCTGGTTCCAGGTGTGTGTGGTTCCTCAGACAGGTGTGTTCCAGGTGTGTGTGGTTCCTCAGGTGTGTTCCAGGTGTGTTCCACGTGTGTGTGGTTCCTCAGACAGGTGTGTTCCAGGTGCGTGTGGTTCCTCAAACAGGTGTGTTCCACGTGTGTGTGGTTCCCCAGGCAGGTGTATTCTAGGTGCGTGTGGTTCCTCAGACAGGTGTGTTCTAGGTGCGTGTGGTTCCTCAGACAGGTGTGTTCTAGGTGCGTGTGGTTCCTCAGACAGGTGTGTTCCAGGTGTGTGGTGTTCCTCAAACAGGTGTGTTTCAGGTGCGTGTGGTTCCCCAGGCAGGTGTGTTCTAGGTGCGTGTGGTTCCTCAGACAGGTGTGTTCCAGGTGTGTGGTTCCTCAGGTGTGTTCCAGGTGCGTGTGGTTCCTCAGACAGGTGTGTTCCAGGTGCGTGTGGTTCCTCAGACAGGTGTGTTCCAGGTGCGTGTGGTTCCTCAGACAGGTGTGTTCCAGGTGCGCGTGGTTCCTCAGACAGGTGTGTTCCAGGTGTGTGTGGTTCCTCAGACAGGTGTGTTCCAGGTGTGTGTGGTTCCTCAGACAGGTGTGTTCCAGGTGTGTGTGGTTCCTCAGACAGGTGTGTTCCAGGTGTGTGTGGTTCCTCAGACAGGTGTGTTCCAGGTGTGTGTGGTTCCTCAGACAGGTGTGTTCTAGGTGTGTGTGGTTCCTCAGGTGTGTTCCAGGTGTGTTCCAGATGTGTGTGGTTCCTCAGACAGGTGTGTTCCAGGTGTGTGTGGTTCCTCAGACAGGTGTGTTCCAGGTGTGTGTGGTTCCTCAGGTGTGTTCGGGGTGTGTTCCAGGTGTGTGTGGTTCCTCAGACAGGTGTGTTCTAGGTGTGTGTGGTTCCTCAGACAGGTGTGTTCCAGGTGTGTGTGGTTCCTCAGACAGGTGTGTTCCAGGTGTGTGTGGTTCCTCAGACAGGTGTGTTCTAGGTGTGTGTGGTTCCTCAGACAGGTGTGTTCCAGGTGTGTGTGGTTCCTCAGGTGTGCTCCAGGTGTGTTCCAGATGTGTGTGGTTCCTCAGACAGGTGTGTTCCAGGTGTGTGTGGTTCCTCAGGTGTGTTCGGGGTGTGTTCCAGGTGTGTGTGGTTCCTCAGACAGGTGTGTTCCAGGTGTGTGGTTCCTCAGGTGTGTTCCAGGTGTGAGTGGTTCCTCAGACAGGTGTGTTCCAGGTGTGTGTGGTTCCTCAGACAGGTGTGTTCCAGGTGTGTGTGGTTCCTCAGACAGGTGTGTTCCAGGTGTGTGTGTTCCAGGTGTGTGTGGTTCCTCAGACAGGTGTGTTCCAGGTGTGTGTGGTTCCTCAGGTGTGTTCGGGGTGTGTTCCAGGTGTGTGTGGTTCCTCAGACAGGTGTGTTCCAGGTGTGTGGTTCCTCAGGTGTGTTCCAGGTGTGAGTGGTTCCTCAGACAGGTGTGTTCCAGGTGTGTGTGGTTCCTCAGACAGGTGTGTTCCAGGTGTGTGTGTTCCAGGTGTGTGTGGTTCCTCAGACAGGTGTGTTCCAGGTGTGTGTGGTTCCTCAGGTGTGTTCGGGGTGTGTTCCAGGTGTGTGTGGTTCCTCAGGTGTGTTGCAGGTGTGTGTGGTTCCTCAGACAGGTGTGTTCCAGGTGTGCATGTGGTTCCTCAGGTGTGTTCCAGGTGTGCATGTGGTTCCTCAGGTGTGTTCCAGGTGTGTGTGGTTCCTCAGGTGTGTTCCAGGTGTGTGTGGCTCCTCAGGTGTGTTCCAGGTGTGTGTGGTTCCTCAGGTGTGTTCCAGGTGTGTGTGGTGCCTCAGACAGGTGTGTTCCAGGTGTGTGTGGTTCCTCAGGTGTGTTCCAGCTGGTTCCAGGTGTGTGTGGTTCCTCAGACAGGTGTGTTCCAGGTGTGTGTGGTTCCTCAGGTGTGTTCCACGTGTGTGTGGTTCCTCAGACAGGTGTGTTCCAGGTGCGTGTGGTTCCTCAAACAGGTGTGTTCCACGTGTGTGTGGTTCCCCAGGCAGGTGTATTCTAGGTGCGTGTGGTTCCTCAGACAGGTGTGTTCTAGGTGCGTGTGGTTCCTCAGACAGGTGTGTTCTAGGTGCGTGTGGTTCCTCAGACAGGTGTGTTCCAGGTGTGTGGTGTTCCTCAAACAGGTGTGTTTCAGGTGCGTGTGGTTCCCCAGGCAGGTGTGTTCTAGGTGCGTGTGGTTCCTCAGACAGGTGTGTTCCAGGTGTGTGGTTCCTCAGGTGTGTTCCAGGTGCGTGTGGTTCCTCAGACAGGTGTGTTCCAGGTGTGTGGTTCCTCAGGTGTGTTCCAGGTGTGTGGTGTTCCTCAAACAGGTGTGTTTCAGGTGCGTGTGGTTCCCCAGGCAGGTGTGTTCTAGGTGCGTGTGGTTCCTCAGACAGGTGTGTTCCAGGTGTGTGGTTCCTCAGGTGTGTTCCAGGTGCGTGTGGTTCCTCAGACAGGTGTGTTCCAGGTGTGTGGTTCCTCAGGTGTGTTCCAGGTGCGTGTGGTTCCTCAGACAGGTGTGTTCCAGGTGTGTGTGGTTCCTCAGACAGGTGTGTTCCAGGTGCGTGTGGTTCCTCAGACAGGTGTGGTTCCTCAGACAGGTGTGTTCCAGGTGTGTGTGGTTCCTCAGACAGGTGTGTTCCAGGTGCGTGTGGTTCCTCAGACAGGTGTGTTCTAGGTGCGTGTGGTTCCTCAGACAGGTGTGTTCTAGGTGCGTTTGGTTCCTCAGACAGGTGTGTTCCAGGTGTGTGTGGTTCCTCAGGTGTGTTCCAGTTGCGTGTGGTTCCTCAGGTGTGTTCCAGGTGTGTGTGGTTCCTCAGACAGGTGTGTTGCAGGTGTGTGTGGTTCCTCAGGTGTGTTCCAGGTGTGTGTGGTTCCTCAGACAGGTGTGTTCCAGGTGTGTGTGGTTCCTCAGACAGGTGTGTTCTAGGTGTGTGTGGTTCCTCAGACAGTTGTGTTCCAGGTGTGTGTGGTTCCTCAGACAGGTGTGTTCCAGGTGCGTGTGGTTCCTCAGACAGGTGTGTTCCAGGTGCGTGTGGTTCCTCAGACAGGTGTGTTCTAGGTGTGTGTGGTTCCTCAGACAGGTGTGTTCCAGGTGCGTGTGGTTCCTCTGACAGGTGTGTTCCAGGTGTGTGGTGTTCCTCAGACAGGTGTGTTCCAGGTGCGTGTGGTTCCTCAGGTGTGTTCCAGGTGTGTTCCAGGTGTGTGTGGTTCCTCAGACAGGTGTGTTCCAGGTGCGTGTGGTTCCTCAGACAGGTGTGTTCCAGGTGTGTGTGGTTCCTCAGACAGGTGTGTTCCAGGTGCGTGTGGTTCCTCAGGTGTGTTCCAGGTGTGTTCCAGGTGTGTGTGGTTCCTCAGACAGGTGTGTTCCAGGTGCGTGTGGTTCCTCAGACAGGTGTGTTCCAGGTGCGTGTGGTTCCTCAGACAGGTGTGTTCCAGGTGCGCGTGGTTCCTCAGACAGGTGTGTTCCAGGTGTGTGTGGTTCCTCAGACAGGTGTGTTCCAGGTGTGTGTGGTTCCTCAGACAGGTGTGTTCCAGGTGTGTGTGGTTCCTCAGACAGGTGTGTTCCAGGTGTGTGTGGTTCCTCAGACAGGTGTGTTCCAGGTGTGTGTGGTTCCTCAGACAGGTGTGTTCTAGGTGTGTGTGGTTCCTCAGGTGTGTTCCAGGTGTGTTCCAGATGTGTGTGGTTCCTCAGACAGGTGTGTTCCAGGTGTGTGTGGTTCCTCAGACAGGTGTGTTCCAGGTGTGTGTGGTTCCTCAGGTGTGTTCGGGGTGTGTTCCAGGTGTGTGTGGTTCCTCAGACAGGTGTGTTCTAGGTGTGTGTGGTTCCTCAGACAGGTGTGTTCCAGGTGTGTGTGGTTCCTCAGACAGGTGTGTTCCAGGTGTGTGTGGTTCCTCAGACAGGTGTGTTCTAGGTGTGTGTGGTTCCTCAGACAGGTGTGTTCCAGGTGTGTGTGGTTCCTCAGGTGTGCTCCAGGTGTGTTCCAGATGTGTGTGGTTCCTCAGACAGGTGTGTTCCAGGTGTGTGTGGTTCCTCAGGTGTGTTCGGGGTGTGTTCCAGGTGTGTGTGGTTCCTCAGACAGGTGTGTTCCAGGTGTGTGGTTCCTCAGGTGTGTTCCAGGTGTGAGTGGTTCCTCAGACAGGTGTGTTCCAGGTGTGTGTGGTTCCTCAGACAGGTGTGTTCCAGGTGTGTGTGGTTCCTCAGACAGGTGTGTTCCAGGTGTGTGTGTTCCAGGTGTGTGTGGTTCCTCAGACAGGTGTGTTCCAGGTGTGTGTGGTTCCTCAGGTGTGTTCGGGGTGTGTTCCAGGTGTGTGTGGTTCCTCAGACAGGTGTGTTCCAGGTGTGTGGTTCCTCAGGTGTGTTCCAGGTGTGAGTGGTTCCTCAGACAGGTGTGTTCCAGGTGTGTGTGGTTCCTCAGACAGGTGTGTTCCAGGTGTGTGTGTTCCAGGTGTGTGTGGTTCCTCAGACAGGTGTGTTCCAGGTGTGTGTGGTTCCTCAGGTGTGTTCGGGGTGTGTTCCAGGTGTGTGTGGTTCCTCAGGTGTGTTGCAGGTGTGTGTGGTTCCTCAGACAGGTGTGTTCCAGGTGTGCATGTGGTTCCTCAGGTGTGTTCCAGGTGTGCATGTGGTTCCTCAGGTGTGTTCCAGGTGTGTGTGGTTCCTCAGGTGTGTTCCAGGTGTGTGTGGCTCCTCAGGTGTGTTCCAGGTGTGTGTGGTTCCTCAGGTGTGTTCCAGGTGTGTGTGGTGCCTCAGACAGGTGTGTTCCAGGTGTGTGTGGTTCCTCAGGTGTGTTCCAGCTGGTTCCAGGTGTGTGTGGTTCCTCAGACAGGTGTGTTCCAGGTGTGTGTGGTTCCTCAGGTGTGTTCCAGGTGTGTTCCACGTGTGTGTGGTTCCTCAGACAGGTGTGTTCCAGGTGCGTGTGGTTCCTCAAACAGGTGTGTTCCACGTGTGTGTGGTTCCCCAGGCAGGTGTATTCTAGGTGCGTGTGGTTCCTCAGACAGGTGTGTTCTAGGTGCGTGTGGTTCCTCAGACAGGTGTGTTCTAGGTGCGTGTGGTTCCTCAGACAGGTGTGTTCCAGGTGTGTGGTGTTCCTCAAACAGGTGTGTTTCAGGTGCGTGTGGTTCCCCAGGCAGGTGTGTTCTAGGTGCGTGTGGTTCCTCAGACAGGTGTGTTCCAGGTGTGTGGTTCCTCAGGTGTGTTCCAGGTGCGTGTGGTTCCTCAGACAGGTGTGTTCCAGGTGTGTGGTTCCTCAGGTGTGTTCCAGGTGTGTGGTGTTCCTCAAACAGGTGTGTTTCAGGTGCGTGTGGTTCCCCAGGCAGGTGTGTTCTAGGTGCGTGTGGTTCCTCAGACAGGTGTGTTCCAGGTGTGTGGTTCCTCAGGTGTGTTCCAGGTGCGTGTGGTTCCTCAGACAGGTGTGTTCCAGGTGTGTGGTTCCTCAGGTGTGTTCCAGGTGCGTGTGGTTCCTCAGACAGGTGTGTTCCAGGTGTGTGTGGTTCCTCAGACAGGTGTGTTCCAGGTGCGTGTGGTTCCTCAGACAGGTGTGGTTCCTCAGACAGGTGTGTTCCAGGTGTGTGTGGTTCCTCAGACAGGTGTGTTCCAGGTGCGTGTGGTTCCTCAGACAGGTGTGTTCTAGGTGCGTGTGGTTCCTCAGACAGGTGTGTTCTAGGTGCGTTTGGTTCCTCAGACAGGTGTGTTCCAGGTGTGTGTGGTTCCTCAGGTGTGTTCCAGTTGCGTGTGGTTCCTCAGGTGTGTTCCAGGTGTGTGTGGTTCCTCAGACAGGTGTGTTGCAGGTGTGTGTGGTTCCTCAGGTGTGTTCCAGGTGTGTGTGGTTCCTCAGACAGGTGTGTTCCAGGTGCGTGTGGTTCCTCAGACAGGTGTGTTCCAGGTGCGTGTGGTTCCTCAGACAGGTGTGTTCCAGGTGTGTGTGATTCCCCAGACAGGTGTGTTCTAGGTGCGTGTGGTTCCTCAGACAGGTGTGTTCCAGGTGTGTGTGGTTCCTCAGACAGGTGTGTTCCAGGTGCGTGTGGTTCCTCAGACATGTGTGTTCCAGGTGCGTGTGGTTCCTCAGACAGGTGTGTTCCAGGTGCGTGTGGTTCCTCAGACAGGTGTGTTCCAGGTGCGTTTGGTTCCTCAGACATGTGTGTTCCAGGTGTGTGTGGTTCCTCAGACAGGTGTGTTCCAGGTGTGTGTGGTTCCTCAGGTGTGTTCGGGGTGTGTTCCAGGTGTGTGTGGTTCCTCAGGTGTGTTCCAGGTGTGTGTGGTTCCTCAGGTGTGTTCCAGGTGTGTGTGGTTCCTCAGACAGGTGTGTTCCAGGTGTGCATGTGGTTCTTCAGCTGTGTTCCAGGTGTGTGTGGTTCCTCAGGTGTGTTCCAGGTGTGTGTGGTTCCTCAGGTGTGTTCCAGATGTGTTCCAGGTGTGTTCCAGGTGTGTCTGGTGCCTCAGACAGGTGTGTTCCAGGTGTGTGTGGTTCCTCTGACAGGTGTGTTCCAGGTGTGTGTGGTTCCTCAAACAGGTGTGTTCCAGGTGCGTGTGGTTCCTCTGACAGGTGTGTTCCAGATGTGTGTGGTTCCTCAGACAGGTGTGTTCCAGGTGTATGTGGTTCCTCAGACAGGTGTGTTCTAGGTGTGTGTGGTTCCTCAGACAGGTGTGTTCCAGGTGTGTGTGGTTCCTCAGACAGGTGTGTTCCAGGTGTGTGTGGTTCTTCAGACAGGTGTGGTTCCTCAGACAGGTGTGTTGTAGGTGTGTGTGGTTCCTCAGGTGTGTTCCCGGTGCGTGTGGTTCCTCAGACAGGTGTGCTGCAGGTGCCTGTGGTTCCTCAGACAGGTGTGTTTCCTCAGACAGGTGTGTTCCAGGTGTGTGTGTTTCCTCAGACAGGTGTGTTCCAGGTGCGTGTGGTTCCTCAGACAGGTGTGTTCCAGGTGTGTGTGGTTCCTAAGACAGGTGTGTTCCAGGTGTGTGTGGTTCCTCAGACAGGTGTGTTCCAGGTGCGTGTGGTTCCTCAGACAAGTGTGTTCCAGGTGCGTGTGGTTCCTCAGACAGGTGTGTTCCAGGTGCGTGTGGTTCCTCAGACAGGTGTGTTCCAGGTGCCTGTGGTTCCTCAGACAGGTGTGTTCCAGGTGTGTGAGGTTCCTCAGACAGGTGTGTTTCAGGTGTGTGTGGTTCCTCAGACAGGTGTGTTCCAGGTGTGTGTGGTTCCTCAGACAGGTGTGTTCCAGGTGTGTGTGGTTCCTCAGACAGGTGTGTTCCAGGTGTGTGTGGTTCCTCAGACAGGTGTGTTCTAGGTGTGTGTGATTCCTCAGACAGGTGTGTTCCAGGTGTGTGTGGTTCTTCAGACAGGTATGGTTCCTCAGACAGGTGTGTTGTAGGTGTGTGTGGTTCCTCAGGTGTGTTCCCGGTGCGTGTGGTTCCTCAGACAGGTGTGTTGCAGGTGCCTGTGGTTCCTCAGACAGGTGTGTTTCCTCAGACAGGTGTGTTCCAGGTGCGTGTGGTTCCTCAGACAGGTGTGTTCCAGGTGCGTGTGGTTCCTCAGACAGGTGTGTTCCAGGTGCGTGTGGTTCCTAAGACAGGTGTGTTCCAGGTGCGTGTGGTTCCTAAGACAGGTTTGTTCCAGGTGTGTGTGGTTCCTCAGGTGTGTTCCAGGTGTGTGTGGTTCCTCAGACAGGTGTGTGTGGTTCCTCAGACAGGTGTGTTCCAGGTGCCTGTGGTTCCTCAGACAGGTGTGTTTCCTCAGACAGGTGTGTTCCAGGTGTGTGTGGTTCCTCAGACAGGTGTGTTCTAGGTGTGTGTGGTTCCTCAGACAGGTGTGTTCCAGGTTTGTGTGTTTCCTCAGACAGGTGTGTTCCAGGTTTGTGTGTTTCCTCAGACAGGTGTGTTCCAGGTGTGTGTGGTTCCTCAGACAGGTGTGTTCCAGGTGTGTGTGGTTCTTCAGACAGGTGTGGTTCCTCAGACAGGTGTGTTGTAGGTGTGTGTGGTTCCTCAGGTGTGTTCCCGGTGCGTGTGGTTCCTCAGACAGGTGTGTTCCAGGTGCGTGTGGTTCCTCAGACAGGTGTGTTCCAGGTGCGTGTGGTTCCTCAGACAGGTGTGTTCCAGGTGCGTGTGGTTCCTCAGACAGGTGTGTTCCAGGTGTGTGTGGTTCCTCAGACAGGTGTGTTCCAGGTGTGTGTGGTTCCTCAGACAGGTGTGTTCCAGGTGTGTGTGGTTCCTAAGACAGGTTTGTTCCAGGTGTGTGTGGTTCCTCAGGTGTGTTCCAGGTGTGTGTGGTTCCTCAGACAGGTGTGTTCCAGGTGCGTGTGGTTCCTCAGACAGTTGTGTTCCAGGTGTGTGTGGTTCCTCAGACAGGTGTGTTCCAGGTGTGTGGTTCCTCAGGTGTGTTCCAGATGCGTGTGGTTCCTCAGACAGGTGTGTTCCAGGTGTTTGTGGTTCCTCAGAGAGGTGTGTTCCAGGTGTGTGTGGTTCCTGAGGTGCGTGTGGTTCCTCAGACAGGTGTGTTCCAGGTGTGTGTGGTTCCTCAGACAGTTGTGTTCCAGGTGTGTGTGGTTCCTCAGACAGGTGTGTTCCAGGTGTGTGTGGTTCCTCAGACAGGTGTGTTCCAGGTGCCTGTGGTTCCTCAGACAGGTGTGTTCCAGGTGTGTGTGGTTCCTCAGACAGTTGTGTTCCAGGTGTGTGTGGTTCCTCAGACAGGTGTGTTCCAGGTGTGTGGTTCCTCAGGTGTGTTCCAGATGCGTGTGGTTCCTCAGACAGGTGTGTTCCAGGTGTGTGTGGTTCATCAGACAGTTGTGTTCCAGGTGTGTGTGGTTCCTCAGACAGGTGTGTTCCAGGTGTGTGTGGTTCCTCAGACAGTTGTGTTCCAGGTGTGTGTGGTTCCTCTGACAGTTGTGTTCCAGGTGTGTGTGGTTCCTCAGACAGTTGTGTTCCAGGTGTGTGTGGTTCCTCAGACAGGTGTGTTCCAGGTGTGTGTGGTTCCTCAGACAGTTGTGTTCCAGGTGTGTGTGGTTCCTCAGACAGGTGTCTCTCTGTCAGAGAAGACTGTCCTCAGGAAGACTTCATGAAAAGAAACACAGTGGCTACACTGCTACATGCTAACCGCTAGTTAGCCACAGAAGCATCACAGTTTGTCCATTCTGTCCCAAACATCATGGAGGGGCCGGGTGCTTCTCTATGAGCTTCTGGCTTCTTTATTTAAATGTTATTTAATCAGATTTTCCTCTGTCTGTAACTCGCTTGTTTCCACATCTCGTCGTCTGATGAACTTCTTCCTCTTATTATTTTCAAGCAATTCAGTGAAAAACCAGAATGACTCATATTTACATCCAACTCCTCCTCCATCAGTGAAAGATTCTCTTCTCGTGTAGCGTTTACCTTAAACTTTGAAGGCTTGAAGCAAACTAATTAAGTGTGTTTCACAAAGTAAAATCAATGTTTATTTGATTGTTTGATTAATCCGACTGGAGCAAGGAAAGAAGGTGATGATTTAATGGTCGCCTCTTCCTCCGCAGTCTTCGTCACGCTCACCTGTGCGTTCAGATACGGCCGCGAGGACCTGGACGTGCTGGGTCTGTCTTTCCGGAAGGATCTCTACATCTCCACCTTCCAGGTG
Source organism: Leuresthes tenuis (assembly GCF_036924035.1). NCBI lineage: Eukaryota > Metazoa > Chordata > Actinopteri > Atheriniformes > Atherinopsidae > Leuresthes > Leuresthes tenuis. Next base: position 31,253,672 of record NW_027325375.1, on the reverse strand, counting down.
AGCCTCCAGGACTCGGCTTGTTGTTGAAGCATCGTGAAAAACAGCAGCTCAGTCTGAAGCGCTTCAAGCAGCCAGTAAAAGTTCCGTGTTAATGTGGCGAAGTCAGGAGGCTGCGGAGGGGAAATGACTCGAACATAAAGATAAAGAACTTATTTGATTAGGTAACTAAATAATCCAAACCGAGCCACCGTTCAGGTCCAGTCCCTCCTGCAGTGTATATTAATATAAAATGATTCATATTAACCTGAATTCCTAATGAAGCTGCTCTTATTTCTCAGAAACTCTTGACTCCCTTAAAGCATTTCCAGACCGTCGCTCTGCTCTAATAAAATCTGACCATAAAAGTGACTTAAAGACGGCGTCTGTGCAGCTTTCACGGACCAGGATCTCACTCTGATTTCCTGATGTTAAACTCGGGTTCAGGGTTCCTGCTGAACTGCTTCCTGACCATCAGATTGTTTCATTCCCATGGACTGAATGTGTCGTCACGTCTGGCTTTAACTTTCCGAAGCCTCGCTTCATTTCAGCGTCTTTGTTTTCTGAGGCACTTTGAGAAGAAAGAACCCTGAACTCCTGGTGGCTCCAGCACAGTGCTGGAGGGAGGAGATCAGGGCGGGAGAGAGGCTGCTGAAAGCTTTACGGTCGCTGAAATGAAATAGAACTAGTTTAAAACGGGCACAAATCTAAAAGGATCCGTTTGTTCATTTACTTCCTGTTTGGGCAGAGATGTTGTTGCTTTTCTGCTTCTCATTTTATTTTTAGTTGATTTATATCAACAAGTCATTTAAAAATGCGTCATATGGTTGCAGAAAGTGCTGAACAAGCATCCTGAACGCAAGCAGTAACTGAAAAATAAACAGATGAGATCAATAAAAGGGTTGAAACCAAGTCAAAAGTCTGAGATTTTATCGATTTATTCATTTAAGCTTCATGTTGTTCAATTTTTAGCTGGAATATTTTTCATTTCTTTCTTTTATTTCAGAACTCCTTTCCTCATATTTATGTTTATGTATTTAGCAGACGCTTTTATCCAAAGCGACTTATTTACTTCCCCAAGACAACTCATTTATATCCTCTCCTTCTTTCCATCTCTGTATGCATTTAGTTAATTATGCAAATGAGGGGGCGGGGCTTCAGACCTGTTTCACAACGAAAACCCAGACAGGAAGTGGGGAAGCCTCACAGCTTTAACGGCTATCTTAACTTCCTCGATCTGTTGAATTAACAAGCTGGCTGCACAGCAGCTTCTTCTTTGCTACTTCTGGTTTCAGAAGTCCTGAAACACGATCTGAGCAGCGATCATCAACCAATGGATGAAAAGCTGAAGCCATGACACACTAAACCCGCCCCCTCATTTGCATAATGGAGCAGAAATATAAAAATGAAGACAGGGTAATGTTAGGAGAGTAAATATATCTGTAAATAAATAAAATAATATAGAAATGAAATATATCACAGTTAAAATAATAAAACTGAGTGGAAAAGTGAAGGAATAGGAGTTATTTAGTCGTTTCTGTTTGTTTTTCAGTCTCAGTCCTCCGGCAGCTGCCAGAAAAACCCTAACAGCACGAGTGAAGTCCTTGGTTATAAAATCAGATCAAATTTCAAAGAAAAGTAGCTGTGATAAACTCTGGGATGGTTTTAGCTTCCTCCCGACTCTCACAGGCAGATATATCTGAGTCTGGGCCGTATTAAAGGGGAACAGTTGGGTTTTAGAAGCTTTACCTGAACATTTAACTCTGTCCTCAGGCCTTCCCTCCGGTGCCTGAGGAGCGGAAACCCAACAGCCGGCTGCAGGAGAGGCTGCTGAAGAAGCTCGGCCAGCATGCTCACCCCTTCTACTTCACAGTGAGTCCTGCTGCTTCTCCTGTTTCTGTTCGCCACGCCGGCCCGGTTCAGTCCTCTTCTTAAGAGGATTTCCTCCTGTCGGACATGTTCTTAAACGCAGGTTTTTATGTGACTGTAAAGGTTTTCAGAGACAGAACAAAGGTTCAGGAGCTGGTTTCTGTTGGACCTCCTGAGGCTCAGATGCACATCGCTGCTTCCTCTTTAATTCAACATGCTTCTGTAAAATTTCCCTCTCAGCAGACAGAAATCCTTTTGGGGAGTTCAGGAAGTCGCTCATTAGAATAATTTACCTAAACTTCTGGGCTCAAACTGAAACTCTCAGAGGATTTTTCTGTGTTCCGGCTTCTTCTCTGAGCTTTTTTTCTGAACCTGAGTCGTAGCTGTGGTGTTTTCAGGTTTATAAACGCTCTGTTAGAAACCAGGAAAACACCAACGCCATCAAAATGAAGAAGAACTACCACAGCGTAGAGTTCAGAGGGGAAGGTTTACCTCGGTGTTGCTGCTTTTAAAGCTGATTTCTCACATTAAGCAGCAGCTTCACCTGCTGCAGATGTGTTCAGACAGATGAGCCTCACATCTGGCTGAACACATCTGTCACGGTCTGAGCTGATGAAGCTCTCCTCGCCGTTAGAGTCGACTCATTTTAAGACTTTCAGCGAAACGCTGAGGGGCTCCGACCATGAACCCTGTGGTTCTCCAGAGAAGGGAGAGGAGGACGGACACCGCCACGCCGTGTTTGCTTGAGTAACGATGAGCAGTTTATCTGCTAAAGAAGAAGAAAACGCTGGTACCGACTATCTGAGAGGACACCCCCATCCTTCTGTCAGGAACTGGGTTCCTGTTCTGGGTCGGACCGGGACGAATACAGCGGCCCAATTAAAGGAGCTCATCCAGCTGGAACTGCAGCTCTTCTCCTTCTCCTCTCATTTATATATTTAATAATTTTGTGTGTTTTATATTAATCTTCTGGTCTCAGCTCTGCTACAGTCCCTCTTATAAAGAATTGTTCTGCTCTGAGAGCCGGTAACGGGTCAGAAGTTGTGCTTTCAGGCTGCTCTGCTGCCCCCTGGTGGGCGCAGCTCAGAAGTTCTTTCTCCTAAACCTCTAAAGTATAATCTTCCATTATGGCAGTGACTGAAAGTGATGCTGTTTCAGCTTGATGGTGTTATTTCTGAGGCTGAAAGTAATGAAGTGTTTTGGTTCTGTGCCGTTTCAGATCCCTCAGAACCTCCCCTGTTCGGTCACTTTACAGCCCGGACCAGAGGACACCGGGAAGGTAACACTGACCACGAGCACCACTCTCTGGGGGGTTGGCTTCACATCAGAGTCTTTCAGTCTGATTTTTACTGCTTCATTCTCCTCTGATACTGAAAGAATCAGAGGAGAATCCCAGCATGCATTTCTCAGTGCTGGAGCTGGTGTTTTTCATGTGAAACCAGCCCATAAAGGGCAGGAAAGTGTTTTATTCTGTGAAAATGATGTGATAAACAGGACTGGACTGCAGGTGATGGTCCTCCTGCTGCTGACCTGTTTGGGTCAAACTTCAGTTTCTGACCGGAAGCTTCCACTTCCCAACGGGTCCAAAGTCGAGCCTCAAATCTGAAGCTGACTCGTAGACTTTGGAACGAGGAAATAAGACTCAGAGAATCAAACGATCTTCTTCTTACGAGCTTTTTATCGAGTAGCATTCCTGTGACTGATATTTTGAACGGTTATTCCCTGTTTTTTTGTCTCTAACCCGTAACTGTTTGGCTCAGAGTTTCCTCCACCAGCTTTTATTTTGATTAAAGCTGCCGCTAAAGACGGGCAAATCTGGTAAATATAATAAAAAGACCAAAAAGAAACACCCAGCGTCCGAATGAGAACGTCTTTGTACGAGTGAAACATCTTTCTGACCCTTATTTGATGCCCTACTGTTTACGGTCCCATATTTAAGTCTCCTGGTGATTTTCCAGCTCGAACGCAGCGACCTGTTCCAGGATAAATCATCTTTCAGGAAACATTCATCACTTCCAGTGACTCTTTGGGCGAATAAAGAACCATTTCTGCACTTTTACAGTTTTAAAGACACACTTTATTGCAAAGGATCGTACAGAATGATGTTTAAATCACGTTTATTAACGACACAGAATGGACTCCGATGTCTGAGCGACGCTTTAAAACTCAGCAGAGTGACGGCGGCCCGTCGGTTTAAGTTATCCAATGAGGTTTAACGGCCGGAGAGCTGGTTTGTGGCGGTGGGACCAGCTGACCGGGATGTTTTCTCTCTGCAGGCCTGCGGCGTCGACTTCGAGATCAGAGCTTTCTGCGCCAAGTCGATAGAGGAGAAGATTCACAAGAGGTGAGTTGAGACCTGCGGGCTGAGGTTTCTCAGGATATAACGTTACTGAGGCCGGTGTCACCTGCAGGAACTCGGTGCGTCTGGTGATCAGGAAGGTCCAGTACGCCCCGGAGAAGCCGGGTCCGCAGCCGATGGTGGAGACGACCCGCAGCTTCCTGATGTCCGACAGATCCCTGCACCTGGAGGCGTCTCTAGACAAGGAGGTGCGCAGCGCTCACAGCTGCCGATGGCGCTGAATTAAAGGAGGCGTGGTGATAACCAGTTGTTTTCTCCCATCATGCTTTGTGTGCAGCTGTATTACCACGGAGAGCCCATCAGTGTCAACGTCCACGTCACCAACAACTCCACCAAGACCGTGAAGAGAGTCAAGATCTCCGGTACGTCTCGTCTCTGCTTCTTTTCTGACACATTCCCAGCTTTTAACCTCAAGGATTTCTCACGGTTCTCATCCCTGATGGACGATGATCAGAGTGTAGAAGAAGATTTATCACCAGCTGTGGCGTCCAGCCTTCAGAGAACAGATGTTTCAGGCTGATTTTTTAGCACCGATGCTAAGATTTAACCACCTTTAAGCTGTAACTGGAACTGTCAGCTCTGCTCCGGACTCACATCTGACATTAGTTGTAATTTGAGTTAAATCTGAAGCTTTGACCTTCTTAATTGGATGATCTCTGCTGTTGTTTCCTCCTGCAGTGCGTCAGTATGCAGATATCTGTCTGTTCAGCACTGCCCAGTATAAATGTCCAGTGGCTCAGCAGGAGGCAGAGTAAGTCTGTTTCACCTCCTCTTCAGTTTGGATTTGTTTCTAATGGATTCAATCAGATTATTTTAAACTACATTTTTACTTTAAAACATTATTTTACTGAATTTTTTATTTTTTAAATGAGATTGAAGCCCTTAAACAAGATTTATCAGACAAAATGAGTTTAAACTCCTTTATATTCAGATTAAAAAGGTTTGAACAAAATAAACTGTTCAATTTGAATTGATTTAAAAGAAGTTCATAGAAGTTTCACACCGAATTAAACTGGATTTAACTAGATAAAAATGTATGTGAACTGGTTTGAACCTGACAGAAACTAAATCAAATGTGTTCAAACTGCTTTATTTGGTTTAAAACATGTTTAAACCGGTTTAAACTGGTTTAAACGGGACTCAAGTTAAAAATGGATGTAAACTGGTTTGAACCTGACAGGAACCAAATCGAATGTGTTCAAACTGCTTTATTTGGTTTAAAACATGTTTAAACCAGATTAAACAGGTTTAAACTGGTTTAAACGGGACTCAACAAGATAAAAATTTATGTGAACTGGTTTGAACCTGACAAGAACCAAATCGAATGTGTTCTAAGTGCTTTAATTGATTTAAAACATGTTTAAACCAGATTAAAACTGCTTTATTTGGTTTAAAACATGTTTAAACCAGATTAAACTGGTTTAAACTGGACTCAACAAGATAAAAATTTATGTGAACTGGTTTGAACCTGACAAGAACCAAATCGAATGTGTTCAAAGTGCTTTATTTGGTTTAAAACATGTTTAAACTGGATTTAACAAGATAAAAATGGATGTAAACTGGTTTGAACCTGACAGGAACCAAATTGAATGTGTTCAAACTGCTTTATTTGGTTTAAAACATGTTTAAACCAGATTAAACAGGTTTAAACTGGTTTAAACGGGACTCAACAAGATAAAAATTTATGTGAACTGGTTTGAACCTGACAAGAACCAAATCGAATGTGTTCTAAGTGCTTTAATTGATTTAAAACATGTTTAAACCAGATTAAAACTGCTTTATTTGGTTTAAAACATGTTTAAACCAGATTAAACAGGTTTAAACTGGACTCAACAAGATAAAAATGTATGTAAACTGGTTTGAATTCAACTGGTTTTATTTAACTGGTTTAATAGTCGCTCATTACTGCAGTTTGAACTAATATGTGGAGGGGGCGGGGTTTACTGAGCAGTCTGGCTGACGGTGGCGTGTCGTCTCCATAGCGACCAGGTGTCATCCAGCTCCACCTTCTGTAAGGTGTACACTCTGACCCCGACGCTCGACAAGAACAGAGAGAAGAGGGGACTCGCCCTGGACGGCAAACTGAAGCACGAAGACACCAACCTGGCCTCGTCCACCATGTAACGCACACACGTGCACGCAGTGTCACATGACAGGTTCAGGTGTGTTGGTGCGGTCACATGACCGCAGCGCCGTGTCGTCTGTTTCAGAGTGAAGGACGTCACCAACAAGGAGGTCCTGGGCATCCTGGTGTCCTACAGAGTCAAAGTCAAGCTGGTGGTTTCACGTGGAGGGTAAAACAAACACACACACACACACACTTCCTGCTCTGCTGACATCACTTCCTGTCCCTCTGTTTCCTGTAAATGGCATCAGTGGCGTTTGGAGCGCTTTGCTTCCAGACTTGACCTGATGAAACATTTATAACTGAGCTGCGCCCACTTCGGTCTGAGCTCATCGGTCACATGACGTCGTTCACAGCTTCAAAGGCGAAATTTTAACGAGTTAAAAGATGACAGAACAGCCGGGGCTTCTGGGAAATGTTGTTTTTTCTTTTCTGAACCGATGAAGCGAATCTTAAGATGCTTTTTAGACGAATATTAAACTTGAGCCACAATTTCTTAAAAAATGACATTTTAAGCCAAAGTTATGGAGGCCTGAAGCTGCCAAAATAGAAAATAAATACAGAAAGACATTTACATGGATAAAAAAGCTACAAATTGGTTTGAAAAGTTCATGTAAACAACGTTGAACCTATAAAATGTGACATAATTTCATATTTCTGCTTTGATTTTCATTTAACGTTTAATTTACTTTGTTTAATTTAATCCTTTTTAATTTGTTTACATTTTAAATACATGTTCCTTTTACAGTTCTGTCTTATATTCTTAAATCTTATTTAATTTCACAATATATGAGATTAAATAACTGAATGGTTTAATATGTAGATAAATACAGAAATAACTAGTTAAAATAATAAATTCAAAAGATAAAAAATGAAATAACTGAATAAATAAATAACATTTATTCCCATTTAAATAGCGACATTATAAACATTTCTGAGCACATTGACTTTATTGTTCTTCCATTGTTCTTTTCTTGGGTTTTTCAGCTCCTCAGTCAGACTTTTATCAGAATAAAACCTTTGTTTAGTCGTCAGCTCGGCCTCCTGCTCGTTGTTTGCTTCCACTGTAGGTTGTTGTTGTGTTGCTTCCTGCTTTTCATTTCACCTCCCTCTTCTGTCTGTCTGCTGTTCTGTGGCTCCTCCTGCCCCCCCCCTCTGTGTGCCCCCTCCCTGCAGACCGCTGCGTGGCATGTTGGAGAGGTAAATGTTCCCTGAAGTGACTGAATGGATTCATTTGAACCAGTTTTAGCTTATTTTATTACGTTATTTATTGATGATGCTGATGATCAGCTTCGACTCTTCGTTTAACTCCCCCCAACATGTTCTGCTCAGCGGTCGCCCTGTTTCACACGGACAGTTATTACTGTATTACACGTTTGTAAAAGCAAAATCTGAGGGAAAAGATCTAGATTGTTAAAGCCAGTTAGCTTAGCATGATAGCACATCTCAGCAGGAAGCAGCCAGTTTACATATCGAGTCCACTGAGCGGAACAAACACAAGGGAACATTTCATGTTAGCATTTTAATGGAAACCAGTAGGCTGGTTAGCTAGGAAGGACGCTAGCAGAGAACAGAAAAGAGGCTAGCAGAGAACGGAAGGAAGCTAGCAGAGAACAGAGGGAAGCTAGCAGAGAACGGAAGGAAGCTAGCAGAGAACAGAGGGAAGCTAGCAGAGAACGGAAAGAAGCTAGCGGAGAACGGAAAGAAGCTAGCGGAGAACGGAAAGAAGCTAGCGGAGAACGGAAGGAAGCTAGCAGAGAACAGAAAAGAAGCTAGCAGAGAACGGAAGGAAGCTAGCAGAGAACAGAGGGAAGCTAGCGGAGAACGGAAAGAAGCTAGCGGAGAACGGAAGGAAGCTAGCGGAGAACGGAAGGAAGCTAGCGGAGAACGGAAGGAAGCTAGCGGAGAACGGAAGGAAGCTAGCGGAGAACGGAAGGAAGCTAGCGGAGAACGGAAGGAAGCTAGCGGAGAACGGAAGGAAGCTAGCGGAGAACGGAAGGAAGCTAGCGGAGAACGGAAGGAAGCTAGCGGAGAACGGAAGGAAGCTAGCGGAGAACGGAAGGAAGCTAGCGGAGAACGGAAGGAAGCTAGCGGAGAACGGAAGGAAGCTAGCGGAGAACGGAAGGAAGCTAGCGGAGAACGGAAAAGAAGCTAGCGGAGAACGGAAGGAAGCTAGCGGAGAACGGAAGGAAGCTAGCGGAGAACGGAAAGAAGCTAGCGGAGAACGGAAAGAAGCTAGCGGTGAACGGAAGGAAGCTAGCGGTGAACGGAAGGAAGCTAGCGGAGAACGGAAGGAAGCTAGCGGAGAACGGAAGGAAGCTAGCGGAGAACGGAAGGAAGCTAGCGGAGAACGGAAGGAAGCTAGCGGAGAACGGAAGGAAGCTACCGGAGAAGGGAAGGAAGCTAGCGGTTGTTTATTGTGTTAAGATAGCGGCTAATTTCTGTTGAAATGTCACCAGAACGACCCGTTAGCACAAGCATACCATCATAATGTCCTTAATGTGTCCATCTGAGCAGCTTCAGCCTGTTAATGTGAGCTAATATTCTGAGTCACATCAAAGTCCAACCAGAGTAAAAACAGCTCATTTTATCAGACCTGTTGAATCTGCTGCTGTTATTCTGAGTCACTGTTTGTCTGATAACAGACAATAAAACAGGAAATAAGAGGCTTTGTTAGGATTTCAGCTGCATTAAAACACAGTTTATGAAGGCAGAGACAGAAGGAGAGAAGCTAACAGATGTTAGCACAGCTGGATGTTAGCTAGGAAGCTAACAGCTGCTGTTCTGTAGTCCTGTTATGTTTGGAGATGAATGTTTTTTTTGCTCTGATTGTGACTAAAAGTTAGTTCTTAATGTGAATTTTTCTCTTTAAATAGTTTTTATTACGCAAATATTTCTGACCTGATAAAAAGAACTCGGGCACCTGATCAATCGATGAGGAGGAGATAAATACCTCTGATCAGCTGCTGTTGTTTTCAGGGACGTGTCGGTGGAGCTGCCGTTCATCTTAATGCATCCTAAACCTGTGGAGCCGCCTCTGTCCCGCCCCCAGTCAGGTGAGTGCCCGCCGCTCGTGCACGCCGCTCGTGCACACCGCTCGTGCACGCCGCTCGTGCACGGTGCCGCTCACACTCACACACACACCTTCAGCCGCTCTTTCCTCACCTGTGTGTGTGTGTCACAGCTGTGCCGGAGATGGATCCGCCCATCGACACCAACTTGATAGAGTTCGACACAAAGTGAGTATTGTGCCGCCTCCTTTGAGCCACTTCCTGTTGCTGACGTCGGTTTCTGGTCAGCTGACTCAAACGCATCGTCTCCAAACTCTCAGCAGCATCTCCCAGGACGACGACTTCGTCTTCGAAGACTTCGCCCGCCTGCGGCTCAAAGGCACCGTGGACGACAAGGACGAGGACTGCTAGAAGCTCGCCGCCCGCTCAGACGCTCGCTTTGAAACCACACACACACACACACACACACACACACACACACACACACACACACACACACACACACACACACACACACACACACACACACACACACACACACACACACACACACACACACACACTCGTACACGCTTCACGTTACATTCCCCGGCGGAGGCGACTGATGGGGGCACGTCTGGACGGAGGCTCGTGGTGTTCCTCCTCTCTCGCTTCAGCTGTTCATCACGCCGCCGCCGCCTCTTCTTCTTCTCCATCCGTCTTCTCTCTGTCGAAGGTCAGAAAAGTAAAAACTTGCGTGGCTGCAGAGCAGAAGCCTGTGGGCGGAGCCTGTGGGCGGAGCCTGTGGGCGGGGCTTTAAACGGGCAAAGAAGTGATTAAAAACGAGTTTCTGTCCAGCGGCGTCTTGTTCACTGAAACGGACTCTTGTTCGCCATCTTTGTTCCAGCTGAAGGTCACCAGCATCCTCCCCCCCCCCGCTCGCATCCCGCTCCGGTCCAACCCGGTTTGGTCCGGCTCGGCCCGGCTCCGCCCCGCCAGCCGTTCTGTCCTCAGCACGCCTCTGAGAACCATTCCAGCGTCGACAGAGTTTCCTTAAGTCTTTGTGAAATAATTCCGATATTTTTCTACTGTTGCAGATAAAAATCTAAAGTTCTGCTGATTTTGCTTCCGGTTCTGGACTTGATTTGAAACTTTGTGAAATCCGAGGCCTGAAGGATTTATTCGCTCCTTCGGGCTGAAAACCCAACTCCTCTTTAAAGTTTGCAGTGGATCTGAATCTGCTGATGAATATTAATGAGAAGCGGCGCCGCAGCGGGTCGGAACAGGCGTGGGGTCCGTGTTGTAAATAAAACCTTTCAGGTTCTGAAGCTGAAACTCTGGCCTCGCTGGGATCGTTCGGACTCGGCCGGTCCCGTCTCGGTTCTGTTTGACGGGACGAAGCCGCGCCTCCTGAGTCGCCTCGTCGGTCCCGAAGGCTTCGGATCAGAAGCTGAAGTTTGTCGGCTGCGACCCGGCCGGACCGACCCGATCCGGGCCGACCCGATCCGGGCCGACCCGACCCGGGCCGGGCCGAGCCGATCCGGGCCGGGCGCTGAAGGGAAGAACTGGTGCCGTGTCCAGTTGTCCTCCGTGTGCCTTCTGCACATCGCTGCCGCCAACGCCGCCGCTTCTTCTTCTCTTTCAGCAGAATCTGCAGCTTTTAAACGTTTTTGTGTCGGAACAAACTGCCCAAAAGGAGTTTTTCTACTGGGAAATTTGCCAAATTAAAAACTGTAAATCCTTCAGTTTTTTTCTTTTCTGTCAGACTTCGTTATTTGATCTCTTATTAAAGGCGAAAATAAAATGAACGTTTCTCAGATTTTGCTGCAGAAACTTCAACATCTCCTTCAGATTTTAGCTGTTTTCCGTCTGAACGTGTCAAAGAAAACTTTAAAGAATAGATTTAAAGAATATTTCTCAGACTTTTGATCTGAAGACGGGAAAAAAGCGCCGATCCGTCAGTTTTGTGCTCTTAGTTCAGTGTTCGTGTCTCAATGTGTCAGAAAACAAAGTGAACATGAAGCCGGTGCCATGAGAAGCCGGACGGCACCAGCGTTTCCCTTCAGAACCCGAGCCCCCGGGTCCTAAACAGCCCCCCCCCCCCCCCCCCCCGCTGCACTTTGATTGGTCGACGGCGTCAGAAGTCTCACTTGAACGGTTTCAGGAGATGAAGAATGTTGATCGTTTTTATGTTTTATTCTCTGAATGTTCGTCGGAGACTCGCACAAACTGCCCCCCCCACCCCCTTCGCTCGGTTCGTTGTTGACGCTGCGCCCCATAACAGAAGAAGAAGAAGAACCCGACCCGGAGCATGTTTCTCGTTTTGACGACATGTCTTTTCCAAGCAGTGCTGTGAATCGTACGAGCTGTGATTCTGTCCTGATTTTGTCGTGCATATGTGGGGTAACTTTGCTAAGTGTGAAAATATTTTGACAAGTGCCACGCCCCGGCCTGTGCGATGCTTACCATGATGTCTATAAAACAGGAAGTTCTCTCTGCTGGGGCCGACCGGCGCCGGCAGAGAAGGGTTTGTTATAATGCTTCTGATGATTATTATTATTATTATTATTATTATTATTATTCTACTGTATCATCATCGCGACCATGATTATCCTCATAATCATTTAAGAGTCTATTGTTTTGCCATGTATTTTTTAATTTGAGATTTTTATTTTAGTTTTCTTTTTATTATTAAAGGTAAAATGAACTAACAGAAACTCTTCTGGTGTGTTCTGAAATGAAAGGTTGGACTGGTGGTGTGATGTCGGGTTCTGTGGAAGCTGCTCGGAAGCTTTAATCTGTAAATCTGCAGCTTTTTAACCTTTTTCTGACCGTTAAAAATCTAAATTTATCCACATGTCGAAGCTCGTTTTCTGTCCTATTTAAGAACCTCCTGAAAAAGTTTGAATATGAACTTCAGATGTTTTTAATCTTCACGAAGCTTCCGGTTTCCTGTCCTCAGCCCATCAAATCGCGTGTTTTTAGTCACCAGCAGGGGGCAGCAGAGAGCAGCCGACAGCCCATAAACAGGTCATTAAATGGTTTTAACTGTTGTCTTTATGAGTTAATATCAGCCGAATGTCTCGTTAAACCGGCTCCTGTTGGAGGGACACAGCAGTCGGTGATGGAAGGAGAAACGTGTCGGTTCTGATCCGAACAGGTCCGAAGAAGAAGAAGAAGAAGAAGAAGAAGAAGAAGAAGCAGCATCCACTGCTGACAGGCTTTCATCATCCTGAGGGCAGAAACACTGAAAATAAAACATTTTTAATCATAGAAAAGAAACATTTTGTAGGAATAAAAGTTCAGAGACGATGAAAGAACAAACCAGATGTTTGCAGCTGTAAATAAAACCATCCGTGCACTTTAAACCCAAAACTGGAGCATCCTTTTATGATAGTTTAAAGTGTTTAAATCCATTTATGAGCTGGTGATTATTTAATCTTAGTTTATATTTATATGGCACCAAATCACTTCCCTTCAGATTCACTTTATACTCGATGTATTTTCATTTTATTGTCTTATCGCTGGTTTATTCAGAGAAAAAACTGAATATACAACAGAGCATGTTTTAAATGAATCCTTCACATTATTTTATGAACTTTCATGTTTCCCAGCTGTGATTAAACCTGTTACTTTAACATAAATATGTCACATTTCCCCCGAACAAACGGCTCAAATACCCCGAAGAAACATTTATCTCTAACACAAAACAATACGTGAATAAATAAAAGTAAGTAAGTAAAAAGAAAGTAAGTAAATAAAACCATAAGTCTCCATATCTTAAAGATCTCACAGTTGGATATTTCCCCAACAGAGCACTTTGCTCTCAGGCTGCAGGTTTCCTTGTGGTTCCCAGAGTTTCTAAAAGCAGAATGGGAGGCAGAGCCTTCAGTTATCAGGCCCCTAAAAGCAGAATGGGAGGCAGAGCCTTCAGTTATCAGGCCCCTAAAAGCAGAATGGGAGGCAGAGCCTTCAGTTATCAGGCCCCTAAAAGCAGAATGGGAGGCAGAGCCTTCAGTTATCAGGCCCCTAAAAGCAGAATGGGAGGCAGAGCCTTCAGTTATCAGGCCCCTAAAAGCAGAATGGGAGGCAGAGCCTTCAGTTATCAGGCCCCTAAAAGCAGAATGGGAGGCAGAGCCTTCAGTTATCAGGCCCCTAAAAGCAGAATGGGAGGCAGAGCCTTCAGTTATCAGGCCCCTAAAAGCAGAATGGGAGGCAGAGCCTTCAGTTATCAGGCCCCTAAAAACAGAATGGGAGGCAGAGCCTTCAGTTATCAGGCCCCTAAAAGCAGAATGGGAGGCAGAGCCTTCAGTTATCAGGCCCCTAAAAGCAGAATGGGAGGCAGAGCCTTCAGTTATCAGGCCCCTAAAAGCAGAATGGGAGGCAGAGCCTTCAGTTATCAGGCCCCTAAAAACAGAATGGGAGGCAGAGCCTTCAGTTATCAGGCCCCTAAAAGCAGAATGGGAGGCAGAGCCTTCAGTTATCAGGCCCCTAAAAGCAGAATGGGAGGCAGAGCCTTCAGTTATCAGGCCCCTAAAAACAGAATGGGAGGCAGAGCCTTCAGTTATCAGGCCCCTAAAAGCAGAATGGGAGGCAGAGCCTTCAGTTATCAGGCCCCTAAAAGCAGAATGGGAGGCAGAGCCTTCAGTTATCAGGCCCCTAAAAGCAGAATGGGAGGCAGAGCCTTCAGTTATCAGGCCCCTAAAAACAGAATGGGAGGCAGAGCCTTCAGTTATCAGGCCCCTAAAAGCAGAATGGGAGGCAGAGCCTTCAGTTATCAGGCCCCTAAAAGCAGAATGGGAGGCAGAGCCTTCAGTTATCAGGCCCCTAAAAGCAGAATGGGAGGCAGAGCCTTCAGTTATCAGTGTTGCTGAGGAGACGGATGTCTGGGTTTCCCTCCTGTACCGACCTCTGATAAGCAAAAGATGAAGGATGGAACAAATAAAACCTGAAAAAAGTTAAAACCATCGATAATTCAGAGCAGAAAACATGAATCACAAATATTTTCAAGTTAAAACAACCAGCAAGAAAAAGAGAAAAAGGAGTCATGATGTCGCTGGTTTGGGAATCTGAATCACCTGAACTGTGGGATGTTTCAGGCTCACCTGAGTCATCCCTAACTGTTGGGGAAATGTCAAACTATGAGATCTTATGATGGAGACAGAAAACTGAAAGTTATCCTGATCTTTGTGTCTAAGACTCACAAACTGAGGCTCATCTCCATAGAAACAGGCTTTGACTGAAGTGTTCTTGTTGTTTTTGGTTTTGTTGTGTTGAAATGAGTCTTTTACATATTTATTATATTTAGTGAACCTGCGATCAGAACCAGCAGCAGTTTGAGTCGGACCCTCGTCTCTGAGCAGCCAACGGGGCGTTTACGACCCGCCGCCATCACCACATAAAGAGGAGTTTTACAGCCCTCAGGGGTTAATGTTCGACCTGTTGACCGGGGGGGGGGGGCAGAAACACACTCCTCTCCTGTTTTTCTCTTATTTCTTACGTTTTAACCTGTTAAAACTGATTTCTGTTGAAAATGCGGCTGATTCTCAAACATCTAAAGTGTGTTAAACCTCCACAGAACTTCTTCTTCTACTGTTAATTTGAGCTGAACCCGAACCCCTTCTTTGTCGACCCGGATCAGTTCTGCGATCATTAACCAGCAGAGTCTCCAGGTCCCAGATCAGTTTGACCTGCTGTGGTTTTATTGCTGTTACGTATTCCAGGAGAACGTCTCAGAGCAGCGTTCCCCTTTACTGACATTTCCTGAGGTCAGTAAACACACCGTGTGTGTTTGTGTCGTTTTATCAGATTATTGTCTGACAAAACAGCTGTTTCTAAATTAAATGGGACTTTCCTGCACATCTGCGTAAAAACAGAAGTTATTTAATATGAATTTTTGGTTTAAATGTACAGATTAGAGGCTGTATTACAGTTTTACACTTTAGTGGATCACAAGACAAAATCTAAAGATGCTTTAGTGTTTTTTTCAGATTTTCTGTGATCATTAAACCGTAAAAAGTTGTTTTATTAAATAAAACAAATAATTTGTGTCTTAGTTTATTCTTTTTAATCTTTTCAGCTCCAAAGCTTCTGATTTCATGAATGAATTCTCCAAAAAACAACAATTTATTCAAACAATCCTCGAAATGTTTCGTCTTCAGTCCTAAAATAACTTTAAATTAATTTAAAAAAGGAGTTGAATCCTTTAAAATGTTCAGTTTAAAACAAATAAAATATATCATTTCATCACTGAATCGATGAGATAAAAGAGGAAGAAAAACCTTAAAAGTCGCTTCAATTAAATAATACATTTTCTCAATAAAAACAGTTTTAATGATGAAATCTGACATGAAAAATCCAGAAAATGTTTCATAAACGGCTCATTTTTCATCTTCTTCAGCGGGGAGCTGACATCAGAGGCTTTAATGAGCTCCTGCTTTAAATCATCTGGCTTCAGAGGAGATGTTTCTGCACAGAAATGGATCAGCATGAACAGAAACGTTCAGAAGGTTTCCACATAAACCGTCCATAAAGCCTCCATCAAACACTTGAAATCGTCGTGTGCGAGTTGAGAATTATTGTGGCTTTTATGTGATTTTACTGCAGCCGACTAAACTAATACTCATCAGTGTAAAACAATAAATCTCCCATAAATCCATAAAGACAGATAATTCCTCTTCAGGAGGCAGCAGAGGACAGCTGCTGCTGGAGGGTTGCTGGTTTGAATCCCTGCAGAGCGTCAAACCTCAGAATCTTACTGGGAAATAAAAGCCTTTTCTGACAGTTTTAGGTGTAAAATGTGGATAAAACAGAGGATTTTTACACTGTTTTATAGATCAAATAAGGTGCACATTTTAAACCAAAATCCTTCAAACAAAAAGTGACTTTATTTTTTCAACATCTGGATGTTGTTCCTCACTCAAACAGCAGGGGGCGCTAACTCCCGATGAGTCATCAAACCACCTGCAAAAAGACAAAAAAACAACATTAAATGAGGAAAACAAAGAGAAATCTTCACATTTCTGTGGCATTTGTTAACATCTGGAAGCTTAAACATCTGGTGTGTTATTTTTCAGTCAGGAAACATGGAATAAATACAACATTTAGCGTCATAATGTTGTAATAAACATTTCCTGCTATTTACGACCTGCAGATCAAACCTGAGTCAGGAAGGTTCAGTGGAAGACTTCTTCTTCCTCTTTAAGGGGAACTTTGTTCTGGTCCTGCTGTGAAATATATATATATATAATTAGCTTTATTCTAAAATAGTTTTAAATTACTTTCAAACTTCTGTTTCCGCCCAGAAAATCAATGTTTTCTTTCTTGTCTTTTTCCCCTTTTTAATTTTCAGTTTTGTGTTTTTTTACAGCAAATTCCTTCATAAAAAACGGACTGATCACATTTATTGATTTAGATTTCACATTTATGCCCTAAAACATGTTTTTAGAAAATGTGTTTTATCCTTTTTGCAGCTTTAAAGTCACATAAAAAACGTTAAAGTTAAGATATTTACATAAATCAGCTGTTTACATCCAATATTCATATTATTATTGTTATATTAAATATATTAATGCAAATAAGATGAATAAAAAACACCCAAAACGTAAGAAATTAAGAAGAAATTGGACTGAAATTAGTAACATTACTGCCGTTTATTTTCTACATTTGATTTAAATTATTTCTCCTAGTTTGCTTATTTAATTTAACTTACTTTTTTAAATGCTGTAATAAATAAACTTTTTGGCCACTTAAAAAAAAGAAAATAGTTTCTAAAGATAAAAAAGGAGGAAAAGAAATCACAGAACATCAAATCTATCAATAATCATCATTATTAATAAATAACTGATTAAATGTGTCGATATTTAAAATGAAACTGATTTTTAATCAATTGAAAATGTAAAGAATAAATATAGAAGTTATATGTATTCCTGTTCTGCTTAATTTAAACCTTTGTAATAATTTCTATTTAAAACTCCTCAAACACACCGAAATATAAAAAATACAAATTTCCCTCAAATAACAGAAACTTCGTGAAAATTAACTGAACAAAAAGAATAAAATGTGAATAAATTTAATTTTATGAGCCAAAACTACAGAAACAATGAAGATTTCTAATTATTTAACTTAGATTTGACGTCACAGTTTATTAAAATAACTTTTGTATATATATATAATATATATATATTATAACTTTTCTTTTTTATTAAGTAAAATTCGATATTTTGAGTAATAATAATGAATTGTACATTTATTATTTAAATGTGTTTGTTTCATTAAAATGTCAGATTTGAAAGAAAAAAACTGGTGATTTTTATTGTAAAAACAGTTTATTGAAACATATTTAAACAGTGAACAAAGTGTGCAATAAAGTGATTAAATATAAAAAGGGAATAAATGGGAATAAAGCGCAGATACGGAGGCCGGAGGTGAACAAAGAGCGCTGCGGCCTTTGATGTGCGGCAGCGGACTGTCATGCAAATGCAGGCCGGGAGAGAGGAGCCTGCGGCCGGGGAGGAGGGGAGGAGGGGAGCCGGGGGTCAGGGTGGGAGACCCGCCGCAGACTCCGGTTCATTTCAGAGGAAAAACAGAAACTTTTATGAAATGATGCGCGGACGCGGAGAGGAGGGAGAGGAAGAGAGGCAGCGGCGGAGGGGGAGGAGGAGGGAGATAAGAGCCATAAAAAGCACCATGTGACCGCGGCGGTTTTTAACGGGAGGCTGGTGGAGGGACCGCAGAGAGGCGGAGGACAGGTGGAGGTGCGCGCAGGTACGGAGAGAGCAAAGTGGCTGCAGACAGGTGAGGCAGGCTGGATCCGCAGTATGCTGAGGGAGTCCCCTCACCCGGAAAGATGTACGTGAGCTACCTGCAGCTGGACAAGGACCCCGGCATGTACCCGCACCAGAACCCGGTGTCCCGCCACCCGGGGCTCAGCCTCAGCCCGCAGAACTTCCCGGTGCCCGGCCCGCCGCAGTACTCCGACTTCAGCGGCTACCACCACCACCACCACGGCATCACCAGCGACCCGCACCCGGGGCAGCAGGGCGGCCCGGGCGCGGGCGGCTGGAGCCCGGCCTACCCCCCTCCTCCGCCCACGCGGGATGACTGGTCGTCGCATCACTACGCGGCGGCGGCCGCGGCCGCAGCGGCCGGCGGGGCCCCCGGGGCCTCCTCCATGGCCGGCGCGGTGGGGCCCACCCTGGGATTCAGCCCCCAGGAGTTTCCCGGACAGCCGCCCGGGCTGCTCCCCGCGGCCCTCAACGCGTCGGCGGGGCAGCTGTCTCCCGGCTCCCCGCGGCGGAGGAACCCGTACGACTGGATCCGAACCTCCGCGCCGCCCAGCAACTCCAGTAAGAACCGGACCGTCCCGACAGATTAATGCTGATTACTCTGATGGTTTCCCACTGAAAGGGGAACGCATTTAATCATCTTTATGTGTGCTGCAGCTCCAACAGTCTGTTGAACATTTTAATATGAAGACAGATATGAGTGATTCTCAGATAAATCAGCCTCAGGCTGCAGTTCAACGCGTTTTCTGTGAGCTCATTTCAATTCATCACCTTTAAAAAGTTCGTTTTCTCTCCGGATAAAACATGAAATGATTATTAACCTGAGATTTCCAGAAGAGATGTGTAATTCTGCCTTTGTCTGAGCTTCAGTTTTTTATCCAGCAGCTTTATTAATGGCATTTCTGAACATATATTTGTGTTAAACTGCACAGAAACGACTTTATTCGGGTTTTACTTGAGTTTTCATTGCGTAAAAAGTGAATTTTCGGGTTTTAATTCCAACACAAGCCGCTCCATCCTGATCAGAGGGTGTAAAAGCAGTGAAATGAGCCGGTGGCTCCGGCAGCTGTCAGCTCGGTTCCCACCGCGGATCAAACGTGTTTGAAGCCGGTTTGAAGCCGTTGTGATGTAAATGCGGCTCCGCCTTTGTCCCCAACTTGTCTCTGGGCGGAGAAAACAAGAACCTACAAGATAGTTCCCACTTTGAAGAGTGAAGTGTGACTTTGTTTCAGGCTGATAAGCAGGAACAGATGAGCTGAGAGAATCTGAGGCAGAAAGCTGCTCCAGACTCATGTTTCCATCCTTCAGCTTCCTTTAATGACTCTTTTTAATGAGTTTTTCACAGGAATCTGAGTCCATTCCTGCTGAATCCCAGATTCCAGCTGCTCAGCAGTCCCTGGTTGTCTGGTTCCCCTCTTCATGATGCTCCAACATCTGCAGCAGGAGACAGATGTGGACTGCAGGCAGGCAGCCGAGCTCACACACTCTGTGTGTCTGAAGCTGCTGGAAGTCCTGCAGAATGAGGTCTGGCATCGTCCTGCTGAAATAACCACAGAAGTCACCTTGATGGCAGCATCTGTCTCTGCAGAACTCCAACATCCAGCTGTGCCTCAGTGGTACCTTCACCCAGATGAAGCCCTCCATGCCCTGGACTCTGCTGCAGCCCCAGACCATCACAGACGCTGGCTTTAAACCTTCCTCTGAGAACAGCTGGATGCTCTTTCTCAGCAGTTTTTCCCAGAAGCAGCTGAAACGTGGACTCATCTGCCCACAGAACACCTGTCCACTGTCTTTCTGTCCCTCTGAGATGAGCTGGAGTCCAGAGAACTGGGCCGTGGTTCTGCTCAGAGCTGATATATGGCTTCCTCCTGGTGTGATGCAGCTTCAGCTCACATTTCTGGATGCAGCCGTGGACTGTGTTGAGTGGAAATGCTTTTCCCAGCTCCTCCTGAGCCCATGTGGCTGTATGGATCATGGTGGCCTGACGGTTTCTCCTGCAGTGCTGCCTGAGGGCTCCGAGCTCATCCAGCAGGGCTTTCTGTCCTTGGCCTTTCCACACTGAGACTTCCCCAGACTCCCTGAATCTGTCCCCAATATCCTGCTCTGTAGATGCTGAAAGACCAAAGTTCTTTCCAGTCTGACTCTGAGGAATATTTCCTGAACTTATTGATGATTCTCTGATGGAGTTTGGCACAAAGCGGTGAGCCACGACCCATCCTTGTTGGAGAGGCTGAACCTTTGGTGGAAGCTGCTTTTACACCCAATCCTGACACCCTCACCTGTCAGCAGGTAACCTGCTGCTTGGAGAAGCTCCAGAAGCTGTTGCTGTAGATTCTATCAGTGACTTCAGATCGTTTCTCTGGACTCGTGTCTGTTGAAAAAAGGCAAAAACTTTTTAACTTTAGCTTTTTATTGCAGTTTAAAAAACTTGTTCTTTAACAGTTAAATAAAGCAGGCAGAAGTGGTCCAACATAAAGGTCCGGTCCCTGCTCAGGGGCACCAGATAAATCTGAGGGGCTGTAGATGTTTTTGACTGATTTCATCTTCAAGATGTTTCAGTTTTACTAAATCAAATGAAACTGAACAGAACCATAAATGTTTGGCCCAGATCTTCACTTTTCTTATGGAACCATAAAAAGCCTAAACGATGGCTGCTGTTCTGCCACATCTGGACCAAACAACGCCTTCCGGGTTCATAACTGAACCAGAAGTGGTAAAAGTGGCTCAGATTAGTTATTCTGGGTTATTATATTATTATTTAGTCCAAAAATGGGAGTTAAATTTAATTTGTTTTGAACAAATATGAACAGATCTGATGAAAACACTCAAAACTCTTATTTTTGCTGCTTTGTGAGAAAATATTTGATGTGTGAGAAACTAAGTGAACCCCTGATCCAGCAGCTTCAGCAGCAGTGAGCTGCAGTGATGGTTTCCTGTGGGACGTTATCAGTCTCTCTCCTGGTTCTGGGGGAATCTCGGCCCTCTTCTCTCCAGCGCTGCTTCAGCTCATTGAGGTTTGCAGCTTTGGTTTCTGCACAGCTCTCTTAAGGTCCCACCACAGCATTTCAGTCAGGCTGAGGTCTGGACTCTGACTGGACCATTGCAACACCTTGATTCTTCTCTTTTTCCCACATTCTGCTGTAGATCTGCTGCTGTGTTTGGGATCTTTGTCCTGCTGATGAGCCAGTTTCAGCCCAGCTTTAGCTGTGGGACAGATGGCCTCACATCTGACTCTAGAATACTTTGGTATCCAGAGGAGTTCATGGTGGACTCAATGACTGCAAGGTGCCCAGGTCCTGTGGCTGCAGAACCAGCCCAGATCATCAGCCCTCCACCACCGTGCTTGACAGCTGGTATGAGGTGTTTGTGCTGATATGCTGTGTTTGGTTTCCTCCAAACGTGCTGCTGTGCATTAGGACCAAACATCTCCACTTTGCTCTGGTCTGTCCAAAGGACATTGTTCCAGAAGTCTTGAGCTTTGTTCAGATGCAGCTTTGCAAACCTAAGCTGTGCTGCCATGTTCTTTTTAGAGAGAAGAGGCTTTCTCCTGCAGCCCTTCCAAACAAGCCATCCTTGTTCAGTCTTTTTCTAACTGTGCTGTCATGACCTTTAACCTTTAACATGCTAACTGAGGCCTGTAGAGTCTGAGATGTAGCTCTGGGCTTCTTCACCTTGGGGTGACCTTTAACATTTAGCATGCTAACTGAGGCCTGGAGAGTCTGAGATGTAGCTCTGGGCTTTTTCACCTTGGGGTGACCTTTAACATTTAGCATGCTAACTGAGGCCTGGAGAGTCTGAGATGTAGCTCTGGGCTTTTTCACCTTGGGGTGACCTTTAACATTTAGCATGCTAACTGAGGCCTGGAGAGTCTGAGATGTAGCTCTGGGCTTTTTCACCTTGGGGTGACCTTTAACCTTTAGCATGCTAACTGAGGCCTGTAGAGTCTGAGATGTAGCTCTGGGCTTCTTCACCTTGGGGTGACCTTTAACCTTTAACATGCTAACTGAGGCCTGTAGAGTCTGAGATGTAGCTCTGGGCTTTTTCACCTTGGGGTGACCTTTAACCTTTAACATGCTAACTGAGGCCTGTGGAGTCTGAGATGTAGCTCTGGGCTTCTTCACCTTGGGGTGACCTTTAACCTTTAACATGCTAACTGAGGCCTGTAGAGTCTGAGATGTAGCTCTGGGCTTTTTCACCTTGGGGTGACCTTTAACCTTTAACATGCTAACTGAGGCCTGTGGAGTCTGAGATGTAGCTCTGGGCTTCTTCACCTTGGGGTGACCTTTAACCTTTAACATGCTAACTGAGGCCTGTAGAGTCTGAGATGTAGCTCTGGGCTTTTTCACCTTGGGGTGACCTTTAACCTTTAGCATGCTAACTGAGGCCTGTAGAGTCTGAGATGTAGCTCTGGGCTTTTTCACCTTGGGGTGACCTTTAACCTTTAGCATGCTAACTGAGGCCTGGAGAGTCTGAGATGTAGCTCTGGGCTTTTTCACCTTGGGGTGACCTTTAACCTTTAGCATGCTAACTGAGGCCTGTAGAGTCTGAGATGTAGCTCTGGGCTTCTTCACCTTGGGGTGAACTTGCTGGGACGTCCACTCCTGGGAAGATTGACAGCTGTCCTGAATGTTTTCCACTTGTGAATAATCTTTCTCTCTGTAGAATGATGGACTCCAGATAGTCTGGAAATGGCCTTATAACCCTTCCCAGACTGATGGGCAGCAACAGCTGCTTCTCTGAGATCATTGCTGGTGTCTTTCCTCCTTGGCATCGTGTTAATGCTTCTCCCATGTTGTTGGCTCCTTTTAGTGATGTTATCCTAAACCTAAACAAGTGTTTTAGGTGCCTAACAGCCACCAAACAATAAGTGAGATAGATAGAAGATGTTATTGACTGAGTCATGAAGCTGCAGCTGTGCAGATATGACGATGGAATTTTCTGACCTCTGTGATGTTGGATTTGATAACATCACTTAGCAACATGTTTGTTTTATGCTCAGGTTGATTTTCCATTGTGAAGACAAACTACTTTGTGGAGATGGTTTTATGAGGCATGAGATAAAGCACCACACCTCTTAATGTTGGGATTAAATACACGAGTGACAGTTTGATTGATTTTTTAAACACTGTTTGACTTTTCTTTCCCATAAACAGTTCGTAAAGCCTCCTGAGCATCATATCGTCATCAAACTGTGTTAAAATCAACATAAAAATCCCACTTTTTAGATTAGAAGCCACTGTAAACTTTTAATTTGCTCATGTTTGCTGTGAACTCTCAGCTTCTCCACATCTATGTGTTGTTCTTTATAAGGAGTGATAGTTTTATTTTTTATGGCTCAAACCTTAAAAACTACTTTTCAGTTGGTTTTCCTGCGACCTTGTCATTGTTTCAGCAGTTTTAACCCCTTTACTTAAACCTCTCATCAGGACAGTCAGTTTTAGGGGCTGCAGCGACCCAACTCAACTCCACCCTTCGCCTTTTAACCCTTAAAGGACATTAATGCTAATACGACAGAGCATGTAGTAAAGAACTTGAGTAATTAGACCAAACTTACAGAAAAAGCTTGAAGAACAGTTTTCTCATCTTCAGTTTTTTGCCACTGATCCACCTTTTTGGAGGATTTCTGACCTAAATGATGGAGAAATCCACCGTAAATCTGAACCTTGAACTTACAGAGATTTTTTTCAAATGTTACGGGGTTGAGTTAATGGGAGGATTTGAACTGGCAGCGACTTTAGCCCCCAGAGTTCATGGTCCAGTGCTCTTAATGTGTCCCCTTTAAAGTGCCGACCTCGTGTCCGTAAAGTCCGTTATTCGTACGAAGTCAGACGTTTGAGTGTAAAGCTCTGATTCAGAGGCACGAGGTGTTTATTTGTCACAGTTCTTGTTTTCAGTTGTTTTATTTCCATGTTTTCTCCAGTTGAATTGTTAAAAAACCCCAAAACAGTTGTTTTATTTCCACGTTTTGTCCAGGTGAATCGTAAAAAACCCAAAACTGTTATTTTATTTCCATGTTTTGTCCAGTTGAATCGTAAAAAACCCAAAACAGTTGTTTTATTTTCATGTTTTGTCCAGTTGAATCGTAAAAAACCCAAAACAGTTGTTTTATTTCCACGTTTTGTCCAGTTGAATCGTAAAAAAACTCAAAACAGTTGTTTTATTCCCACGTTTTGTCCAGTTGAATTGTAAAAAACCCCAAACAGTTGTTTTATTACCAAGTTTTGTCCAGTTAAATCGTAAAAAACCCCAAAACAGTTGTTTTATTCCCACGTTTTGTCCAGTTGAATCGTAAAAAAACCCCAAACAGTTGTTTTATTACCATGTTTTGTCCAGTTGAATCGTAAAAAACCCCAAAACAGTTGTTTTATTTACATGTTTTGTCCAGTTGAATCGTGAAAAAAACCCCAAAACAGGTGTTTTATTTCCACGTTTTGTCCAGTTGAATCGTAAAAAAAAAAACCTAAATGCATAAACATAAACAAAACAGTTATTTTATTTCCATGTTTTGTCCAGTTGAATTGTAAAAAACCCAAAACTGTTATTTTATTTCCATGTTTTGTCCAGTTGAATCGTAAAAAACCCAAAACTGTTATTTTATTTCCATGTTTTGTCCAGTTGAATCGTAAAAAACCCAAAACAGTTGTTTTATTTTCATGTTTTGTCCAGTTGAATCGTAAAAAAACCCAAAACAGTTGTTTTATT
Source organism: Leuresthes tenuis (assembly GCF_036924035.1). Classification (NCBI taxonomy): domain Eukaryota; kingdom Metazoa; phylum Chordata; class Actinopteri; order Atheriniformes; family Atherinopsidae; genus Leuresthes; species Leuresthes tenuis. The sequence goes on along the minus strand of NW_027325375.1, from coordinate 31,228,865 downwards.
TCCACGTTTTGTCCAGTTGAAACGTAAAAAAACTCAAAACAGTTGTTTTATTTCCACGTTTTGTCCAGTCGAATCGTAAAAAACCCAAAACAGTTGTTTTATTTCCACGTTTTGTCCAGTTGAATCGTAAAAAACCCCCAAAACAGTTGCTTTATTTCCACGTTTTGTCCAGTTGAATCGTAAAAAAACTCCAAATAGTTGTTTTATTTCCATGTTTTGTCCAGTTGAATCGTAAAAAAACCCCAAACAGTTGCTTTATTTCCATGTTTTGTCCAGTTGAATCGTAAAAAACCCAAAACAGTTGTTTTATTTCCATGTTTTGTCCAGTTGAATCGTAAAAAACCCCAAAACAGTTGTTTTATTTCCATGTTTTGTCCAGTTGAATCGTAAAAAACCCAAAACAGTTGTTTTATTTCCATGTTTTGTCCAGTTGAATCGTAAAAAACCCAAAACAGTTGTTTTATTTCCATGTTTTGTCCAGTTGAATCGTAAAAAAAAAACAAAAAACACTAGTTTTATTTTCATGTTTTATCCAGTTGAATCGTAAAAAACCCAAAACAGTTGTTTTTTCCATGTTTTGTCCAGTTAAATCATAAAAATCCCCAAAACAGTTGTTTTATTTCTACGTTTTGTCCAGTTGGATCGTAAAAAACCCAAAACAGTAGTTTTATTTTCATGTTTTATCCAGTTGAATCGTAAAAAACCCAAAACAGTTGTTTTTTCCATGTTTTGTCCAGTTAAATCATAAAAATCCCCAAAACAGTTGTTTTATTTCCATGTTTTGTCCAGTACAATCGTAAAAAACCCAAAACAGTTGTTTTCTTTTCTTGTTTTGTCCAGTTGAATCATAAAAAAACCTAAATGCATAAACATAAACAAAACAGTTGTTTTATTTCTACGTTTTGTCCAGTTGAATTGTAAAAAACCCAAAACAGTTGTTTTATTTCCACGTTTTGTCCAGTACAATCGTAAAAAACCCAAAACATTTGTTTTATTTTCATGTTTTGTCCAGTTGAATCGTAAAAAAACCCTAAATGCATAAACATAAACAAAACAGTTATTTTATTTCCATGTTTTGTCCAGTTAAATCATAAAAATCCCCAAAACAGTTGTTTTATTTCCATGTTTTGTCCAGTACAATCGTAAAAAACCCAAAACATTTGTTTTATTTTCATGTTTTGTCCAGTTAAATCATAAAAAAACCCTAAATGCATAAACATAAACAAAACAGTTGTTTTATTTCCATGTTTTGTCCAGTTGAATCGTAAAAAAAACAAAACAGTTGTTTTATTTCCACGTTTTGTCCAGTTGAATCGTAAAAAACCCAAAACAGTTGTTTTGTTTCCATGTTTTGTCCAGTTGAATCGTAAAAAACCCAAAACAGTTGTTTTATTTACATGTTTTGTTCAGTTGAATCGTCCAGTTGTTTTATTTACATGTTTTGTCCAGTTGAATCGTAAAAAAAACCAAAACAGTTGTTTTATTTCCATGTTTTGTCCAGTTGAATCGTAAAAAACCCAAAATAGTTGTTTTATTTCCATGTTTTGTCCAGTTGAATCGTAAAAAAACCCCAAACAGTTGCTTTATTTCCATGTTTTGTCCAGTTGAATCGTAAAAAACCCAAAACAGTTGTTTTATTTCCATGTTTTGTCCAGTTGAATCGTAAAAAACCCCAAAACAGTTGTTTTATTTCCATGTTTTGTCCAGTTGAATCGTAAAAAACCCAAAACAGTTGTTTTATTTCCATGTTTTGTCCAGTTGAATCGTAAAAAACCCAAAACAGTTGTTTTATTTCCATGTTTTGTCCAGTTGAATCGTAAAAAAAAACAAAAAACACTAGTTTTATTTTCATGTTTTATCCAGTTGAATCGTAAAAAACCCAAAACAGTTGTTTTTTCCATGTTTTGTCCAGTTAAATCATAAAAATCCCCAAAACAGTTGTTTTATTTCTACGTTTTGTCCAGTTGGATCGTAAAAAACCCAAAACAGTAGTTTTATTTTCATGTTTTATCCAGTTGAATCGTAAAAAACCCAAAACAGTTGTTTTTTCCATGTTTTGTCCAGTTAAATCATAAAAATCCCCAAAACAGTTGTTTTATTTCCATGTTTTGTCCAGTACAGTCGTAAAAAACCCAAAACAGTTGTTTTCTTTTCTTGTTTTGTCCAGTTGAATCATAAAAAAACCTAAATGCATAAACATAAACAAAACAGTTGTTTTATTTCTACGTTTTGTCCAGTTGAATTGTAAAAAACCCAAAACAGTTGTTTTATTTCCACGTTTTGTCCAGTACAATCGTAAAAAACCCAAAACATTTGTTTTATTTTCATGTTTTGTCCAGTTGAATCGTAAAAAAACCCTAAATGCATAAACATAAACAAAACAGTTATTTTATTTCCATGTTTTGTCCAGTTAAATCATAAAAATCCCCAAAACAGTTGTTTTATTTCCATGTTTTGTCCAGTACAATCGTAAAAAACCCAAAACATTTGTTTTATTTTCATGTTTTGTCCAGTTAAATCATAAAAAAACCCTAAATGCATAAACATAAACAAAACAGTTGTTTTATTTCCATGTTTTGTCCAGTTGAATCGTAAAAAAAACAAAACAGTTGTTTTATTTCCACGTTTTGTCCAGTTGAATCGTAAAAAACCCAAAACAGTTGTTTTGTTTCCATGTTTTGTCCAGTTGAATCGTAAAAAACCCAAAACAGTTGTTTTATTTACATGTTTTGTTCAGTTGAATCGTCCAGTTGTTTTATTTACATGTTTTGTCCAGTTGAATCGTAAAAAAAACCAAAACAGTTGTTTTATTTCCATGTTTTGTCCAGTTGAATCGTAAAAAACCCAAAATAGTTGTTTTATTTCCATGTTTTGTCCAGTTGAATCGTAAAAAACCCAAAACAGTTGTTTTATTTCCACGTTTTGTCCAGTTGAATCGTAAAAAAACCCAAACAGTTGTTTTATTTTCATGTTTTGTCCAGTTGAATCGTAAAAACCCCAAAACAGTTGTTTTATTTTCATGTTTTGTCCAGTTGAATCGTAAAAAACCCAAAACAGTTGTTTTATTTCCACGTTTTGTCCAGTTGGATCGTAAAAAACCCAAAACAGTAGTTTTATTTTCATGTTTTATCCAGTTGAATCGTAAAAAACCCAAAACAGTTGTTTTTTCCATGTTTTGTCCAGTTAAATCATAAAAATCCCCAAAACAGTTGTTTTATTTCCATGTTTTGTCCAGTACAATCGTAAAAAACCCAAAACAGTTGTTTTCTTTTCTTGTTTTGTCCAGTTGAATCATAAAAAAACCTAAATGCATAAACATAAACAAAACAGTTGTTTTATTTCTACGTTTTGTCCAGTTGAATTGTAAAAAACCCAAAACAGTTGTTTTATTTCCACGTTTTGTCCAGTACAATCGTAAAAAACCCAAAACATTTGTTTTATTTTCATGTTTTGTCCAGTTGAATCGTAAAAAAACCCTAAATGCATAAACATAAACAAAACAGTTATTTTATTTCCATGTTTTGTCCAGTTAAATCATAAAAATCCCCAAAACAGTTGTTTTATTTCCATGTTTTGTCCAGTACAATCGTAAAAAACCCAAAACATTTGTTTTATTTTCATGTTTTGTCCAGTTAAATCATAAAAAAAACCCTAAATGCATAAACATAAACAAAACAGTTGTTTTATTTCCATGTTTTGTCCAGTTGAATCGTAAAAAAAACAAAACAGTTGTTTTATTTCCACGTTTTGTCCAGTTGAATCGTAAAAAACCCAAAACAGTTGTTTTGTTTCCATGTTTTGTCCAGTTGAATCGTAAAAAACCCAAAACAGTTGTTTTATTTACATGTTTTGTTCAGTTGAATCGTCCAGTTGTTTTATTTACATGTTTTGTCCAGTTGAATCGTAAAAAAAACCAAAACAGTTGTTTTATTTCCATGTTTTGTCCAGTTGAATCGTAAAAAACCCAAAATAGTTGTTTTATTTCCATGTTTTGTCCAGTTGAATCGTAAAAAAACCCCAAACAGTTGCTTTATTTCCATGTTTTGTCCAGTTGAATCGTAAAAAACCCAAAACAGTTGTTTTATTTCCATGTTTTGTCCAGTTGAATCGTAAAAAACCCCAAAACAGTTGTTTTATTTCCATGTTTTGTCCAGTTGAATCGTAAAAAACCCAAAACAGTTGTTTTATTTCCATGTTTTGTCCAGTTGAATCGTAAAAAACCCAAAACAGTTGTTTTATTTCCATGTTTTGTCCAGTTGAATCGTAAAAAAAAACAAAAAAACACTAGTTTTATTTTCATGTTTTATCCAGTTGAATCGTAAAAAACCCAAAACAGTTGTTTTTTCCATGTTTTGTCCAGTTAAATCATAAAAATCCCCAAAACAGTTGTTTTATTTCTACGTTTTGTCCAGTTGGATCGTAAAAAACCCAAAACAGTAGTTTTATTTTCATGTTTTATCCAGTTGAATCGTAAAAAACCCAAAACAGTTGTTTTTTCCATGTTTTGTCCAGTTAAATCATAAAAATCCCCAAAACAGTTGTTTTATTTCCATGTTTTGTCCAGTACAGTCGTAAAAAACCCAAAACAGTTGTTTTCTTTTCTTGTTTTGTCCAGTTGAATCATAAAAAAACCTAAATGCATAAACATAAACAAAACAGTTGTTTTATTTCTACGTTTTGTCCAGTTGAATTGTAAAAAACCCAAAACAGTTGTTTTATTTCCACGTTTTGTCCAGTACAATCGTAAAAAACCCAAAACATTTGTTTTATTTTCATGTTTTGTCCAGTTGAATCGTAAAAAAACCCTAAATGCATAAACATAAACAAAACAGTTATTTTATTTCCATGTTTTGTCCAGTACAATCGTAAAAAACCCAAAACATTTGTTTTATTTTCATGTTTTGTCCAGTTAAATCATAAAAAAACCCTAAATGCATAAACATAAACAAAACAGTTGTTTTATTTCCATGTTTTGTCCAGTTGAATCGTAAAAAAAACAAAACAGTTGTTTTATTTCCACGTTTTGTCCAGTTGAATCGTAAAAAACCCAAAACAGTTGTTTTGTTTCCATGTTTTGTCCAGTTGAATCGTAAAAAACCCAAAACAGTTGTTTTATTTACATGTTTTGTTCAGTTGAATCGTCCAGTTGTTTTATTTACATGTTTTGTCCAGTTGAATCGTAAAAAAAACCAAAACAGTTGTTTTATTTCCATGTTTTGTCCAGTTGAATCGTAAAAAACCCAAAATAGTTGTTTTATTTCCATGTTTTGTCCAGTTGAATCGTAAAAAACCCAAAACAGTTGTTTTATTTCCACGTTTTGTCCAGTTGAATCGTAAAAAAACCCAAACAGTTGTTTTATTTTCATGTTTTGTCCAGTTGAATCGTAAAAACCCCAAAACAGTTGTTTTATTTTCATGTTTTGTCCAGTTGAATCGTAAAAAACCCAAAACAGTTGTTTTATTTCCACGTTTTGTCCAGTTGGATCGTAAAAAACCCAAAACAGTAGTTTTATTTTCATGTTTTATCCAGTTGAATCGTAAAAAACCCAAAACAGTTGTTTTTTCCATGTTTTGTCCAGTTAAATCATAAAAATCCCCAAAACAGTTGTTTTATTTCCATGTTTTGTCCAGTACAATCGTAAAAAACCCAAAACAGTTGTTTTCTTTTCTTGTTTTGTCCAGTTGAATCATAAAAAAACCTAAATGCATAAACATAAACAAAACAGTTGTTTTATTTCTACGTTTTGTCCAGTTGAATTGTAAAAAACCCAAAACAGTTGTTTTATTTCCACGTTTTGTCCAGTACAATCGTAAAAAACCCAAAACATTTGTTTTATTTTCATGTTTTGTCCAGTTTAATCGTAAAAAAACCCTAAATGCATAAACATAAACAAAACAGTTATTTTATTTCCATGTTTTGTCCAGTTAAATCATAAAAATCCCCAAAACAGTTGTTTTATTTCCATGTTTTGTCCAGTACAATCGTAAAAAACCCAAAACATTTGTTTTATTTTCATGTTTTGTCCAGTTGAATCATAAAAAAACCCTAAATGCATAAACATAAACAAAACAGTTGTTTTATTTCCATGTTTTGTCCAGTTGAATCGTAAAAAAAACAAAACAGTTGTTTTATTTCCACGTTTTGTCCAGTTGAATCGTAAAAAACCCAAAACAGTTGTTTTGTTTCCATGTTTTGTCCAGTTGAATCGTAAAAAAACCAAAACAGTTGTTTAATTTACATGTTTTGTTCAGTTGAATCGTCCAGTTGTTTTATTTACATGTTTTGTCCAGTTGAATCGTAAAAAAAACCAAAACAGTTGTTTTATTTCCATGTTTTGTCCAGTTGAATCGTAAAAAACCCAAAACAGTTGTTTTATTTCCACGTTTTGTCCAGTTGAATCGTAAAAAAACCCAAACAGTTGTTTTATTTTCATGTTTTGTCCAGTTGAATCGTAAAAACCCCAAAACAGTTGTTTTATTTTCATGTTTTGTCCAGTTGAATCGTAAAAAACCCAAAACAGTTGTTTTATTTCCACGTTTTGTCCAGTTGAATCGTAAAAAAACCCAAACAGTTGTTTTATTTTCATGTTTTGTCCAGTTGAATCGTAAAAACCCCAAAACAGTTGTTTTATTTTCATGTTTTGTCCAGTTGAATCGTAAAAAACCCCAAAACAGTTGTTTTATTTTCATGTTTTGTCCAGTTGAATCGTAAAAAAAACCAAAACAGTTGTTTTAGTCTCAGATTTGACTCAGTCTGGATCTCAGAGGACAGACTGAAGAGCTTATTGATTTACGCTCCTTCACCAGCGCCCGTTTTTCCAGGCTTTTTATCTGCCGATGGAGATCAAACTGTTGGTTTTAACTTTGTGACAAACGGAGCAGAAGCTCGGACAGTTCGGACAGATGTTCCCCTGAAACTAAAATGTTTGAGTTTGGACTCGCCCTGGTGACCGATTAGAGCGCAGACGGAGGGAGTGTTTAAAGAAGAGGGACACGTCACTTATTGAACTGTTGTGTGTTCAGAGTTAATGTTGAATCAGAGCGCGTTAAAGAGAGCTGAAGCTCCTTTAATTACCTCAAACACTCACAAGCTGTTTTCACACATTTACAAACACAGACTGCACGGAAAAGCAAGAATGTGTGCACGAGGAAGCCGTGAAAATGCCAAAATGAGCCGACACAGCACAGACAGATGAAGACATTCGTGTTTTACTGTCTGTATCAGAGCGATCTCTTCCTTTTGCTTTCAGCCTGCATCTGAACACCCTGAACAGTTCATTCAAATAATCTTAATTTTCCAGAGTAGAATGCAGGAGAAAACATGTATTTCTGGAAACCACCACTATGTTTCATCCCAGTGTTTCTTGAGCCCGTTTCAAATATCAGTTGCACCATATTGGCTCAGAAAAGATGACTTTGTAACCCAGCTCTGCTCCTCTATGGTTAAAGACACCAAACCAGTGGCGAGGAATCAGCTGAGTGACGGCAGCCTTGTTGGTGCTTTGCTGTGTTTCGCCTCTGTTCCGAACAGCCTTGGCGGCTCTGAGGCGTCACATCGACCTCGACCACCCGGTTTCGCCTCAGTATTTCCCACAAGATACGAAGACAAATCAGTCCTGGTTTAAACATCTTTGTGAAAAGGGAGGTGTCACATCCAAATGCTTTGTTGTATTCAGAGACAGTCAGAACGGTTATATGAGCGCCATCGGATCGGATTAAAGGCTAAATTACAATAAGAGTTATTCAGCTCATGTAGACGCCTTAGTCTGACTAAGAATTGGACCGGATCGGATTAAGACCCGAGATAACTCGACAGTGGATCGGATCGAGTGTTCTGCGCATGCTCCAGGTTTTTTCCGTCACCCGGAAGTGGAAGGAGACGATATTCCTGTTGCTGTCGTTAGAAAGAAAGAAACAAGGCGATGGAGAATGCGCCGTTGTGCATCGTCTGTGCCATAACCAGCTCATCCCAGATGGAGAGGGACGCAGCTTCATCTCGCTCTGCGTTCGCCATCTTTCTGAATGCCTGAGTTTGTTGTTGTTGGTGGTGAAGACGCCAACAGGAAGTGGCTCTATTAGCGATAGCTGAAATGGGGACAGCGCCACCTATGGTACCGGGGTATGACCTGCTTTGTGCCAGTGATTCCATTCATTCACCGCCATATATCCAAGGATAATTACCCTCAGATAAGAACCCAACTGTAGCTGTAATCCAGTTAATCTCATCCTCTATACCAGGGATGTCAAACTCCGGTCCTCGAGGGCCTTTGTCCTGCAGGTTTTAGATGTTTCCTGCTCCAACACCTGATTGAGATCAATGCCTCATTAGCTGGTTTGTGCAGAATGTAACAATCTTTTGAAGAGATTCATTGAATCTGAATCAGGTGTAGACCCACTGACTGAGGCTGAAAACACTTCTCTAACCTAAACTCTTTAGGTGGCTGAGAGGAACACTGTGTTCACGTTTGATGTCATTCTGTCTTTGGTTAAAGAACCTTTAGTTTCATTAAATATTTGGAGTTTAAAACACATTAAAACGCTTCGTTGCTTGAAATTTACTGCTACGCATTACATGGACCAATATTCTGAGTTATGGAGAATTGCGACACCCGATTACAGACTTTGGAGATGCACGACCAACTGAAATAGCACCAAAGTGCTGGTTTGGGTCAAGATGTCAGCGGAAACCATGATTTATGTCTAAAAGCCTGCATGTGCTCACTGCCAAAGTGTTTGGTGAGAACAATGTGGACAGATATGTTGAGGGGATATTCGCCACTATTGATGCCTCCAAACTGCTTCATTGCTTCAATAGATGGACCGATAAAATGCACATGGATAGCTTTAATGTTTAATGTTTAATGTTGTGAATATGAACACGTGAAGATGTTTAAAAAGACTTTGTGGATTGTTAAGAATGATGTTTGTTCCAACGTGGAGTTACATTTGAGGATGACTGTGATGTGATTTATGTAAAACAGACAACAATAAGAGATCCAAAATGATTGGAAACATAGAAAAAATGAGCACAAAGAAAAACAAAAGATCACGAAAAACCAGAAAATTACGTAATTAAATCAGTCAAATGGGTCTCGGTGCTCTGTGCTCCAAAGTTTCATCTTTCTGCATCCTTAAAACAGGGATGTGTGAGTCTATATTGTTACAGCTGAATTCCTTCTTCTCCTGTCAGAGACTGAGAATCTGCCCAATTAAGACCAACTTAAAGCATTTCCAGACTGTCGCTCTGCTCTGATGAAATCCTGATTTTTTTTTAACTGCAGCCTCTGACAAAATCAGCAGTCAGGGAACTGAAAGACAGCGTCTCACGGCCCTGAATTCAGCTGTCCTGACATGTCCTGACGCCTCCCACAGAGCAGGAGAGAGGCAGCAGATGTCTGGAGGCAGACTTTTCTCCTCTTTTGCATGGAAACTTGGACAGTCGTCCAGTTCAATGGATTAAATGTGTCTATACAAGTTAATTTGATGAGTTTTTAAGTCAATTTATTGACGGTTTTAAGCTTTGAAAGCCACAGTACAGGAAGAACACTGTGGAATAAAAGTGATGCCAAAGCTTAATGTTTTACTGAACTTTTGAACAGCTCATTTTGTTTCACTTCGGACATTGTGACGGAGCAGTTTTCACAGCAGCACATGAGCTCATAAATGAATAAAAGCTGATAAGCATTCAGTTTATGCAAATGCAGCCGCGGCAGGTGGTGTATTTGAATACAGGGTTTACGGTGAGAACACTCAGCTCCATCCGACGCGCTCTGGCAGCGCAGCTTTACAACATATAAAAGAAAAACTCACAACTTCATTCACATTTTTACATACTAACAGCGGGTGTGATTTTGTGCAGCTGAAGCAGAATCATTTCAGCGTCAGACTCGCTCTGAGGCCTCAGAATGACACTAAAACGGATTAAATAAAAGGGACTTTATTGCAGTTTATGTATTAAAGTGTTGTAGATCGATAACTAAACTGCTTGTAATGTAGTTACAGTTCATATCAGCTCCAACTTTTATCTTTAAAGTCTTTTTCTGTCTTTTCCAGACGGGAAGACTCGGACTAAAGACAAGTATCGAGTGGTTTACACCGACCACCAGAGGCTGGAGCTGGAGAAGGAGTTTCACTACAGCAAATATATCACCATCCGGAGGAAGGCGGAGCTCGCCACGGCGCTCAGCCTGTCAGAAAGACAGGTACAGCCGCTCAAATGAGGTTTTATCAGTGAAAAGTCTGGTTTTCTTAAAAGTAAAAGGTCTTCGGATTGCTCAGAATTCATTTTCAGGAGCAAATTCTTTATGTTTTTACTTATAAGCATTAATTTGTATAACTTTGAATAGCATATTAGAGTTTATTTATTTACAAAAATTCAATTAGATTCAATTCACTTTATTTATAAATCTCACTGCATACAGTCCAGTTCACTGCAATACAATCATAATCCAAACTAATTAAAGTCATTAAATTCCAAATGAGTTCATTTCATCTGAAGCCAATTAGAAAAAGGAAACCAACAGATTGCATCAAAACTTCTCAATTCAATCCCCCTTTAACATGCATCTTCTTTTTGCAGGTTTCTCTCGATATTCATTAAAAATTTGTCAGTAAAAACAGAATTTTGTAAAGTGAAATTAAAGATGAGAAATACAAGAAGCTGTCACATTATATCTTGTGTCAGTTGTGCAGAAAATACACATTTTGTTGACTATGTTAAATAACAAGTGTTACTATGGAAACATCTCCAAAAAGAGGTTAGCTAGCTAAGGAAACCAACAGATTGCATCAATTCAATCCCCCTCTCAGATTAATCTTCTTTTTGCAGGTTTCTCTCGATATTCATTAAAGATTTGTCAGTAAAAACAGAATTTTGAAAACTTAATTTGACTTGATTTCGGAGTGAAATTAAAGATGAGAAATACAAGAATTACATTCTTATTATATAATCATATTATATCTTGTGTCAGTTGTGCAGAAAATACACATTTTGCTTCCATGTTAAGTAACAAAAGTGTTACTATGGAAACGTCTCCAAAAAGACGTTAGCTAGCGAAGGAAACCAACAGATTGCATCAAAACTTTGCAATCTGCACTATATGTTTGGTCAAAGTTGGATTAAAAACCTCGTCACGCAGCTAGCTGCTCATGTTTTGACGCAAATGTTTGTCAGAGAAGTAAATGTTTGGTTTTCTGATATAAATCCGACTTTTCCAGGTGAAAATCTGGTTCCAGAACCGACGAGCGAAGGAGCGCAAAATCAACAAGAAGAAGCTCCAGCAGCCGGCTTCCTCCACGACCACGCCCACTCCCCCCACGGGCAGCAACGGCAGCGGCGGCGGTCTCCACGGTAACGGCAGCAGCAGTGTTGCGATGGTGACGAGCAGCAGCGGCAACAACGGGCTGGTGTCTCCATCTTCTTTGGCTTTGAACATCAAAGAGGAATACTGAGCGGGGAAGAAGACGACGCTTCACTGGACATCTGCTGATGTTGGGGATTCGGACTTAAAATCCTCCTCGACAAACTGAAACGTTTCACATTTTGAATATTTCCACCTTTTTAAAGCTGAAGCTCATCAAAAAAATTAGAAAATACCAACAGGTGACGCTGCCAGGAGCCCCCCCCCCAGCCAGCCGAAAGACCTCTAAAACACTTTGGAAAAAGCAGCTATCACATCATGATCCAACAGACCACAAACTCACAATGTTCCTCCAACTCACTTTATCTTATATTCCTCCAGAGTTTTTATACGTGCCTCAGCTGACAGGTTTGATTCAGGGTAATTTTTTAGCTTTAAAACTACCAAAAAAGGTAGTTATTTTCAGGTAAATCCAGTCTCCACGAGTTTATCTTCAGGTAATCTTTTCTCAACTGTAACTTAAAGTTAAAAAGTCAGAAAGTCTCTCGTAGTGTTCAAGCTGTGGCCACAAATAAGTGCTAAAACTCAAGAATGTGACTGCAGTGAAGTGGTGGTCAGCAGGTGGTCTCCACAGAGTTCTTCCACTTTCTCCGAAATGCCCAACGTTACTGAACTTAGAAACCTGTCCGAGATGATGTCCTGATCATGATCAAAGTGTTTCATGAGTAAAAGGCAACAATCAACTCATCTGTGAGAAGCTAAAATTAACCAAAGCCTCATTTATTTATCCTCCCGGCTCATAGTACGTTGAAGCTCTGCTCTCTACTTTTTCTTCTGACTGATTTTATCGCTGAGTTCAATATTCTCATGACATCGTCTCCTTAAACTGGATCCATGTCTGGACTTCTAGTCTTTCAATCCAAACTGGATGTCCTTAGTTAGGGCCCGACTCTGTGAGCCTGTTGGTCCTTTTAGTCGTCAGTCATCTGATTAAGGAGTGAAATGAAGGATGCCAAACAGAAGAAGCCATCATATCATTACATCTTGCATCAGTTAGACAGAAAACACTCACCTTTTGCTGACTTATTAAACAACATAGAAGTCTTTGCTTCTCCAGTGAAGGGAATCTGAAGCCATCTTTTGAAAAGCCACAAAAAAGAAACATAAATCGGACTCATTTGATATGTCTGAAGTGAATTAACCGAGCTTCCTATCTACTGTAATTCAGTAGAAGAAGTAGTTGTCCTAACAGGAAACAAACCTGTTTAAAACAGGATAAAACAACAACTGTGGTGGACATCCACAAGAGGAAACTAGAGAAGCTCTTCCTCTGGAATTAGTTAAATCTCTGGGAATATCTGAGATGTTATATCATATTTGGGAAGTCTCTGAGTTTATTGTTTTATTTCTATTCCCTCCGACGTGCATCAAAACAGGCAAAAACACATGAATCTTATAAGCTTCTTTGACTGTTAACATTCACCTTTTCTTATTCACATCTGCTTGACATCTCTGTGAAGAAGTTCCAGATTTCTGGCTGAAATTCACCTCGGAGGTGATGTTTTTATTTCCAAATGCTTCCTTTACTGTCATCTTTTTACCCAAAGATCTATTTATTCCTTTATTTTGATGGAATGTCAACTCTGGACATAAGGACTGAAAACAATAACAAAGACTTGAGGAACCACTGGCCTCTAAAATAACTTTTATTAAGTGTTTTGGTGTCTTTGGGCCCTGTGACTGCTGGATGGACTATGGAAGATGGAGGAAGGGATGGTCTCTACTTTAGGTGTTGAGATCAAATCAATCCACTGATAATGTTTTATTATAAGGCAACCGGCTGGATTAACTTCAAGAAATACGATGTGATTTACCAAATTTTCAATATTCGATCAGTCCATTTGACCCATCTGCTTTGATCTTCTGCCATCATTTACAGGATGGAACAGGTTTAACTCAACACCTGAATACAGGCTGCAGTTAGCATAGCATAGGCCCTGTTTCTTCAGTTCACTCAGGACTTTCCTCAGGTCAGAGAAGAGATACAATCAGTGTGTTTACATGCATTGACGTAACCAAAGTTTTGGATTTAAATCTATGCAACTAAAATTACCAACAAGTTCACTGATTAAAATGTCCAAAAATGTTCACCAGATGCACATGTTGCTGGTTGGGTTTAGGCAATGACTCCTTTAGGGTTAGTAAATGCTCATCGTTTGGGTTAAAATACGTTCTTCCTGCTACGCCACTGTCGCCTTAATGGACGCCATTTTGACACTTCAAACGCAGTTCTGGTCCCGGCCATCAGTGTTCACCCTCTTTAAACAGAATTATAGATCGTTTTTTCCCATCAGGTAATTTCTGGGAACATGACAATCTAAAAATATAAGCAGGGATCTTCTTTCTTGCACTGCTGACGTTCATAAATAGATTCATTCAATGTGATGTATGACTTAAACTGAAATGAACATAAAGTCACCTCCAGAAGTTTAAGGAAGTCGCTCACTGTTTTGACTGTTTTTGGGCTGCACGTAACCATAAATGTCATTGTTTATTGTTTCCTTGACCAATTGATGTGTTTTTAGAGTGTCAGAAGAGTACATTTCTTTTATAACACCCAAGAACCCAAAAATATTCAGTTTAGTTTCAATCTGTGGCAAAAAAAGAGTTGAGAAGGTGACATAATGACCAGATCAGCCCTGATCAACTTATCAGTCAACAGGCCTCCTGTAACAATAAGAATAAATAAAAACAGAAATTAATGTTTTTATCACTTGTTTTCCAGCATCAGATAAAGTTGATCCAGATTTACAGAAACCTTTTTACTTCAGTGTGTTTAAACTGAATTCAGAAGCTGGACAAAATGTATTTTTCACTTTATTCTCGGCAGGCGTCTGCTCCACATTCAGTAAATTTCCTGTAAATTTTGTGATCTTATGAGACTTTTATCATGTGTATATTTGAAATGTAATTTGTATTAAAAACAAAAAAGCTTTATTGTGACACTGTCTGCTGATTTTTTTTACTGATTAATTTAGTTTTTATTATTTTATTATTTATATATTATTTATATATTTTATTATTATGTAAATATTTTATATTTTACTGTGTATCAGTATTTATCTGCTGTGGTGTGATGATCACATGTGACTCGCCCACAATTATTGTGGATTTTTACACCATCACATCTTTAACAGCTTTTTATTAGGGCTGCGCAAATATTAAATTCTTTAATCGCGATTAATCGCATGATTTCCTGTGATTAATCACGATTAATCGCATTGTTATACGCAAAATCCAATCATGGATTCAAAAGCAGCATATAACGCACTTATGTTGGAACTGCACAGGCATATGATCGAAGTACTCCGGTGATAAGACAAGTCAACGTTGCAGTGCTTACAAATATTTTTGTAATAATATTTTTGTCGAGTGTCTGGAAGAACTTTGAAATGAAAATGTAAAAGTTCTGTAACCATCTCCATGTTTGTTTAGCCCGCTCCGTCCGCCATTGTTTTCTTTTCAGAGTGTTTCCTGTGAGCAGGAAGCAACATACAAGGCTCTCTCACGATGGACTTTTTCAAAATAAAAGCCGATGAGCAACAGATGTCTACAATAATAATAATAACAAATAATAAAAACTGCATTAATGGGAGACAAATAATTTTCGACGATAATGAATTAATTAGTTAACGCAAAAATAACACGTTAATGTGCCCAGCCCTACTTTGGTTATATGAAAAAACAATCAAGGCTCAAAAGCCTGCTTAACATTTTAAAGCAAAGAAATTATTCCTCAAATAACTCGATTACAATAACTCCTTGATAGAAATCATTGGCTTCGATGCTTCCTTTAATGCTACGTTTGTAGTAGCTTGATGAAAACCGGAGAAAACAATGAGAAGCAAAATCCGAGTAAAAATGTCTAAAGTTTGGGAGCATTTCAAAGAAAAGAAAAGAAAAAATACTGTACAGTGTGTCCATTATAGAAGCTAATTAGCTTAGCACGATAGCACAACATCAAAGCAGACGTCTCAGCAGAAAGCAGCCAGTTCACATATCTAGTCCATAAAGTGAAAGAAATACAGGGGAACATTTCACTTTGGCATTTTAATTGAAATCAGTCGGCTTGTTAGCTGAGAAGGACACTAGCAGAGAACAGAAGGAAGCTGGTAGAGAACAGAAGGATGCTAGCAGAGAACAGAAGGACGCTAGCAGAGAACAGAAGGACGCTAGCGGAGAACAGAAGGAAGCTAGCGGAGAACAGAAGGACGCTAGCGGAGAACAGAAGGAAGCTAGCGGAGAACAGAAGGACGCTAGCGGAGAACAGAAGGAAGCTAACAGAGGACAGAAGGAAGCTAGCAGAGAACAGAAGAATGCTAGTGGAGAACAGAAGGAAGCTAGCGGAGAACAGAAGGAAGCTAGCGGAGAACAGAAGGACGCTAGCAGAGAACAGAAGGAAGCTAGCAGAGAACACAAAGAAGCTATCAGAGAACACAAGGAAGTTGAGGCAACTTGTGTTTATCGTGTTGGACTGATAGCGGCTAATTTCTGTTGAAATGTCACCAGAACTCCCCGTTAGCACAAGCACACCATCATATTGTCCTTAATGTGTCCATCTGAGCAGCTTCAGCCTGTTAATGTGAGCTAATATTCTGAGTCACATCAAAGTCCAACCAGAATAAAAACAGCTCATTTTATCAGACCGTGTTATATCTGTAACATCAGAGGCTGCTGGTTAAGCTGTTAACTGCTGTTATTCACAGTTATTCACTGTGTTGTCTGATTACAGACAATAAAACAGGAAATAAGAGGCTTTGTTAGGATTTCAGCTGCATTAAAATGTACAGCAGTTGAGACGAAGTTCAATAAATTGTTGGATTTTCTGGAAAAGTAACCAATCAGTTACTTTTGGTTCATTTTAAGAAATGTTAGTTTTTATTGCATTTAAATAAGGGAAAAGTATTTCTCATCCGATAACTCGATTAATCAATGGAATAATCGATGACCTAAATTATTTTCTGCTTTCTTTGATGGAACTTTTTGCTCCATGACCTTGCGTTTGAGGCAGCGGTCCTTTCAGATTCCTTCTCGTTGTAATCAGGTCACCGGCGTTGCTTTATAGGAGGTGTGAAGGCTAAAGTCAGGGCACATTTACATGAGGCGTAAACTGACTGCAGGCGAGTGTCATATACAGGAAACCTCCTGCTCAGAGTGTCAGGAATGCCATTAGCTACATACCTGCATATAAATCCACACAGCTCGTAGGTAAGCTGCTTCACACGTCTCAGAATAACAAAAATATCAACAACAACAGCAGAAATCTATTGTCTTCGGTTTCCTCACGCTGAGGATTTTACAGCTTAGAACAAATAAAACACCATCAACACTTTAGAAATCACCTTTCAGTTTATTCTTCTTTCTTTAATCAACCTTTTCTTACTAACAACACAAACACTCATGCACAACCACATGTACATATGTATTTGCTAACTGATGCATCGGTTGAGGTGTGGTGTCCAAAGGGCAAAGAGGAACACTGGGCAAACAGAGCGCAGTATCCTGCTATCTGCTATGGTGTGTGTTCATGAGTCCACACTGAGACCTTTGTCCTTCTGGGCCCACTTAGCCTCAACAACAGCCCTATCTTAACGCTGATAGAGACTATCTGCAGTGTGTGTGCGTTTGTGTCAGTTGACCATGGTGACGGGCGAAGAGCCATCTTGAACTTGAGGCCTTCAGGAGACAACGACCGAATCCTCTAAGTTCACAAAATGAAACAGAAAACATCACAAAGATGCAACTTCCTCCACACAAGTGTAAGTTAAACTCTGTAAATATGGGTATTATCTAATGAAGTATCATTATTTTTTGTAAGACTTAGGCAAAGCTTTAGATAAAATAAAAGTGGGCCGAGGATTGAGCCTTGAGGATCATCATCATGTTTAAAACATGCAGGACAATAAACTGTAGTCCATAAAAGGCTATTATACTTTAGTAAAGTATGAAAACAGAGAAGGTTTATCAGGGACATGTCGACAACACCTTTCACTCATAATCCTGCAGAGGAAGAAGACAAACTAAGACAATGAAGGCCCCAGTATGGTTGCCGCGACGACGTCACGGCCATAATGGCGCGAGTCGAGGTGCCAGTAGCTGCTACGTGAAGGTTACCGCTAACTACTCTACAAGGACAAAAGTGGAGCAGAAAAACATCAGCCTCCATCAGTTAGAGTTTAGAGCAGCTCTGTCATCGGTGATCCTCACCTCTGCTTATATAACAGCTGATGAGCTGAAATATGAAATATCAACAGGTGTGTCATCACCATTATAGTCTGATATAGTCCTTAGAATGTTGTTATTGGACTTTTAAGTGTGTCGTGTTTCCTTTTCTTTCTTTGTTTGTTATGAAATAGCTTCAATGGGAATTATTGTTGCCTTTCAGGCTGCAATAATAATAATAATAAATCGGTTTTACTTGCTGTTTCAGTGCACTTACTTACTTACTTACTTACTTACTTACTTACTTCCTCGCTGAGCCTGTTTTTGAATTGGTCCGGTTTGTTATTTTCATGGCGGAAATACATCATTTTGACAACCATGAGCGACGCATCAACTATAAAACAAGCTTAAAGTTGAAGCATTATTGTAATATTGTTGCAGCAGGTCCTGAATGACAGATTTTCTAAATTAAATGTAAACATTTGAACAAAAAGTTTCCCATTTTTGTTCTGCCTTCAAAGCTGCACCAACGACAGAATCTCTTTACTTCCCACGAGCTAATTAGGTGAACTACTTCTACTTTAAAGGTTGCAAAAATAAAAATGAATTGAATTAATCTTTATTCTAAAATTTAGAGCTAAGTAAGAAGTTAGTTATCTCTAAACAATGATGTTATACAAAACAATAGTCTGTCATGAAGTCAGCACCTTTAAGTTGAATGTTGGCGGCTAATCAAAGGTCAACAGAGCAAGAGTTTGGTTTGGACGATCAAAATCAGGAACATCCTGTCTCAGAGTGATGCAGAGAAACTGTAATTCTTTATTATTGGGCTGTCCCACATATTCTCTGAAAAGCCTCCAGCTGATCCAAAACCCTGCAGCCAGAGTTCTGATGAGATCTAACAGCAGAGATCATGTTTCTCCAGTTTTAGCTTCTCTTCATTGGCTCCCTGTTAGATTCAGGATAGAATTTAAGGTTCTTCTCCTCACATATAAAGCTCTTAATGACCGAGCTCCATCATATCTTAAAGATCTCACAGTTGGATATTTCCCCAACAGAGCACTTTGCTCTCAGGCTGCAGGTTTCCTTGTGGTTCCCAGAGTTTCTAAAAGCAGAATGGGAGGCAGAGCCTTCAGTTATCAGGCCCCTAAAAGCAGAATGAGAGGCAGAGCCTTCAGTTATCAGGCCCCTAAAAGCAGAATGGGAGGCAGAGCCTTCAGTTATCAGGCCCCTAAAAGCAGAATGGGAGGCAGAGCCTTCAGTTATCAGGCCCCTAAAAGCAGAATGGGAGGCAGAGCCTTCAGTTATCAGGCCCCTAAAAGCAGAATGGGAGGCAGAGCCTTCAGTTATCAGGCCCCTAAAAGCAGAATGGGAGGCAGAGCCTTCAGTTATCAGGCCCCTAAAAGCAGAATGGGAGGCAGAGCCTTCAGTTATCAGGCCCCTAAAAGCAGAATGGGAGGCAGAGCCTTCAGTTATCAGGCCCCTAAAAGCAGAATGGGAGGCAGAGCCTTCAGTTATCAGGCCCCTAAAAGCAGAACGGGAGGCAGAGCCTTCAGTTATCAGGCCCCTAAAAGCAGAATGGGAGGCAGAGCCTTCAGTTATCAGGCCCCTAAAAGCAGAATGGGAGGCAGAGCCTTCAGTTATCAGGCCCCTAAAAGCAGAATGGGAGGCAGAGCCTTCAGTTATCAGGCCCCTAAAAGCAGAATGGGAGGCAGAGCCTTCAGTTATCAGGCCCCTAAAAGCAGAATGGGAGGCAGAGCCTTCAGTTATCAGGCCCCTAAAAGCAGAATGGGAGGCAGAGCCTTCAGTTATCAGGCCCCTCTCTGTGGAACCAGCTGCCAGTTTGGCTTCAGGAAGCAGACACCCTCTCTACCTTTAAGATCAGGCTGAAACTTTCCTTTCTGATAAAGCTTACAGTTAGGGATGGCTCAGGTGAGCCTGAAACATCCCATAGTTCTGCTGCTATAGGCCCAGCCTGCTGGGGGAGCTCCCATGATGCACCTCTCCTCCCTCCATGTACAGATGACATCATTGCTGTCATTAACTTGTGTTTCTCTCTCTCAGCAGGTATCTCTGGCCTGGTGTTACGCTGCTTGTTGTCCCCTCTTTCCTGTCCTCTCAAAAGTTCACTGAATTTAATTCAGTTTAATTTTATTTAAAAAATGGTGGGATTTCAAATTTCCGGAGGAGCTGCAGTTTTGTGGTTAAACCAAAGCAAATAAATCTGGAACTTGTGCAGCAACATACAGTGTAAACCCAAGAGGAAGCTAACATTTATATCTCTTTATTCCTGCAAAAGGAGAAGCTGAGCATATCCATGTTGTTTGAAGCAACAGCTGCGCTTGCGTCTCATTTTAGGTAAACAGAGGGTAATGAGAGCAGAGCTGCTCGGCCTTTTTCCCCACCATAAATTTTATTAGGGGGTGGATGCAGTAAAAATGGTTTCACCACAGAGACGCAGAAATGTTTGTTGAGGAGGCGTGATGAGCTCTGATAGCAGCGATGGACGACAGCCGGAGGATTCTGGGAGTTTGACGTGTGGAGATGCAGACATTTGTACCACAGAGATGGAAAAGCGTTGTTTACATCTGCAAAATACAACTAAAATGCATCTGATGTCTATCAGTTTGTGCCAACTGTATTTTAGGTGGCACTCAGTAACTTAATTAACAGAATACATAACAAGGTTTAATTAATTTATTGCTTTTGTAAATAAAGAAGAATGAATCCTGAAAGTAGCCCATCGAGTAATGATCAAAGCTCTAAAGCGAAATACTTATAGTTTAAGTGTATTTCAGGATTTAGACAAACTGAGCTGTGATGGTAAAATAGATCAAGTTGTTGCTCTCGGTCTCATTTCAGATGTGTTTCTACAAACAAACAGGAAGCTGCTCCCAAAGCGCAGCAAACTGTCTATGTTCAAGTCACAGTTTATGTTGTATTCGTCTTGTTTTCTGGTTCTGTTCTGGTCATGTTTTGCCACCTAGTTTCACTCACTTCACCTGCTTCATTTCACAGCTGCACTTCATTCACTGATCACTCCCTCCACAGTATTTAGCCTCCTGGTTTCCTTTCAGTCACTGCAGAATCCTCACCAACCTTCATGCCTCAGTTAAGTCAAGTCGCCGTTCTCAGGCTTGTTTTTTGGCTCGTTTTGTTATTTCATAGTTTAGTATTTTTTGATAATCCGGCTCAGCCGCGCTTTTTGTTGTCTTTTTCTCCCTGCTTTTGCAATAAACCTTTTTGTTGAACTAAAAGAGCTGCATCTGGGTCCTAACTCCCATCGAACCGTGACACAAACAGTGAAAATTAACATGCGTTGTGTTCCCATCAATGCTGATTGGGGCTGGAGTGGATAAATACTCAAATACTGATAAGTTGATTGATGGGGGGCTGATTGCTAATCAAACACTCTCCCATTTCCAGAGGTTAGCGTGTTTTTGACCAGTGTAAAAAGAGCTGAAACAATATGAACAGAAAATGACAGAATAATTGTCACAGATTGTGGTGGAGCGGGAGGTTCAGAACCAACTTGTAGGAAATTATACGAAGGAGGAAACGAGTTTATTGGAAAAAAATAACTAAACTTAAAGTTGCTGCCAAGGCAGGAGCTAAAAAAACAGCATAAACCTAAACAGAGGTCAGGGATGGGGGGGGGCAATGCGTTGATCACGGTCTACGAGTCGCCTCCAATTAATTTCTTTATTTAAACTTAAGAAGGGGTAAAAAACATGAGTGGGGGAGTCGGACCAAGTAAGAAGCCAAAAACCATGTGAAGTGTGAGGATTCTCATCTGTCTTCTTTTGCTAATCCGAAGAAGGGAAATGAGGAGTCATCAGAGTGAGATAAGGACAAAAAAAGAGACTTTGTTATTAAAAAATACTTTATTTATCCCAAATAATCAATAATAATGATGATAAGAAATAATAATCTGTTTGACTTGGTCATTTATAAACGTCTGAGAAACAAAAAAAAGGGAAACAGGGAACAAATTACGCAAAAACTACATGAATACGATAATCTGGCAACAGGAAAACTTAATATTGTTCAACTAACATGTTACTAATGATATATCTTTTTATTTCTTAGGTTTAAATTTAAAGCTTTAATTAATTTAATTTAATTTTAGTTTTATTTAACACCAGAGATAGATTAATTATAATTAAACTGGTGAATCTGCTTCATCTTCTCTTGGTTAGATTATTCATACATTATTAAATATAGACAGATAGAGCAGTTATATATGAAAAAAAGGCTTTTTTCAAAGAAAAAAGGGTTTTTATAAATCTACTTAGTAATAAAATGTAAAGTTTACTACAGTTTACTATGTGGAATGATTTTAAAATGTGTGTTTTTTTTATTATAAGTGTCAGATTATTTCAGATTTGTCATCTTTCGGCTCCTTTTTCCCATCATGGATTGTGTATAATTCCATTAAGTTATTAAATATTTGTCAAACTGACACCGAAACAAGAGAAGTAAAGTAACAAGATGAAATATAGTAGATAGATGGAATAAAAGCTTCACAGACTCCATCAGAACAGAAAGTCTGCTTCTTCGAGGCAACACGTGTCCACAGCCATTGTTTTCCACTTAATGAGCGTAAAACTGCTCAGTGAGAAGCACAAACAGAGTTTTATGGCTGAGCCTGGTGGGTAACTGCTCTCTGCGAGCCGTGTTAATGAGGAACAACATCCTCATCTGTTATCACGGAGGTCAAATGTTCACCTGGCAGCCAGACGAGGAGCGGGACGTCGAACACGGCCGCGCTGGCCTGGAAAAGGTGACTCAGCTGCTTATTATTAACCGATGTAACATGTAAAGTGAGTCTTTTACACGTACATTTGTGAAAACCTTCTGAGCTTTTCCACATTATCGGTTTCAGTCGGGGTCAGTCCGTCCTTCCTGGAAACACACACCGACAGTAGGTGTGTTTGAGGCGGCGGCGGCCATTTCAGGACACGTCCCAGCGCCTCCAAACAAAATGGCCGCCACAGAGTTGACCTTCTGACCTCCAGCAGGCTGCAGGATGAAGATGATGAGAAGAAAAACACCCAGATGATCGTGTGGCATTTGATTTGGCCTCCTGCTGCGCCTCACCGGCGTTGAAATGTGTTAATTTAACATGTTTAAATGCATTAAACTACATTATCTCTGTCAACAGAGACAATAATTAGAGCAAATAGAAGGAAAATACGACCAACTGAGCAAATAACTCTCACCTCTCGCCGGCGTCCATAAATGTTCAGAGAATCGTCTCTAGTAGCAGCTCATCTAGACTTATACTGCCGCGCGTTTATGGGCCATTTTACCATAAACTTTCATTTACAATATACTTACTGCCCCTAATACGCCCCTGTATTGGCCACATTGATTGTGGATAAACAGTGCAGTTGTAAAGGAGCAGTGATGGAACGGTAGTACGCTGTAAAGGCCAGATAATAGTGAAGACGCGACGGGGACTACTGGTATTCCCCCGAAACAGCGCCCGAAACAGGTCTGCTCTGTTATTTCTGCACAGAAACTGCAGGATGAATGAGTTCCTGCGTGTAACTCAGGTGAAACAGGAGGTTTATGAACAGTAATCACAGTCTATCAGCCCGACACCTTATTGTCTCTAATTACAGCTCATCACACAGTAAACCGCTGCTTTAACCTACATGCACACGCTTATCAGCGGAACAATTTAAATTCAGTAAAGTCTATATTATTGTAGTCACCACACGATGCATTGAATTGTTTATTGGTATTTTACTGCCTTTGATGAGAAAGTTTTAATGGAACAAAGCTGAGTTATTTCTGCAGTGAGTGAAAAAAATATTATTTAAACTTTACATAAAAGTTTTAATTAGAAAACTTATTTAAAATTTAATTAAAATCAATATGAATTTTTTATTATGGTTGTAAAAATAATGTGTAATTAAAAGGAATAAAACAGTGATATTCAAATTATTAGATATTAAATATTTTTATGGCTCTAAACACGAACGTAAATTTGCTGTTTAAATAAATTCTTATTAATGTTGAATTTATTCAAGTAAAATAACAAGTTTGATAAATTTGCAGATTTATTTATACATATTTTTTAAATCATAGCTTTAATTTACCTTTTATTTATTAATTGATTGCCAGATAAAGCTGATTATTAATTAATTAGTATTTTTTAAAGTAATATTTTTTGTACTAACATATTAACTAATGTATATGTTTTATTTTTCTTTTATGTAATTATATGATGTTTTATTTATTTATATTTAATTGATATTATATATGTTTTATTAATATATTGATTTAATTATTAATTCATTGTTATTTTGAAACATTTGTTTATATTTGAGAAATTGTTTATTTCTCTCAGTAATTATATTTTGGATTATTATTTTATGTATTTATACATTTAATTTCTTTCTTATCTTATTCATATTTAAATATCTAATAATTAATTAATGTGATTCATTTATCAATCTTTACTTTTAGATTTATTTAGTTAAATTAAAATAAATTATGGGAATGATTTCCTTGTATTTAATTATGTATTTTATGCTTCAGATCAATTTAAACTCACCAGAGTTTCTCATAAAAACTCGAGTCATAGTGAAACAAAATGGAATTAACACTCGTAATAAAACACACGATTCGTAACTCTTTTCTCTTCATATTTTAAATTTGGGCCGATGTTAGTTCCCGTATTGCTGTTTATTCAAACGTCAGCGCTGTGGGAAAGAAGAAGAAGAAGCTTCTGTCAGAGAGGAGGAGAGTATTCTGGGCTTCGGGAGGACCAGAGGCCATAAAGACTGTTTGTTAAGCAGTGAATAAATAACACACGGCTGATAAAACCAAGCCCAGATACAGCTTCATTGTTCTGTCAGATAGAAAAAAGCTTTTGTGGGGTGTAATTCACAGGCAACGTATGTTCTTCTTTCTGCCATTTCAAGGACATTTAAGGGCAGAAATTCTCTGTTTTCTCTGTCCGTTAATCCAGGGAAACTTTCTCAGTTTCAGGTTTTGGGTTGTTGATGATGTCATGAGCTGAATGACCAGAAAAAGCAGCTCGATGCTCCCTGCAGCAGTTAAATTCAGTTAAATTAATTAATATTCTATTAATCCCCAAAGGGGAATAACGCTCCTGCAGTATTAATTATTATTAGATCAGATTAGATACATGCTTTATTCATTATTAAAGATAAATAACTCAATCAACCCTGTTGGCAAAGATCTGGACAGTTACATGGAGCCGGGGGGGTGTGGTGGAAATCTGCCATAAATAAATTGGGCTGTTGTTTTTATGACTTGGCAACATTTTATCTGAGCGCTGGCAGCTGAAATCTAACCATGAAGAGAGATGTTTCAGTTCCTGCTGCATCCAGGATCCAATCTGTGGTGCTTTAAACTTCCTCCTCCTTTGCCTCCGTTTTGTTCCTGCTGTGCATCCCTGACGTCTTCTCTTCAACTCCTCTTGGTTTGGGGTCTTATTTCAGGCATTAATTTGGGCTTTTTTTTACTCCGACCAGTCAGCAGAAATCATTCCAGCAGTTTAATGTTGTAAAAATCAGTGTTTTTTCCATGAAAAAATGCAAAGAGCTGCTGCTGCAGGTTGATCTGTTTCTAACCCCCCCGACAGGCTTCTTTACACTGTTCAGCTGCAACAGATAAAACAGATATTTTCAGCGTGTAATATGCACAACAGTAAAAATCCTCAGTGTCGTTTTACTTTGAACTGGAGTCAGAACACATCCAGATGAAAGGATGTAAGTCATCAATAACTTTTATAACTGTCCAACCGTTTATTTTGTAGCACGTAAACATAACCATGAAAATTCATTCTTCTTTTATAACCATTTACAGTCATGTCTGAGAGGGCAGTAGAAACGTAAGAAATACGCTCAGTGGGTCTCCATGATGAGATTAACTGGGTTACAGCTATAGTTGGGTTACCAGGGGCTCACAACCCGCCGCTTCTACTTCTTCTGCCGCCGGAAGCAGCCAAAGGGGCGGGGCTTATATGTATAGCAACGAGCAGATATATATAATAATCCATCCATACATCGGTTCCCTCTTTCACCATGGATCGTACTCTGGGCCTCCTTTGTGTTTCTTTGTGTTTGCGCTCTGCCGTTTTCCACCTTCGCAATCCAGATCGGCTCTAATTGGCTGTCGTCGCGTCACTGCTCATTTGCATAAAGTTGAGCCTTTCTCAACTCTTGAAGCTCACAACGCCAGCTGACATTGAGGTTGACGATCGCGCGAAAAAATCTGGAGCATGCGCAGAACGCTCGATCCGATCCACTGTCGTCTATTTGGATCGAGTTATCTCGGGTCTTAATCCGATCCGATCCAATTCTTAGTCAGATTAAGGCTGAATAACTCAGTTTTATTGTAATTTAGCCTTTAATCCGACCCGATGGCACTGAATGCTGCAGCTCCAGGGTCAGATATTCAGATTATTTATGGTGTTACATCAGCCAGTTCATCTTGTTGTTCTGGGCTCTGGAATCTACCTTCCCTGCCCCCCCGCCCTGCTTCCTCACTGCAATGGTCGAGTCTTCGAGAGGTGTACAAGCTTAATTGATCTAATTGGCTGCCTGCACCTGTGAATATGAGTCGTTTGGATCGAGTTATCTCGGGTCTTAACTCGATCCGGTCCAATTCTTAGTCAGATTAAGGTGTCTACATGAGCTGAATAACTCAGTCTTATTGTAATTTAGCCTTTAATCTGATCCGATGGCGCTCATGTAACTGAATACGTTGGTCAGAATGAGTGTTGAACCGTCATGTTTTATCGACTCCGTCCACCTTGGACACGTTTATGAGTAAGAGAGATGAGGAAAGTCATCACACGCATGCTAAAGCTGCATCTAACAGTAGCTGTACAGTTGTTTTTAAAGGTTTTTGTGAAATAATGCAGGAATCTGAATCTGAAGCCTGAGCAGTTTTCAGCTACTTCTATCCTGACACGAGTTTTGATGCGTTACTTTGAAGAAGAAGAGGTCAGCTGACTTCACTTAATCATTACTGTTGAAGGTGTGTTTGAATGAGTGAAAATTAAACATAAAAGTGACCAACGGTTGTCAGACTGAAGACTTCTGACTGACTTTTACGCCACGTGAACAAAAGTGTCGGAAGACGTGAGAAACGCTGCTTTTTTCTGTGTAATTTCACATAATTCAGTGATAATAAAAGGAAAACATCAGGTAAGATGTTAATAACGGTTCCTGTAAGACACAGACAGGCTTTAAAGAATGAATCCCTCATTGATCCAGTAAAATCATTGTTTTTTTTACCATATTTTCTTATTTTCGTGCTTCTGAGCAGCTCTGAACTGTCTTTATCTGCAGAAGCTGGTTTAATTGCAGCTTCGTGTCCTGCCCACCTCACCTTTCCCCTCATTAACCTTCGTCCTGGTGATAGTGGCGGAGATTTCGACACCACATTGCAGAGTCCTGATTCCTCTCCAAGTTCATGTTTGGCAACAGGCGAAAAAACGCAGATAGGCTTCTTCTTCTTCTTCTTCTCTTTCTGCCGCAGCGTATAGAATCGCACCACATAGAGCAGCACGCACCCTCAGACTCACTGTTAACTATTCAGGAATCAGCTCTTTTTATCGCTATATTTGGCAAATTCACATGGTTTAAAAATCCTTTACTAATAATGTTTAATAGAAATATATGACTAAATATATTTACTATGAACTAAACTCTGGTTCAAGCAAACCTTCAGATTATAGACCATCGACCAGGCCTCATATCGGGAGGTCGAGCAGCCGTAAATTAGCATGTAAGCATCTGACTTTATGACCAAAGTGTTTATAAAGTAACACAAAAATACTCTGAAGGTTACCAATCACAAAAAGTAACTTATAAATGGTGGAAATCTTGTTATTTAAACAGTAACGTTTCAATATAACGTTACTTTTAAAGCTTAAACCATCCGAGCGGCCGCTGGGATTCCAGTTTACTTCCTTTGCTGTTCGGTCTGTGTGTTTCAGCTCTTTGTGGCTTCCTCTCTGACCTGCAGGGAATTAAACGCAGTCAATAGCTAACCAGTGAAAAAGTAAAGTTCATCCCCTCCTACAATGTTTGTGTCCTCATGATGACCCCAATCGCGTTATGGATTTATAGAACTGCTGCAAGTTCACTTTCACTTCTTCATGGTTGCTCTCATTTCAGCAAAGATGGCAGAAAACAACGCTTTTTATGCTACAACAAGCATTTAAGGGAACATATTATACCCGTTTAAACAATTTCACACAATTTCTGAGGTCTTATTGCATATATGAGACAGGCTCTGACCAAAATAGCTGTTGGTTTAAGCTCTTTTTTTAGCCCATTTTGACCCAGTTTTTGGGTCTTACCAAGTGCTCCTCCTTTTTGGGGAAGTCAGCAGTTTAGCAGTTAGCTGTAAGTTAGCAGCAGATGCTAATAAATGCTTATCGTACAAGTTAGGCTTAAGATTTGAAGTGGATCGAGCCCAAAGTGCTGAGCGTGGTTCAGCTTTTAGGCCAAGTCTGGATCAAAGAACTTTTACAGCTTCTCTTCAGCAAAACAATCCACACGATGAGAGCTTAACTGCTCAGTAAATCAGATGTGGAGATGCAGAGATGCTGAAAGAAGCAGTGACGGTCGTAGCTGGGTTATCCAGCACCAGCCTCGTTATGTTCTGCTTTTTAACAATTATAGACCCAATTTGTAGCTCTGCTGTACATAAGGAGGCCTTTGAAATCCCTCCATGCTGCAGATAAGTGCTGATTAACCATAAAAATGTGCTGTAATAACAGGCTGTCATACGAATATGTTCAACAACACGCTGCCTGGCTCCATCCTGCCGCCAATGAGCTGATTGATGCTCATTATTAGCACCGTCTGAAGCGGCCTCTCCCTGCTGTGGCTCCACAGGTTTGAACTTCTGTTTGAGCAGAAACTATCTGAATGTATTACTCATGTTGAGGGAACATTAATCTGTTTACACAGTCATGCTGCACAGACTCCTCCAGTGGAGACAAGAAAACAAACCCTGATGATGTAAATCATTATATTCTGGAGTTAAAACGTTGTAATACTTAATTAATGGTTCAATCAATTTGATATTACATAAAGAGATTAAAGCAGCTCGTTTCTCAGCATTTTTCATGGCATTATGCGCTAAATTCAGTGACTCCAAACATTTAGAGACGTCGATAAGCCATTAAACAACTTTATTTGTGCTCAGTTGTTTAAAAACTAATCATAGAAGATAAAAAGTTTTACAGAACTTAGTTTTATTCTCCAGGAAACGAATGGAAGTCCTGTGAAGTGACAGGAATGTGAGTCTGTTTGACTTGTAATAAGCTCATAATCTGACCTTTTGCACCTGAACATTAGTGACATTTTAATAACACTTGGGTCTTACTTCAGCTCGCATTAACACACGAGAGACGTGAGGGAGGGGGGGGCAGGGGTCACAGTTCACGACCTCCAGACGACCGGGCAGGACTCACACCTCCAGTGCAGAAAATGCTAATTCTCCGAAAGCATGCAAATAACCGTCTCTTCCTGGCTGCAGCCTCCCGTCATTGTTTACCCAGACTGCACCTGTGGTTCAGTGCGAATTTTAACACCACAGCCACAGGAAGCCCAGATGAGGCAGAGACTGTGAATGAGACGGAGGAAGGAAGGGGAAAGATGAAATAAATACATGAAATTACAGCACAGAATCAGAAAAAAGTCAGAGTTTAACCCGGAGTTAAACTGGAAGCCTTCCTGCTGTGACCACTTTGAATAAGAAGAATGAAAATAAAAAAGAAGTTAACATTTTCCTTTTTTTGTTCATTGCAGATAATATTTATACCTCATCAGCTTCATTTAATCTGGTAACAAACATCATTTCTACACCTCAGACCTGCAGCATCCCATAAAGTCAGTGAACCTTTTCCCACTTTGTTTCCTTCTGCCAACACTTAAAGCCGTTCTGACTCTGAGGAAACCAGGTGATGCAGAGTTCCAGCTGTTATTTTGTCCCATTCTTCCTTAAACAGGTCTTAAGGTGTGCAGCAGTGCGGGGGGGTGGTTGTTTCTCTGCTGGGGACAGGTCAGGACTGCAGGCAGCCAGTCCAGCACCCGTACCTCTTCTTCCTCAGCCAGGCCTTTGGAAGGTGGCAGAATGTGGTTTTCCATGGTCTGCTTGAACAATGCTGGGACGTCCCAGGAAAAGATGTGGCCTTGAAGGCAGCATATGTTGCTGTAAAATCTCAGTGAGCTTTTCTGCATTAATGCTGCCGTCACAGAAGTGGAAATGAGCTTTGCCCCCTGATCCAACCCCATACCATCACAGAGCCTGGCTGCAGGGACTGGCTGCTGACAGCAGGCTGGATGCTGCTTTTGCTCTTTGCTCCATTTCTTCCAACAAAGATGTGGAATACTGATGGGTCTGACCACAGCACACGTTTCCACCGTGTGACGGTCCATCCCAGACGCCTCCGAGCCCAGAGAAGTGGACGAGGTTAACATCAGGCTTCTTTCCTGCACAGTAAAGCTTGTGAATGGAACTCTGTATTGTGGTGCTTGACAAAGGTTTCCACAGTAATCCCTTGTCCAGGTGCTTCTATCAGCTGCTGATGAAGGACGGTTCTTGATGCAGCGTCTGAGGGGTCAGAGGTCAGGTCCCTCCCATATGAATTTAAACTCAAACATAAACACTTGGTGCGGCTTTTTCAGAACACTTAACTTGTGTTTTTGTACAAAAAACTTCGTTAAAATATGAAGCTGCGAAACAATTCCTCGAAAACTTCAGTTAATATTTAATGCTGAGGAGGAACTTCCTCCTTCCAGCCAAAGGAATGAATTGCTGATCTATAACCTGTCACATGATCATCTTTTTACAAGCTTTTTAAAGCTAAAGTTAGACAGAGGAGCCTCTTACATGAATCTGTGCAGTTTCCAGCTGACTGTGGGATAGATTCATTACAGTTTTAAAGCTTATTACCTGGTAATTATCACTCCAGTGATATCTGAGTTGCTTCCTAAGGAGTCAATCTTTTCTGAAGATGCAGAAATGTTCCCTGTTTACGGGCTGAGAGATGAGCAGATCTGGAGGAGGCTGGCGGGCCGTAAAGGTTAATCATTTTAGAAACACACCATTATGCTGCACGTACAGCGGAGTACAGTCGACGAGGTGTTGCAGTTCTCATGGTTTTATGGCGAGTTTGTGTGCCCAGGTAAATACAAGGGTGCTATCAAAGGTGAGCTGATGAATGATTTCTTTAGAAAGTATTTGCAGATGAGGTCAGCAGTGGGAAAACCTGCTTTGGTCTCAGTTTATTCTCTGACTGAGGAGCAAAACTGACAGAAAGCTACAACAGCTTCCTCCATTTTGCATCCCTGACTTTTGCAGAGTTCAACAAAGCTGATTACATGTCATAAAGATTTCCTCACTTTCAATCAATGGGGTGATTGGCTGTTAGAAGCAAAGAAAAGTATTGATCTGACAATAAAAAATGAAAGATAATCAGTCCAGAGAGAGTTCAAACTAATGATGAATCTCATTTAAGTTCCCCGGCTGACGTCCAACCCACCAAAATAAGAGACTTTTACTTTGGTGATTAAACATAAAAACATTGCATAACATTGAAAGTAAAACAATGTATTTGTAAAACAGACTTTAAGCTTCTTAAATAAGATTAAAGTCAGAAAATAAGAGCTTGAGTATTTGAGATCAGTTTTCAGCTCTATAGAGGTGAGTGCGGTGAGTAAAATGTAACGGGAAGCTCTTCCACTTCCTGGTTTGCTCACGGAGCATCTATCCTTCCATTTTCTAAACTCACTTCATTCGATTCAGGTCCTTAGTACATTAAACAGAGACACAGCCAAGTGTACTCACTCCTGGTTTCATTTCAGAATCAATTAACTGACTAATTAACTTAAGATGCATGTTTTTGGATGGTGGGAGGAAGCTGGAGAACTTGAGAGATTCACACCAGGAACCGTCCTGCTGTGAAGCGGCAAGCTAACCGCCACATTACCATGGAGCCCAACACATGGAGCTCACATGTAAATATTATCGTCAGTGTATTATCGTAGCATAATTAAATACTTTTACTGCATTCCCTTACCCAAGTCCAATGAAAAGGTAAAAATAATGGGTCCTGAAATAGAACCCTGGGGAACACCTTAAGTTATGTCTAAAAGGTCTGAGTCGAAGCCCTCCACCTGTACATGTGTTCCTGTAATCATTGATCTGTTGGCACCAGTTCAGAAAAGAAGTGACACAACATCCAAAAGCTGAGAGGCCTCAATATCTTTTAGTTTGTCCAGAATCAGAACCGGTCCAACTGGACAGAACTCACAAAAACACTGGAGATGTCTCATCTGTGCTCCTCTGCTGAACATGACATGAATGGCTGCTTGTTTAAAGTCTTTAATCCATCACATATTGATCAGAAATTGATTCTAATCAAATGTTCTATGATGATCAGCTCAAATGATCAAGGCCAATAACACGAGGACTGAATTAGTCAAATATTTAAAGCTGATTCAAAAGGAAATATGTTTCCAATTTTTAATCTTTTGTAAAATAATTAAATGTTGAACCTTTAAAGAACCTGGAGCAGCTGAAACAAACGCAAATGATTCTATTTCAGAGAAGATGTGAACATAGAAGCACATTTGATCCCAGTTCTTTGTCGTTTTAATGGAAGTTTTTAACAAGATATTTTGGAAAGATGCCTAACTTTGATTATTCCAACGATTCACAAAGTGTGGCAGGAGTTTTTGAGCCAAGTGCACGTGATGGTCAGCAGTGATACTTTATGAGAAGTTACATCAGACAATAAAACATGAATCTGACCTGAATATTTTGATTCAGTTGACAGTGAAAGTAACTTTGTTTAATTAACATTATGATCAGAAACAGCTTCTCTTCTTCTTCTACTGATTTACAAACTGATTAACCCTCGATTGTAAAAGTTCACAGCGGCTGAAGTGTTTCATTCCTTTTGTTTTGTGCGATTTAAGTCTTTTGGAAACATTAGTCATCTGGAAACCAGCAGCGGCTTCTTTTCTGAGCATTTTATTGCAGAAAAAGAGATAAGACTCGATACGAAGTGTTTTTTATGACTTCTTAGAAGAATTCGTCTTATCGCAAAGAGAACTCAGAAACTAATTTCTCTGAATTTAACAATGAAATTTTCTGTTTGCTTTAATCTGATGGATCTGAAAGACATTAAAAAGGAAGAAAGAAAGGGTCTGAATTTATTTTAAAGGATAATGAAAACGCTTTTCCTGCTAAATTAATTGTGATTATTTTTTCAAACATTGTTTTATTTCAGAATGTTTTTTAAAGGTCGTAAAAAAGAATATTTAAAAAAGCTCAAGTATGGAGGCAGAAAATTCTGAGACTGTAAAAAAGAGGCTTCTCTCACTCAGTGTGACGGAATCCTGCAGCGCCCCCTGCAGGTTTTCTGTTGTTAAAGCTCTTAGTGCCTTTACAGGTAAACCTTTGCTCTCTGTTCACTTCTTCTGTTCAAACTGAAATGCCTGAATTTGCAAATAAACATTCTGCTATTTAACTTTTAAAACACGGAAAATGAGAAGATAAAGTCAGTAAATTAATCTGTTTATGAGGAGCGCACATACAAAACCTGCTGCTAAACTTCGTGGGATTTGGTAATCTCTTATAATCTCTTAGATTTTATATTAATGGATAAAAATGGTTTGTGTGGATATTAATCACAGCAGGGTACAGGTGCTGGTTTGTGATCAAGTACCTATTTTAAATCATTATCAAATTGAAGAGAATTTTTATGAGCAAAACAGTTCAAATGTCCTCAGAAAGCTGAGATTATTTAAAGAGAGTAAAAGGTTTAGCAGCTGTGAAAATTAGTGAAAAGTTTGATTGTGGAGGAAAGAAGTGCCACATATGATTTAAATCTGTTGCAGAAGAAGAAAATAAGAGGTAATATAGATTATGAAAATATTAAGATAATTAATAAAACCTAAAAAATAAAATGAACACCTGAATTGTCTATTTGTTGCTTTATTTATTTACTTATTCACTGCTTATATGTGTATTTATTTGTTTGTAAGCTACATTTTTATTTATGTACGTATGTATTCATTAATTATGAATCAATCAATTGATAAATTGATGAATGAATCCATTCACATAAGTGACTAATCTTCATCTGCTTTAGGACTTTTCTGTTTTCTTTTTTTTCATTCAGCATCTGTAACCAACAGGTTGTTCCACCAAAGTACAATTTTATTTTTGAATGTATTCATTCATTGTTTGAATCACGTATTTTTTAGATTGTATTTCATGATACATGTTCTTTTTCTTTTAAATATTTATAATACTGTTTTAAGTCGCACTGTCACTGTTCTTGTAGTTTCTTCTCTCTGCCTGTAGAGGGCAGCACGGAACTAAAGAAGAGCTCAGTTATTTGCAACCGTAGAAGAAGAACACGAGAAGGCGCTACCAAGGGAGCAGTCAAAATGTCTGCTCCGAAAACAATTCCAAAAGATGCCCAGGTAACGTTTACACACCTGAATATGTGGTTGTATTTTTTTAAACAATCTGCAGACTCTTTCTCTTATCTTAACACACCAGTGAACATTAACAGTCGCTGCATCTGTGCAGCTTTTTAGCGAACTTAGCTTGTCAGCTAGCTAGCAATTAGCCTAGCTACCGTTAAAATCAACACTAGCATGTTAGCCTAGTTGTTAGCTTGTAGCATAGCAGGGTTGCTGGTTTGAATCATCTGTGCAGATGTTTTGCTCGGACAGTTGCTTCATATCTGACTGGTGTTTCTGGCTATTTAAGCCTTTTTCTGGCTTATTCCGGGTTTACAGCGTGAGATGAGCAGTGTGATCCGTACGAGTTTATCAGCTTTAATTGGGTTACAACAGAATTTACAGAGACGAATGACGGTTATGTCAAGAGTCTGTGGACAAATGTAGCTTTAAAGCAGCTTAATTGGATTAAAACTTAAAATTTAAAGAGGGAAGCTGGTCAGTTTTTATCATGATTAGTACCTTCTATCTATAGGTGGACTATAGATAGATTTTTTTATTGATTTATTCAATTTTTTAGTGTTTAAGCTCTGAATACGATTCTTTTTTATTTATTCTTTTGAGACGTTTTTTCAGTATAAAGTGTATTTCAGACATCAGTCAGCATTACTGCAGGTAAGGACGCAGAAGGTTAATGTTCCCTGTTATATTTTAATGGTTTAAAGTCGTTATAATTTAGTTGTTTTGTGTTGTTTTGGACAATGAAAAGAACATTAAAAGCAGGAAGTCTCCCACAGTAAGTTAACCTGTCAGCGGCTGTTCTGCAGGTGATGATGCAGATCCTGAAGGACATGGGGATCACCGAGTACGAGCCGCGAGTCATCAACCAGATGCTGGAGTTCACCTACAGTAAGTCTGAAAGCTGATGTTTATTCACAATAAAACTTATATATATATGTAAAACAATATTTAGAACCCAAATATCACAAGTGAAGCTTGAGTTTCAGTGAATCTCTGCAGCTGTTTCCTGGAATCATCTTCAACACCTAAATAATTCTGTTTGAGTCATATTTTAAGTATTTTAACTCATTGATGATGAAATCCAAAGGTTTATGTTGTTCTGCTGTTTCTGTCTGCAGGATATGTGACGACCATCATCGAAGACGCCAAAATCTACGCCACACACGCGAAGAAGTCCAGCGTGGACGCCGATGACATCAAACTCGCCATCCAGTGCCGCATGGACCAGTCGTTCACTTCGCCGCCGCCGCGAGACGTAAACCTTCACTTTTCATCCTGAATGATGGGAACATGTTGGAGGAAGCAAAGGATTTTACTCGGTTTAAAAATATCGTTTGATCTGATTTCAGCTGATTTGT
Organism: Leuresthes tenuis; assembly: GCF_036924035.1. Classification (NCBI taxonomy): domain Eukaryota; kingdom Metazoa; phylum Chordata; class Actinopteri; order Atheriniformes; family Atherinopsidae; genus Leuresthes; species Leuresthes tenuis. Next base: position 31,193,423 of record NW_027325375.1, on the reverse strand, counting down.
AAAACATCTTTGAGCTGAAAAAATGAGAATTTAAAAATCAAGAATCGAACAATCGAATAATTCATAAATCCAACTTAAATTCCAGATGAAAAGTCAGAATATTAAGTGATCAGAAATGGCTGCTGGACTGTGATTAAACTCAGCATCATTCTGGGTTTCTTTGTGTTTCATCCTCTCTGTTCAGTTCCTGTTGGAAGTAGCGAGGCAGAAGAACCAGACTCCCCTCCCTCTCATCAAACCTTACACCGGCCCCCGACTCCCCCCCGACCGCTACTGCCTCACCGCCCCCAACTACAGGCTGAAGTCCACCCAGAAGAAGGTGGGAACCCTTCCTCTTTCCTGCCAACAGCAGCTTCGTTTCACTGATTCTCTGTTGGTGACGTCTGAAGTCTTTCTTCCTTCAGGTGTCGTCGTCTGCCGGCAGGATATCGGTGCCTCGCCTCAGCGTTGGCGCCGTCTCCAGCAGACCCAGCACGCCCACCCTCGGTGAGTCGCTGCGGTTCAGCTGATCTTAACGCCGTCTGTACTTTGAGTCAAAGAAAAGGAGTCTCCAGGGGTACGGTGCAGTAAAAGGGCCAAAATTAAGATGATGGGAAGATGGCTGCATCGAATGCAGCGTTTCGTTGGATCAACTCGTTGTTGTCTGTACGTTAGCATGGAGAAGCTAACGATTAGCAGCTGTCGTTCCACTCGATTAGATTCTCCCTCAGTGGGAAACCGACAAACTGTGACCAAAGCACCGACTGAATCGGCTTCTTCTCTATTTACCGGCACATTTCTATCCCCAAAGTGTAACTGTTCAGTTTTAATAAAATACTGTTTCATCATCACATCTCAGTACCTTTAAATGCATTCGAGCACATTTTGTGACTCAAAGTTCAGCAGAATCTTCCCTCACAGAGTAGAAAGTAACTTTATGGTCTGAGGTCTCTTCTGACGAGTTCAGGTTTGATGGGTTTGACTTTTAAAGCCGTAATATATGAAATATCTGCAAAGGAAGATGCTCCAGTAGCTCGTGGAATCAGGTTGGACACCAAGGCAGAAGGACCAGTTGGAGAAAATATTCATGTTCTAAAGCCCAGAGGGAAAAGGCCTTTAGATGATGATTACAATGATTACTGATCGCCTGAAGCCAACATTAAGATCTGATATAAAGACATTTTACATATTTGTTCATGAGTTCAGAAAAAGGATGAATAAAAACCTGAGGAATGTGTTCAAAAAGTAAAGTTCACGACAAGGTGCTGCCGTGCAGTGATGTCATCAGTGATGTCATCAGTGATGTCACCACATGTTAATTAGGTGATTAAAGCGATAAACTTTGGGTCTTTATCTGTGATCACTTTTAATCTGCAGCCTGTTGGAACCTGGCTGTCAGAATTAAGTAGAACCTGGACCCGAATACTGGAGTCTGACTGGAACCAGCGGTACTGTTTCTAAGATTTCTGTTTTCTCCACAGGAACTTCGTCGGTCCAGTCGGTCGGCACTAAAGTCGGGACGCCGGTGTCTCTGACGGGTCAAAGGTTCACCGTTCAGATCCCACCGCCCTCTCAGACGGTCACCACCAAAACCAGTAAGAACCCACCTCACCCATCTGTTTTAAAGGGAGAGATTCAGAAGACGGCTCATCTTTCACATCTAAAGCAGCCGTTTTATTCAATATTCTGGAGAAAAGGAACAAACCTTTGACCAGCTGAAGCCAACAGAGCAGAAACAGGGACAACAAAACACATTCTAACTCTGAAGAAAAGATTTATTTGGTCATTGATCAGTGGAAAGAAAATGAAGCTGAATGTCAGGGAAAGTGTTTCAGATGAGATTCACTGGTCAGAGTCTTTCTTCTGTCCAGATGAACAGGTTCTGATGTCAGGTTCTTGTTTCAGATGAGCCTGGACTGAACTGAATGTGTTTTCAGGGCTTTTCTGTGACATCGCAGCTCGACTTCATCGCCTTCCAACGCAGACGAATCTCATTAGTTTTTCTGTTTCTCTGTTTCGGTTCTGAGTTTTTCTCATTTTGTGTCTGTTTGGAACCTAAAAATGTGAAATTATTTCGCTCATTTTTGAGAAACATTATGATGTCAGACATGAACCCGCCACTGAGCCGCCCTCTTTGTCTCGACAGCGACGCCGTCCACGCCCGCCGTGTCCAACGTCCTCATCAACCCGTCTCTGATTGGCTCCAAGAACATCCTCATCACCACCAACATGGTGTCGCAGAACGCCGGCGGGGAGTCGCTGAAGAGGAAGCACGAAGACGACGATGACTACGACGCTTTATGACGAAGACGATTTATTATTACCTTTGTTACAATCCTTCAGACTAACCCCCCCCCCGACCTGTTGAGAACTTATGATGCTAGCTGTTTTGTAAAATGTTTGCTGAAGCAGACGAAGACGAACAATAAACTGCGTTCAAACAACAACTGTCGTGTTGTCTGAATGTTTTTATGTTCTCCAGGTGTCCGTCCGACTGTCTGAAGTTTCTATAATCACCTGTGGGGGGGGGGTTAAAACCGCTTTCATGAAATGAAAACGTTAATCAGCTGTTTCTGCCTCTGCAGAATAAAGATGGCCGACAGTCAGAACGATGACATCAGAGCTGAATTCCTCCATGTTTCATTCCTATATGAACAAAAACATTGGTTTTGTTGATCTTCCTTCAGATATTCATCTGATCAGTTCTGGTCATTAGGACGCGTGACCCATAGCGCCACCTGCAGGCCACATCATACACACAGGGTTCTTCACTCCAAACCAGGTGAGGAACGGTTTGAGTTGAACACGTTTCCATCAGCTACAGAAAAGTCTTCTGACGTCTTCAGCCAAAAGCTTTGACCGAACAGCTGAGTTTTGTTCAATTAGAATGATTTAATACTTTAAAACAACTTGCAGCTCATTTATTTCACTGCTGCGTCAGATCTAAAAATGCACGTCCTGAACAGCTCATAACTCCACCTGAAAGGATATTTGACTCCCACATCTGTCCCAAGAATTATGGAAAAATTATTTAACAGCATTTTAGAGCTTTATATTAAAAATAAATGGTTTCAAAATACTTGGGATATACATACTGTACATACATTATACATATATATAGATATATATACAAAAAAAGCCGGTGAAGAGAGCTTTTGATATATTGACAGAAGTCCCCTGAAATAGCTGAGCATAAGTTGTAGATAGTTTGTTCTTCAGCTGTGTTTTATTGATATAAAGCAAAGGTAAATGTGAAAAAGTCTAAAATGGTACTCTGAGCACCTTCTTTTATTGATTGTTGAATGAATATAATATAATATGATATAATATTTCTAATCACAATAAAACAAAAAACATACAGAGTTTGATGATTATTATAACTTTATTTTTTATTTGAATAGATAAACAACATGAAATGAAAGATCCAGCTGTTCTTTGGTCACATTTAGACTTTTCGGCTGTACAGTTAAGTCTCACAACAACAACAACTACTAATGGAAAGAATTTGTTTTGTAACTGTGATGAAAATGTGACATAATGTTGTTGATGTGATTGTAGAATTCAGTTCCTTTAGATTAAAGCCATCTATGGATGTCTGATGGCTGTAAACACTGCAGGATTTACAGTAAGGAGAAGGACTGAATTAATTCTCCAACAGACACGTTTCAGCGTATTATCGTAATATTGTTCTGAGGAAGAAGTTGATGCCTGTCTGACCTTTTTGACTTTGTTTAATGTATTTCATATACGTTGGTATTTTAATCATAATGTAATTTATTACACTACCCAGATATAGAAAAAATTTAGCAAAAGCTTTTTTTTTTTTTTACCTTTTAACTGTTATTTTAGAATCTGATGAAGAAATCAAAGAGTTTTCAGATTTTTTTACATTTAGTAAGCTTACCATTAGTATGTCCATAAGTATTATCATTTCAACACAAATTCAATTCAATTCAACTCAATTCAATTTATAAAGCGCCAGATTACAACAATCGTCATCTCAAGGCACTTAAGTAATATAGTCCAATTCAAGCCAATTGGAATTCAATTCATTGTAATCATAATCCAATTAATTCATATGGAGCCAATTCAAAAATTAATATCCTAGCTAAGGAAACCAACAGATTGCACCGAAACTTGTCTTCAGTCCAATCTCCCGTCCTGAGCCTGAGGGACTGTGGAAAGGAACGACTCCCTTTAACAGGAAGAAACCTCTGGCAGAACCAGAACCAGGAAGAAACCTCTGGCAGAACCAGAACCAGGAAGAAACCTCTGGAAGAACCAGAACCAGGAAGAAACCTCTGGCAGAACCAGAATCAGGAAGAAACCTCTGGCAGAACCAGAATCAGGAAGGGTGTCCATCCGCCTCGACCATCTGGGGTTTGAGAAGACAGAAAAGAGGGAAAGGAGGTGCTAATCAAATGCTAATCAAAACCACTACATTCAAACAATGCTGCCTGGCTGGCCTTTTATGCTCTTTACTGATACTGAAAGGAACACATGCACCCCCCCAGAGCACTTACAGGTTCACATTCAAGACCATTCGCAGCTGTCCCTGAACAATGCAACACCCCCCCAACAGTTGCAGAACATTCAGAACCAGTTTTTCTGTCTCCGACTAACTGCTGCTTGGCCAACACTGAGAAAAATAGATAATTTAGAAGTTAAAAAACAAACTATAAAGACAAGGGAGTTTCAAATACTGCTGCAGATGCTCTAAATCAAATCAGATGAATGTTTTCCAAAGTAACTAAACATGTTCTTGACATTGTAATAAACACAGAAAAATAACTGAGGGAATTTACTTGCTAAAATCCTGACTAATTCAGTCATGCAAAAAAAAAATAGATGAGCTCATCCGGTTTGCAGGTAGAGTGAGTTCATGGCCAGATGACCGGACCTAAAAACACTTCTTCTATCCAATAGCGTTTTGAGGACAAACAATACGACCCATTAATGTAAATGTTGTCTTGACAAAAAATTTGCAGGCATTTTTTATAGAATTGTTAAAAGTGAAAAAGTGTCAAATTTGCAACTGTGGGTTTTACAGGGTTAAGCTGTATGTTTTTGTCTTTAGAAAGTGATGAACGGGTGTGGGGAGGCTGCCTGATATCACTACACAATGCTTTGTGTTTGTCTGGTTGTGAATTTACATTTATAAATTCATAAATTTATTAACACGGTCATGTTTCCTGCCTCTTTGTCTCTGTCCGTTATCAGGCTGGCGCCAACTGTAACGGAAAAGGGTTTCCATAGAAACGCCGCCCGAGCAGCTCAACCAATCAGAGGCGGGGGACAGCACACTCTCATTTGCATGCGGAATGTATAAAATCAAGTCTCGGTCCGCTTTCTCAGTAGTCGTTATTATTTACAGTAACGGACCAACATGCCTGAACCCGCGAAGTCTGCGCCCAAGAAGGGCTCCAAGAAAGCCGTGACCAAGACGGCCGGCAAAGGAGGCAAGAAAAGGAGAAAGAGCAGGAAGGAGAGCTACGCCATCTACGTCTACAAGGTGCTGAAGCAGGTCCACCCCGACACCGGCATCTCCTCCAAGGCCATGAGCATCATGAACTCGTTCGTCAACGACATCTTTGAGCGCATCGCCGCCGAGGCTTCCCGCCTGGCTCATTACAACAAGCGCTCCACCATCACCTCCAGGGAGATCCAGACCGCCGTGCGCCTCCTGCTGCCCGGTGAGCTGGCCAAGCACGCCGTGTCCGAGGGCACCAAGGCCGTCACCAAGTACACCAGCTCCAAGTAAACTGCTGTTTGCTTCAAACACTCAAAGGCCCTTTTCAGGGCCACCCACTTCAATCTGAGAGTTAAAATCCTGAGCTTTATGGTGTTTATAATCAAAAATAATCAAAACCAGCACACCTTGTCCTGAAGTTCCTCTCAAGCAAAGCACTGTTGAATGTTAAAATAAATCTAAAACTAGTGACTATTTGAACATCCTTTATCAAAGACAACACTTTCAATAAAGGAAGTGAATATTTAAAACCTACGAAGTGGTTAATCCTACCAGTTAACTGTATCAACCAAATGTAATGAGTTTCTAAAGCGTCACAATAAGTTATTATTGAATTGAACTGTTATGAAAACATATTTCCCATTTATTAGTGCCCTTTGCCTGGTCCTTTTCCTCAGTTATCAGTTATTCATATAACAAACACTGACCGTTATAACTGATCATGTGGTCAGAAAGTAATATATATTTAAAAAAAACAACATATATATATATATATATATATATATATATATAAAGCGTCTCTTATCGTGAAAAAGATTATATTATAGATAAATTATATTTATGTTTGAGATTTTGGCCTGAAAATAACTTCCTTTGTCTTTTTGTGGAGGAGAAACGTTTGAATTAATTCTGGCCAATAGCCACTCAGATAGTGTGCACGTGTCACTCCAGTGTGGCCCAATCAGCGCTGCTGCTGCTCCGGCGCTGTGTATATAAGGCCGCTCCTTGGCATGAGGTTACATGTTGAGTTCTTACTGTTGAAACAGGAAGGAGCGATTGAACAGCAATGGCCAGAACCAAGCAGACCGCCCGTAAGTCCACCGGAGGAAAGGCTCCCAGGAAGCAGCTCGCGACTAAGGCTGCCAGGAAAAGCGCTCCAGCTACCGGCGGAGTGAAGAAGCCTCACCGTTACAGGCCCGGTACCGTGGCTCTGAGGGAGATCCGTCGCTACCAGAAGTCCACCGAGCTCCTGATCCGCAAGCTGCCCTTCCAGCGGCTGGTCAGAGAGATCGCTCAGGACTTCAAGACCGACCTGCGCTTCCAGAGCTCCGCCGTCATGGCTCTGCAGGAGGCCAGCGAGGCTTACCTGGTCGGCCTGTTCGAGGACACCAACCTGTGCGCCATCCACGCCAAGAGGGTCACCATCATGCCCAAAGACATCCAGCTTGCCCGCCGCATCCGCGGAGAGAGGGCTTAGACTCACCTCATACTATCAACCCAACGGCTCTTTTAAGAGCCACCACCTTTAACTAAGAGCTGAATTCTTATGCTAGTTGACTGTTAGCAAATAATATACCCGTTTGTATTAACTTGTATATTAGGCACCAGCATCAATTTAATTCTTAATCCATTACAAAAATATAATCAAACAAGAAATAAGAGAATGGAAGTACAATGATTATATTCTATATATAGACAACATTATATAGAAGTATTCCTTGGGAGACTTCAAAACAAAAGCTAATAATGAGGATGTTTATTTTGAGTTTTCCAAAAGAGAGAAATCGAGGGAAAAAAATAGTTTTCACATCAAGCAACCACTGATATGTTGGGGGAAGTCATGTGTGATATATAATTATTATTACTTTGTTACAGAAGACTCGCTCATCTCAATACAATTATAAATATGCCTCACCAGTTTAATATTGGAATGACTTACTTTGTTTTTGTAAATAGTTTTTCACCTTTGTTTTCAGAATCAATGTGTCCGTATCAAGTAATGAATGATTGAAGTATGGCGTCATGCTTCCTGCTCAACAAATTGACTAAATTCAGTTTATTTATAAGCGCCAAATCGCAACAAACCTCATCTGAAGGCACATCAATGATACGGTGCAATTCAAGCCAAGTCCAATTAATTATAATTACAACCAAATTCAAAACTCCAATTCATACAGACAAAGTCAACTCAAAAACAATTTCCTGGCTAAAGAAACTAGATATTTATAGACTGACATAAATCCATCCAAACTGCTCACTTGATCTATTTTAAAAAAAAAATGTTTGTACATTTCTAATTTCCTCTTTTCTGTGTCATGTGTCACTAGCTGCTGTTGCTCAACTATGAGTATTATATATTTTTTTTACTAATATAATTATTCAAATTACTAATACTAAATTAATAATTTGAGGGGCGTTTTATCCTTCCCTTACTTAATCATCAAAAAAGAATAATTGTTAATAATTGCCTTTACGTTTTGATTTTGGTTTGTGTTTATAAGTTATAATGCTTCCCAACATCCTTTTGTGAGTTTATAGTGAATAAATAACATAAATTCAGTTAATTCATGTGATCATCAGTGTTTAAACATCCATCTTGTGAAGTCAGAAGAAACAAAAAAAGTGACAGGATTTTGATAGGATTCAGTAAAATACACAAACTCTGTTTAAATTTAAATAAATATCTTTCGTTATGTTGAACTAAACCTGTTTCGTTTTGAGACGTCAGCGATGTGGAAGTCATGTAATTAATATGCAGGTATGACGTCAGCTGTTGCGTGATTGGTGGACTACAGTTGACGCTCAGGCTGACCAATGAAAGAGCAGCTGCTTTCTTATATAAAGACTGGCGAGGGAGTGGGTGATTATTTCTTATTATTCGTTCTCTGTTAAAGGGAAAGAAACTTAAGGCTCAATATGTCTGGAAGAGGAAAGACCGGAGGCAAAGCCAGAGCAAAGGCAAAGACCCGCTCCTCCCGGGCCGGACTTCAGTTTCCCGTCGGCCGTGTTCACAGGCTGCTCCGTAAAGGAAACTATGCTCAGCGTGTCGGTGCCGGAGCTCCCGTCTACCTGGCGGCTGTTCTGGAGTATCTGACCGCTGAGATCTTGGAGCTGGCTGGAAACGCTGCCCGCGACAACAAGAAGACCAGGATCATCCCCCGTCACCTGCAGCTGGCTGTCCGCAACGACGAGGAGCTCAACAAGCTGCTCGGCGGCGTCACCATCGCTCAGGGCGGCGTGCTGCCCAACATCCAGGCTGTTCTTCTGCCCAAGAAGACCGAGAAGGCTGCCAAGGCCAAGTAAAAACCCAATAACTACAACCAACCCAACGGCTCTTTTAAGAGCCACACAAATATCTAAAAGAGTAAAAATCCTCACTGACTATTACAGTTTATACCACAGCGAACACTGTAAATACCATTGAACGGGCTATGTACATCTATATATCATTTAGCAGACATACATTAGAAGTTTGTGGAAGTTACGTGTTTGTCTTCATGATTTTTATTTTTTGTCCCCCAACTTCACATATTGTATAATAAATTTTATATATATAAATTTCCTCTCAAGCCACCACAGAAGACAAAAATATTTTCATCGAATTACAGCTGCGTCACGCGGTGTTACTGGCTGGCTCCGCCCACTGTCCACTTTTACGTCCGCACCTCAGCAATAAGTACAGAGCGCGTGCTCACTGACCTCCATTCGTCTTTGAATTTTCTCAGAGATCGCAAACATGAGCGGAAGAGGAAAGGGCGGCAAAGGACTCGGTAAAGGAGGCGCTAAGCGTCACCGTAAAGTTCTCCGTGATAACATCCAGGGAATTACCAAACCCGCCATCCGCCGCCTGGCTCGCCGCGGCGGAGTCAAGCGTATTTCCGGTCTGATCTACGAGGAGACCCGCGGTGTGTTGAAGGTCTTCCTGGAGAACGTTATTCGTGATGCTGTTACCTACACCGAGCACGCAAAGAGGAAGACTGTGACCGCCATGGACGTGGTGTACGCGCTCAAGAGACAGGGCCGCACTCTGTACGGCTTCGGAGGTTAAACTGATCCTGAACCAGCTCCAAACAAACCCAACGGCTCTTTTCAGAGCCACCCACCTTTACCTCAAGAGCTCAGACCTGTTCCAGTTAGTGAATTGAATATAAAATACATATATAAATAATTCTTATATTGAACATTTACTCAACTACAATAGTTAACAGGTCATTATCATGCTGGTTTACACATATTTTAACATGTAGGCATAATTTGAATCAAACAATGGTCCGGAGGCCATCGTCTATGATTCGACTGTTTGGGCACCGATCTTCATGCACATAAACATACGCCCACTCGCCTGTTCTTAACATTGAATTTAATATGCGTTATGTAGAAACATTTAACAGACGTTAAAAATACAACTTACAAGTTAGAATTGAATCAGCTGATGTTGAATCCACAAAAAGTTAATTTCTCTCTCTTCAAGTCATCAACAATTGAGCAAAGCTGTGAATTATAGCCATTATCTGAGGTATTCCCAAATGTGAGGTCAGTCGTGTGGATACAAACATGGAGCAACAATGCCACAGTTCCTCAGATATTCAAGTAATTTAGTATCATCCTGTCATACTAAATCAAAGAAAACTATTAAAGAAACTGAAATCATTTGTTTCAGGGGTCTGTGGTATCTAATCTCAGCATTTAGTTAAAAATGATTTTTCCAGAAGTGCTCCTTGGATGAAAGGATGTCAAACCCATTCGACCAAATTATGTGATGTAGCAAAATCTTAAATCCCATCTCATAAACCTCTTTTTGGTGACTTAATCTGAGTGTTTAAATGCTTGAACACAAAGTGGTTCAAATACTACATAAATGTCTGATGTCTGTACACAGACTTTCTGTGTCTCACACAGGGATGTTGTGGTTAATTGAGTTGAATATTAATACCCACAGGATCTTAAAAAAAGTATTCAAGTTATTCATGAACAGACACGGATCACTCGTGACAGCATGTTCAGAAATGTTGCTGCTGATCTGAGGGGATACAATGTTTAAGCTTCTATCTATCCAGGCTGCCGCCAATTGTAACGGAAGAAGGTTTCCATAGAAACACCACCCGAGCAGCTCAACCAATCAGAGACGGGGGACAGCACACTGCTATTTGCATGCAGTATACTTAAAATCAAGTCTCGGTCCACTTTCTCAGTAGTCATTATTCACAGTAACGGATCAACATGCCTGAACCCGCGAAGTCTGCGCCCAAGAAGGGCTCCAAGAAAGCCGTGACCAAGACGGCTGGCAAAGGAGGCAAGAAAAGGAGAAAGAGCAGGAAGGAGAGCTACGCCATCTACGTGTACAAGGTGCTGAAGCAGGTCCACCCCGACACCGGCATCTCCTCCAAGGCCATGAGCATCATGAACTCGTTCGTCAACGACATCTTTGAGCGCATCGCCGCCGAGGCTTCCCGCCTGGCTCATTACAACAAGCGCTCCACCATCACCTCCAGGGAGATCCAGACCGCCGTGCGCCTCCTGCTGCCCGGTGAGCTGGCCAAGCACGCCGTGTCGGAGGGCACCAAGGCCGTCACCAAGTACACCAGCTCCAAGTAAACTGCTGTTTACTTCAAACACTCAAAGGCCCTTTTCAGGGCCACCCACTTCAATCTGAGAGTTGAAATCCTGACAAATGATGAATACTACATTGTACTTTGGTTTTAATGTTGAAATTAATGGAAAAGTTGTTGGGTTTAATTTTGCATGGGTTTGGAGCCATTGATCCTGGTTTATTTTTCTGAAATAAGTGCGGGAAACTGCCTCACATTTTCAATTGGTTAATTGGTTAATAACACACATAACTGATTTATATAAAAGGGTAATTATTTTTAGATTAATAAATCATTATCACCTCCCATTATCACCCTCCACCCTTGCCTTGACGGCCACGCACCTGAACATTTGCACCAAACTTTTTACTATTGTACTTTCATCTATAGTTTACTAACTTTGACCTATTTATTTACCTTGTCTGTAGTATATACATTGTACTTCACATCATGCCTCTTACCTCATTCTGCAACTTAATATTACCACCACTTGTTCTTCACCTGTTCTTACCCGCACTTAAATACAATTGTCATTTTATGTTTACTACCGTACTGTTCATACTATATACGTACTATATATAAATAGCCAGTTTATTACTGCTCCCACTGCACATATCTTACTTCATACTATGTGTATCTCTTGTTCACTCATTGTCACAGTTTACTACTGCACTGTTCTTACTGCACATATTGTATCTCATTATTTATATACCACTCTGCATCACAATCTGTTACCAAAGGTGCTGTAAACAACAATTTGTGAAGAAACTGCGAGTAACGGTTTGAGATTTTGAATTTTCAGGCATGGAGGAGAGTCTTGTTAATGATATGCACGTTTGACGTGAGTCTCTTCTGTGATTGGTCAATTACTTTAACGCCCAGTCTGACCAATGAACGAGCAGCTGCTGTTATATATAGTTGCTGGCATTCAACGTTAGTCACTGGTTTTTCATTTTAACATTTGAAAGAAAAGTTACATCATGTCTGGAAGAGGAAAGACCGGAGGCAAAGCCAGAGCAAAGGCAAAGACCCGCTCCTCCCGGGCCGGGCTTCAGTTTCCCGTCGGCCGTGTCCACAGGCTGCTCCGTAAAGGAAACTATGCTCAGCGTGTCGGTGCCGGAGCTCCCGTCTATCTGGCGGCTGTTCTGGAGTATCTGACCGCTGAGATCTTGGAGCTGGCTGGAAACGCTGCCCGCGACAACAAGAAGACCAGGATCATCCCCCGTCACCTGCAGCTGGCTGTCCGCAACGACGAGGAGCTCAACAAGCTGCTGGGGGGAGTCACCATCGCTCAGGGCGGCGTGCTGCCCAACATCCAGGCTGTTCTTCTGCCCAAGAAGACCGAGAAGGCTGCCAAGGCCAAGTAAACACCCGATAACTACATAACGGCTCTTTTAAGAGCCACACACACCTCTCAAAGAGTAAAACCGTCTATAAATATTACCGTTTTCACCGCAATAATATTACGGATGTAGATTAGCAGAAAAATAGAACTTCACCCATTGACAGTGGTCTCTAAAAGTAAATAAATGCAGAATTTCTTCAAACTAAATGTCGAAAAGAATACTGTTTAATATTGTGCACTTTATTATTATTAATTTTTTAATATTCACCCGGAGGAACTAAGATCCGCTTGTCAAAAATTTAAGCCAGACTGAATTGACGGGTTCAGGCATGCTTTTCAGAAATAGAGTAAAGAAAAACTTCCCTCAAACAGCTTGCATGCAAATTCCACTGTGCCCTCCCCCGCCTCTGATTGGTTCAGCTGCCGGACGTTGTTTCTATGGAGACCTGTCTTTGTTCGAAGTTACCCGTTGCAGAGGGGAAAAAAGGCGGGAGCGCTTTGGTCACTCTCTAAACTCATTGTCTAACAAGAAATAAAACGCTATGGAGTACCATCAGAGAGGTAACAGTTAGGATATAAGTTGGCTTGTGACTGAGGTGGAAAAAAATGTCAAAATGAACTTGATTTAAATTCTAGTTTCATGACATCCCTACATGTAACCCACAACCCTAAACATGACCATTTCTTAGTGTGCTGGTATACTTTCCCACCAGGTAGATAACCCAAACTCTGTCAAATGTGTCAGTTCTGGACAAACCAAAGTACCACCAGAGTCACAGCTGTAAAATATACATCAAACTGTTGCTTGTAATCTATTGGATATGTTGAAGTGTCATTAGTTAGATAACAGTCGGGTCATGTTATTAGACTGTGACTACGGTGTACAAAAACAGGTCTGACCAGATCTGAACATAACAATGTTTTTTCAGTGATCAACAAGCTTTTACTGTAACTGAGGTTGATGTTTTCCTGGTTCTTGATGTTTTTATATTCTGAATGGTTCCTCATTTTTCACTAAGCAAAACTTACTCATATTAACAGGTAAGAGGATTTATTCAAACTGAAATGTAACGTTTTAAAAACCTTTTTCTCAGAGTAATTTCACCATATTTTTCCTGACTTTGATTGTTGGCAACTGTTGGTCACTAATCAGCTATCTGTTAGTCAAAATGAATACCAAAAGTTTGAGGAAACATTATGTAATGAGTTTCCATCAGTCCTTCACAGCACATTTTTCTGCATATGGATTTTACACATATGATCTCAAGTGACCTGAACCTAAATATATAATTAATAACATTTTAAAAAGCTGCAATTGTTATGCGGCTCATCTTTTCTATTTTATCATTAACCTTTGATGCAGTGCTGGGCCCATCTGAATGTCAACACATCAACGTCTTACTTCAATTTAATTAAGGATAGGAATTAATAAGATTTATTCATAACAATACCATTATTAGCGCTTCTTCTTGATCAATTCCCTTATTGATTCTTGACCTAATTTTGTGAGGAAATAAGAACATTACACTGTTTTTCAGCATCATCACAACTGTTTACTATCAAAACACAAGAAACTGGGTTTAGTGTCCTTTTCATAACCATATAAATAATAATAAGATTCTGAACCGATTTAAGAACAAAATATCAACCATCGACTTCCCCAATTTTTTTCCTTCCATCCATCATCTACCACTTATCCGGGGGTCATGGGGGCAGCAGCTTTAACAGAGAAACCCAGACCTCCCTGTCCCCGGCCACTTCCTCCAGCTCTTCCGGGGGGACCCCGAGGCGTTCCCAGGCCAGCCGAGAGACATAGTCTCTCCAAGGTGTCCTGGGTCTTCCCCAGGTCTCCTCCCAGTGGGACAGGCCCAGAACACCTCACCAGGGAGGCGTCCAGGAGGCATCCTAACCAGATGCCACCTCATCTGACTCCTCTCAATGCGGAGGAGCAGCGGTTCTACTCCGAGCCCCTCCCGGAGGACTGAGCTTCTCACCCTATATCTAAGGGAGGCCCAGACACCCTGCGGAAGAAACCCATTTCGGCTGCTTGTATTCGCAATCTCGTTCTTTCGGTCTCTACCCACAGCTCGTGACCATAGGTGAGGATGGGAACGTAGATTGACCAGTAAATAGAGAGCTTCGCCTTCTGGCTCAGCTCCTTCTTGCTTGAGGCAAAAAGCCAACCCCGACCAGGAAAGGAGCACTGCATCGTTTTCTGATTGAGAACTGTGACCTCAGATTTGGTGGGGATGACTTTCATCTTGGCCACTTCACACCTGACTGGGAACCAGCAAAGTGCAGGTCGGAGGTCATGCCTTGAAGAGAACCAACAGAAACAAATCCCTGCAAAGTGCAGAGATACCCTCCTTTTTACAGGTTTTATTATATTGTGATCATTTAGGCCTGAAAAACAGGTCTGATCAGATCTGAACCATCTTACCATCTTTTTCAGAGATCAACATTTACTGGAACTGAGGTTGGTGTTTTTCTGGTTCTTACGTATACTCTGAATGGTTCCTCATTGTTGAACATGTAAATCCTACTTAGATTTAAAGGTGGTATGCTTCTTTTAAACTGAGATTCTACTTTAAAAAATAATAAACTGTGTGTACTGACAGTTATTAACTGATGAGCTGGTTTATACTTTCTAGTTCTGTGGAAGTAGCCAGAGTACAGAGTAGCCTGTTTAAAAAAGGCTGTTAATATTTAATTTCCCCTACCTTTAATAAAAAATGATACTAAGTTTATTCATCTCTGTCATTTTGAGTTTAAAACTGTGAACGGGCCAAAGGACAGCACCAGCTTCCCCAACACCTAGAGAACTTTTTGGTTTGTGCTGTGGACAGTTAACCAGCTCATTGGGGGCTCTGTGGCTCATTGGGGGAAAATGTGGCCGGACCCTTGCACAAACCAACTGTTTGTGTTTGCTAGCACAGAGGAATGCCCTCATGCAGCATAATGAACAACATTCTTCCTGAATAGTTTTGGTAAAAAAAAGTCACCTGATCTTAATCTTAACTCCCTCATCCTCACACCTCTTTTTTCGAGCTATAAAAACCTCTCAGGTTTGCAGGGGACACAGTCGAGGTGTTGAGATTTCCAGAGAAAGAATGAAGATGACTCTGTTTCTCCCGCTGCTTCTTGTGGTCCTCTCCGTCTCCACGGATCAGACGGAGGCGTTGGCACTGCAGCAGTCATTTTCACCGGACGTCCATGCTGCTCTGAGAGAGATGATCGCCTCGTTGACCGAACAGAGGCTGGAGCTCAGGTCCCTAAAAAAAGAGAGTGCAGGTACAGTGTTTTGTTACATAATGAAGGAATGAAGGAGCCATATTTTGTATTTTTTCTGGGTGAAAAAAGAAGATTTATTTATGTTCATTTATGTTGTGTTTTTCAGGAAATGCAGCAAAGTTTGAGAGTCAGGGAGCTGAAATCGAGAAGCTGAAGAAGCAGCTGGAAGGTAACATGTGGAAATCATCACAGCTCTGATTATGTTTTTATCACTTTGATAAACGTATGACTCAAAAACATCTTAAATTCTGTTATTCCCTCTTTAACAGTCAGTCAGGTGGCTTTCTCAGCTGCTCTGACTGACAGCCAGAGGTATTATGGACCCTTTAACACTTTAAGCACGTTGGTCTTCAGACATGTCGTAACAAACATTGGAAATGCCTATAACCAACAAACAGGTAATAAACTATATCAATACAAGTCTGAGCAAATTTCAGATTTGATTTATCATTAAACAACATTAATCCTGCAGGTATTTTCACTGCACCGGTGAAAGGAGCCTACCACTTTGAGTGGTACGTATATGGAAATGGTGGCAGAAATGCTGCAGGCGCTGTGTTAGTGAGAAACGGGGAGAGAATCTTCCTGGCATATGAACATCAGCGGTACCATGTTACAAGTTCTTCTAATGGTGCTACACTGCTTCTGGAGAGTGGAGATCAAGTATTTGTACAACAGTGGCATCATTCAAGAATATATGACAATCAAAATCACCACATAACCTTCAGCGGTCGTCTGCTGTTTATCATGTGAGAGAAAAACAGTTTCTCTGTTTCTGAAAGATGATCTGCTGGTTCCTGTTGTCCTTAATCGTATTAATCTGACATTTATCTGATCATCTGCAATCAAAATAATTCTATGTGACGAAACTGTCTCTTAATGCAAATCTGCATTAAAATACAAATAATGATGAATTATGATGAATTAATCATGAATGTTTTATTACTTCTCATGATTCAAAATTATTCTGATTCTGAGTTTTCTCAATAAAGAATAAATGTGTCAAAGCAGCAACGTCTGAGAATATTTCTTCATTTGTTTCAAACATACACGTCAACAGAGTGAAATCAGAAAATCAAATGTAACATCAGAGTAATGTGAGGAAACATCTTTCCCATAGAGGGATGTCGGAGGAGGCATTTATCTATTTAGCACAAAGAAGTCAAAGACGCCCGATGTTGTAAAGGGTCAACAGAAGGAGAACAATAAAACTTTGTGCTGAGAGAAAAAAAATACAATTTATGTATTATTATTTCTCCGTTTCACACAGTAAGGTTAGAGACAGTGTAACCCAGTTACAGTGTGTAATCTGACTTTTAAAGGCAGGTAACAGCTTGCTTTTGTGACGTACTGCAAACCCCTGCCACCCGTTGTTGCCATAAAAAAAAACATAATTCATTCTCACACATATATACATATCATAATTATGTATTTTTGTCTCTTAAATATTAGGGATGAGCAAGCACAGCATTATCTGTATCGGTATCTGTATCTCTTAACCATATGAATTATCTGTACACGGAGTTGGCGGGGCCTAACCCGGAAATGGGCGGGGTTTAACACGGAAGTGGGTCGGGTTGTCTTGAAACGGGCGGGGCTTTAACCATTATGTTATTTTAAGCATGCAGTTGATGTGGGTTGATCAGAAATTGTTTTATTTATTGCTGATTAGAAAACTGTTTACAGGACAGCATCAGCATTGAGCTTCAGATCAACGGTTTTGGTCATAATAGCAAACAAACTATTAACAGAACTACTACCTTTGTTTTTTCATGAATTACAGCAAGACAGTGTCAAACACTGCGTGAATTTAAAAAAATGGTTAGAGGAAACCAACAGTTAGAAAAAGAAAAATCTCCGACAGGCAGAGGCCCAACGCGAGTCGCATTCTACCAAGTCTGAACGAACCCACGTTTACCAGAACTCTACCGGTTATAAGTAACTACAAACCAAAGTAAAAACAAAGTTGAAGCTGAAGAAACCCTAAACCTGAGTGACTGAGCTGTTCCGTGTGAGAGGCATGTGTAGGGAGGGACGCTGTGTGAAGATTTTCATTCAATCAGATATTAACTCGTATTACTTGTATAATATTCGTACTCGACAAAAGCGCTTTATCCGTACCGGATATTCGTTTCAGCCAAGCATCCGGCTCAACTCTAATAAATCTATTTTTATCTAATAATTATAACTTTTTATGTCATAATCGTCACTTTAAATCTAATAATTATGTGTTTGTATCTCAGAATTTTGACATAAAACTCTTTCTTTGTTTTGAGGGATTGTGATAACGACTTTTGAAAGGTTTTGAATTATGCCAACTCTTAAGTTAATTTGGGAAACAAATATCTCACATTGTTACAAATGTCTACACCACAGTCAGACTATAGTTGTTATTATCAGTTCCAATTTTTTTTTATTAAACCTGATTCGGTAAACTTGAAAGTTTGGGTTGATACTGGCCTCGCAGAACACTGAAATCAGATATAGCTCTGATATATATATATATATATATATATGATATGGATCAGATATATACTCTGACCAATAAGAAAGTAATGACAGTTCTTATTTTTGTCGCACCTCACACTGATTTAGTCTTTAAGGATAAAAGTTGTGAAACAGAGGTACAAACTGAAACTGGAGTCCAAGGTACTGAGATCCAGACAGAGGAGACACACAAGGACATTGCCTCATTACATAAAAAGATTGAATATTTAAACATCAAATGTCAGTCACTCAGAGATAAAATTCATGGACTAGAAAGTGAGTTGAAGGACCCTTGATGCTTCACAATTTGATGACAGCAAAATTAAATTTTTCACAGGACTTCCCAATTCACAGACTTTCGTGTTTTTGTTTGTAAAGCAAGTCAAATAAAAGTGATACTCTGACTCTGTCATCCGTTAACTTTGGCTCCGCCCAGCAAAAACTCCGCCCACTTTCCTCTTTTACGTCCGCAGTTCAGAGATAAATGCAGTGCGCGTGCCTCACAGGAACCAGTTCATCTTTGAATTTATAAAAAGATCGAAAACATGAGCGGAAGAGGAAAGGGCGGCAAAGGACTCGGTAAAGGAGGCGCTAAGCGTCACCGTAAAGTTCTCCGTGATAACATCCAGGGAATCACCAAACCCGCCATCCGCCGCCTGGCTCGCCGCGGCGGAGTCAAGCGTATTTCCGGTCTGATTTACGAGGAGACCCGCGGTGTGTTGAAGGTCTTTCTGGAGAACGTTATTCGTGATGCTGTTACCTACACCGAGCACGCAAAGAGGAAGACTGTGACCGCCATGGACGTGGTGTACGCGCTCAAGAGGCAGGGCCGCACTCTGTACGGCTTCGGAGGTTAAACTGATCCTGGACCAGCTCCAAACAAACCCAACGGCTCTTTTCAGAGCCACCCACCTTTACCTGAAGAGCTCAGATCTGTTTCAGTTTTATTCCTATGATACAGTCTCAATGCTCAACTAGACCTATATAAGCTTTTTTTTTTTTCTGGTTAATTAATAATAAAAACGAAATCCTCTCTTTGAATTTCTCAAAATTCTCAAGCTTCATCACATCGGCCTTTAAAGACTAAAGTTTCTACAAAATTTCTGAAATTCTGTAGAAACTTCTTGATTCCATGTGAAACCAAAGCATATATATAGTTTTAGCTTAATGTATTAAAGAAGGGAGTTTGGAAAATGTAGTGTTTCAAACTATAGCTACCCACTAATAATTAATAGAGCATTTTCAGTAGTAATAAATTGAAATTAAAACGGAATCTTCTGAGAAGCTGCATATTAATTACGAATTATGGCAACTACCCTGCAGAACAAGTGAATATGTATCCTAACCCTATATCCACAGGCTTGCTGCTGTGACTTATTTATCAATTAATCAAAATATTGAATATTGGAATAGCCTACAGAAGCACAGCTGGGAACTGTGGAAATAGTTATTATATACAATATAGTCACTGTTTAGGTGTAAAATTACAAGATATTCACAGTTTAACATAACATCAGAAAGGAAAGGAGTCCTGTTGGAAACAATTCACTGCTTGAAGCTCTCAATGTATGACCTGCAGAGACTGACATAAGAAACTAACTAGAAACTGAGACTGCATTTCGCAAACAGTGAAATGTAAATGTTTCACATTAGCTCAACACAGGGCTGCAAAACGCAGTAACTGAGCACACAACAAGCAGCTTAGTTACATGTAAGTTGACACAAACACACACACCAGTTACCTGATAGTGACCACAAAGTACTAATGAGATTGTTAAGAGACAACTGATGTCAGATGTTTGTTTGGAAACAGCCTGTTAGATGCCTGTCATATTTTGTGACAAAATTGTTTGGAAACATCGTTTTTCATGTATAATTACGGTAAATATGCATGATAACCAGAAACTTGTTCAATTAATTTCTGATTAAGCGTAATGGCTGTCTTCCTAAATAAACTTAATCACAGGCAACAAGACGGTGAGAATTAGAAACTTAGCGACCAGAATTAGAGCAACTTTCAACATTTCTAATATCTTACCATGTGAAGATGGCAAACTGATGGCAGAAGATAAACTTCCTGAATGGAAAATCCATTTTCGCTTAATTTAAAACATGATGTAGTCATTGAGCATTTGAAGTTCTGCGTTGAGGGAACGCGTTGCTCTTTAACGTCGAAATGACATTGAAGCATAAACTACGACTTAGTTTATTCTGTCAACCCAGAGGAACAAGCTGCTTGAAATATTCCTGAAAAAACATGTTTAATTCACCAAATCCATGCTAGCTCTTTTCTTAGTCATCTGTAGTTTTCAGTGTAAACTGACTTTTGATGTAATTCCAAATAGATCTTTCATAGAATTGTTGCAGGTGGCACCATGGGGTGGCGCTCTGAACGCAAGGCTGTGCCCCTATAAAAGGGGAAGTGGCACTTTGCCAGTTTCCTGTTGGGTGGTCAGAGTGTTGCTGGACCCACAGCAGCGTGAGGAAATGCCCATTTTGGGTAAATATGTTTCTGTGATGAATTTTCATATGTACTGGTTGCATTTTTTAAAGTACTTTGAGTGGCAGGTGCTGAGAATGAATGAATGACTGGATGTGGGAGTTCGACACAACAGATATGTTGTGCTTTTAAGCATTTATTTAGAGTATGAATTAAAATTCTTTGCTGGTGGAATTTTGTATTCTTGTGTTATCATACCTGCTGTCCTTTTGTTTTAGGTTTTATTTTGTTTTCTGTAGTTACTCCGTTCCTGGTCCATCATAATTTTTTCCCTGTATGCTACAGATGTAAGAACGAACTACTTAAACTTTGTTTGTTTGTAATCTGGTCACTTTCCCTACATTTCTCGGTACTTTCTGCAGTGACAACCAAAAGGGTTTGTTGAACTTGCAGTGATTTGTCGTGTGTACACCGGTGTGCAGTTCTGTGCTTTTCCTTTTTTTAAAAGCAGGTTTGGTCGCCATGTGGTCATTCAGATGTTGCTAAGAGCTTGTAATGTGTCAGATTATGTTGGGCCGAATTAGGTTTGTATTTAATAAATATTGTTAAACTTTATTTGCTAACGTTCCTTATATCCATTAGTTAACAGAATCACTACAGCAAATCTTCCTGTAATTCTAAAGAAGAACCACCTGTTACAGAGAGTTGAAGGACACAGAGCTGAAATAGTTCTGACAGGATGAAGTTTTCTCATTGCAGCACAGACTGGATTATTTGAGAAAAAAATTACCTGGGTTAAAACAAGCAGTTCTATTAATTGATTTGATAGTTGCCTTTACGCTTTTATCTAAGATTTAGAATACTGTGCTTTATTATACATTACTTGAATATTTTATCAAGTGTTTTTTATTTTACACATCAACTTAAACAAAAAACAACAGGAAAACGGACATTAAAACAATGAACAAGTGCAGAAGGAAAAATAGATTTGAATTTTTGAAAGCAGGAAAATTAGAGGAAGGTAAAATTGAACCATCTTATATATGTGTATATATATATATATTATTATTTTTTTGTTCCGATGTAGTGCTGTAAACAATAACAAACAAGCCTAAATGTGGGAAGAAACTGAGTAACAGTTTGAGATTTCGAATTTTCAGGCATGGAGGAGAGTCTTGTTAATGATATGCACGTTCGATGTGAGCTCTTCTGTGATTGGTCAATTACTTTAACGCCCAGTCTGACCAATGAACGAGCAGCTGCTGTAGTATATATTCGCTGGCATTCAACGTTAGTTACTGGTTTTTCATTTGAACGTTTGAAAGTAAAGTTGCATTATGTCTGGAAGAGGAAAGACCGGAGGCAAAGCCAGAGCAAAGGCAAAGACCCGCTCCTCCCGTGCCGGGCTTCAGTTTCCCGTCGGCCGTGTCCACAGGCTGCTCCGTAAAGGAAACTATGCCCAGCGGGTCGGTGCCGGAGCTCCCGTCTACCTGGCGGCTGTTCTGGAGTATCTGACCGCTGAGATCTTGGAGCTGGCTGGAAACGCTGCCCGCGACAACAAGAAGACCAGGATCATCCCCCGCCACCTGCAGCTGGCTGTCCGCAACGACGAGGAGCTCAACAAGCTGCTGGGGGGAGTCACCATCGCTCAGGGCGGCGTGCTGCCCAACATCCAGGCTGTTCTTCTGCCCAAGAAGACCGAGAAGGCTACCAAGGCCAAGTAAACACCCGATAACTACATAACGGCTCTTTTAAGAGCCACACAAACCTCTCAAAGAGTGAAACCGTCTATAATTATTACCGTTTTCACCGCAAAGGTATTATGGATGTAGATTAGCAGAAAAATATTATTTCACCGATTGACAGTTGTCTCTAAAAGTAATTAACCGAAGGATTTGTTTTAAATAGAATACTTTAATATTGTGCACTCTAAATAAACATCTGGAGGAACTGAGCTGGGCTTGTGAAAGTTTAAGCCAGACTTGTCAATGGCCGCTGAATTGACGGGTTCAGGCACGGTTCAGATCTTGCATGCAAATTCTACTGTGCCGTCCCCCGCCTCCGATTGGTTCAGCTGCTGGCCGGTAAGGTCTTGTTTCTATGGAGACCTGTCTTTGTTTGAAGTTGGCGGGCAGAGGGGGAAAAGGGCGGGAGCGCTTTCGTCACGCTGTAAACTCTGTTTAAAAAATAAATAAAACACTATGGAGTACCATCAGAGAGGTAACAGTCAGGATATGCGTTGGCCTGTGACTGACGTGGTGGGGGGGGGGGGGGTTAAGGTCTGGACCAACGGAAACAAATCCCTGCAAAGTGCCTCCTTTTTACAGTTTTTTTTAATTTATTTTTTTTATACTGTGATCACATAGACCTGAAAAACAGGTCTGATCAGATCTGAACCATCTTACCATCTTTTTCAGAGATCAACATTTACTGGAATTGACGTTGGTGTTTTTCTGGTTCTTACGTATACTCTGGTTCCTCATTGTTGAACATGTAAAACCTACTTAGATTTAAAGGTATCATGCTTCTTTTAAACTGAGATTCTACTTAAAAAAAACAAACTGTACTGACTTCACAGTTATAACTGATGAGCTGGTTTATACTTTCTAGTTCTGTGGAAGTACTAAAAGTATATTAAAAAAAAAAAGGCTGTTAATCTTTAATTTACTGTACCTTTTTAATAAAAAAAAATTATACTAAGTTTATTCATCTCTGTCATTTTGAGTTTTAAACTGTGAACGGGCCAAAGGACAGCACCAGCTTCCCCAACACCTAGAGGACTTTTGGTTGGTGCTGTGGACAGTTAACCAGCTCAGTGGGGGCTCTGTGGCTTATTGGGGGAAAATGTGGCCGGACCCTTGCACAAACCAACTGTTTGTTGGTCATTATGCTGCATGAGCACATTCCTCTATGCTAGCAAACACATTCTTCCTGAATAGTTTTGGTAAAAAAAAGTCACCTGATCTTAATCTTAACTCCCTCATCCTCACACCTCTTTTTTCGAGCTATAAAAACCTCTCAGGTTTGCAGGGGACACAGTCGAGGTGTTGAGATTTCCAGAGAAAGAATGAAGATGACTCTGTTTCTCCCGCTGCTTCTTGTGGTCCTCTCCGTCTCCACGGATCAGACGGAGGCGTTGGCACTGCAGCAGTCATTTTCACCGGACGTCCATGCTGCTCTGAGAGAGATGATCGCCTCGTTGACCGAACAGAGGCTGGAGCTAAAGTTCCTGAAAAAAGAGAGTGCAGGTACAGCGTTTTGTTACATAATGAAGGAACTTAGGAGCCAAAACTGTGTTACATTGATATCAATATTTTGTATTTTACTGGCTAGAAATTAAGCAAAATTAAATTTTAAAAAGACATTCATGCTGTTTTTTGTTAAAATGCAGCAAAATCTGAGAGACAGGAAGCTGAAATCAAGAATCTGAAGAAGCAGCTGGAAGGTAACGAGGAAATAACCACATCTCTGATTAAGCCAATCAAACTTTGAACTGTTAGCTTGAATGTTTGAGTTGAAGCTAACGGCTTCAACTCAAACATTGAAACTCGTTGTTTACATGACTGTGTAGGTACATGTTGCAGGTATATTAAGAATATAGTTAGATTTTTTTATTGTGATTATTGGTTGTGTTAATTTACTTGTATTAATTTTAATCTGCATCACTTTAATGAGGATTAATATGAAATAAAGTTGAAAGGATCTTTAGTTCGGAAAATGTTCTTTGTGATGGACAAATTTGCCATTTACTGGATCCAAAGCCTGAATGCTGCTCACATATTAGACTAAGCTTTGTCAACAAGATGGAAATATTTGCAACACATATCTGTGTCATGAAACTAATTTTCTGTTTTTCAGAACATGACACAACATTGAAGGGACAGGAGACTGAGACCAACAACCTGAAGCAGCAGCTGGAAGGTACTGGAAGGAAATCATGATCACTCTGATTGGTTCACCCGAAATGTTCAAATACATTTTTATGAGACATGTTCAGCTAAAAAGTTTAACATTCAGTTGTCTAGGTTCTTGTTTATCTGAGCCTCCAATAGGTTATTTGTGTGACCAAGCGATAGTAACCACACAAGACCCAGAATAAACGGGAACCAGAGACTGGTTTTACATTTTATTTACAATATATTTTTTGATAAAATACTGATCTCTAGAGTGAGTAAATTATAAAAGACAAAATCAAACCAAACATGAAATGGCTAAAAAGAAACCAACCCTGGGACAAGACTGCACGACCGGGGGGGAGCTCCAGTTAGAGCTTAGTCAGAGTTATGCACAACAAAAGAAAACATGACAACCACATAACAAATTGTGACTGAAACACCATTACACACAACCCAATTTAAATGAGATCGAATACCGAATTTACCTATTCACAGCAATCTTAAAGTGACTTAAACCACACAATAGAAATGGAAATGGCCGCCTTAGAAAAAAAAAAAATGCCCCAAACGATAGCCTGCCCAAATGATAAATTAAGAACAAACACAAATCAAATGAATCTGGGAAAAACAGTGGTTGGCTTTTTTTTTTTTAGTTTTTTTTTTTTTTAGAAGTATCTCCGTTGAAAACTTTTCACACTGGAATATAATCCAGTTGAGCAGGTGACTGGAGGCTCCTTCTTGGCTGTCTTTAAACAGTCATCCAGTAAATCAGTCCCCTCCCAATACAGAATGCCAACTCCGCTTCAAACAAAGCCTCAGCTGCTCCCAGGTGTGTCAGTGCAGGAAGAAAGGCCCGAATCCTGCCCCTTTTATAAACTCCACCCATTTGTCTGCTGTTAGTGCTTCCTTCCACATATGTTCTCTGCAGCGGGAGCTCCCCCAGCAGTCTAAGCCTATAGCAGCAGAACTATGGGATGTTTCAGGCTCACCTGAGCCATCCCTAACTATAAGCTTTATCAGAAAGGAAAGTTTCAGCCTGATCTTAAAGGTAGAGAGGGTGTCTGCTTCCTGAAGCCAAACTGGCAGCTGGTTCCACAGAGAGGGCCTTCATGATACCCACATATTAGAGGGTCTCTAAACTTTGTCAACAAAATTAAAATATTTGCAACACATATTTTTTTCCACATGTAATGAAACTAATTTTCTGTTTTTCAGACTATGACACAAAATTGAAGGGACAGGAGACTGAAACCAACAAGCTGAAGCAGCAGCTGGAAGGTACTGGAAGGAAATCATGATCACTCTGATTGGTTCCCATAACTATGGGATGTTTCATGATAATCTGAGCCATCCCTAACTGTAAGTGTGACCGGGGCAGCTGTACAGCCCTGACAATGCCACTCTGTGACCTTCACCCAGAGAATACCACACTGAATACAGGTTCTTATGTTCTAAGGAAAAAGGGAGCAGAGAGATGAATTTCTATATTTAAACAATGTTCAGTTTTTACATTGGTTAAATAACAGGAGGTCTCAGCTTAAAAATAAGACTTTTATTTCAAAGTATACTCTCTATATGCTAAAAAAGATGTTGCTAAACTGAAGCGTTTTACTAGCACAAGGTGACTGTATCAGGGAGGCCTACAGGAGTGGGGGAGCGAGGGGAAAGGGGCCACCACCAGGTACCAGAAAGGAAAAGTCACACAAATATTGAGGATGCAAAATAAACTAAGATTGAGGAAGCCCTCCACCTAGTGAGCCACCACCTGTAACCTATGACCAACACACCTGTACTGGCATTGAGAATTTGAGAACCCCAGAATAGAACTAACTCAAGTTGGTTTACAAGAGAAAAGAAAACGAAAAAAGAACGAAACAATGAAACAAAACTAACTTGACTGGGGAGAAAACAAAAATGAATCACATTTTTCAGCCTGATCTTAAAGGTAGAGAGGGTGTCTACTTCCTGAAGCCAAACTGGCAACTGGTTCCACAGAGAGGGGCCTGATAACTGAAGGCTCTGCCTCCCATTCTGCTTTTAGGGGCCTGATAACTGAAGGCTCTGCCTCCCATTCTGCTTTTAGGGGCCTGATAACTGAAGGCTCTGCCTCCCATTCTGCTTTTAGAAACTCTGGGAACAACAAGGAAACCTGCAGCCTGAGAGCAAAGTGCTCTGTTGGGGAAATATCCAACTGTGAGATCTTTAAGATGTGATGGAGCTCGGTCATTAAGAGCTTTATATGTGAGGAGAAGAACCTTAAATTCTATTCTGAATCTAACAGGGAGCCAATGAAGAGAAGTTAAAACCGGAGAAACATGATCTCTCCTGTTAGTTCTCATCAGAACTCTGGCTGCAGGGTTTTGGATCAGCTGGAGGCTTTTCAGAGAATATGTGGGACAGCCCAATAATAAGGAATTACAGTAGTTCAGTCCTGAAGGAACAGATGCATGGAGCAGTTTCTCTGCATCACCCTGAGACAGGATGTTCCTGATTTTAACAATATTACGAAGGTGAAAGAAGGCAGAAACCTGTTTTATATGAGAGTCAGAGGACAGATTCTGGTCAGAAATAACTCCAAGGTTCCTGACTATAGGACTAGAAGCCAAGGAAATACAATCTCGAGTAACTATATAACTAGACAGTTTCTCCCTAAAGCGCTCAGGTCCAAAGATAACGACTTGATAAAGACTTCAGTTCTTCTGAATTTAGAAGCAGAAAGTTCTGAGTCATCCAGGTCTTTATGTCTTTAAGACAGGCTTGTAGTCTGACCAACCTGTTGGTTTCATCTGGTTTCATAGATAAGTACAGCTGAGTATCATCAGCATAACAATGGAAATTTATGCCATGCTGTTTGATAATGTTACCTAATGGAAGCATGTATAAAGTAAAAAGAATTGGTCCAAGCACAGAACCCTGAGGAACTCCATGACTGACTCAATGTGTGAGGAATATTCTTCATTTACAAGAACAAACTGGAATCTATCAGATAAATATGACTTAAACCAGCCTAATGCAGCTCCTTTAATCCCAATAACATGTTCAAGTCTCTGTAACAGAATGCTGTGATCGATCGTATCAAATGCAGCACTGAGATCCAACAGGACAAGCACAGAAACAAGTCCGCTATCAGAAGCTAACAGGAGATCATTGGTAACTTTCACCAGTGCTGTTTCTGTGCTATGATGCACTCTGAATCCTGACTGAAACTCTTCAAACTGATTATTTCTGTGTTATAATGTGCTCTAAATTTATCTATTCTCTCTTTAACAGTCAGTCAGGTGGCTTTCTCAGCTGCTCTGTCGGTTGATGGAAGAAGAACATATGGACCCTTTACGTCTCTCACTACATTGGTCTTCAGACATGTTGAAACAAATATTGGAAATGCCTACAACCAAAAAACAGGTAACAAACTACATCACTACAAGTCTGAGCAAATTTCAGATTTGATTTATCATTAAACAGCAAACATCCTGCAGGTATTTTCACTGCACCGGTGAAAGGAGCCTACCACTTTGAGTGGTACATAGGTGCACATGGTGGCAAACATGCTTCAAGCACGTTTTTGGTAAAAAATGGAGAGCGAATCTTCATCGCATATGAACATCAGTCGTCCCTTTTTGGAAAGTCTGCAAATGCTGTTACACTGCTTCTGGAGAGTGGAGATCAAGTATTTGTACAACAGTGGCCTCATTCAACATTATTTGACGATCAAAATCACCACACAACCTTCAGCGGTCATCTGCTGTTCACCATGTGAGAGAAAAACAGTTTCTCTGTTTCTGAAAGATGATCTGCAGGTTCCTGTTGTCCTTAATCGTATTAATCTGACATTTATCTGATCATCTGCAATCAAAATAATTCTGTCTGACGAAACTGTCTCTTAATCAAAATCAAAATGCAAATAATAATTAATATAAAGTGAAAATGTGGCTGTTTTATTACTATTCATGATTCAAAGGAATTATTTTTCTGATTCTGAGTTTTCTCAATAAAGAATAAATGTGTCAAAGCAGCAACGTCTGAGAATATTTCTTCATTTGTTTCAAACATACACGTCAACAGAGTGAAATCAGAAAATCAAATGTAACATCAGAGTAATGTGAGGAAACACAAAGAAGTCAAAGACGCCCGATGTTGTAAAGGGTCAACAGGTCATTTCACACAGTAAGGGTAGAGTCAGGGTTACAGCTTTAATTGGTCTTTTAATTGGAAAACTGATCAGGCCTGTTTTAATTTTCCCTCTGAAATTAAATTACTCATATTCATTCAGTCGTATTTATTTAACTGTCCTTTTCCTTCTGTTATGAGGGGCTGAAAACCCATAATTAGTTCTCACAGATACATCTCATTATGTCTTTTTATCTCAAAATTATGTTTTTATTATCTAATAATAATACAGAGCATATAGCAAAACAATTTGCCACCATAACATTTGTCTTAACAGTTGATATCAATATATATCAGATGACATTTTGTAAATATTTGCTCTGTAATTAATCAAGTTATTTCACAGTAACATATGAAGTATTTTCCTATTCATGTTTAGTTTGTTGTCATATTTAATATGTATGTATGTTATTGTTTAGTATTTTATTCATCATTTTTTTGTGTGACCTTATATACTTTCACAAAGGAGAAGTGGCTCCGCACATATCCCTGTGACACTTGGATGAAGAGTGAGAAATGTTTGTAAAGCAAGTCTGACAAATAAAAGTGATACTCTGTCTCTGTCATCGTCCGTTAACGTTGGCTCCGCCCACCGAAATCCCGCCCATTTCCCTCCTTTACGTCCGCAGTTCGGAGATAAATACAGTGCGCGTGCCTCACAGGAACCAGTTCATTTTTGAATTTAAAAAATATCGTAAACATGAGCGGAAGAGGAAAGGGCGGCAAAGGACTCGGTAAAGGTGGCGCTAAGCGTCACCGTAAAGTTCTCCGTGATAACATCCAGGGAATCACCAAACCCGCCATCCGCCGCCTGGCTCGCCGCGGCG
Source organism: Leuresthes tenuis (assembly GCF_036924035.1). Lineage (NCBI taxonomy): Eukaryota > Metazoa > Chordata > Actinopteri > Atheriniformes > Atherinopsidae > Leuresthes > Leuresthes tenuis. The sequence continues at coordinate 31,163,933 of NW_027325375.1, read as the reverse complement.
GAGTCAAGCGTATTTCCGGCCTGATCTACGAGGAGACCCGCGGTGTGTTGAAGGTCTTCCTGGAGAACGTTATTCGTGATGCTGTTACCTACACCGAGCACGCAAAGAGGAAGACTGTGACCGCCATGGACGTGGTGTACGCGCTCAAGAGACAGGGCCGCACTCTGTACGGCTTCGGAGGTTAAACTGATCCTGAACCAGCTCCAAACAGACCCAACGGCTCTTATCAGAGCCACCCACCTTACCTGAAGAGCTCAGACCTGTTGTTTAACGTTTTTTTCTGTTTATTGATGTATGATACCTGCATAAGGAAATTTTCTGGTTAATACTGGAAAAATATTCATCTAAATTATTTGAAGTTGTAATGACTGAACTTCAGCCTTTAAAGACTTGCACTCAAGTTTCTGACGTCTTGCAGAAGCTTAAATTGAACCTTCACAGTTACGGTTGGAAAGCTGTTATTTGTAATCACACAATTTCTAATACCAAGCAGTGTTGCCAGATGTACGATCAATAATCCCACAAAAGGCCAAACATAAAATAATCTCACTATTCTGAGAATGTGTGAAATTGTCCTTTTTTTTTTTTTTTTGGTGAACCCTGAACATTATTTCGCACTCGTCATTATTTATGGGACATTTAGCCTAACTGCTGATGCAAAGCTGTGAGTCTGTTTGATGCTATTCAACACTAGATTGACTATAGCACATCAATACTTGTTATATTGGTTATGACGGATGTATGATAATTTCCCTTAAAAAAAAAAAAGATTTTATGTGTCTGGTACCAAGTCAAACCAAAGCTGATTATATGATACCGATGTTTTAGCGTTAGTTCTCCTATAGCTGCAAGTCTCCCTTTAATGTGTTAAAAGAAAAGAGTTTAGAAAATGTAGTGTTTCAAACTACAGCTACCCACTAATTCCAAAGATTATCTTTCTTATTCTTTATTGATAGAGCATTTTCAGTTGTAATAAAATGACAAATTAAAACAGAATCTTCTGAGAAGCTGCATATTAATCATGAATTATGGCAACTGACCTGCAGAACAAGTGAATATGTATCCTAACCTTATATCCACAGGCTTGCTGTTGTGACTTATTTATCAATTAATCAAAATATGGAATATTCTGATCCAGAATTTGATCCATATGCAGTTTGATTGACACTGTTTGACTCTTCTGTGTGATCTGTGGAGACTGAGCTAAACAGAAAAACTTCCTCGACACATCTACACAACTCAACTGTATCACCTGCAAAGCTGAGAGCTGTATAGCTGCAAAGAGAGACATGAGTATGAGGGCGGTAACGTCCTGCTGTTACTTACAGCCTACAGAAGCACAGCTGGAAACTGTGGAAATAGTTCTTATATACAATATAGTCACTGTTTAGGTGTAAAATTACAAGATATTAAATATATATATATATTTTCTTCTGATGTAGTGATGTAAACAGCAACAAACGAGCTTAAATTTGGGAAAAAACTGACTAACAGTCTGAGATTTAGAATGTGCACGGGGGGGGGGGGAGTCTCTTCTGTGATTGGTCAATTACTTTAACGCCCAGTCTGACCAATGAACGAGCAGCTGCTGTTAAATATAGTTGCTGGCATTCAACGTTCGTTACTGGTTTTTCTTTTGAACGTTTGAAAGTAAAGTTGCATTATGTCTGGAAGAGGAAAGACCGGAGGCAAAGCCAGAGCAAAGGCAAAGACCCGCTCCTCCCGGGCCGGGCTCCAGTTCCCCGTCGGCCGTGTTCACAGGCTGCTCCGTAAAGGAAACTATGCTCAGCGTGTCGGTGCCGGAGCTCCCGTCTATCTGGCGGCTGTTCTGGAGTATCTGACCGCTGAGATCTTGGAGCTGGCTGGAAACGCTGCCCGCGACAACAAGAAGACTAGGATCATCCCACGTCACCTGCAGCTGGCTGTCCGCAACGACGAGGAGCTCAACAAGCTGCTCGGCGGCGTCACCATCGCTCAGGGCGGCGTGCTGCCCAACATCCAGGCTGTTCTTCTGCCCAAGAAGACCGAGAAGGCTGCAAAGGCCAAGTAAACACCCGATAACTACAACCAACCCAACGGCTCTTTTAAGAGCCACACAAACCTCTCAAAGAGTAAAACCGTCTCTAAATAATTTCACCTATTGACAGTTGTCTCTATAAGTATTTACATGCAGAATTTATTTCACCTATGTGTGAAAAAGACTACTGTTTAATATTGTGCACTTTATTTCTTTCTTTTAATATTCACCCGGAGGAACTAAGATCCGCTTGTCAAAAGTTTAAGCCAGACTTGTAAACGGCCACTGAATTGACGAGTTTTAGGCATGCTTCAGAAATGGGGTAAAGAAAAACTCTTCCCTCAAACAGCTTTCATGCAAATTCCACTGTGCCCTCCCCCGCCTCTGATTGGTTCAGCTGCCGGACGTTGTTTCTATGGAGACCTGTCTTTGTTCGAAGTTGGCGGGCAGAGGGGAAAAAAGGCGGGAGCGCTTTGGTCACTCTGTAAACTCATTGTTTAACAAGAAATAAAACGCTATGGAGTACCATCAGAGAGGTAACAGTTAAGATGTAAGTTGGCTTGTGACTGAGGTGGAAAAAAATGTCAAAATGAACTTGATTTAAATTCTAGTTTCATGACATCCCTACATGTAACCCACAACCCTAAACATGACCATTTCTTAGTGTGCTGGTATACTTTCCCACCAGGTAGACAACCCAAACTCTGTCAAATGTGTCAGTTCTGGACAAACCAAAGTACCACCAGAGTCGCAGCTGTAAAATATACATCAAACTGTTGCTTGTAATCTATTGGATATGTTGAAGTGTCATGTTGAAGTGTCAGTTAGATAACAGTCGGGTCATGTATTAGACTGTGACTACGGTGTACAAAAACAGGTCTGACCAGATCTGGACATAATGTTTTTTCAGTGATCAACAAGCTTTTACTGTAACTGAGGTTGATGTTTTCCTGGTTCTTGATGTTTTTATATTCTGAATGGTTCCTCATTTTTTACTAAGCAAAACTTACTCATATTAACAGGTAAGAGGATTTATTCAAACTGAGATGTAACGTTTTAAAAACCTTTTTCTCAGAGTAATTTCACCATATTTTTCCTGACTTTCATTGTTGGCAACTGTTGGTCACTAATCAGCTATCTGTTAGTCAAAATGAATACCAAAAGTTTGAGGAAACATTATGTAATGAGTTTCCATCAGTCCTTCACAGCACATTTTTCTGCATATGGATTGCACACATATGATCTCTCTCCAAATACAAGTGGCCTGAACTTAACTGGGATAGTGTAGTGGTAAGATTGCCACCTTTCATGAGGGAGACCTGGGTTTAAATCCCCTGCATGAAAGGTACTGTCTCCAGTAGAGGTCCTTAGGCAAGACCCCTTTATCCTTCCTGCCCACCTGTAAGTCGCTTTGGATAAAAGCGTCTGCCAAATGCATAAACATAAATATATAATTGATAAAATTTTTCATAACAAACTGTTTACTGTCAAAACACAACAAACTTTGGGTTTAGAGTCCTTTTCATAACCATATAAATAATAATAAGATTCCGAACCGATTTAAGAAGGAACTATCAACCATCGACTTCCCCTAATTTTCTCAGGTAAGTTCCCCTAACTTATCTGAGGTTGGGTCAAAGAGGTGACAGGCCCAAGAGGGAAACCCAGACATCCATCTCCCCAGTGACCGTTTCCAGCTCCTCCTGGGGATGCTGAGGCCTTCCCAGGCTATAAAGGATGTATAATCCCTCCATTGAGGGTTGGAACAAAGTTAGACCAGTTCATCAGAAGCATCACAATTCTGCTCAGCTGCCTCTTCACAGCAATGGTTCAGAACACCCTCAATATTGCTGACGAAACCCTGATCTGTCTGTCCATCTCTTGCTCTCTCTTGACATCACCTGTGAACAAGTTCTTGAGATTTATAAACTCCTCAGCTTGAGGCAAAAAGCCAACCCCGACCAGGAAAGGAGCACTGCATCGTTTTCTGATTGAGAACTGTGACCTCAGATTTGGTGGGGATGACTTTCATCTTGGCCACTTCACACCTGATTGGGAACCAGCAAAGTGCAGGTAGGAGGTCATGCCTTGAAGTGAACCAACAGAAACAAATCCCTGCAAAGTGCAGAGATACCCTCCTTTTTACAGGTTTTATTATATTGTGATCATTTAGGCCTGAAAAACAGGTCTGATCAGATCTGAACAATCTTACCATCTTTTTCAGTGATCAACATTTACTGGAACTGAGGTTGGTGTTTTTCTGGTTCTTACGTATACTCTGAATGGTTCCTCATTGTTGAACATGTAAAACCTACTTAGATTAAAAGGTGGCATGCTTCTTTTAAACTGAGATTGTACTTTAAAAAAAACTGTGTGTACTGACTTCACAGTTATTAACTGATGAGCTGGTTTATACTTTCTAGTTCTGTGGAAGTAGCCAGAGTACAGAGTAGCCTGTTTAAAAAAGGCTGTTAATCTTTAATTTCCCCTACCTTTAATAAAAAATTATACTAAGTTTATTCATCTCTGTCATTTTGAGTTTTAAACTGTGAACGGGCCAAAGGACAGCACCAGCTTCCCCAACACCTAGAGAACTTTTTGGTTGGTGCTGTGGACAGCTCTGTGGCTTATTGGGGGAAAATATGGTCGGAGCCTTTAACAAACTGACTGTTTATTGTTCATTATGTTGCATGAGGGCATTCCTCTGTGCTAGCAAACACATTCTTAACTGAATAATTTGACCAAAAAATGTCACCTGATCTTAATCTTAGCTCCCTCATCCTCACACCTCTTTTTTCGAGCTATAAAAACCTCTCAGGTTTGCAGGGGACACAGTCGAGGTGTTGAGATTTCCAGAGAAAGAATGAAGATGACTCTGTTTCTCCCGCTGCTTCTTGTGGTCCTCTCCGTCTCCACGGATCAGACGGAGGCGTTGGCACTGCAGCAGTCATTTTCACCGGACGTCCATGCTGCTCTGAGAGAGATGATCGCCTCGTTGACCGAACAGAGGCTGGAGCTCAGGTCCCTAAAAAAAGAGAGTGCAGGTACAGTGTTTTGTTACATTATGAAGGAATGAAGGAGCCATATTTTGTATTTTTTCTGGGTGAAAAAAGAAGATTCCAGAGAATTGAAGCAAAATTAAAATTCTAAAATTCATTCATGCTGTGTTTTTCAGGATATGCAGCAAAGTCTGAGAGACAGGAAGCTGAAATTAAGAATCTGAAGAAGCAGCTGGAAGGTAACGAGGAAATAACCACAGCTCTGATTAATCCAATCAAACTTTGAACTTTTAGCTTGAAACTCGTTCTTTACATGACTGTGGAGGCACATGTTGTAGGTGTATTAAGGAATATAGTTATATATTTTTTATTGTGATTTTTGGTTGTGTTAATTTACTTGTATTGATTTTAATCTGCATTACTTTAATGAGGATTGATATGAAGTTAAAATTATCTTTAGTTTGGAAAATGTTCTCTCTGATGGACAAATTTGCCATTTCTTGGATCCAAAGCCTGAATGCTGCTCACATATTAGAGGGTCTCTAAGCTTTGGCAACAAGATGAAATATTTGCAACCCATATCTGTGTCATGAAACTAATTTTCTGTTTTTCAGAACATGACACGAAATTGGAGGGACAGGAGACTGAGACCAACAAGCTGAAGCAGCAGCTGGAAGGTATGTTGCAGGGAGATAGTTTATCCTCTTAATTTTTATCACTGATTGTGTAATTTACTTGTATTAGTTTTAATCTGCATCACTTTAATGAGGATTGATATGAAATAAATCGTATAATCTTATATAACTTATAATAATAAATTAGTTTGGAAAATGTTCTTTCTGATGGATAAATGTGCCATTTTTTGGATCCAAAGCCTGCATGCTGCTGACATGCTCATAGTCTGACCAACCTATTGGTTTCATGTGGTTTCATAGATAAGTACAGCTGAGTATCATCAGCATAACAATGGAAATTTATGCCATGCTGTCTAATAATGTTACCTAATGGAAGCAAGTATAAAGTAAAAATAATTGGTCCAAGCACAGAACCCTGAGGAACTCCATGACTTACTCTGGTGTGTGAGGAAGATTCTTCATTTACAAGAACAACCTGGAATCTATCAGATAAATATGACTTAAACTAGCCTAATGCAGTTCCTTTTATCCCAATAACATGTTCAAGTCTCTGTAACAGAATGCTGTGATCGATCGTATCACAGATTCTGCGGAACTGTTACAAGTTGAACATAACACCTTAATTCGGTTTCAGCTGAACCGTACATTCATTTAAATCTGGCAGTGATGTAAAACTGTCCACATGATGAGGCCCCCGAATGTCATTATGTTTAGAAATATTTATATTTTTTTACGGATCTATGAAAGTTGCTAAAATATTATTTATTTTGACTCTTTATAACAAAGAAACTTGTTTTGCTGTCATAACTGTGATGAAAATGTGACTCAACAACACCTTAGATACTGATATTCTCTCTTTGACAGTCGGTCAGGTGGCTTTCTCAGCTTCTCTGACTGACAGCCACAGATATTTTGGACCCTTTAACACTTTCACTACGTTGGTCTTCAAACATGTCGTAACAAACATTGGAAATGCCTACAACGATCACACAGGTAACGAACTGTATCAATACAAGTCTGAGCAAATTTCAGATTTGATTTATCATTAAACAACATTCATCCTGCAGGTATTTTCACTGCACCGGTGAAAGGAGCCTACCACTTTGAGTGGTACGTAGGTGCACATGGTGGCAGACATGCTGCAGCTGCAGCGTTGGTGAGAAACGGGGAGAGAATCTTCCTCGCATATGAACATCAGCCGTCCCATTACGGAACTTCTGCTAATGGTGCTACACTGCTTCTGGAGAGTGGAGATCAAGTATTTGTACAACAGTGGCCTAATTCAAGAATATTTGACAATCAAAATCACCACACAACCTTCAGCGGTCATCTGCTGTTCACCATGTGAGAGAAAAACAGTTTCTCTGTTTCTGAAAGATGATCTGCAGGTTCCTGTTGTCCTTAATCGTATTAATCTGACATTTATCTGATCATCTGCAATCAAAATAATTCTATGTGATGAAACTTTCTCTTAAACAAAATGCAAATAATGATGAATATAAATGGAAAATGTGGCTGTTTTATTACTTCTCATGATTCAAAGGGATTCTTTTTCTGATTCTGAGTTTTCTCAATAAAGAATAAATGTGTCAAAGCAGCAACGTCTGAGAATATTTCTTCATTTGTTTCAAACATACACGTCAACAGAGTGAAATCAGAAAATCAAATGTAACATCAGAGTAATGTGAGGAAACATCTTTCCCATTTGAGAGATGTCGGTGGAGGCATTTATCTTTTTAGCACAAAGAAGTCAAAGACGCCCGATGTTGTAAAGGGTCAACAGGTCTCCATTTCACACAGTAAGGTTAGAGTCAGGGTTACATTTTTAATTGGTCTTTTAATTGGAAAACTGATCAGGCCTGTTTTAATTTTCCCGCTGAAATTAAATGACTCATATTCATTCAGTCGTATTTATTTAACTGTCCTTTTCCTTCTGTTATGAGGCGCTGAAAATAATTAGTTAGTTCTCACACATACATCTCATAATTATGTATTTTTATCTCAAAATTATGTTTTTATTATCTAATAATAATACAGAGTATATAGCAAAACAATTTGCCACCATAACATTTGTCTTAACAGTTTATATCAATATATATCAGATGACATTTTGTAAATATTTGCTCTGTAATTAATCAAGTTATTTCACAGTAACATATGAAGTATTTTCCTATTCATGTTTAGTTTGTTGTCATATTTAATATGTATGTATGTTATTGTTTAGTATTTTATTCATCATTTTTTTGTGTGACCCTACATACTTTCACAAAGGAGTAGTGGCTCCGCACATATCCCTGTGACACTTGGATGAAGAGTGAGAAATGTTCGTAAAGCAAGTCTGACAAATAAAAGTGATACTCTGACTCCGTCATCGTCCGTTAACGTTGGCTCCGCCCACCGAAACCCCGCCCATTTCCCTCCTTTACGTCCGTAGTTCAGAGATAAATACAGAGCGCGTTCCTTACAGGAACCAGTTCATCTTTGTATTTATAAAAAGATCGAAAACATGAGCGGAAGAGGAAAGGGCGGCAAAGGACTCGGTAAAGGAGGCGCTAAGCGTCACCGTAAAGTTCTCCGTGATAACATCCAGGGAATCACCAAACCCGCCATCCGCCGCCTGGCTCGCCGCGGCGGAGTCAAGCGTATTTCCGGCCTGATCTACGAGGAGACCCGCGGTGTGTTGAAGGTCTTCCTGGAGAACGTTATTCGTGATGCTGTTACCTACACCGAGCACGCAAAGAGGAAGACTGTGACCGCCATGGACGTGGTGTACGCGCTCAAGAGGCAGGGCCGCACTCTGTACGGCTTCGGAGGTTAAACTGATCCTGAACCAGCTCCAAACAAACCCAACGGCTCTTTTCAGAGCCACCCACCTTTACCTGAAGAGCTCAGACCTGTTTCAGTTTTATTTCTATGATACAGTCACAATGCTGTAGACCTGCATAAGCTTTTCTTCTGGTTTATTAATAAAAAAAAAGCTTTTTAAACTGCTCTAAATTGTATCTATACATCGTCTTAAAATTTTGGTGAAATATAAAGACAAATGCAGTTTCATTTTGAGACTACATCTTTCCCCGTTCACTCTATATGGTTTTAGTTACCTAAATGGCTTCCAAAGGATGCCGACTTTCACCAAACTGTTCTCGGTGAGTAGATAAATGTATCTCATGCCAGAAACAAGGTCCAGGTTTAAAAATACTGAAGTTCCTCTTTAATGTATGACCAGCAGAGACTGAAATAAAAAGTCTTTAGCAATTACAGCATTTCATTCAATAAGATGCTTATTATTCTGTGTTTCTGCCAGATGTATTAATGTCAAAGTCGAGATAATCTGTGTGCAGGTGACATCCGAAGACTAATGGGAGACTTGCAGCTGACCTTTCCAGCTGTCCAACAACAAAAATGGAAATCTCATTCTGGAAAATTAGTGCTGTAATCTGAGACTGCACTTTGTAAATAGTGAAATGTAAATGTTTCACATTAGCTCAACACTGCACAATGCACAGGGCTGCAAAACACTAACTGAGCACACAACAAGCAGTTTAGTTACATGTAAGTTGACTTAAAATGTTCAATTGAGTTCTGATTAAGCATAATGGCTGTCTTCCTAAATAAATTTAATTACAGGCAACAAGACGATGAGAATAAGAAACTTGGCAATCAGAATTAAAGCAACTTTCACAGCACACTTTCAACATTTTTAATTTCTTACCATGTGAAAATGGCAAACTGATGGCAATGGTCTGACTTGGATGAACTTCCTTAATGGAAAATCCCTCTTTTGCCTGGGATTGATCTGCACTAGGGATCCCTTTAGTTTATTCTGTCAAAAAATATTATACTCCTGAAAAAACATGTATTTGTGCACCAAATTCATGCTAGCTCTTTTCTTAGTCTTCTGTAGTTTTTGGTGTAAACTTGCACTGATTGGTCACTTTTGATTTAATTCCAAATAGATCTTTAATAGAATCACTACAGCGAATCTTGCTCTAATTCTACAGAAGAACCATCTATTACAGAGATTTGAACGACACAAAGCTGAAAGACTTCTGATAGGATGACAAACTGGCCTCCTTCAATGAACCTTTTTTAGTCCAGCACAGACTGAATGGATCATTTCAGGTTGCTTATCATTTAACAAAATTGTTACTGGGGTTAAAACAAGCAGTTTTATTCACTGATTTGATGACAATGATGAGTTGCCTTTACACTTTAATCTAAGATTTAGAATATTGAGCTTTATTATACATTACTTGATTATTTTATCAAGTGTTTTTCTACACATTTGACTTGAATCAACTTTAAACTTTAAAAACTTTTTAAAAAAAGCACTATTTACAAAACGGACATTAAAGCAAATTGGACTTCAAATGTTAAAAGCAGGAAAATTAGAGGAAGGTAAAATTGAACCATCTTATAGTTTTTCTGATGTAGTGCTGTAAACAATAACAAACAAGCCTAAATTTGGGAAGAAACTGCGAGTAACCGTTTGAGATTTTGAATTTTCAGGCATGGAGGAGAGTCTTGTTAATGATATGCACGTTCGACCTGAGCTCTTCTGTGATTGGTCAATTACTTTAACGCCCAGTCTGACCAATGAACGAGCAGCTGCTATAGTATATACTTGCTGGCATTCAACATTAGTTACTGGTTTTTCATTTGAACGTTTGAAAGTAAAGTTTCATCATGTCTGGAAGAGGAAAAACCGGAGGCAAAGCCAGAGCAAAGGCAAAGACACGCTCTTCCCGGGCCGGGCTTCAGTTTCCCGTCGGCCGTGTCCACAGGCTGCTCCGTAAAGGAAACTATGCTCAGCGTGTCGGTGCCGGAGCTCCCGTCTATCTGGCGGCTGTTCTGGAGTATCTGACCGCTGAGATCTTGGAGCTGGCTGGAAACGCTGCTCGCGACAACAAGAAGACTAGGATCATCCCACGTCACCTGCAGCTGGCTGTCCGCAACGACGAGGAGCTCAACAAGCTGCTCGGCGGCGTCACCATCGCTCAGGGCGGCGTGCTGCCCAACATCCAGGCTGTTCTTCTGCCCAAGAAGACCGAGAAGGCTGCAAAGGCCAAGTAAACACCCGATAACTACATAACGGCTCTTTTAAGAGCCACACAAACCTCTCAAAGAGTGAAACCGTTGTCACCGCAAAAGTATTATGGATGTAGATTAGCAAAAAAACACAATTTCATCCATTGACAGTTGTCTCTAAAAGTAAATAAATGAAGAATTTATTTAAACTAAATGTCGAAAAGAATACTGTTTAATATTAATAATTAATATTGTTTCTTTTATTTATATTTTTCATTAAATATACACACGGAGGAACAAAAATAGGCTTAGAAGAAAAGCTTTCCCCCCCCCATCGAGCTTGCATGCAAATTCCACTGTACCGTCCCCCGCCTCTGATTGGTTCAGCTGCTGGACGGTAAGATCTGGTTTCTATGGAGACCTTTCTTTGTTTGAAGTTGGCGGGCAGAGGGGAAAAAGGGCGGGAGCGCTTTGGTCACTCTGTAAACTCATTGTTGAACAAGAAATAAATAAAACACTATGGAGTACCATCAGAGAGGTAACAGTCAGGATATGCGTTGGCCTTTGACTGAGGTGGAAAAAAGAAAAAAAAAAAACAGGTCTGTGTAGTCCTGAACATGTCCTTTTTTATTTTTTAAAGTGATCAACAAACTCTTACTGTAATTGAGGTTGATAGTTTCCTGGTACTTTGTTTTCATATTTGGTTCCTCTTTCTTCATCAAACAAAATTTGCGTATATTAACAGTTGAGAGCATTTTTTTCAAACTGAAATGTAACTTTTAAAAACTTCTTACTTTGATTGTTGGCCACTGACTGTGACAGATATGTACAACCTTTTAGAGAAATTTAATACCGAAAGTATGAGGAAACATTATGTAATGAGTTTCCATCACTCCCTCACAGCACATTCTTATGTCTGTGGCTTGCACACACAAATGAACTCTCTCCAAACAAAAGTGTCCTTAACTTAAAAATACACAGTATTTACAAAAGTATTCACTCATCTGCCTTTACACACATTTGAACTTAATTGACATCCGATTTTTAATCCAAATGGTTCAATATAACGTTTGCAGCTCTAGCAGCTTCAACTCCTCTGGGCAAGCTTTCCACAAGGTTTAGGAGTGTTTATGGGAGTTTTTTGATCATTCTTTCAGAAGCACATTTGTGAGGTCAGACACTGATGTTGGACAGAAGCCTGGCTCACAGTCTCTGCTCTAATTCATCCCAAAGGTGTTCTATCGGGCTGAGGTCAGGTTCTTCCACACCAAACTGGCTCATCCATGTCTTTCTGAACCTTGCTTTGTGCACAGGTGCACAGTCATGTTGGAACAGGAAGGGGCCATCCCCAAACTGTTTCCACAGAGTTGGGAACATAAAATTGTCCAAAATCTCTCGGTATGAAATTAACTTTGAAGCATTCAGAGTTAATTTCACTGGAACTAAGGGGCCAAGCCCAGCTCCTGAAGAACATCCCGACACCATAATCCCCCCTTTACCAAACTTTACACTTGGCACAATGCAGCCAGATAAGTACCCTTCTCTTGGGAACCGCCAGACCCAGACTTTAAAGTTTATTAAATTATTAGAAATTTGGAAGGGTGAATGAACACTTTTGGTAGTATAGTTTGTAATGAATGCAATTTCCCAGTGCTGGTTTTCTAGTTTTGCCATTGAAAAAATGCCCGTTTATCTATAATCTCCTCTCCTCTTCACCAAAACGTAAATTGAATATTTTCCTCTGTAGTCCTCCATTGATTCACCACCTTAACATGGTTGAGGTGTTTGAGTATTCCCATGATACTGAGAGCTGTGTTGTCGGGGGTGTTAGCCCATGTCTGATGAGCTGCTATAGTGGAGGCCAGTGGTGAGGGACGATGTCAAGGTGAAGAAAAGGTCTTGGTTGTCCCGGGGGTCAGCTGAAGCAGAAGACAGGTACAGAGAAGGTAAAATGGCTGCAGCATTGGTAGTTGCTGAAGCTAAAACGAGGGTGCTTCACAAATTTGGGAAGACTATGGAGAAGGACTTTAGTTTGACTTCAGTGGCGTTCTGGCAAACCATTCGATGTCTCAGAAAGGGAAAGCAGGGACCTTCCCAGGTTGTGCTTGACCAGGTTGCCGAACGGCTGACACGAATGGAGGATATTGTTGAACAGTGGAAGGAATACTTTGAGGATGTCCTCAATCCAGCTGACATGTCCTCCATTTCGGAGGCAAAGTCTGAGGACTTGGGATTGTTAATGTATCATTTTGAGTTTGAGATACTAGTATCATGACAACCCTACATGTAACCCACAACCCTAAAGATGACGATTTCTTCGTGTGCTGGTATACTTTCTCACCAGGTCGATAACCCAAACTCTGTCAAATGTGTCAGTTCTGGACAAACCAAAGTACCGCCATAGTCGCAGCTTTAATAGATACATCACACTGTTGTTTCTAATCTATTGGATATGTTGAAGTGTCATTAGTTAGATAACAGTCGGGTCATGTATTAGACTGTGACTACGGTGTACAAAAACAGGTCTGACCAGATCTGAACATAACAATGTTTTTTCAGTGATCAACAAGCTTTTACTGTAACTGAGGTTGATGTTTTCCTGGTTCTTGATGTTTTTATATTCTGAATGGTTCCTCATTTTTCACTAAGCAAAACTTACTCATATTAACAGGTGAGAGGCTTTATTCAAACTGAAATGTAACGTTTTAAAAACCTTTTTTTCAGAGTAATTTCACCATATTTTTCCTGACTTTGAATGTTGGCAACTGTTGGTCACTAATCAGCTATCTGTTAGTCAAAATGAATACCAAAAGTTTGAGGAAACATTATGTAATGAGTTTCCATCAGTCCTTCACAGCACATTTTTCTGCATATGGATTGCACACATATGATCTCTCTCCAAATACAAGTGGCCTGAACTGAACTGGGATAGTGTAGTGGTAAGATTGCCACCTTTCATGAGGGAGACCTGGGTTTAAATCCCCTGCATGAAAGGTACTGTCTCCAGTAGAGGTCCTTAGGCAAGACCCCCTTATCCTTCCTGCCCACCTGTAAGTCGCTTTGGATAAAAGCGTCTGCCAAATGCATAAACATAAATATATAATTGATAAAATTTTTCATAACAAACTGTTTACTGTCAAAACACAACAAACTTTGGGTTTAGAGTCCTTTTCATAACCATATAAATAATAATAAGATTCCGAACCGATTTAAGAAGGAACTATCAACCATCGACTTCCCCTAATTTTCTCAGGTAAGTTCCCCTAACTTATCTGAGGTTGGGTCAAAGAGGTGACAGGCCCAAGAGGGAAACCCAGACATCCATCTCCCCAGTGACCGTTTCCAGCTCCTCCTGGGGGATCCTGAGGCCTTCCCAGGCTATAAAGGATGTATAATCCCTCCATTGAGGGTTGGAACAAAGTTAGACCAGTTCATCAGAAGCATCACAACTCTGCTCAGCTGCCTCTTCACAGCAATGGTTCAGAACACCCTCAATATTGCTGACGAAACCCTGATCTGTCTGTTCATCTCTTGCTCCATCTTGCCATCACCCGTGAACAAGATCTTGAGATTTATAAACTCCTCAGCTTGAGACAAAAAGCCAACCCCGACCAGGAAAGGAGCACTGCATCGTTTTCTGATTGAGAACTGTGACCTCAGATTTGGTGGGGATGACTTTCATCTTGGCCACTTCACACCTGACTGGGAGCCAGCAAAGTGCAGGTAGGAGGTCATGCCTTGAAGTGAACCAACAGAAACAAATCCCTGCAAAGTGCAGAGATACCCTCCTTTTTACAGGTTTTATTATATTGTGATCATTTAGGCCTGAAAAACAGGTCTGATCAGATCTGAACAATCTTACCATCTTTTTCAGTGATCAACATTTACTGGAACTGAGGTTGGTGTTTTTCTGGTTCTTACGTATACTCTGAATGGTTCCTCATTGTTGAACATGTAAAACCTACTTAGATTAAAAGGTGGCCTGCTTCTTTTAAACTGAGATTGTACTTTTAAAAAAAACTGTGTGTACTGACTTCACAGTTATTAACTGATGAGCTGGTTTATACTTTCTAGTTCTGTGGAAGTAGCCAGAGTACAGAGTAGCCTGTTTAAAAAAGGCTGTTAATCTTTAATTTCCCCTACCTTTAATAAAAAATTATACTAAGTTTATTCATCTCTGTCATTTTGAGTTTTAAACTGTGAACGGGCCAAAGGACAGCACCAGCTTCCCCAACACCTAGAGAACTTTTTGGTTGGTGCTGTGGACAGTTAACCATTTCAGTGGGGGCTCTGTGGCTTATTGGGGGAAAATGTGGTCGGAGCCTTTAACAAACTGACTGTTTATTGTTCATTATGTTGCATGAGGGCATTCCTCTGTGCTAGCAAACACATTCTTAACTGAATAATTTGACCAAAAAAAGTCACCTGATCTTAATCTTAGCTCCCTCATCCTCACACCTCTTTTTTCAAGCTATAAAAACCTCTCAGGTTTGCAGGTGACACAGTCGAGGTGTTGAGATTTCCAGAGAAAGAATGAAGATGACTCTGTTTCTCCCGCTGCTTCTTGTGGTCCTCTCCGTCTCCACGGATCAGACGGAGGCGTTGGCACTGCAGCAGTCATTTTCACCGGACGTCCATGCTGCTCTGAGAGAGATGATCGCCTCGTTGACCGAACAGAGGCTGGAGCTCAGGTCCCTAAAAAAAGAGAGTGCAGGTACAGCGTTTTGTTACATAATGAAGGAACGTAGGAGCCAAAACTGTGTTACATTGATATCACTATTTTGTATTTTACTGGCTAGAAATTAAGCAAAATTTAAATTTTAAAAAGCCATTCATGCTGTTTTTTGTCAAAATGCAGCAAAGTGTGACAGACAGGAAGCTGAAATCAAGAATCTGAAGAAGCAGCTGGAAGGTAACGAGGAAATAACCACATCTCTGATTAAGCCAATCAAACTTTGAACTGTTAGCTTGAAACTCGTTGTTTACATGACTGTGTAGGTACATGTTGCAGGTATATTAAGAATATAGTTAGATTTTTTATTGTGATTATTGGTTGTGTTCATTTACTTGTATTGATTTTAATCTGCATCACTTTAATGAGGATTAATATGAAGTTAAAATGATCTTTAGTTTGGAAAATGTTCTCTCTGATGGACAAATTTGCGATTTCTTGAATCCAAAGCCTGAATGCTGCTCACATATTAGAGGGTCTCTAAGCTTTGTCAACACAATGAAAATATTTGCAACATATTTTTTCAAATGTAATTAAACTAATTTGATGTTTTACAGACTATGACACAAAATTGAAGGGACAGGAGACTGAGACTAACAAGCTGAAGCAGCAGCTGGAAGGTACTGAAAGGAAATCATGATCACTCTGATTGGTTCCCATAACTATGGGATGTTTCATGATTATTTGAGCCATCCTTAACTCTAAGTGTGACCGGGGCAGCTGTACAGCCCTGACAATGCCACTCTGGGACCTTCACCCAGAGAATACCACACTGAATACAGGTTCTTATGTTCTAAGGAAAAAGGGAGCAGAGAGCTGAATTTCATTTAAACAATGTTCAGTTTTTACGTTGGTTAAATAACAGGAGGTCTCAGCTTAAAAATAAGACTTTTATCAAAAGGTATACTCTCTATATGCTAAAAAAGATGTTGCTAAACTGAAGCGTTTTACCAGCACAAGGTGACTGTATCAGGGAGGCCTACAGGAGTGGGGGAGCGAGGGGAAAGGGGCCACCACAAGGTACCAGAAAGGAAAAAGTTCTGAGTCATCCAGGTCTTTATGTCTTTAAGACATGCTTGTAGTCTGACCAACTTATTGGTTTCATCTGGTTTCATAGATAAGTACAGCTGAGTATCATCAGTATAACAACGGAACTTTATGCCATGCTGTCTAATAATGTTACCTAATGGAAGCATGTATAAAGTAAAAAGAATCGGTCCAAGCACAGAACCCTGAGGAACTCCATGCCTTACTCTGGTGTGTGAGGAAGAGTCTTCATTTACAAGAACAAACTGGAATCTATCAGATAAATATGACTTAAACCAGCCTAATGCAGTTCCTTTAATCCCAAAAACATGTTCAAATCTCTGTAACAGAATGCTGTGATCGATCGTATCAAATGCAGCACTGAGATCCAACAGGACAAGCACAGAAACAAGTCCGCTATCAGAGGCTAAGAGGAGATCATTGGTAACTTTCACCAGTGCTGTTTTTGTGCTATGATGCACTCTGAATCCTGACTGAAACTCTTCAAACTGATTATTTCTGTGTTATGTTTAAATTTAGATTCTGCAAAACAGTTACAAGTTCAACGTAACACCTTAATTTGGTTTCAGCTGAACCGTACATTCATTTAAATCTGGCAGTGATGTAAAACTGTCCACATCGTGAGGCCCCTGTGTGTCATTATGTTTAGAAATATTCATAATTTTATAGATCCATGAAAGTTGCTAAAATATTATTTATTTTGACCCTTTATAACAAAGAAATGTGTTTTGCTGTCATAACTGTGATGAAAGTATGACTCAATAGCATCTTAAATATTTATATTCTCTCTTTAACAGTCGGTCAGGTGGCTTTCTCAGCTTCTCTGTCGGTTGATGATAGAAGAACATATGGACCCTTTAAGTCTCTCAGTACGTTGGTCTTCAGACATGTTGAAACAAACATTGGAAATGCGTACAACCAAAAAACAGGTAACAATATACATCACAACAAGTCTGAGCAAATTTCAGATTTGATTTATCATTAAACAACAAACATCCTGCAGGTATTTTCACTGCACCGGTGAAAGGAGCCTACCACTTTGAGTGGTACATAGGTGCACATGGTAGCAAATATGGTGCAGGTGCTATGTTGATGAAAAACGGGGAGAGAATCTTCCTCGCATATGAAAAGAAGTCGTCCCATTTTGGAAAGTCTTCTAATGCTGTTACACTGCTTCTGGAGAATGGAGATGAAGTATTTGTACAACAGTGGCCTCATTCAACATTATTTGACGATCATAATCACCACACAACCTTCAGCGGTCATCTGCTGTTCACCATGTGAGAGAAAAACAGTTTCTCTGTTTCTGAAAGATGATCTGCAGGTTCCTGTTGTCCTTAATCGTATTAATCTGACATTTATCTGATCATCTGCAATCAAAATAATTCTATGTGACGAAACTATCTCTTAATCCAAATCAAAATGCAAATAATGATGAATATAAATGGAAAATGTGGCTGTTTTATTACTTCTCATGATTCAAAGGGATTATTTTTCTGATTCTGCGTTTTCTCAATAAAGAATAAATGTGTCAAAGCAGCAACGTCTGAGAATATTTCTTCATTTGTTTCAAACATACACGTCAACAGAGTGAAATCAGAAAATCAAATGTAACATCAGAGTAATGTGAGGAAACATCTTTCCCATTGAGAGATGTAGGTGGAAACATTTATCTATTTAACACAAAGAAGTCTAAGACGCCCGATGTTGTAAAGGGTCAACAGGTCTCCATTTCACACAGTAAGGTTAGAGTCAGGGTTACAGCTTTAATTGGTCTTTTAATTGGAAAACTGACCAGGCCTGTTTTAATTTTCCCGCTGAAATTAAATTACTCATATTCATTCAGTCGTATTTATTTAACTGTCCTTTTCCTTCTGTTATGAGGCGCTGAAAACCCATAATGTTCTCATACATACATCTCATAATTATGTATTTTTATCTCAAAATGATGTTTTTATTATCTAATAATAATACAGAGCATATAGCAAAACAATTCGCCACCATAACATTTGTCTTAACAGTTGATATCAATATATATCAGATGACATTTTGTAAATATTTGCTCTGTAATTAATCAAGTTATTTCACAGTAACATATGAAGTATTTTCCTATTCATGTTTAGTTTGTTGTCATATTTAATATGTATGTATGTTATTGTTTAGTATTTTAATCATAATTTTTTTGTGTGACCCTATATACTTTCACAAAGGAGAAGAGGCTCCGCACATATCCCTGTGACACTTGGATGAAGAGTGAGAAATGTTCGTAAAGCAAGTCTGACAAATAAAAGTGATACTCTGTCTCCGTCATCGTCCGTTAACGTTGGCTCCGCCCACCGAAACCCCGCCCATTTCCCCTCCTTTACGTCCGCAGTTCAGAGATAAATACAGTGCGCATGCCTCACAGGAACCAGTTCATCTTTGAATTTATATAAAGATCGAAAACATGAGCGGAAGAGGAAAGGGCGGCAAAGGACTCGGTAAAGGAGGCGCTAAGCGTCACCGTAAAGTTCTCCGTGATAACATCCAGGGAATCACCAAACCCGCCATCCGCCGCCTGGCTCGCCGCGGCGGAGTCAAGCGTATTTCCGGCCTGATCTACGAGGAGACCCGCGGTGTGTTGAAGGTCTTCCTGGAGAACGTTATTCGTGATGCTGTTACCTACACCGAGCACGCAAAGAGGAAGACTGTGACCGCCATGGACGTGGTGTACGCGCTCAAGAGACAGGGCCGCACTCTGTACGGCTTCGGAGGTTAAACTGATCCTGAACCAGCTCCAAACAAACCCAACGGCTCTTTTCAGAGCCACCCACCTTTACCTGAAGAGCTCAGACCTGGTTTAGTTTTTCTATGATACAGTAACAATGCTGTAGACCTGCATAAGCTTTTCTAATGGTTTATTAATAAAAAAAAGCTTTTTAAACTGCTCTAAATTGTATCTATACATCGCCTTAAAGTTTTGGTGAAATATAAAGACAAATGCAGTTTCATTTTGAGACTACATCTTTCCCCATTCACTCTATATGGTTTGAGTTTAGCTTCCAAAGGATACAGACTTTCACCAAACTGTTCTCGGTGAGCAGATAAACGTATTTCATGCCAGAAATAAGGTCCAGATTTAAAAATACTGAAGTTCCTGTTTAATGTATGACCAGCAGAGACTGAAATAAAAAGTCTTTAGCAATTATAGCATTTCATTCAATGAGATGCTTATTATTGTGTTTCTGCCAGATGTATTAATGTCAAAGTCGAGATAATCTGTGTGCAGGTGACATCCGAAGACTAATGGGAGACTTGCAGCTGACCTTTCCAGCTGTCCAACAACAAAAATGGAAATCTCATTCTGGAAAATTAGTGCTGTAATCTGAGACTGCGTTTTGTAAATAGTGAAATGTAAATGTTTCACATTAGCTCAACACTGCACAATGCACAGGGCTGCAAAACGCAGTAACTGAGCAGACAACAAGCAGCTTAGTTACATGTAAGTTGACTTAAAATGTTCAATTGAGTTCTGATTAAGCATAATGGCTGTCTTCCTAAATAAATGTAATTACAGGCAACAAGACGATGAGAATAAGAAACTTGGCAATCAGAATTAAAGCAACTTTCACAGCACACTTTCAACATTTTTAATTTCTTACCATGTGAAAATGGCAAACTGATGGCAGTGGTCTGACTTGGATGAACTTCCTTAATGGAAAATCCCTCTTTTGCCTGGGATTGATCTGCACTAGGGATCCCTTTAGTTTATTCTGTCAACCCAGAGAATCAAGCTGCTTGAAATACTCCTGAAAAAACATGTATTTGTGCACCAAATTCATGCTAGCTCTTTTCTTAGTCTTCTGTAGTTTTTGGTGTAAACTGGCACTGATTGGTCACTTTTGATTTAATTCCAAATAGATCTTTAATAGAATCACTACAGCGAATCTTGCTCTGTTTCTACAGAAGAACCATCTATTACAGAGATTTGAACGACACAAAGCTGAAAGACTTCTGATAGGATGACAAACTGGCCTCCTTAAATTAACCTTTCTCAGTCCAGCACAGACTGAATGGATCATTTCAGGTTGCTTATCATTTAAGAATTTTTTTACTGGGGTTAAAACAAGCAGTTCTATTCACTGATTTGATGACAATGATGAGTTGCCTTTACACTTTAATCTAAGATTTAGAATACTGAGCTTTATTATACATTACTTGATTATTTTATCAAGTGTTTTTCTACACATTTGACTTGAATCAACTTTAAACTTTAAAACTTTTTTAAAAAAGCACTATTTACAAAACGGACATTAAAGCAAATTGGACTTTAGATGTTAAAAGCAGGAAAATTAGAGGAAGGTAAAATTGAACCATCTAATTTTTTTTCTGATGTAGTGCTGTAAACAATAACAAACAAGCCTAAATTTGGGAAGAAACTGCGAGTAACCGTTTGAGATTTTGAATTTTCAGGCATGGAGGAGAGTCTTGTTAATGATATGCACATTCGACCTGAGCTCTTCTGTGATTGGTCAATTACTTTAACGCCCAGTCTGACCAATGAACGAGCAGCTGCTGTAAAATATAGTCACTGGCATTCAACGTTAGTTACCGTTTTTCACTTTAACGTTTGAAAGAAAGGTTATATCATGTCTGGAAGAGGAAAGACCGGAGGCAAAGCCAGAGCAAAGGCAAAGACCCGCTCCTCCCGGGCCGGGCTTCAGTTTCCCGTCGGCCGTGTCCACAGGCTGCTCCGTAAAGGAAACTATGCTCAGCGTGTCGGTGCCGGAGCTCCCGTCTATCTGGCGGCTGTTCTGGAGTATCTGACCGCTGAGATCTTGGAGCTGGCTGGAAACGCTGCCCGCGACAACAAGAAGACCAGGATCATCCCACGTCATCTGCAGCTGGCTGTCCGCAACGACGAGGAGCTCAACAAGCTGCTCGGCGGCGTCACCATCGCTCAGGGCGGCGTGCTGCCAAACATCCAGGCTGTTCTTCTGCCCAAGAAGACCGAGAAGGCTGCAAAGGCCAAGTAAACACCCGATAACTACATAACGGCTCTTTTAAGAGCCACACAAACCTCTCAAAGAGCAAAACCGTCTATAACTATTACCGTTTTCAGCGCAATAATATTACGGATGTAGATTAGCAGAAAAATAGAATCTCACCCATTGACAGTTGTCTCTAAAAGTAAATAAATGCAGAATTTATTTAAACTAAATTTCGAAAAGAATACTGTTTAATATCGTGCACTTTTTTTATTTATATTTTTCATTAAATATACACACGGAGGAACAAAAATAGGCTTAGAAGAAAAGCTTTTCCCTCATCGAGCTTGCATGCAAATTCCACTGTACCGTCCCCCGCCTCCGATTTGTTCAGCTGCTGGCCGGTAAGGTCTTGTTTCTATGGAGACCTGTCTTTATTTGAAGTTGGCGGGCAGAGGGGAAAAAGGGCGGGAGCGCTTTGGTCACTCTGTAAACTCATTGTTTAACAAGAAATAAATAAAACACTATGGAGTACCATCAGAGAAGTAACAGTCAGGATATAAGTTGGCCTGTGACTGAGGTGGAAAAAAGAAAAAAAAAAAACAGGTCTGTGTAGTCCTGAACATGTCCTTTTTTATTTTTTAAAGTGATCAACAAACTCTTACTGTAATTGAGGTTGATAGTTTCCTGGTACTTTGTTTTCATATTTGGTTCCTCTTTCTTCATCAAACAAAATTTGCGTATATTAACAGTTGAGAGCATTTTTTTCAAACTGAAATGTAACTTTTAAAAACTTCTTACTTTGATTGTTGGCCACTGACTGTGACAGATATGTACAACCTTTTAGAGAAATTTAATACCGAAAGTATGAGGAAACATTATGTAATGAGTTTCCATCACTCCCTCACAGCACATTCTTATGTCTGTGGCTTGCACACACAAATGAACTCTCTCCAAACAAAAGTGTCCTTAACTTAAAAATACACAGTATTTACAAAAGTATTCACT
Source organism: Leuresthes tenuis (assembly GCF_036924035.1). Classification (NCBI taxonomy): domain Eukaryota; kingdom Metazoa; phylum Chordata; class Actinopteri; order Atheriniformes; family Atherinopsidae; genus Leuresthes; species Leuresthes tenuis. The sequence continues at coordinate 31,141,500 of NW_027325375.1, read as the reverse complement.
CATCTGCCTTTACACACATTTGAACTTAATTGACATCCGATTTTTAATCCAAATGGTTCAATATAACGTTTGCAGCTCTAGCAGTTTCAACTCCTCTGGGCAAGCTTTCCACAAGGTTTAGGAGTGTTTATGGGAGTTTTTTGATCATTCTTTCAGAAGCACATTTGTGAGGTCAGACACTGATGTTGGACAGAAGGCTCACAGTCTCTGCTCTAACTCATCCCAAAGGTGTTCTATCGGGCTGAGGTCAGGTTCTTCCACACCAAACTGGCTCATCCATGTTTTTCTGAACCTTGCTTTGTGCACAGGTGCACAGTCATGTTGGAACAGGAAGGGGCCATCCCCAAACTGTTTCCACAGAGTAGGGAACATAAAATTGTCCAAAATCTCTCGGTATGAAATTAACTTTGAAGCATTCAGAGTTAATTTCACTGGAACTAAGGGGCCAAGCCCAGCTCCTGAAGAACATCCCCACACCATAATCCCCCCTTTACCAAACTTTACACTTGGCACAATGCAGCCAGATAAGTACCCTTCTCTTGGGAACCGCCAGACCCAGACTTTAAAGTTTATTAAATTATTAGAAATTTGGAAGGGTGAATGAACACTTTTGGTAGTATAGTTTATAATGAATGCAATTTCCCAGTGCTGGTTTTCTAGTTTTGCCACTGAAAAAATGCCCGTTTATCTATAATCTCCTCTCCTCTTCACCAAAACATAGATTGAATATTTTCCTCTGTAGTCCTCCATTGATTCACCACCTTAACATGGTTGAGGTGTTCGAGTATTCCCATGATCCTAAGAGCTGTGTTGTCGGGGGTGTTAGCCCATGTCTGATGAGCTGCTATAGTGGAGGCCAGTGGTGAGGGACGATGTCAAGGTGAAGAAAAGGTCTTGGTTGTCCGGGGGGTCAGCTGAAGCAGAAGACAGGTACAGAGAAGGTAAAATGGCTGCAGCATTGGTAGTTGCTGAAGCTAAAACGAGGGTGCTTCACAAATTTGGGAAGACTATGGAGAAGGACTTTAGTTTGACTTCAGTGGTGTTCTGGCAAACCATTCGATGTCTCAGAAAGGGAAAGCAGGGACCTTCCCAGGTTGTGCTTGACCAGGTTGCCGAACGGCTGACACGAATGGAGGATATTGTTGAACAGTGGAAGGAATACTTTGAGGATGTCCTCAATCCGGCTGACATGTCCTCCATTTCGGAGGCAAAGTCTGAGGACTTGGGATTGTTAATGTATCATTTTGAGATACTAGTATCATGACAACCCTACATGTAACCCACAACCCTAAAGATGACGATTTCTTCATGTGCTGGTATACTTTCCCACCAGGTCGATAACCCAAACTCTGTCAAATGTGTCAGTTCTGGACAAACCAAAGTACCGCCATAGTCGCAGCTTTAATAGATACATCACACTGTTGTTTCTAATCTATTGGATATGTTGAAGTGTCATTAGTTAGATAACAGTCGGGTCATGTATTAGACTGTGACTACGGTGTACAAAAACAGGTCTGACCAGATCTGAACATAACAATGTTTTTTCAGTGATCAACAAGCTTTTACTGTAACTGAGGTTGATGTTTTCCTGGTTCTTGATGTTTGTATATTCTGAATGGTTCCTCATTTTTCACTAAGCAAAACTTACTCATATTAACAGGTGAGAGGCTTTATTCAAACTGAAATGTAACGTTTTAAAAACCTTTTTTTCAGAGTAATTTCACCATATTTTTCCTGACTTTGAATGTTGGCAACTGTTGGTCACTAATCAGCTATCTGTTAGTCAAAATGAATACCAAAAGTTTGAGGAAACATTATGTAATGAGTTTCCATCAGTCCTTCACAGCACATTTTTCTGCATATGGATTGCACACATATGATCTCTCTCCAAATACAAGTGGCCTGAACTTAACTGGGATAGTGTAGTGGTAAGATTGCCACCTTTCATGAGGGAGACCTGGGTTTAAATCCCCTGCATGAAAGGTACTGTCTCCAGTCACCCTACCTGCCTACCTGTAAGTCGCTTTGGATAAAAGCGTCTGCCAAATGCATAAACACAAATATATAATTGATAACATTTTTCAAAAGCTGCAATTGTTATCCGGCTCATCTTTTCTATTTTATCATTAACCTTTGATGCAGTGCTGGGCCCATCTGAATGTCAACACATCAACGTCTTACTTCAATTTAATTGAGGATAGAAATGAATAAGATTTATTTATAACAATACCATTATTAGCGCTTCTTCTTGATTATTTCCATTATTGATTCTTGAGCTAATTTTATATGAGGAAACAAGAACTGTTGTTTATTGTTAAAAGGATCACCATTAGCTGTCACACAAAGTGGGACAAGCTAGTCTTACACTGTTTTTCAGCATTATCACAACTGTTTACTATCAAAACACAACAAACTTTGGGTTTAGTGTCCTTTTCATAACCATATAAATAATAATAAGATTCTGAACCGATTTAAGAAGGAACTATCAACCATCGACTTCCCCTAATTTTCCTCAGGTAATTTCCCCTAACTTATCTGAGGTTGGGTCAAAGAGGTGACAGGCCCAAGAGGGAAACCCAGACATCCATCTCCCCAGTGACCGTTTCCAGCTCCTCCTGGGGGATCCTGAGGCCTTCCCAGGCTATAAAGGATGTATAATCCCTCCATTGAGGGATGGAACAAAGTTGGACCAGTTCATCAGAAGCATCACAACTCTGCTCAGCTGCCTCTTCACAGCAATGGTTCAGAACACCCTCAATATTGCTGACGGAACCCTGATCTGTCTGTCCATCTCTTGCTTTCTCTTGCCATCACCTGTGAACAAGTTCTTGAGATTTATAAACTCCTCAGCTTGAGGCAAAAAGCCAACCCCGACCAGGAAAGGAGCACTGCATCGTTTTCTGATTGAGAACTGTGACCTCAGATTTGGTGGGGATGACTTTCATCTTGGCCACTTCACACCTGACTGGGAGCCAGCAAAGTGCAGGTAGGAGGTCATGCCTTGAAGAGACCAACAGAAACAAATCCCTGCAAAGTGCAGAGATACCCTCCTTTTTACAGGTTTTATTATATTGTGATCATTTAGGCCTGAAAAACAGGTCTGATCAGATCTGAACCATCTTACCATGTTTTTCAGTGATCAACATTTACTGGAACTGAGGTTGGTGTTTTTCTGGTTCTTACGGATACTCTGAATGGTTCCTCATTGTTGAACATGGAAAACCTAATTAGATTCAAAGGTGGCATGCTTCTTTTAGCAAACACATTCTTACCTGAATAGTTTTGGTAAAAAAAAGTCACCTGATCTGAATCTTAACTCCCTCATCCTCACACCTCTTTTTTCGAGCTATAAAAACCTCTCAGGTTTGCAGGGGACACAGTCGAGGTGTTGAGATTTCCAGAGAAAGAATGAAGATGACTCTGTTTCTCCCGCTGCTTCTTGTGGTCCTCTCCGTCTCCACGGATCAGACGGAGGCGTTGGCACTGCAGCAGTCATTTTCACCGGACGTCCATGCTGCTCTGAGAGAGATGATCGCCTCGTTGACCGAACAGAGGCTGGAGCTCAGGTCCCTAAAAAAAGAGAGTGCAGGTACAGTGTTTTGTTACATAATGAAGGAATGAAGGAGCCATATTTTGTATTTTTTCTGGGTGAAAAAAGAAGATTTATTTATGTTCATTTATGTTGTGTTTTTCAGGAAATGCAGCAAAGTTTGAGAGTCAGGGAGCTGAAATCGAGAAGCTGAAGAAGCAGCTGGAAGGTAACATGTGGAAATCATCACAGCTCTGATTATGTTTTTATCACTTTGATAAACGTATGACTCAAAAACATCTTAAATTCTGTTATTCCCTCTTTAACAGTCAGTCAGGTGGCTTTCTCAGCTGCTCTGACTGACAGCCAGAGGTATTATGGACCCTTTAACACTTTAAGCACGTTGGTCTTCAGACATGTCGTAACAAACATTGGAAATGCCTATAACCAACAAACAGGTAATAAACTATATCAATACAAGTCTGAGCAAATTTCAGATTTGATTTATCATTAAACAACATTAATCCTGCAGGTATTTTCACTGCACCGGTGAAAGGAGCCTACCACTTTGAGTGGTACGTATATGGAAATGGTGGCAGAAATGCTGCAGGCGCTGTGTTAGTGAGAAACGGGGAGAGAATCTTCCTGGCATATGAACATCAGCGGTACCATGTTACAAGTTCTTCTAATGGTGCTACACTGCTTCTGGAGAGTGGAGATCAAGTATTTGTACAACAGTGGCATCATTCAAGAATATATGACAATCAAAATCACCACATAACCTTCAGCGGTCGTCTGCTGTTTATCATGTGAGAGAAAAACAGTTTCTCTGTTTCTGAAAGATGATCTGCAGGTTCCTGTTGTCCTTAATCGTATTAATCTGACATTTATCTGATCATCTGCAATCAAAATAATTCTATGTGACGAAACTGTCTCTTAATGCAAATCTGCATTAAAATACAAATAATGATGAATTATGATGAATTAATTATGAATGTTTTATTACTTCTCATGATTCAAAATTATTCTGATTCTGCGTTTTCTCAATAAAGAATAAATGTGTCAAAGCAGCAACGTCTGAGAATATTTCTTCATTTGTTTCAAACATACATGTCAACGGTGTGAAATCAGAAAATCAAATGTAACATCAGAGTAATGTGAGGAAACATCTTTCCCATAGAGGGATGTAGGAAACATTTATCTATTTAGCACAAAGAAGTCAAAGACGCCCGATGTTGTAAAGGGTCAACAGAAGGAGAACAATAAAACTTTGTGCTGAGAGAAAAAAAATACAATTTATGTATTATTATTTCTCCGTTTCACACAGTAAGGTTAGAGACAGTGTAACCCAGTTACAGTGTGTAATCTGACTTTTAAAGGCAGGTAACAGCTTGCTTTTGTGACGTATTGCAAACCCCTGCCACCCGTTGTTGCCATAAAAAAAAACATAATTCATTCTCACACATATATACATATCATAATTATGTATTTTTGTCTCTTAAATATTAGGGATGAGCAAGCACAGCATTATCTGTATCGGTATCTGTATCTCTTAACCATATGAATTATCTGTACACGGAGTTGGCGGGGCCTAACCCGGAAATGGGCGGGGTTTAACATGGAAGTGGGTCGGGTTGTCTTGAAACGGGCGGGGCTTTAACCATTTTGTTATTTTAAGCATGCAGTTGATGTGGGTTGATCAGAAATAGTTTTATTTATTGCTGATTAGAAAACTGTTTACAGGACAGCATCAGCATTGAGCTTCAGATCAACGGTTTTGGTCATAATAGCAAACAAACTATTAACAGAACTACTACCTTTGTTTTTTCATGAATTACAGCAAGACAGTGTCAAACACTGCGTGAATTAAAAAAAATGGTTAGAGGAAACCAACAGTTAGAAAAAGAAAAATCTCCGACAGGCAGAGGCAGAGGTTCAAGTCTGAACGAACCCACGTTTACCAGAACTCTACCGGTTATAAGTAACTACAAACCAAAGTAAAAACAAAGTTGAAGCTGAAGAAACCCTAAACCTGAGTGACTGAGCTGTTCCGTGTGAGAGGCATGTGTAGGGAGGGACGCTGTGTGAAGATTTTCATTCAATCAGATATTAACTCGTATTACTTGTATAATGTTCGTACTCGACAAAAGCGCTTTATCCGTACCGGATATTCGTTTCAGCCAAGCATCCGGCTCAACTCTAATAAATCTATTTTTATCTAATAATTATAAGTTTTTATGTCATAATCGTCACTTTAAATCTAATAATTATGTGTTTGTATCTCAGAATTTTGACATGAAACTCTTTCTTTGTTTTGAGGGCTTGTGATAACGACTTTTGAAAGGTTTTGAATTATGCCAACTCTTAAGTTAATTTGGGAAACAAATATCTCACATTGTTACAAATGTCTACACCACAGTCAGACTATAGTTGTTATTATCAGTTCCAATTTTTTTTTATTAAACCTGATTCGGTAAACTTGAAAGTTTGGGTTGATACTGGCCTCGCAGAACACTGAAATCAGATATAGCTCTGATATATATATATATATATATATATGATATGGATCAGATATATACTCTGACCAATAAGAAAGTAATGACAGTTCTTATTTTTGTCGCACCTCACACTGATTTAGTCTTTAAGGATAAAAGTTGTGAAACAGAGGTACAAACTGAAACTGGAGTCCAAGGTACTGAGATCCAGACAGAGGAGACACACAAGGACATTGCCTCATTACATAAAAAGATTGAATATTTAAACATCAAATGTCAGTCACTCAGAGATAAAATTCATGGACTAGAAAGTGAGTTGAAGGACCCTTGATGCTTCACAATTTGATGACAGCAAAATTAAATTTTTCACAGGACTTCCCAATTCACAGACTTTCGTGTTATTGTTTGTAAAGCAAGTCAAATAAAAGTGATACTCTGACTCTGTCATCCGTTAACTTTGGCTCCGCCCACCGAAACTCCGCCCAGCGAAAACCCCGCCCGCGTTCCTCTTTTACGTCCGCAGTTCAGAGATAAATGCAGTGCGCGTGCCTCACAGGAACCAGTTCATCTTTGATTTATAAAAAGATCGTAAACATGAGCGGAAGAGGAAAGGGCGGCAAAGGACTCGGTAAAGGAGGCGCTAAGCGTCACCGTAAAGTTCTCCGTGATAACATCCAGGGGATCACCAAACCCGCCATCCGCCGCCTGGCTCGCCGCGGCGGAGTCAAGCGTATTTCTGGTCTGATCTACGAGGAGACCCGCGGTGTGTTGAAGGTCTTCCTGGAGAACGTTATTCGTGATGCTGTTACCTACACCGAGCACGCAAAGAGGAAGACTGTGACCGCCATGGACGTGGTGTACGCGCTCAAGAGACAGGGCCGCACTCTGTACGGCTTCGGAGGTTAAACTGATCCTGAACCAGCTCCAAACAAACCCAACGGCTCTTTTCAGAGCCACCCACCTTTACCTCAAGAGCTCAGACCTGTTTCAGTTTTATTTCTATGATACAGTCTCAATGCTCAACTAGACCTATATAAGCTTTTTTTTCCCTGGTTAATTAATAATAAAAACGAAATCCTCTCTTTGAACTTCTCTAAATTCTCAAGCTTCATCACATCGGCCTTTAAAGACTAAAGTTTCTACAAAATTTCTGAAATTCTGTAGAAACTTCTTGATTCCATGTGAAATCAAAGCATATATAGTTTTAGCTTAATGTATTAAAGAAGGGAGTTTGGAAAATGTAGTGTTTCAAACTATAGCTACCCACTAATAATTAATAGAGCATTTTCAGTTGTAATAAATTGAAATTAAAACGGAATCTTCTGAGAAGCTGCATATTAATTACGAATTATGGCAACTACCCTGCAGAACAAGTGAATATGTATCCTAACCCTATATCCACAGGCTTGCTGCTGTGACTTATTTATCAATTAATCAAAATATGGAATATTGGAATAGCCTACAGAAGCACAGCTGGGAACTGTGGAAATAGTTATTATATACAATATAGTCACTGTTTAGGTGTAAAATTACAAGATATTCACAGTTTAACATAACATCAGAAAGGAAAGGAGTCCTGTTGGAAACAATTCACTGCTTGAAGCTCTCAATGTATGACCTGCAGAGACTGACATAAGAAACTAACTAGAAACTGAGACTGCATTTCGCAAACAGTGAAATGTAAATGTTTCACATTAGCTCAACACAGGGCTGCAAAACGCAGTAACTGAGCACACAACAAGCAGCTTAGTTACATGTAAGTTGACACAAACACACACACCAGTTACCTGATAGTGACCACAAGGTACTAATGAGATTGTTAAGAGACAACTGATGTCAGATGTTTGTTTGGAAACAGCCTGTTAGATGCCTGTCATATTTTGTGACAAAATTGTTTGGAAACATCGTTTTTCATGTATAATTACGGTAAATATGCATGATAACCAGAAACTTGTTCAATTAATTTCTGATTAAGCGTAATGGCTGTCTTCCTAAATAAACTTAATCACAGGCAACAAGACGGTGAGAATTAGAAACTTAGCGACCAGAATTAGAGCAACTTTCAACATTTCTAATATCTTACCATGTGAAGATGGCAAACTGATGGCAGAGGTTAAACTTCCTGAATGGAAAATCCCTTTTCGCTTAATTTAAAACATGTCTTCATTGAGCATTCGAAGTTCTGCGTTGAGGGAACGCGTTGCTCTTTAACGTCGAAATGACATTGAAGCATAAACTACGACTTAGTTTATTCTGTCAACCCAGAGAAACAAGCTGCTTGAAACACTCCTGAAAAACATGTTTAATGCATCAAATTCATGCCAGCAGGTTTCTATGTCTTCTGTAGTTTTCAGTGTAAACTTACACTGACTTTTGATGTAATTCCAAATAGATCTTTCATAGAATTGTTGCAGGTGGCACCATGGGGCTCTGAACTCAAGGCTGTGCCCCTATAAAAGGGGAAGTGGCACTTTGCCAGTTTCCTGTTGGGTGGTCAGAGTGTTGCTGGACCCACAGCAGCGTGAGGAAATGCCCATTTTGGGTAAATATGTTTCTGTGATGAATTTTCATATGTACTGGTTGCATTTTTTAAAGTACTTTGAGTGGCAGGTGCTGATCCAAGCAGAGAATGAATGAATGACTGGATGTGGGAGTTGGACACAACAGGTATGTTGTGCTTTTAAGCATTTATTTAGAGTATGAATTAAAATTCTTTGCTGGTGGAATTTTGTATTCTTGTGTTATCATACCTGCTGTCCTTTTGTTTTAGGTTTTATTTTGTTTTCTGTAGTTACTCCGTTCCTGGTCCATCGTAATTTTTTCCCTGTATGCTACAGATGTAAGAACTAACTACTTAAACTTTGTTTGTTTGTAATCTGGTCACTTTCCCTACATTTCTCGGTACTTTCTGCAGTGACAACCAAAAGGGTTTGTTGAACTTGCAGTGATTTGTCGTGTGTACACCGGTGTGCAGTGCTGTGCTTTTCCTTTTTTTAAAAGCAGGTTTGGTCGCCATGTGGTCATTCAGATGTTGCTAAGAGCTTGTAATGTGTCAGATTATGTTGGGCCGAATTAGGTTTGTATTTAATAAATATTGTTAAACTTTATTTGCTAACGTTCCTTATATCCATTAGTTAACAGAATCACTACAGCAAATCTTCCTGTAATTCTAAAGAAGAACCACCTGTTACAGAGAGTTGAAGGACACAGAGCTGAAATAGTTCTGATAGGATGAAGTTTTCTCATTGCAGCACAGACTGGATTATTTGAGAAGAAAATTACCTGGGTTAAAACAAGCAGTTCTATTAATTGATTTGATAGTTGCCTTTATGCTTTTATCTAAGATTTAGAATACTGTGCTTTATTATACATTACTTGAATATTTTATCAAGTGTTTTTTATTTTACACATTTGACTTGAATCAACTTAAACAAAAAACAACAGGAAAACGGACATTAAAACAATGAACAAGTGCAGAAGGAAAAATAGATTTGAATTTTTGAAAGCAGGAAAATTAGAGGAAGGTAAAATTGAACCATCTTATATATGTGTATATATATATATATTATTATTTTTTTGTTCCGATGTAGTGCTGTAAACAATAACAAACAAGCCTAAATGTGGGAAGAAACTGAGTAACAGTTTGAGATTTCGAATTTTCAGGCATGGAGGAGAGTCTTGTTAATGATATGCACGTTCGATGTGAGCTCTTCTGTGATTGGTCAATTACTTTAACGCCCAATCTGACCAATGAACGAGCAGCTGCTGTAGTATATATTCGCTGGCATTCAACGTTAGTTACTGTTTTTTCATTTGAACGTTTGAAAGTAAAGTTGCATTATGTCTGGAAGAGGAAAGACCGGAGGCAAAGCCAGAGCAAAGGCAAAGACCCGCTCCTCCCGGGCCGGGCTTCAGTTCCCCGTCGGCCGTGTCCACAGGCTGCTCCGTAAAGGAAACTATGCTCAGCGTGTCGGTGCCGGAGCTCCCGTCTATCTGGCGGCTGTTCTGGAGTACCTGACCGCTGAGATCTTGGAGCTGGCTGGAAACGCTGCCCGCGACAACAAGAAGACCAGGATCATCCCCCGTCACCTGCAGCTGGCTGTCCGCAACGACGAGGAGCTCAACAAGCTGCTGGGGGGAGTCACCATCGCTCAGGGCGGCGTGCTGCCCAACATCCAGGCTGTTCTTCTGCCCAAGAAGACCGAGAAGGCTGCCAAGGCCAAGTAAACACCCGATAACTACAACCAACCCAACGGCTCTTTTAAGAGCCACACAAACCTCTCAAAGAGTAAAACCGTCTCTAAATAATTTCACCTATTGACAGTTGTCTCTATAAGTAATTAAATGCAGAATTTATTTCACCTATGTGTGAAAAAGACTACTGTTTAATATTGTGCACTTTATTTCTTTCTTTTAATATTCACCCGGAGGAACTAAGATCCGCTTGTCAAAAGTTTAAGCCAGACTTGTAAACGGCCACTGAATTGACGGGTTTAGGCATGCTTCAGAAATGGGGTAAAGAAAAACTCTTCCCTCAAACAGCTTTCATGCAAATTCCACTGTGCCGTCTCCCGCCTCTGATTGGTTCAGCTGCCGGACGTTGTTTCTATGGAGACCTGTCTTTGTTCGAAGTTGGCGGGCAGAGGGGAAAAAAGGCGGGAGCGCTTTCGTCACTCTGTAAACTCATTGTTTAACAAGAAATAAAACGCTATGGAGTACCATCAGAGAGGTAACAGTTAGGATATAAGTTGGCTTGTGACTGAGGTGGAAAAAAATGTCAAAATGAACTTGATTTAAATTCTAGTTTCATGACATCCCTACATGTAACCCACAACCCTAAACATGACCATTTCTTAGTGTGCTGGTATACTTTCCCACCAGGTAGACAACCCAAACTCTGTCAAATGTGTCAGTTCTGGACAAACCAAAGTACCACCAGAGTCGCAGCTGTAAAATATACATCAAACTGTTGCTTGTAATCTATTGGATATGTTGAAGTGTCATGTTGAAGTGTCAGTTAGATAACAGTCGGGTCATGTATTAGACTGTGACTACGGTGTACAAAAACAGGTCTGACCAGATCTGGACATAATGTTTTTTCAGTGATCAACAAGCTTTTACTGTAACTGAGGTTGATGTTTTCCTGGTTCTTGATGTTTTTATATTCTGAATGGTTCCTCATTTTTTACTAAGCAAAACTTACTCATATTAACAGGTGAGAGGATTTATTCAAACTGAGATGTAACGTTTTAAAAACCTTTTTCTCAGAGTAATTTCACCATATTTTTCCTGACTTTGATTGTTGGCAACTGTTGGTCACTAATCAGCTATCTGTTAGTCAAAATGAATACCAAAAGTTTGAGGAAACATTATGTAATGAGTTTCCATCAGTCCTTCACAGCACATTTTTCTGCATATGGATTGCACACATATGATCTCTCTCCAAATACAAGTGGCCTGAACTTAACTGGGATAGTGTAGTGGTAAGATTGCCACCTTTCATGAGGGAGACCTGGGTTTAAATCCCCTGCATGAAAGGTACTGTCTCCAGTAGAGGTCCTTAGGCAAGACCCCCTTATCCTTCCTGCCCACCTGTAAGTCGCTTTGGATAAAAGCGTCTGCCAAATGCATAAACATAAATATATAATTGATAACATTTTTCATAACAAACTGTTTCCTGTCAAAACACAACAAACTTTGGGTTTAGAGTCCTTTTCATAACCATATAAATAATAATAAGATTCCGAACCGATTTAAGAAGGAACTATCAACCATCGACTTCCCCTAATTTTCTCAGGTAAGTTCCCCTAACTTATCTGAGGTTGGGTCAAAGAGGTGACAGGCCCAAGAGGAAAACCCAGACATCCATCTCCCCAGTGACCGTTTCCAGGTCCTCCTGGGGATGCTAAGGCCTTCCCAGGCTATAAAGGATGTATAATCCCTCCATTGAGGGTTGGAACAAAGTTAGACCAGTTCATCAGAAGCATCACAACTCTGCTCAGCTGCCTCTTCACAGCAATGGTTCAGAACACCCTCAATATTGCTGACGAAACCCTGATCTGTCTGTCCATCTCTTGCTTTCTCTTGCCATCACCCGTGAACAAGATCTTGAGATTTATAAACTCCTCAGCTTGAGGCAAAAAGCCAACCCCGACCAGGAAAGGAGCACTGCATCGTTTTCTGATTGAGAACTGTGACCTCAGATTTGGTGGAGATGACTTTCATCTTGGCCACTTCACACCTGATTGGGAACCAGCAAAGTGCAGGTAGGAGGTCATGCCTTGAAGTGAACCAACAGAAACAAATCCCTGCAAAGTGCAGAGATACCCTCCTTTTTACAGGTTTTATTATATTGTGATCATTTAGGCCTGAAAAACAGGTCTGATCAGATCTGAACCATCTTACCATCTTTTTCAGTGATCAACATTTACTGGAACTGAGGTTGGTGTTTTTCTGGTTCTTATGTATACTCTGAATGGTTCCTCATTGTTGAACATGTAAAACCTACTTAGATTAAAAGGTGGCATGCTTCTTTTAAACTGAGATTGTACTTTAAAAAAAACTGTGTGTACTGACTTCACAGTTATTAACTGATGAGCTGGTTTATACTTTCTAGTTCTGTGGAAGTAGCCAGAGTACAGAGTAGCCTGTTTAAAAAAGGCTGTTAATCTTTAATTTCCCCTACCTTTAATAAAAAATTATACTAAGTTTATTCATCTCTGTCATTTTGAGTTTTAAACTGTGAACGGGCCAAAGGACAGCACCAGCTTCCCCAACACCTAGAGAACTTTTTGGTTGGTGCTGTGGACAGTTAACCATTTCAGTGGGGGCTCTGTGGCTTATTGGGGGAAAATGTGGTCGGAGCCTTTAACAAACTGACTGTTTATTGTTCATTATGTTGCATGAGGGCATTCCTCTGTGCTAGCAAACACATTCTTAACTGAATAATTTGACCAAAAAAAGTCACCTGATCTTAATCTTAGCTCCCTCATCCTCACACCTCTTTTTTCGAGCTATAAAAACCTCTCAGGTTTGCAGGTGACACAGTCGAGGTGTTGAGATTTCCAGAGAAAGAATGAAGATGACTCTGTTTCTCCCGCTGCTTCTTGTGGTCCTCTCCGTCTCCACGGATCAGACGGAGGCGTTGGCACTGCAGCAGTCATTTTCACCGGACGTCCATGCTGCTCTGAGAGAGATGATCGCCTCGTTGACCGAACAGAGGCTGGAGCTAAAGTTCCTGAAAAAAGAGAGTGCAGGTACAGTGTTTTGTTACATAATGAAGGAACGTAGGAGCCAAAACTGTGTTACATTGATATCACTATTTTGTATTTTACTGGCTAGAAATTAAGCAAAATTTAAAATTTAAAAAGCCATTCATGCTGTTTTTTGTCAAAATGCAGCAAAGTGTGACAGACAGGAAGCTGAAATCAAGAATCTGAAGAAGCAGCTGGAAGGTAACGAGGAAATAACCACATCTCTGATTAAGCCAATCAAACTTTGAACTGTTAGCTTGAAACTCGTTGTTTACATGACTGTGTAGGTACATGTTGCAGGTATATTAAGAATATAGTTAGATTTTTTATTGTGATTATTGGTTGTGTTCATTTACTTGTATTGATTTTAATCTGCATCACTTTAATGAGGATTAATATGAAGTTAAAATGATCTTTAGTTTGGAAAATGTTCTCTCTGATGGACAAATTTGCGATTTCTTGGATCCAAAGCCTGAATGCTGCTCACATATTAGAGGGTCTCTAAGCTTTGTCAACACAATGAAAATATTTGCAACATATTTTTTCAAATGTAATTAAACTAATTTGATGTTTTACAGACTATGACACAAAATTGAAGGGACAGGAGACTGAGACTAACAAGCTGAAGCAGCAGCTGGAAGGTACTGAAAGGAAATCATGATCACTCTGATTGGTTCCCATAACTATGGGATGTTTCATGATTATTTGAGCCATCCTTAACTCTAAGTGTGACCGGGGCAGCTGTACAGCCCTGACAATGCCACTCTGGGACCTTCACCCAGAGAATACCACACTGAATACAGGTTCTTATGTTCTAAGGAAAAAGGGAGCAGAGAGCTGAATTTCATTTAAACAATGTTCAGTTTTTACGTTGGTTAAATAACAGGAGGTCTCAGCTTAAAAATAAGACTTTTATCAAAAGGTATACTCTCTATATGCTAAAAAAGATGTTGCTAAACTGAAGCGTTTTACCAGCACAAGGTGACTGTATCAGGGAGGCCTACAGGAGTGGGGGAGCGAGGGGAAAGGGGCCACCACAAGGTACCAGAAAGGAAAAAGTTCTGAGTCATCCAGGTCTTTATGTCTTTAAGACATGCTTGTAGTCTGACCAACTTATTGGTTTCATCTGGTTTCATAGATAAGTACAGCTGAGTATCATCAGCATAACAACGGAACTTTATGCCATGCTGTCTAATAATGTTACCTAATGGAAGCATGTATAAAGTAAAAAGAATCGGTCCAAGCACAGAACCCTGAGGAACTCCATGCCTTACTCTGGTGTGTGAGGAAGATTCTTCATTTACAAGAACAAACTGGAATCTATCAGATAAATCTAACTTAAACCAGCCTAATGCAGTTCCTTTAATCCCAATAACATGTTCAAATCTCTGTAACAGAATGCTGTGATCGATCGTATCAAATGCAGCACTGAGATCCAACAGGACAAGCACAGAAACAAGTCCGCTATCAGAAGCTAAGAGGAGATCATTGGTAACTTTCACCAGTGCTGTTTTTGTGCTATGATGCACTCTGAATCCTGACTGAAACTCTTCAAACTGATTATTTCTGTGTTATGTTTAAATTTAGATTCAGCAAAACAGTTACAAGTTCAACGTAACACCTTCATTTGGTTTCAGCTGAACCGTACATTCATTTAAATCTGGCAGTGATGTAAAACTGTCCACATCGTGAGGCCCCCGTGTGTCATTATGTTTAGAAATATTCATAATTTTATAGATCCATGAAAGTGGCTAAAATATTATTTATTTTGACCCTTTATAACAAAGAAATGTGTTTTGCTGTCATAACTGTGATGAAAGTATGACTCAATAGCATCTTAAATATTGATATTCTCTCTTTAACAGTCGGTCAGGTGGCTTTCTCAGCTTCTCTGTCGGTTGATGATAGAAGAACATATGGACCCTTTAAGTCTCTCAGTACGTTGGTCTTCAGACATGTTGAAACAAACATTGGAAATGCGTACAACCAAAAAACAGGTAACAATATATATCACAACAAGTCTGAGCAAATTTCAGATTTGATTTATCATTAAACAACAAACATCCTGCAGGTATTTTCACTGCACCGGTGAAAGGAGCCTACCACTTTGAGTGGTACATAGGTGCACATGGTAGCAGATATGGTGCAGGTGCTATGTTGATGAAAAACGGGGAGAGAATCTTCCTCGCATATGAAAAGAAGTCGTCCCATTTTGGAAAGTCTTCTAATGCTGTTACACTGCTTCTGGAGAATGGAGATGAAGTATTTGTACAACAGTGGCCTCATTCAACATTATTTGACGATCATAATCACCACACAACCTTCAGCGGTCATCTGCTGTTTATCATGTGAGAGAAAAACAGTTTCTCTGTTTCTGAAAGATGATCTGCAGGTTCCTGTTGTCCTTAATCATATTAATCTGACATTTATCTGATCATCTGCAATCAAAATAATTATGTCTGACGAAATTGTCTCTTAATCCAAATCAAAATGCAAATAATGATGAATATAAATGGAAAATGTGGCTGTTTTATTACTTCTCATGATTCAAAGGGATTATTTTTCTTATTCTGCGTTTTCTCAATAAAGAATAAATGTGTCAAAGCAGCAACGTCTGAGAATATTTCTTCATTTGTTTCAAACATACACGTCAACAGAGTGAAATCAGAAAATCAAATGTAACATCAGAGTAATGTGAGGAAACATCTTTCCCATTGAGAGATGTAGGTGGAAACATTTATCTATTTAACATGAAGAAGTCAAAGACGCCCGATGTTGCAAAGGGTCAACAGGTCATTTCACACAGTAAGGTTAGAGTCAGGGTTACAGCTTTAATTGGTCTTTTAATTGGAAAACTGATCAGGCTTGTTTTAATTTTACCTCTGAAATTAAATTACTCATATTCATTCATTCAGTCGTATTTATTTAACTGTCCATTTCCTTCTGTTATGAGGCGCTGAAAACCCATAATTAGTTCTCACACATACATCTCATAATTATGTATTTTTATCTCAAAATGATGTTTTTATTATCTAATAATAATACAGAGTATATAGCAAAACAATTCGCCACCATAACATTTGTCTTAACAGTTAATATCAATATATATCAGATGACATTTTGTAAATATTTGCTCTGTAATTAATCAAGTTATTTCACAGTAACATATGAAGTATTTTCCTATTCATGTTTAGTTTGTTGTCATATTTAATATGTATGTATGTTATTGTTTAGTATTTTATTCATCATTTTTGTGTGACCCTATATACTTTCACAAAGGAGAAGTGGCTCCGCACATATCCCTGTGACACTTGGATGAAGAGTGTGAAATGTTTGTAAAGCAAGTCTGACAAATAAAAGTGATACTCTGTCTCTGTCATCGCCCGTTAACGTTGGCTCCGCCCACCGAAATCCCGCCCATTTCCCTCCTTTACGTCCGCAGTTCAGAGATAAATACAGAGCGCGTGCCTCGCAGAAACCAGTTCATCTTTGAATTTATAAAAAGATCGTAAATATGAGCGGAAGAGGAAAGGGCGGCAAAGGACTCGGTAAAGGAGGCGCTAAGCGTCACCGTAAAGTTCTCCGTGATAACATCCAGGGAATCACCAAACCCGCCATCCGCCGCCTGGCTCGCCGCGGCGGAGTCAAGCGTATTTCCGGCCTGATCTACGAGGAGACCCGTGGTGTGTTGAAGGTCTTCCTGGAGAACGTTATTCGTGATGCTGTTACCTACACCGAGCACGCAAAGAGGAAGACTGTGACCGCCATGGACGTGGTGTACGCGCTCAAGAGGCAGGGCCGCACTCTGTACGGCTTCGGAGGTTAAACTGATCCTGAACCAGCTCCAAACAAACCCAACGGCTCTTTTCAGAGCCAACCACCTTTACCTGAAGAGCTCAGACCTATTTTACGTTTATTTCTGTTCATTGATGTATGATACCTACATAAGAAAATTTTCTGGTTAATACTGGAAAAAAATATTCTAAATTATTTGAAATTGTAATGACTGATCTTCAGCCTTTAAAGACTTGCACTCAAGTTTCTGACATCTTGCAGAAGCTTAAATTGAACCTTCACAGTTACGGTTGGAAAGCTGTGATTTGTAATCCCACAATTTCTAATACCAAGCAGTGTTCCCAGATGTATGATCAATAATCCCACAAAAGGCCAAACATAAAATAATCTCCCTATTCTGTGAATGTGTGAAATTGTCCTTTTTTTTGGTGAACCCTGAAGGCATTTCCATATGACAAGCTTCAAGCCAATCGTTTGCCTTCCCAACAGTAGGTGGCCTCCAGGCCTCATGATTTGGCTCATTAGTTCTCACTCATTATTTATGGGACATTTAGCCTAACTGCTGATGCAAAGCTGTGAGTCTGTTTGATGCTATTCAACACTAGATTGACTATAGCACATCAATACACTTGTTATATTGGTTATGACGGGTGTATGATAATATCCCTAAAAAAAAAAAAGATTTTGTCTCTGGTACCAAGTCAAACCAAAGCTGATTATATGATGCCGATGTTTTTAGCTTTAGCTCTCCTATAGCTACAAGTAGCCACATAACAGCAGCTATGAGCTAACAGAGCTATAGCACACGTTCATTCATTCATTCTTCTTAAAGTATTGGTGAAATAAAGACAGATAATGCCTTATTTAGAGGCTGCATCCTCTAAGCCCCGTTCACTCCGTTATATGGATCTCCAGTTATCTAAATATCTTCCGAAGGACGCCGACTTTCACCAAACTGTTCTCAGTGAGTAGATGAACGTATTTCATGCCAGAAATAAGGTTTAAAAATACCGGAGTCTCCCTTTAATGTGTTAAAAGAAGAGAGTTTAGAAAATGTAGTGTTTCAAACTATAGCTACCCACTAATTCCAAAGATTATCTTTCTTATTCTTTATTGATAGAGCATTTTCAGTTGTAATAATATGAGAAATTAAAACAGAATCTTCTGAGAAGTTGCATATTAATTATGAACTAGAAAATTTCTGAAGAAATTTTGATGGGTGCCCAGCTGCTGCCCGTCTTCTGCCCGTCCACACACACACACAGAGAAGCTGGTAGTTGCCAGTCAAGCATTATATGATCATAATCCAGTCTTAAATATGAGATTCAGGCTTGTTCTGGTGAAATCTGCCTGCTTTAGACACATAAGGCCCAGTTGATCTGTTCAGAATAATGGAGAACATATGAGTTAGTGCGCGCTATCGCGCGCATTTGTGTCGTCAGGGGCTGCCATGAAGCTGCTAATCTGTTCAGATTAATGAAAAACATGAGTTAGTGCGCGCTATCGCGCGCATTTGTGTCGTCAGGGGCTGCCATGAAGCTGCTAATCTGTTCAGATTAATGAAAAACATGAGTTAGTGCGCGCTATCGCGCGCATTTGTCTCATCAGCAGCTGGCATGAACCTATTAATATGTTCAGATTAATGAAAAACATGAGTTAGTGCGTGCTATCGCACGCATTTGTCTCCTCAGCAGCTGGCATGAACCTGTTAATCTGTTCAGATTAATGAAAAACATGAGTTAGTGCGTGCTATCGCACGCATTTGTCTCCTCAGCAGCTGGCATGAACCTATTAATCTGTTCAGATTAATGAAAAACATGAGTTAGTGCGTGCTATCGCACGCATTTGTCTCCTCAGCAGCTGGCATGAACCTGTTAATCTGTTCTGAATAATGGAAATTTATGAGTTAGTGCGTGCTATCGCACGCATTTGTCTCCTCAGCAGCTGGCATGAACCTGTTAATCTGTTCTGAATAATGGAAATTTATGAGTTAGTGCGTGCTATCGCACGCATTTGTCTCATCAGGGGCTGGCATGAACCTATTAATCTGTTCAGATTAATGAAAAACATGAGTTAGTGCGTGCTATCGCACGCATTTGTCTCCTCCGCAGCTGGCATGAACCTGTTAATCTGTTCTGAATAATGGAAACTTATGAGTTAATGCGTGCTATCGCACGCACTTGTCTCACGAGCGGCTGGCATGAATCTGTTTAACCATGTTGGCTGCCCTGCTGTTGCCCCGCTTCTGCCCTGCTGCTGCCCTGCTCCTGCACTGCTGCTGCCCTGCTCCTGCCCTGCTTACTCTGACCTCATCAGCCATCTTGGCTCTGCCCTCATCCGCCATCTTGGCTCTGCCCTCATCAGCCATCTTGGCTCTGCCCTCATCAGCTGTGATAGAACAGGGCAGCCTTCTTGGGTGTGGTCAGCATTAGTTGCTATGGGCAACAGCTGTGCCTGCCAACTGCCAACTGAAAATTCTGCACCTCACTTTGTCCCCTTAAAATCATGGGGTTTTCATATTGAGGCAGAAATCTGGATACAAACGCTCGCTGTTCGAAAAGTAGAAGTCGTATCCGAATAATTCTTTCACCGTGAGCGCCAGAAGGGACGGGGGAAGCCAGCGGTGTCATTTTTATTCTTCTAACCCCCGTGGCTCCTTTATTATGGCAGTTTTAAAATGATTTTTCACACTGATTTCAGGGCTCGGCCGTTTTATAATGGGATGGAATGTTCCCTCTTTGCGCTCACAGGTGATTTGTGAGAAACCTGTGAGGCCCAGCTCAATGAAAGTCACATTGGGTGAAAGACAACTAAAATACCTACGTTTTGATGTATAATTTATCCAGATCAGGCAGATATTTTGGACGTGAGAGGCATTTGTTTGAAAAATAATTTTTTAAAGATTTTTAGAGTGAGAGGTAGAGTGGAGGAGGCACAAAATGAGCTCCTCTGGACACCTAAAACGTAAACTGCCGTTGTGTCAAAGCCGTATAAGCTATTAACAAGCCCTTTACACCAGTTAAAGCTGAGTCTTTCCTGTCACACACAAACTTTGAATGATGTGTGTGTGACCTTGTATGGCTGAGTTCAGAGGCCTCCAAGGGGAGGCAGTTTTGGGCTCTTCGAGCCCAAAACTGCCTCGTTAAGGCCTTCTCCATTCATTTTCCCATTGACAATTTGCCCGCTTTTTCCCATTTATCCGCTATTCCGGTCGAGTAATGAGAGAGAAAAGTAATAGCACACTTCTGCCCATCGGCGCGCACGCAGCCATGTATTTTTTATTTTAGTCGGACCAACGCTGTGGGACGAGTAGCGCGCCGAAAAACGTGACGGAAGCGGAAAAATAATAAGTATGAGCAATAGTAATATGTGTGCCCTGCCTATGGCATGGGGCACCCATAATTATGGCAACTGCCCTGCAGAACAAGTGAATATGTATCCTAACCCTATATCCACAGGCTTGCTGCTGTGACTTATTTATCAATTAATCAAAATATGGAATATTCTGATCCAGAATTTGATCCATATGCAGTTTGATTGACACTGTTTGACTCTTCTGTGTGATCTGTGGAGACTGAGCTAAACAGAAAAACTTCCTCGACACATCTACACACCTCAACTGTATCACCTGCAAAGCTGAGAGCTGTATAGCTGCAAAGAGAGACATGAGTATGAGGGCGCTAACGTCCTGCTGTTACTTACAGCCTACAGAAGCACAGCTGGAAACTGTGGAAATAGTTCTTATATACAATATAGTCACTGTTTAGGTGTAAAATTACAAGATATTAAATATATATATATATATTTTCTTCTGATGTAGTGATGTAAACAGCAACAAACGAGCTTAAATTTGGGAAAAAACGGACTAACAGTCTGAGATTTAGAATGTGCACGGAGGGGAGTCTCTTCTGTGATTGGTCAATTACTTTAACGCCCAGTCTGACCAATGAACGAGCAGCTGCTGTTAAATATAGTTGCTGGCATTCAACGTTAGTTACTGGTTTTTCATTTGAACGTTTGAAAGTAAAGTTGCATTATGTCTGGAAGAGGAAAGACCGGAGGCAAAGCCAGAGCAAAGGCAAAGACCCGCTCCTCCCGGGCCGGGCTTCAGTTTCCCGTCGGCCGTGTCCACAGGCTGCTCCGTAAAGGAAACTATGCTCAGCGTGTCGGTGCCGGAGCTCCCGTCTATCTGGCGGCTGTTCTGGAGTATCTGACCGCTGAGATCTTGGAGCTGGCTGGAAACGCTGCCCGCGACAACAAGAAGACCAGGATCATCCCCCGCCACCTGCAGCTGGCTGTCCGCAACGACGAGGAGCTCAACAAGCTGCTCGGCGGCGTCACCATCGCTCAGGGCGGCGTGCTGCCCAACATCCAGGCTGTTCTTCTGCCCAAGAAGACCGAAAAGGCTGCAAAGGCCAAGTAAACACCCGATAACTACAACCGACATAACGGCTCTTTTAAGAGCCACACAAACCTCTCAAAGAGTAAAACCGTCTATAACTATTACCTTTTTCAGCGCAATAATATGGTTGTAGATTAGCAGAAAAATATAATTTCATCCCCTGACAGTTGTCTAAAAGTAATTAAATGTGGAATTTCTTTCAACTATATGTCGGAAAGAACAATGCTTAATATTGTGTACTTTTCAAAAAACTTTATTTTATTCAATATACACCAGGAGGAACTAAGATGCGCTTGTCAAAAGTTTAAGCAAGACACGCAAATGGCCGCAGAATTGGCGGGTTCAGGCATGCTTCACAAAGGGAGAGACTTTTCCCCCATAGAGCTTGCATGCAAATTCCACTGTGCCGTCCCCCGCCTCTGATTGGTTCAGCTGCTGGCCGATGAAGTCTTGTTTCCATGGAGACCTGTCTTTGTTTGAAGTTAGCGAGCAGAGGGTGAAAAAGGGCGGGAGCGCTTTGGTCACTCCGTAAACTCGGTGTCTAACAAGAAATAAATAAAACACTATGGAGTACCATCAGAGGTAACAGTCAGGATATGCGTTGGCCTGTGACTGAGGTGGAAAAAAAGAAAAAAAACAGGTCTGTGTAGTCCTGAACATGTCCTTTTTCTATTTTTTAAAGTGATCAACAAGCTCTTACTGTAATTGAGGTTGATAGTTTTCTGGTACTTGATGTCTTCATATTTAGTTCCTCATTCTTCATCAAACAAAATTTGCGTATATTTACATAGATAGATATTTACATTCAAACTTAAATGTAACTTTTAAAAACTTTTATCAAAGTAATTTCTCCATATTTCTTTTTCTTACTTTGATTGTTGGCCACTGACTGTGACAGATATGTACAACCTTTCTGTGAAATTTAATACCGAAAGTATGAGGAAACATTATGTAATGAGTTTCCATCACTCCCTCACAGCACATTCTTATGTCTGTGGCTTGCACACACAAATGAACTCTCTCCAAACAAAAGTGTCCTTAACTTAAAAATACACAGTATTTACAAAAGTATTCACTCATCTGCCTTTACACACATTTGAACTTAATTGACATCCGATTTTTAATCTAAATGGTTCAATATAACGTTTGCAGCTCTAACAGCTTCAACTCCTCTGGGCAAGCTTTCCACAAGGTTTAGGAGTGTTTATGGGAGTTTTTTGATCATTCTTTCAGAAGCACATTTGTGAGGTCAGACACTGATGTTGGACAGAAGCCTGGCTCTCAGTCTCTGCTCTAATTCATCCCAAAGGTGTTCTATCGGGCTGAGGTCAGGTTCTTCCACACCAAACTGGCTCATCCATGTCTTTCTGAACCTTGCTTTGTGCACAGGTGCACAGTCATGTTGGAACAGGAAGGGGCCATCCCCAAACTGTTTCCACAGAGTTGGGAACATAAAATTGTCCAAAATCTCTCGGTATGAAATTAACTTTGAAGCATTCAGAGTTAATTTCACTGGAACTAAGGGGCCAAGCCCAGCTCCTGAAGAACATCCCCACACCATAATGCCCCCTTTACCAAACTTTACACTTGGCACAATGCAGCCAGATAAGTACCCTTCTCTTGGGAACCGCCAGACCCAGACTTTAAAGATTATTAAATTATTAGAAATTTGGAAGGGTGAATGAACACACTTGGCAGTATAGTTTATAATGAATGCAATTTCCTTGTGCTGGTTTTCTAGTTTTGCCACTGAAAAAAAGCCAATTTATCTATAATCTCTTCTCCTCTTCACCAAAACATAAATTGAATATTTTCCTCTGTAGTCCTCCATTGATTCACCACCTTAACATGGTTGAGGTGTTCGAGTATTCCCATGATCCTGAGAGCTGTGTTGTCGGGGGTGTTAGCCCATGTCTGATGAGCTGCTATAGTGGAGGCCAGTGGTGAGGGACGATGTCAAGGTGAAGAAAAGGTCTTGGTTGTCCGGGGGGTCAGCTGAAGCAGAAGACAGGTACAGAGTAGGTAAAATGGCTGCAGCATTGGTAGTTGCTGAAGCTAAAACGAGGGTGCTTCACAAATTTGGGAAGACTATGGAGAAGGACTTTAGTTTGACTTCAGTGGCGTTCTGGCAAACCATTTGATGTCTCAGAAAGGGAAAGCAGGGACCTTCCCAGGTTGTGCTTGACCAGGTTGCCGAACGGCTGACACGAATGGAGGATATTGTTGAACAGTGGAAGGAATACTTTGAGGATGTCCTCAATCCGGCTGACATGTCCTCCATTTCGGAGGCAAAGTCTGAGGACTTGGGATTGTTAATGTATCATTTTGAGATACTAGTATCATGACAACCCTACATGTAACCCACAACCCTAAAGATGACGATTTCTTCGTGTGCTGGTATACTTTCCCACCAGGTCGATAACCCGAACTCTGTCAAATGTGTCAGTTCTGGACAAACCAAAGTACCGCCATAGTCGCAGCTTTAATAGATACATCACACTGTTGTTTCTAATCTATTGGATATGTTGAAGTGTCATTAGTTAGATAACAGTCGGGTCATGTATTAGACTGTGACTACGGTGTACAAAAACAGGTCTGACCAGATCTGAACATAACAATGTTTTTTCAGTGATCAACAAGCTTTTACTGTAACTGAGGTTGAAGTTTTCCTGGTTCTTGATGTTTTTATATTCTGAATGGTTCCTCATTTTTCACTAAGCAAAACTTACTCATATTAACAGGTGAGAGGATTTATTCAAACTGAAATGTAACGTTATAAAAACCTTTTTTTCAGAGTAATTTCACCATATTTTTCCTGACTTTGAATGTTGGCAACTGTTGGTCACTAATCAGCTATCTGTTAGTCAAAATGAATACCAAAAGTTTGAGGAAACTTTATGTAATGAGTTTCCATCAGTCCTTCACAGCACATTTTTCTGCATATGGATTGCACACATATGATCTCTCTCCAAATACAAGTGGCCTGAACTGAACTGGGATAGAGTAGTGGTGAGATTGCCACCTTTCATGAGGGAGACCTGGGTTTAAATCCCCTGCATGAAAGGTACTGTCTCCAGTCACCCTTCCTGCCTACCTGTAAGTCGCTTTGGATAAAAGCGTCTGCCAAATGCATAAACACAAATATATAATTGATAACATTTTTCAAAAGTTGCAATTGTTATGCGGCTCATCTTTTCTATTTTATCATTAACCTTTGATGCAGTGCTGGGCCCATCTGAATGTCAACACATTGTCTTACTTCAATTTAATTAAGGATAGAAATTAATAAGATTTATTTATAACAATACCATTATTAGCGCTTCTTCTTGATTATTTCCATTATTGATTCTTGAGCTAATTTTATATGAGGAAACAAGAACTGTTGTTTATTGTTAAAAGGATCACCATTAGCTGTCACACAAAGTGGGACAAGCTAGTCTTACACTGTTTTTCAGCATTATCACAACTGTTTACTATCAAAACAAAACAAACTTTGGGTTTAGTGTCCTTTTCATAACCATATAAATAATAATAAGATTCTGAACCGATTTAAGAAGGAACTATCAACCATCGACTTCCCCTAATTTTCCTCAGGTAAGTTCCCCTAACTTATCTGAGGTTGGGTCAAAGAGGTGACAGGCCCAAGAGGGAAACCCAGACATCCATCTCCCCAGTGACTGTTTCCAGCTCCTCCTGGGGGATCCTGAGGCCTTCCCAGGCTATAAAGGATGTATAATCCCTCCATTGAGGGATGGAACAAAGTTGGACCAGTTCATCAGAAGCATCACAATTCTGCTCAGCTGCCTCTTCACAGCAATGGATCAGAACACCCTCAATATTGCTGACGAAACCCTGATCTGTCTGTCCATCTCTTACTTTCTCTTGCCATCACCTGTGAACAAGTTCTTGAGATTTATAAACTCCCCAGCTTGAGGCAAAAAGCCAACCCCGACCAGGAAAGGAGCACTGCATCGTTTTCTGATTGAGAACTGTGACCTCAGATTTGGTGGGGATGACTTTCATCTTGGCCACTTCACACCTGACTGGGAGCCAGCAAAGTGCAGGTAGGAGGTCATGCCTTGAAGAGACCAACAGAAACAAATCCCTGCAAAGTGCAGAGATACCCTCTTTTTTACAGGTTTTATTATATTGTGATCATTTAGGCCTGAAAAACAGGTCTGATCAGATCTGAACCATCTTACCATGTTTTTCAGTGATCAACATTTACTGGAACTGAGGTTGGTGTTTTTCTGGTTCTTACGGATACTCTGAATGGTTCCTCATTGTTGAACATGGAAAACCTAATTAGATTCAAAGGTGGCATGCTTCTTTTAGCAAACACATTCTTACCTGAATAGTTTTGGTAAAAAAAGTCACCTGATCTTAATCTTAACTCCATCATCCTCACACCTCTTTTTTCGAGCTATAAAAACCTCTCAGGTTTGCAGGTGACACAGTCGAGGTGTTGAGATTTCCAGAGAAAGAATGAAGATGACTCTGTTTCTCCCGCTGCTTCTTGTGGTCCTCTCCGTCTCCACGGATCAGACGGAGGCGTTGGCACTGCAGCAGTCATTTTCACCGGACGTCCATGCTGCTCTGAGAGAGATGATCGCCTCGTTGACCGAACAGAGGCTGGAGCTCAGGTCCCTAAAAAAAGAGAGTGCAGGTACAGTGTTTTGTTACATAATGAAGGAATGAAGGAGCCATATTTTGTATTTTTTCTGGGTGAAAAAAGAAGATTCCAGAGAATTGAAGCTAAATAAAAATTCTAAAATTCATTCATGCTGTGTTTTTCAGGAAATGTAGCAAAGTCTGAGAGACAGGAAGCTGAAATAAAGAATCTGAAGAAGCAGCTGGAAGGTAACGAGGAAATAACCACAGCTCTTATTAATCCAATCAAACTTTGAACTGTTAGCTTGAAACTCGTTCTTTACATGACTGTGTAGGTACATGTTGCAGGTATATTAAGAATATAGTTAGATTTTTTATTGTGATTATTGGTTGTGTTAATTTACTTGTATTGATTTTAATCTGCATCACTTTAATGAGGATTAATATGAAGTTAAAATGATCTTTAGTTTGGAAAATGTTCTCTCTGATGGACAAATTTGCGATTTCTTGGATCCAAAGCCTGAATGCTGCTCACATATTAGAGGGTCTCTAAGCTTTGTCAACTAGATGAAAATAGTTGCAACACATATTTCTTTTCACATGTAATGAAACTAATCTTCTGTTTTTCAGAACATGACACGAAATTGGAGGGACAGGAGACTGAGACCAACAAGCTGAAGCAGCAGCTGGAAGGTACTGGAAGGAAATCAGGATCACTCTGATTGGTTCAGCAGAAATGTTCAAATACATTTTTATGACACATGTTCAACTAAAAAGTTTAAAATTTAGTTGTCGAGGTTCTTGTTTATCTGAGCTTCCAATTGGTTATATATATATATATATATATATCTGCAGCGTCACCTGCTGGTGAAATCCCATAAGATGAATAAGGGAGCTCCCCCAGCAGGCTGGGCCTATAGCAGTAGAACTATGGGATGTTTCAGGCTCACCTGAGCCATCCCTAACTATAAGCTTTATCAGAAAGGAAAGTTTCAGCCTGATCTTAAAGGTAGAGAGGGTGTCTGCTTCCTGAAGCCAAACTGGCAGCTGGTTCCACAGAGAGGGGCCTGATAACTGAAGGCTCTGCCTCCCATTCTGCTTTTAGGGGCCTGATAACTGAAGGCTCTGCCTCCCATTCTGCTTTTAGGGGCCTGATAACTGAAGGCTCTGCCTCCCATTCTGCTTTTAGGGGCCTGATAACTGAAGGCTCTGCCTCCCATTCTGCTATTAGGGGCCTGATAACTGAAGGCTCTGCCTCCCATTCTGCTTTTAGGGGCCTGATAACTGAAGGCTCTGCCTCCCATTCTGCTTTTAGAAACTCTGGGAACCACAAGGAAACCTGCAGCCTGAGAGCAAAGTGCTCTGTTGGGGAAATATCCAACTGTGAGATCTTTAAGATGTGATGGAGCTCGGTCATTAAGAGCTTTATATGTGAGGAGAAGAAGCTTAAATTCTATTCTGAATTTAACAGGGAGCCAATGAAGAGAAGCTAAAACTGGAGAAACATGATCTCTGCTGTTAGATCTCATCAGAACTCTGGCTGCAGGGTTTTGGATCAGCTGGAGGCTTTTCAGAGAATCTGTGGGACAGCCCAATAATAAGGAATTACAGTAGTTCAGTCCTGAAGTAACAGATGCATGGAGCAGTTTCTCTGCATCACCCTGAGACAGGATGTTCCTGATGAACCTGTTTTATATGACAGTCAAATGATAAATTCTGGTCAAAAATAACTCCAAGGTTCCTCAATGTAGGACCAGAAGCCAAGGAAATACCATCTAGAGTAACTATATAACCAGACAGTTTCTCCCTGAAGCGCTCAGGTCCAAAGAGAACAACTTCAGTTTATTCTCAATGTAGAAGCAGAAAGTTCTGAGTCATCCAGGTCTTTATGTCTTTAAGACAGGCTTGTAGTCTGACCAACCTGTTGGTTTCATCTGGTTTCATAGATAAGTACAGCTGAGTATCATCAGCATAACAATGGAAATTTATGCCATGCTGTCTAATAATGTTACCTAATGGAAGCATGTACAAAGTAAAAAAAAAAACGGTCCAAGCACAGAACCCTGAGGAACTCCATGACTTACTCCAATGTGTGAGGAAAATTCTTCATTTACAAACTGGAATCTATCAGATAAATATGACTTAAACAAGCCTAATTCAGTTCCTTTAATCAAATTCAATTTAATTTAATTCAAACAGATTATTTCTGTGTTATAATGTGCTCTGAAATTAGATTCTGCAAAACTGTTACAAGTTGAACGTAACACTTGGTTTCATTTGGTTTCAGCTCAACCGTACATTCATTTAAATCTGGCAGTGATGTAAAACTGTCCACATGATGAGGCCGTCGAATGTCATTATGTTTAGAAATATTCACAATTTTTTACGGATCTATGAAAGTGGCTAAAATAGTATTTATTTTGACTCTTTATAACAAAGAAATGTGTTTTGCTGTCATAACTGTAATGAAAGTGTGACTCAACAACACCTTAGATACTGATTTTCTCTCTTTAACAGTCGGTCAGGTGGCTTTCTCAGCTGCTCTGTTGGTTGATGGAAGCACAACATTCGGACCCTTTAACACTTTCACTACGTTGGTCTTCAAACATGTCGTAACAAACATTGGAAATGCCTACAACGAACAAACAGGTAACAAACTACATCACTACAAGTTTGAGCAAATTTCAGATTTGATTTATCATTAAACAACATTCATCCTGCAGGTATTTTCACTGCACCGGTGAAAGGAGCCTACCACTTTGAGTGGTACGTAGGTGCACATGGTGGCAGACATGCTGCAGGTGCTGCGTTGATGAGAAACGGAGAGAGAATCTTCATCGCATATGAACATCAGCCGTCCCATTACGGAACTTCTGCTAATGGTGCTACACTGCTTCTGGAGAGTGGAGATCAAGTATTTGTACAACAGTGGCATCATTCAAGAATATTTGACAGTCAAAATCACCACACAACCTTCAGCGGTCATCTGCTGTTCACCATGTGAGAGAAAAACAGTTTCTCTGTTTCTGAAAGATGATCTGCAGGTTCCTGTTGTCCTTAATCGTATTAATCTGACATTTATCTGATCATCTGGAATTAAAATAATTCTATGTGACGAAACTGTCTATTAATCCAAATCAAAATGCAAATAATGAATATAAATGGAAAATGTGGCTGTTTTATTACTTCTCATGTTTCAAATGGATTATTTTTCTGATTCTGAGTTTTCTCAATAAAGAATAAATGTGTCAAAGCAGCAACGTCTGAGAATATTTCTTCATTTGTTTCAAACATACACGTCAACAGAGTGAAATCAGCAGGGACGGCTGGTATAATTGGGCTAACAGGGCTCAGCCCTCCCTACATTATTCAATAAAAATTAGCATATAATATATCAATATTTAAATAAAAACTTTAAACAAATAGTTTTTTAATTTTTGATCAGAGGCGGAGCAAAATCTGGACTGAAACCCATGAAATCGGTGAAAATGGGCTAATTATCTACAGCCCAAGCGAAGCAACTCAGTTACACTTGACTTTTCTTCAACATTTGAGTGACAGGTTGAAAGTCCCGCCCCCTCCATTTGTGGCTCATTTGGGCTAAATCTGTACAGCTTAAAGCCAGCAGATTTGGGCCAATCACAGACGACTCTACTTGATTGCGTGTGTCGGGCGAAACTTTGACAATGGCAGGCATAACGAAGTGGATTATTTACTTTCAAATCCGTTTTCTTCAGTGTCCTCAGGTGAAAAAAGTAGGAGCACATCATCCAGAGGATATCCAAATTACACAGAAAGAAAAGCACCAAAATCGTAGCTTTTGTGTAACTTGGTTTGAGAGAAAGGACCGGCTACCAGCTACCAGCTAACAGCTAACGGCTAACGGCCTCTTCAAGCTTGAACCCCCCCCCCCCATTCATGTCACACAGATGGCACATTTTGTGGAGTATTTCTTTTAAGGCTCTCTTAACGTCTTTCTGGAGTGTTTTTCTGGAGTTACTATTTTAGTTTTGTGCTGATGTTTGGATTATTGTGTTCCAAAGCTAATTGCAATAGGCTATAGTACCAATTTTTTAGCACAAGTCTGGGTTGACCTTTTTTAAAACCTTTTATGGTGTGAAACTATTTGTATGAGAGATGGTAGATGGTATATTTTCCATCAGTGCATTCTTCTAAATAGGGTTTTGGTGGTTTGTTGAAAAGGCCCGTGCTGTTGTGATAGTTTAAACTTCCTAACAGGACACCTTTTATGTTGAAATACAACTACTTGGCTTTTATAATACATTAGCCCCCCCATTCAATGTCACCACAAGCCGTCACTGGAAATCAGAAAATCAAATGTAACATCAGAGTAATGTGAGGAAACATCTTTCCCATAGAGGGATGTAGGTGGAAACATTTATCTATTTAACATAAAGAAGTCAAAGACGCCCAATGTTGTAAAGGGTCAACAGGTCTCCATTTCACACAGTAAGGTTAGAGTCAGGGTTACAGCTTTAATTGGTCTTTTAATTGGAAAACTGATCAGGCCTGTTTTAATTTTCCCGCTGAAATTAAATGACTCATATTCATTCAGTCGTATTTATTTAACTGTCCTTTTCCTTCTGTTATGAGGGGCTGAAAACCCATAATTAGTTCTCACACATACATCTCATAATTATGTATTTTTATCTCAAAATTATGTTTTTATTATCTAATAATAATACAGAGTATATAGCAAAACAATTCGCCACCATAACATTTGTCTTAACAGTTGATATCAATATATATCAGATGACATTTTGTAAATATTTGCTCTGTAATTAATCAAGTTATTTCACAGTAACATATGAAGTATTTTCCTATTCATGTTTAGTTTGTTGTCATATTTAATATGTATGTATGTTATTGTTTAGTATTTTAATCATCATTTTTTTGTGTGACCTTATATACTTTCACAAAGGAGAAGTGGCTCCGCACATATCCCTGTGACACTTGGATGAAGAGTGAGAAATGTTTGTAAAGCAAGTCTGACAAATAAAAGTGATACTCTGACTCCGTCATCGTCCGTTAACGTTGGCTCCGCCCACCGAAACCCCGCCCATTTCCCCTCCTTTACGTCCGCAGTTCAGAGATAAATACAGAGCGCATGCCTCACAGGAACCAGTTCATCTTTGAATTTATATAAAGATCGAAAACATGAGCGGAAGAGGAAAGGGCGGCAAAGGACTCGGTAAAGGAGGCGCTAAGCGTCACCGTAAAGTTCTCCGTGATAACATCCAGGGAATCACCAAACCCGCCATCCGCCGCCTGGCTCGCCGCGGCGGAGTCAAGCGTATTTCCGGCCTGATCTACGAGGAGACTCGCGGTGTGTTGAAGGTCTTCCTGGAGAACGTTATTCGTGATGCTGTTACCTACACCGAGCACGCAAAGAGGAAGACTGTGACCGCCATGGACGTGGTGTACGCGCTCAAGAGGCAGGGCCGCACTCTGTACGGCTTCGGAGGTTAAACTGATCCTGAACCAGCTCCAACAAACCCAACGGCTCTTTTCAGAGCCACCCACCTTTACCTGAAGAGCTCAGACTTGGTTTAGTTTTTCTATGATACAGTAACAATGCTGTAGACCTGCATAAGCTTTTCTAATGGTTTATTAATAAAAAAAAGCTTTTTAAACTGCTCTAAATTGTATCTATACATCGCCTTAAAGTTTTGGTGAAATATAAAGACAAATGCAGTTTCATTTTGAGACTACATCTTTTCCCCATTCACTCTATATGGTTTGAGTTTAGCTTCCAAAGGATACCGACTTTCACCAAACTGTTCTCGGTGAGCAGATAAACGTATTTCATGCCAGAAATAAGGTCCAGATTTAAAAATACTGAAGTTCCTCTTTAATGTATGACCAGCAGAGACTGTCTTTAGTAGTTAGTAGTTAAAAGTCTTTAGTAATTATAGCATTTCATTCAATGATATGCTAATTATTGTGTTTCTGCCAGATGTATTAATGTCAAAGTCGAGATAATCTGTGTGCAGGTGACATCCGAAGACTAATGGGAGACTTGCAGCTGACCTTTCCAGCTGTCCAACAACAAAAATGGAAATCTCATTCTGGAAAATTAGTGCTGTAATCTGAGACTGCGTTTTGTAAATAGTGAAATGTAAATGTTTCACATTAGCTCAACACTGCACAATGCACAGGGCTGCAAAACACTAACTGAGCACACAACAAGCAGCTTAGTTACATGTAAGTTGACTTAAAATGTTCAACTGAGTTCTGATTAAGCATAATGGCTGTCTTCCTAAATAAATTTAATTACAGGCAACAAGACGATGAGAATAAGAAACTTGGCAATCAGAATTAAAGCAACTTTCACAGCACACTTTCAACATTTTTAATTTCTTACCATGTGAAAATGGCAAACTGATGGCAATGGTCTGACTTGGATGAACTTCCTTAATGGAAAGTCCCTCTTTTGCCTGGGATTGATCTGCACTAGGGATCCCTTTAGTTTATTCTGTCAACCCAGAGAATCAAGCTGCTTGAAATACTCCTGAAAAAACATGTATTTGTGCACCAAATTCATGCTAGCTCTTTTCTTAGTCTTCTGTAGTTTTTGGTGTAAACTTGCACTGATTGGTCACTTTTGATTTAATTCCAAATAGATCTTTAATAGAATCACTACAGCGAATCTTCCTCTGTTTCTACAGAAGAACCATCTATTACAGAGATTTGAACGACACAAAGCTGAAAGACTTCTGATAGGATGACAAACTGGCCTCCTTCAACGAACCTTTCTCAGTCCAGCACAGACTGAATGGATCATTTCAGGTTGCTTATCATTTAAGAAAATTTTTACTGGGGTTAAAACAAGCAGTTCTATTCACTGATTTGATGACAATGATGAGTTGCCTTTACACTTTAATCTAAGATTTAGAATACTGAGCTTTATTATACATTATTTGATTATTTTATCAAGTGTTTTTCTACACATTTGGCTGGAATCAACTTTTAAAAAAGCACTGTTTACAAAACAGGAAAACAGACATCGAAGCAAATTGGACTTTAAATGTTAAAAGCAGGAAAATTAGAGGAAGGTAAAATTGAACCATCTTATTTTTTTCCGATGTAGTGCTGTAAACAATAACAAAACAGCCTAAATTTGGGAAGAAACTGCGAGTAACCGTTTGAGATTTTGAATTTTCAGGCATGGAGGAGAGTCTTGTTAATGATATGCACATTCGACGTGAGCTCTTCTGTGATTGGTCAATTACTTTAACGCCCAGTCTGACCAATGAACGAGCAGCTGCTGTAAAATATAGTCACTGGCATTCAACGTTAGTTACCGTTTTTCATTTTAGCATTTGAAAAAAAGGTTGTATCATGTCTGGAAGAGGAAAGACCGGAGGCAAAGCCAGAGCAAAGGCAAAGACCCGCTCCTCCCGGGCCGGGCTTCAGTTTCCCGTCGGCCGTGTCCACAGGCTGCTCCGTAAAGGAAACTATGCTCAGCGTGTCGGTGCCGGAGCTCCCGTCTATCTGGCGGCTGTTCTGGAGTATCTGACCGCTGAGATCTTGGAGCTGGCTGGAAACGCTGCCCGCGACAACAAGAAGACCAGGATCATCCCCCGTCACCTGCAGCTGGCTGTCCGCAACGACGAGGAGCTCAACAAGCTGCTCGGCGGCGTCACCATCGCTCAGGGCGGCGTGCTGCCCAACATCCAGGCTGTTCTTCTGCCCAAGAAGACCGAGAAGGCTGCCAAGGCCAAGTAAACACCCGATAACTACATAACGGCTCTTTTAAGAGCCACACAAACCTCTCAAAGAGTAAAACCGTCTATAAATATTACCTTTTTCAGCGCAATAATATGGTTGTAGATTATCAAAAAAACTCAATTTCATCCATTGACATTTGTCTCTAAAAGTAAATAAATACAGAATTTCTTCCCACTAAATGTTAAAAAGAATACCATTTAATATTGTACACTTTTTTTCATTAAATATACACACGGAGGAGCAAAGACAGGCTTAAAAGAAAATCTTTTCCCTAATCGAGCTTGCATGCAAATTCTACTGTGCCGTCCCCCGCCTCTGATTGGTTCAGCTGCTGGCCGGTAAGGTCTTGTTTCTATGGAGACCTGTCTTTGTTTGAAGTTGGCGGGCAGAGGTGAAAAAGGGCGGGGGCGCTTTGGTCACTCTGTAAACTCATTGTTTAACAAGAAATAAATAAAACACTATGGAGTACCATCAGAGAGGTAACAGTCAGGATATAAGTTGGCCTGTGACTGAGGTAGGTGTGGGGAGTTGAAATGAATACCGAAAGTATGAGGTTGTGGGACACTGATGAATTAGAACGCACACACAAATAACGTTTCTGGTCTCCATGACAACGGTTGTTGTCATGAAAACGAAATGTATGTTCTGTCAGTTGATGTCAGTTATTGTCAGTTTGATAGTTTTTCTTAAGTGGAGTAAGGAGATGAATAAATAATAGAGACTTACCGAAACGTCGTCTCTTTCTCTTCAAACTCCACAAGGAAACATTATGTAATGAGTTTCCATCAGTCCTTCACAGCACATTTTTCTGCATATGGATTGCACAGGTATGATCTCAAGTGGCCTGAAATTAAATATATAATTGATAACATTTTCAAAAGCTGCGATTGTTATGCGGCTCATCTTTTCTATTTTATCATTAACCTTTGATGCAGTGCTGGGCCCATCTGAATGTCAACACATCAACGTCTTTCTTCAAAATTTTTTATTCAGGATAGTGATTAATAAGATTTATTCATAACAATACCACGATTAGAGCTTCTTCTTGATCAATTCCCTCATTGATTCTTGACCTAATTTTATGAGGAAATAAGAACATTACACTGTTTTTCAGCATTATCACAACTGTTTATTGTCAAAACACAACAAACTTTGGGTTTAGTGTCCTTTTCATAACCATATAAATAATAATAAGACTCTGAACCGATTTAAGAAGGAAGTATCAACCATCGACTTCCCCTAATTTTTGCATCTAAAAGCAGGTGAAATTTCTCTTTGAGAGCCTTACTTTCTTCTTTTTCCATGTTTCTACAAATTGTGTTCGTGACAAAAACCCGACTACGCATCTATAATCTAATCTAAAAAAATCAGTTTCCCCGTTTTTTTACTTTTAAAAACATTTCCTCATTCCTGAAAATTTAACACACATGCAAAGAAGTTAATCAGGACATAACACACCCAAAAACGTAATAGTGGACATTTTAGCTATGTTCTCATGAAAGTTTCTATAATTAATTTTTCTCTATTATTCTCTCACCTTTGACAGAACTGTAGGGAAGTAGTTTGAGTACATCTGTGAGTCTGAAGGCTGTGTTCTTGCACAAACCAACTGTTTGTTGTTCATTATGCTGCATGAGGGCATTCATCTGTGCTAGCAAACACATTCTTCCTGAATAGTTTTGGTAAAAAAAGTCACCTGATCTTAATCTTAACTCCCTCATCCTCACACCTCTTTTTTCGAGCTATAAAAACCTCTCAGGTTTGCAGGGGACACAGTCGAGGTGTTGAGATTTCCAGAGAAAGAATGAAGATGATTCTATTTATCCCGCTGCTTCTCGTGGTCCTCTCCGTCTCCACGGATCAGACGGAGGCGTTGGCACTGCAGCAGTCATTTTCACCGGACGTCCATGCTGCTCTGAGAGAGATGATCGCCTCGTTGACCGAACAGAGGCTGGAGCTCAGGTCCCTAAAAAAAGAGAGTGCAGGTACAGTGTTTTGTTACATAATGAAGGAATGAAGGAGCCATATTTTGTATTTTTTCTGGGTGAAAAAAGAAGATTCCAGAGAATTGAAGCAAAATAAAAATTCTAAAATTCATTCATGCTGTGTTTTTCAGGATATGCAGCAAAGTCTGAGAGACAGGAAGCTGAAATTAAGAATCTGAAGAAGCAGCTGGAAGGTAACGAGGAAATAACCACAGCTCTGATTAATCCAATCAAACTTTGAACTTTTAGCTTGAAACTCGTTCTTTACATGACTGTGGAGGCACATGTTGTAGGTGTATTAAGGAATATAGTTATATATTTTTTATTGTGATTATTGGTTGTGTTAATTTACTTGTATTGATTTTAATCTGCATCACTTTAATGAGGATTGATATGAAGTTAAAATGATCTTTAGTTTGGAAAATGTTCTCTCTGATGGACAAATTTGCCATTTCTTGGATCCAAAGCCTGAATGCTGCTCACATATTAGAGGGTCTCTAAGCTTTGGCAACAAGATGAAATATTTGCAACCCATATCTGTGTCATGAAACTAATTTTCTGTTTTTCAGAACATGACACGAAATTGGAGGGACAGGAGACTGAGACCAACAAGCTGAAGCAGCAGCTGGAAGGTATGTTGCAGGGAGATAGTTTATCCTCTTAATTTTTATCACTGATTGTGTAATTTACTTGTATTAGTTTTAATCTGCATCACTTTAATGAGGATTGATATGAAATAAATCGTATAATCTTATATAACTTATAATAATAAATTAGTTTGGAAAATGTTCTTTCTGATGGATAAATGTGCCATTTTTTGGATCCAAAGCCTGCATGCTGCTGACATGCTCATAGTCTGACCAACCTATTGGTTTCATGTGGTTTCATAGAAAGGTACAGCTGAGTATCATCAGCATAGCAATGGAAATTTATGCCATGCTGTCTAATAATGTTACCTAATGGAAGCATGTATAAAGTAAAAATAATTGGTCCAAGCACAGAACCCTGAGGAACTCCATGACTTACTGTGGTGTGTGAGGAAGATTCTTCATTTACAAGAACAACCTGGAATCTATCAGATAAATATGACTTAAACCAGCCTAATGCAGTTCCTTTTATCCCAATAACATGTTCAAGTCTCTGTAACAGAATGCTGTGATCGATCGTATCACAGATTCTGCGGAACTGTTACAAGTTGAACATAACACCTTAATTTGGTTTCAGGTGAACCGTACATTCATTTAAATCTGGCAGTGATGTAAAACTGTCCACATGATGAGGCCCCCGAATGTCATTATGTTTAGAAATATTCACAATTTTTTACGGATCTATGAAAGTGGCTAAAATATTATTTATTTTGACTCTTTATAACAAAGAAATGTGTTTTGCTGTCATAACTGTGATGAAAGTGTGACTCAACAACACCTTAGATACTGATTTTCTCTCTTTAACAGTCAGGCAGGTGGCTTTCTCAGCTTCTCTGTTGGTTGACGGAAGCACAACATTCGGACCCTTTAACACTTTCACTACGTTGGTCTTCAAACATGTCGTAACAAACATTGGAAATGCCTACAACCAGCAAACAGGTAACAATATACATAAAATACAAGTACAACAAGTCTGAGCAAATTTCAGATTTGATTTATCATTAAACAACATTCATTTTGCAGGTATTTTCACTGCACCGGTGAAAGGAGCCTACCACTTTGAGTG
Source organism: Leuresthes tenuis (assembly GCF_036924035.1). Taxonomy (NCBI): domain Eukaryota; kingdom Metazoa; phylum Chordata; class Actinopteri; order Atheriniformes; family Atherinopsidae; genus Leuresthes; species Leuresthes tenuis. Next base: position 31,103,965 of record NW_027325375.1, on the reverse strand, counting down.
GTACGTAGGTGCACATGGTGGCAGACATGCTGCAGCTGCAGTGTTAGTGAAAAACGGAGAGAGAATCTTCATCGCATATGAATATCAGCGGTCCTCTTACGGAACTTCTGCTAATGGTGCTACACTGCTTCTGGAGAGTGGAGATCAAGTATTTGTACAACAGTGGCCTAATGCAATTCTATTTGACAATAATAATCACCACACAACCTTCAGCGGTCATCTGCTGTTCAACATGTGAGAGAAAAACAGTTTCTCTGTTTCTGAAAGATGATCTGCAGGTTCCTGTTGTCCTTAATCATATTAATCTGACATTTATCTGATCATCTGCAATCAAAATAATTCTATGTGATGAAACTTTCTCTTAAACAAAATGCAAATAATGATGAATATAAATGGAAAATGTGGCTGTTTTATTACTTCTCATGATTCAAAGGGATTATTTTTCTGATTCTGAGTTTTCTCAATAAAGAATAAATGTGTCAAAGCAGCAACGTCTGAGAATATTTCTTCATTTGTTTCAAACATACACGTCAACAGAGTGAAATCAGAAAATCAAATGTAACATCAGAGTAATGTGAGGAAACATCTTTCCCATAGAGGGATGTAGTGGAGGCATTTATCTATTTAGCACAAAGAAGTCAAAGACGCCCGATGTTGTAAAGGGTCAACAGAAGGAGAACAGATGTGAAATCAAGCGTTAGTCTTCTCCTCTGTCATGTCACATGCAGCCGTATCATCAAAAATGTTTTTAAAAAACAGGTATTCTCAGTTTAAACTCATTATCTGATCAAAAAACGTTTTTGTTGATCTTTTCCTGGTTGGACTTTGAATATTTCCTAATTTCCAAAAGCTAAACAAAGATGACACAACAGACCTCAGGAAGGGTAGCAGGAACACACATGATGAGATTTTTTACTGTGTTCTCTTGAAAGTGGATTTAATTGTCTCTCAAACTTAAAACTTGACAGCGGTTTGATCTTTTAGATATAACAAAGTTTACCAGAGATCATAAACTTGCTTCAGGACAGTCATGGTGCAGCAAGTTGCCCAAAAATCACAGATTGTCCAATTATTTTACAGCTTTATTAACTTAAAAACTAAATGTTAGAATTACTAAAAGTCATGGCACTAATCTCCCAAATGAGTTGAACATTTTGACAGCTTACAGTGTCAGCGAGTAGCTAGGTGCAGAAAAGTGTACTGAACAAAACGAATAAAAAATAGATTAAAAATAACTTTAAATGGTTCTGAGACACCGTTTCCTCACTTCATTTGCATTGTATGATGGGCGTATAAATAAGTCGGTCTTCTTTTATGACTCAGGATCAACCGATTATCGGCGCCGATTTTCAGCATTTTGACACGTATCGGCATCAGCCTTTTTTTAATCGGACGGCCGTTAAAAGCTGAATTTCAAACCGGTTTATTTTGGCTCTGATGCAGCTGCGCCTCTCTGTCTCCGGCATCGTCCCACCCACAGCACCATCTGATTGGTTACACACAGCCAGGTAACAGCCAATCAGCAGTGAGAGCCACTCTGCTCACAGGCAGAGAGGAGAAATAGTTTTGACTCGAGGAGAAGCTTTAGAGCGGATATATGTTTCAAAGGTAAGTTAAGGCAGCAAACTGTCCCCAAATTGTAATAAACATCCCAGCCCTCTACAGCTAACTCACAACTCACCCTCACAACTGCTAGTAACGTTACTGTGACTCCAATAACGTTATTTTAACAGAAGCGGCAGCTCTGCTCGCTCACAGTAGCGATTCATGAGTCAATCATTCAAAACTCAGATTCATTTTACTGACTCTGAGTTACAGTCATTGTCTCCATAAAATCATTCACTGACTCACTGCTGCTACTGCCAGCTAACTGCAAAGAGGAGACACAACTGTTATTCTAACTGCAATTGCATAAACACATGAAGCTAATCGCTGTATTAGCTCAGTGGCTGCAGCTCACAGCTGCTAGAAACTCATCATTCAGACTCATTCAAACCAGACTCGCAGCTTCATTCTGCACATGATTATTTTTAATCTGATGGTGCACTGTTGGATGTTAGCATAGTATTATTTTTGCACTGTTGTTATTTGTTTCATTTCACTTTATTGGACATGCTGCTGAGCCTTGGAGCTCCCTGCACTTAGAACAATAGACATCTTTGTTGTAAAATTCTAAGAAAAATAATTAGAACATGATCTGTTATCTGAAAAGCTGTTTAATAAACATATGCTTAAAGGCATTTAAACAAACTTAAGTGTTGGAGTTTTATTTAAAATTTTGACACCAATATTTTCACTTTTACTGCGAATGAATATCGGCTCTGAACTATTAATAATTGGTATTTGCCCTGAAAAAACCCCCAAAACACATCAGTCTATCTGTAATTAAGACTTCTTTGACTCAGGTTTACAAATAACTTTCTGATAAACACACTTAAAGGTTTAAGACGCATCAATAAAACATAGAAAAACTGTGTTTACCTCTGTAGTCATTTACCTTCTTTAAGAGTAAATATGCACAAATCAGTGCCATGCTTTAAAAGCAAACAAATGACAGTTTTTCTCGATTGCTAAGACACATTTCTTGAAAGCTGCTCTCCTTTTCTGTAAACTGTGAACACAAAACCCAATTTTCAAGCTACATTCAAAAACCTCAGAATCTTCTTGCAAAATTAAACTATATAGCTCTGTTAGCTCATAGCTGCTGTTATGTGGCTACTTGCAGCTATAGGAGAGCTAACGGAGGGATTTCTACACAGGCACTCTACTGGGACCACTTCACCACTTTTTAGACTTTGTAGACCTGTAAAGATGCTGTTACAATAATCAAGCCTACTAAAGATGAATGCATGGACTAGTTTGTCCAGGTCCTGCTGAGACATCAGATCTTTTAACCTTGATATATTCTTAAGGTGATAGTAGGCTGACTTTGTTATTGCTTTAATGTGTTTGTCCAAATTTAGGTCTGAGTCCATCACTACACCCAGATTTCTGGCCTGGTTGGTAGTTTTTAGGTTTATAGATTGAAGCTCTGTGGTGACTTTCAATCGTTTATCTTTGGCTCCAAAGACAATTACCTCAGTTTTGTTTTTGTTTAGCTGGAGGAAGTTGTGGCACATCCAGTCATTTATCTCCTCAATGCATTGAGGTGACATTGTTATATACATCTGTGTGTCATCTGCATAGCTATGGTAGTTTATTTGGTTGTTTTTTATAATCTGTGCCAGTGGGAGCATGTAGATGTTAAACAGAAGAGGTCCCAGGATGGAACCTTGGGGAACTCCACATGTGATTCTTGTCTGCTCAGATGTAAAGTTACCTATTGACACAAAGTACTTCCTGTTCTCTAAGTATGTTTTAAGCCAGTTTAGTACAGTTCCGGAAAGACCAGCCCAGTTCTCCAGTCGTTTGAGTAATATATTGTGGTCAACTGTATCAAAGGCAGCACTGAGATCCAGTAAAACTAAGACTGACATTTTTCCACTGTCTGTATTCAGACATATGTCATTAAACACTTTGGTCAGAGCAGTCTCAGTGCTTTGGTGCTGTCTAAAGCCTGACTGGAAGGTATCATAGCAGTTATTTTGTGTTAAAAAGTAATTAAGCTGTTGAAAAACCGCTTTTTGAATGATCTTACTTAAAAATGGGAGATTTGAGATGGGCCTGTAGTTGTTCACTTGTGTCTTGTCAAGATTGTCCTTTTTCAGCAGAGGTTTAATTACAGCTGTTTTTAGTGGCTCTGGAAACACACCTGACATTAAGGACAAGTTCACGATCAGTAACAGGTCTGACTCCAAAGTCTTTGAGACCCCTTTGAAAAAACCTGTTGGTAGGATGTCTAAACAGCAAGAGGTGTCCTCCAGGTCTTTACTGTTAATGGGTTGAAATAGTGTCATGGTGTTTAAACTGGTTTTCGGTGGACACAGTACATATGCTGAACCTGCTGCTGATGTACCAACTGCTTGTCTAATATTTCGGACTTTGTCTGTGAAGAATGTGGCAAAGTCATTGCAGGCCATGGTGGAATGGAGTTCAGTTGCCACTGACACAGGAGGGTTTGTTAGCCTGTCAACTGTAGCAAATAAGGCCCGAGCATTATGACTGTTTTTGGTGATGATGTCAGAGAAGTAGGTCTTCCTTGCATTGTTTTTACTGTTAATGGGTTGAAATGGGTAGTCCCACATTTGAGATACTTTTGCTAATCTAGGATTTGTACATTTTATTTTCCTTAACCCTTTCATGCACGATGTCCACTTCAGTTGATGGAAATAAAAACCTTTTTTAATCATAATAAATGTTTTTGTTTTTTTGTCAAAGTTGCACAGAGGCCACTAAAGTGGACGTTAAAGCATCACGTTTCTGTTCCTCAGATGCACGATGTCCATGTGACATTTCAGTAACTCCTGAAATAATTGGTGTAAAATAATTTATGCCTAAAGATAAAAAAATACACTTGGGGAAAAAAATCCTGACTGAGGCGTTCATAATTCGTGCATGAAAGGGTTAATCACTGCAGTCTGTTAAGACTGCAAGTGCAATGTGTTTGTTTGAGGTTTTCAAATGAGTTTTACCTACTTTTCAGACTTTTGATGTCTTTTTTAGGGTCATATTTAGGCACCTGGTCCCGCAGGTAACCGTGAGCTGCATCTAAAAGCAGGTGAAATTTCTCTTTGAGAGCCTTACTTTCTTCTTTTTCCATGTTTCTACAAATTGTGTTCGTGACAAAAACCCGACTACGCATCTATAATCTCATCTAAAAAATCAGTTTCCCCGTTTTTTTACTTTTAAAAACATTTCCTCATTCCTGAAAATTTAACACACATGCAAAGAAGTTAATCGGGACATAACACACCCAAAAACGTAGTAGTGGACATTTTAGTTCTCATGAAAGTTTCTATAATGAATTTTTCTCTATTATTCTCTCACCTTTGGCAGAAGTGTAGGGAAGTAGTTTGAGTACATCTGTGAGTCTGAAGGCTGTGTTCTTGCACAAACCAGCTGTTTGTTGTTCATTATGCTGCATGAGGGCATTCATCTGTGCTAGCAAACACATTCTTCCTGAATAGTTTTGTTAAAAAAAGTCACCTGATCTTAATCTGAACTCCCTCATCCTCACACCTCTTTTTTCGAGCTATAAAAACCTCTCAGGTTTGCAGGGGACACAGTCGAGGTGTTAAGATTTCCAGAGAAAGAATGAAGATGACTCTATTTCTCCCGCTGCTTCTTGTGGTCCTCTCCGTCTCCACGGATCAGACGGAGGCGTTGGCACTGCAGCAGTCATTTTCACCGGACGTCCATGCTGCTCTGAGAGAGATGATCGCCTCGTTGACCGAACAGAGGCTGGAGCTCAGGTCCCTAAAAAAAGAGAGTGCAGGTACAGTGTTTTGTTACATAATGAAGGAATGAAGGAGCCATATTTTGTATTTTTTCTGGGTGAAAAAAGAAGATTCCAGAGAATTGAAGCTAAATTTAATTTTAAAAAGCCATTAATGTTGTGTTTTTCGTCACATGCAGCAAAGTTTGAGAGTCAGGGAGCTGAAATCGAGACTCTGAAGAAGCAGCTGGAAGGTAACATGTGGAAATCATCACAGCTCTGATTAGGTTTTTATCACTTTGACAAAACTTTGATGAACGTGTGACTCAAAAACATCTTAAATTCTGATATTCCCTCTTTAACAGGTCAGGTGGCTTTCTCAGCTGCTCTGACTGACCACCACAGATATTTTGGACCCTTTAACACTTTCACTACGTTGGTCTTCAAACATGTCGTAACAAACATTGGAAATGCCTACAACGATCACACAGGTAACAAACTGTATCAATACAAGTCTGAGCAAATTTCAGATTGGATTTTCCATTAAACAGCAAACATCCTGCAGGTATTTTCACTGCACCGGTGAAAGGAGCCTACCACTTTGAGTGGTACGTAAGTGGACAAGGCGGTCCTACTTCAGGCGCTGCGTTGGTGAGAAACGGGGAGAGAATCTTCCTGGCATATGAACATCAGCGGTACCAGTTTGCAAGTTCCTCTAATGGTGCTACACTGCTTCTGGAGAGTGGAGATCAAGTATTTGTACAACAGTGGCATCATTCAAGAATATATGACAATCAAAATCACCACACAACCTTCAGCGGTCGTCTGCTGTTTATCATGTGAGAGAAAAACAGTTTCTCTGTTTCTGAAAGATGATCTGCAGGTTCCTGTTGTCCTTAATCGTATTAATCTGACATTTATCTGATCATCTGCAATAAAAATAATTCTGTCTGACGAAACTATCTCTTAATCCAAATCAAAATGCAAATAATGATGAATATAAATGGAAAATGTGGCTGTTTTATTACTTCTCATGATTCAAAGGGATTATTTTTCTGATTCTGCGTTTTCTCAATAAAGAATAAATGTGTCAAAGCAGCAACGTCTGAGAATATTTCTTCATTTGTTTCAAACATACACGTCAACAGAGTGAAATCAGAAAATCAAATGTAACATCAGAGTAATGTGAGGAAACATCTTTCCCATAGAGGGATGTCGGTGGAGGCATTTATCTATTTAGCACAAAGAAGTCAAAGACGCCCGATGTTGTAAAGGGTCAACAGGTCATTTCACACAGTAAGGTTAGAGTCAGGGTTACAGCTTTAATTGGTCTTTCAATTGGAAAACTGATCAGGCCTGTTTTAATTTTCCCTCTTAAATTAAATTACTCATATTCATTCAGTCGTATTTATTTAACTGTCCTTTTCCTTCTGTTATGAGGCGCTGAAAATAATTAGTTAGTTCTCACACATACATCTCATAATTATGTATTTTTATCTCAAAAAAAAGTAGGAGCACATCATCCAGAGGATATCCAAATTACACAGAAAGAAAAGCGCCAAAATCGTAGCTTTTGTGTAACTTGGTTTGAGAGAAAGGACCGGCTAACAGCTAACAGCTAACGGCTAACGGCCTCTTGAAGCTTGAACCCCCCCCCCATTCATGTCACACAGATGGAACATTTTGTGGAGTATTTCTTTTAAGGCTCTCTTAACGTCTTTCTGGAGTGTTTTTCTGGAGTTACTATTTTAGTTTTGTGCTGATGTTTGGATTATTGTGTTCCAAAGCAAATTGCAATAGGCTATAGTACCAATTTTTTAGCACAAGTCTGGGTTGACCTTTTTTAAAACCTTTTATGGTGTGAAAGTATTTGTATGAGAGATGGTAGATGGTATATTTTCCATCAGTGCATTCTTCTAAATAGTGTTTTGGTGGTTTGTTGAAAAGGCCCGTGCTGTTGTGATAGTTTAAACTTACATTCTAACAGGACACCTTTTATGTTGAAATACAACTACTTGGCTTTTATAATACATTAGCCCCCCCATTCAATGTCACCACAAGCCGTCACTGGAAATCAGAAAATCAAATGTAACATCAGAGTAATGTGAGGAAACATCTTTCCCATAGAGGGATGTCGGTGGAAACATTTATCTATTTAACATAAAGAAGTCAAAGACGACCAATGTTGTAAAGGGTCAACAGGTCTCCATTTCACACAGTAAGGTTAGAGTCAGGGTTACAGCTTTAATTGGTCTTTTAATTGGAAAACTGATCAGGCCTGTTTTAATTTTCCCGCTGAAATTAAATGACTCATATTCATTCAGTCGTATTTATTTAACTGTCCTTTTCCTTCTGTTATGAGGCGCTGAAAACCCATAATTAGTTCTCACACATACATCTCATAATTATGTATTTTTATCTCAAAATTATGTTTTTATTATCTAATAATAATACAGAGTATATAGCAAAACAATTCGCCACCATAACATTTGTCTTAACAGTTGATATCAATATATATCAGATGACATTTTGTAAATATTTGCTCTGTAATTAATCAAGTTATTTCACAGTAACATATGAAGTATTTTCCTATTCATGTTTAGTTTGTTGTCATATTTAATATGTATGTATGTTATTGTTTAGTATTTTAATCATAATTTTTTTGTGTGACCTTATATACTTTCACAAAGGAGAAGAGGCTCCGGACATATCCCTGTGACACTTGGATGAAGAGTGTGAAATGTTCGTAAAGCAAGTCTGACAAATAAAAGTGATACTCTGTCTCCGTCAACGTCCGTTAACGTTGGCTCCGCCCACCGAAATCCCGCCCATTTCCCTCCTTTACGTCCGCAGTTCAGAGATAAATACAGTGCGCGTGCCTCACAGGAACCAGTTCATATTTGAATTAATAAAAAGACCACGAACATGAGCGGAAGAGGAAAGGGCGGCAAAGGACTCGGTAAAGGAGGCGCTAAGCGTCACCGTAAAGTTCTCCGTGATAACATCCAGGGAATCACCAAACCCGCCATCCGCCGCCTGGCTCGCCGCGGCGGAGTCAAGCGTATTTCCGGCCTGATCTACGAGGAGACCCGCGGTGTGTTGAAGGTCTTCCTGGAGAACGTTATTCGTGATGCTGTTACCTACACCGAGCACGCAAAGAGGAAGACTGTGACCGCCATGGACGTGGTGTACGCGCTCAAGAGACAGGGCCGCACTCTCTACGGCTTCGGAGGTTAAACTGATCCTGAACCAGTTCTAGACAAACCCAACGGCTCTTTTCAGAGCCACCCACCTTTACCTGAAGAGCTCAGATCTGTTTCAGTTTTATTCCTATGATACAGTCACAATGCTGTAGACCTGCATAAGCTTTTCTTCTGGTTTATTAATAAAAAACATCTTTTAAAACTGCTCTTAATTGTATCTATACATCGTCTTAAAGTATTTGTGAAAAATAAAGTTAAATGATGTTTCATTTTGAGGCTGCATCTTTTCCCCGTTCACTCTATATGGTTTTAGTTACCTAAATGGCTTCCAAAGGATGCCAACTTTCACCAAACTGTTCTCGGTGAGCAGATAAATATATTTCATGCCAGAAATAAGGTCCAGATTTAAAAATACTGAAGTTCCTGTTTAATGTATGACCAGCAGAGACTGAAATAAGAAAATCTTGAGCAATTATAGCATTTCATTCAATGAGATGCGTATTATTCTGTGTTTCTGCCAGATGTATTAATGTAAATTATCTGTGTGCAGGTGACATTCGAAGACTAATGGGAGACTTGCAGCTGACCTTTCCAGCTGTCCAACAACAAAAATGGAAATCTCATTCTGGAAAATTAGTGCTGTAATCTGAGACTGCGTTTTGTAAATAGTGAAATGTAAATGTTTCACATTAGCTCAACACTGCACAATGCACAGGGCTGCAAAACGCAGTAACTGAGCACACAACAAGCAGCTTAGTTACATGTAAGTTTACTTAAAATGTTCAATTGAGTTCTGATTAAGCATAATGGCTGTCTTCCTAAATAAATTTAATTACAGGCAACAAGACGATGAGAATAAGAAACTTGGCAATCAGAATTAAAGCAACTTTCACAGCACACTTTCAACATTTTTAATTTCTTACCATGTGAAAATGGCAAACTGATGGCAATGGTCTGACTTGGATGAACTTCCTTAATGGAAAGTCCCTCTTTTGCCTGGGATTGATCTGCTTTAAGGATCCCTTTAGTTTATTCTGTCAACCCAGAGAATCAAGCTGCTTGAAATACTCCTGAAAAAACATGTATTTGTGCACCAAATTCATGCTAGCTCTTTTCTTAGTCTTCTGTAGTTTTTGGTGTAAACTTGCACTGATTGGTCACTTTTGATTTAATTCCAAATAGATCTTTAATAGAATCACTACAGCGAATCTTCCTCTGTTTCTACAGAAGAACCATCTATTACAGAGATTTGAACGAGGATGACAAACTGGCCTCCTTCAACGAACCTTTCTCAGTCCAGCACAGACCGAATGGATCATTTCAGGTTGCTTATCATTTAAGAAAATTTTTACTGGGGTTAAAACAAGCAGTTCTATTCACTGATTTGATGACAATGATGAGTTGCCTTTACACTTTAATCTAAGATTTAGAATATTGAGCTTTATTATACATTATTTGATTATTTTATCAAGTGTTTTTCTACACATTTGACTTGAATCAACTTTTAAAAAAGCACTGTTTACAAAACAGACATTAAAGCAAATTGGACTTTAAATGTTAAAAGCAGGAAAATTAGAGGAAGGTAAAATTGAACCATCTAATTTTTTTTCTGATGTTGTGCTGTAAACAATAACAAACAAGCCTAAATTTGGGAAGAAACTGCGAGTAACCGTTTGAGATTTTGAATTTTCAGGCATGGAGGAGAGTCTTGTTAATGATATGTACGTTCGACCTGAGCTCTTCTGTGATTGGTCAATTACTTTAACGCCCAGTCTAACCAATGAACGAGCAGCTGCTATAGTATATACTTGCTGGCATTCAACATTAGTTACTGGTTTTTCATTTGAACGTTTGAAAGTAAAGTTTCATTATGTCTGGAAGAGGAAAGACCGGAGGCAAAGCCAGAGCAAAGGCAAAGACCCGCTCCTCCCGGGCCGGGCTTCAGTTTCCCGTCGGCCGTGTCCACAGGCTGCTCCGTAAAGGAAACTATGCTCAGCGTGTCGGTGCCGGAGCTCCCGTCTATCTGGCGGCTGTTCTGGAGTATCTGACCGCTGAGATCTTGGAGCTGGCTGGAAACGCTGCCCGCGACAACAAGAAGACCAGGATCATCCCACGTCACCTGCAGCTGGCTGTCCGCAACGACGAGGAGCTCAACAAGCTGCTCGGCGGCGTCACCATCGCTCAGGGCGGCGTGCTGCCCAACATCCAGGCTGTTCTTCTGCCCAAGAAGACCGAGAAGGCTGCCAAGGCCAAGTAAACACCCGATAACTACATAACGGCTCTTTTAAGAGCCACACAAACCTCTCAAAGAGTAAAACCGTCTATAACTATTACCGTTTTCAGCGCAATAATATTACGGATGTAGATTAGCAGAAAAATAGAATCTCACCCATTGACAGTTGTCTCTAAAAGTAAATAAATGCAGAATTTATTTAAACTAAATGTCGAAAATAATACTGTTTAATATTGTGCACTTTTTTTTATTTATTTATATTTTTCATTAAATATTAACACGGAGGAACAAAAATAGGCTTAGAAGAAAAGCTTTTCCCCCCCCATCGAGCTTGCATGCAAATTCCACTGTACCGTCCCCCGCCTCTGATTGGTTCAGCTGCTGGACGGTAAGGTCTGGTTTCTATGGAGACCTTTCTTTGTTTGAAGTTGGCGGGCAGAGGGGAAAAAGGGCGGGAGCGCTTTGGTCAATCTGTAAACTCATTGTTTAACAACAAATAAATAAAACACTGGAGTACCATCAGAGGTAACAGTCAGGATATAAGTTGGCCTGTGACTGAGGTGGAAAAAAGAAAAAAAACAGGTCTGTGTAGTCCTGAACATGTCCTTTTTTATTTTTTAAAGTGATCAACAAACTCTTACTGTAATTGAGGTTGATAGTTTCCTGGTACTTTATGTTTTCATATTTGGTTCCTCTTTCTTCATCAAACAAAATTTGCGTATATTAACAGTTGAGATTATTTTTTTCAAACTGAAATGTAACTTTTAAAAACTTCTTACTTTGATTGTTGGCCACTGACTGTGACAGATATGTACAACCTTTCTGTGAAATTTAATCCCGGAAGTATGAGGAAACATTATGTAATGAGTTTCCATCACTCCCTCACAGCACATTCTTATGTCTGTGGCTTGCACACACAAATGAACTCTCTCCAAACAAAAGTGTCCTTAACTTAAAAATACACAGTATTTACAAAAGTATTCACTCATCTGCCTTTACACACATTTGAACTTAATTGACATCCGATTCTTTATCCATGTGGTTCAATATGACATCAGCCCACTCTTTGCAGCTAATAACAGCTTCAACTCCTCTGGGCAAGCTTTCCACAAGGTTTAGGAGTGTTTATGGGAGTTTTTTGATCATTCTTTCAGAAGCACATTTGTGAGGTCAGACACTGATGTTGGACAGAAGCCTGGCTCACAGTCTCTGCTCTAACTCATCCCAAAGGTGTTCTATCGGGCTGAGGTCAGGTTCTTCCACACCAAACTGGCTCATCCATGTCTTTCTGAACCTTGCTTGGTGCACAGGTGCACAGTCATGTTGGAACAGGAAGGGGCCATCCCCAAACTGTTTCCACAGAGTTGGGAACATAAAATTGTCCAAAATCTCTCGGTATGAAATTAACTTTGAAGCATTCAGAGTTAATTTCACTGGAACTAAGGGGCCAAGCCCAGCTCCTGAAGAACATCCCCACACCATAATCCCCCCTTTACCAAACTTTACACTTGGCACAATGCAGCCAGATAAGTACCCTTCTCTTGGGAACCGCCAGACCCAGACTTTAAAGTTTATTAAATTATTAGAAATTTGGAAGGGTGAATGAACACTTTTGGTAGTATAATAATGAATGCAATTTCCCAGTGCTGGTTTTCTAGTTTTGCCACTGAAAAAATGCCCGTTTATCTATAATCTCCTCTCCTCTTCACCAAAACATAAATTGAATATTTTCCTCTGTAGTCCTCCATTGATTCACCACCTTAACATGGTTGAGGTGTTTGAGTATTCCCATGATCCTGAGAGCTGTGTTGTCGGGGGTGTTAGCTCTTGTCCGATGAGCTGCGATAGTGGAGGCCAGTGGTGAGGGACGATGTCAAGGTGAAGAAAAGGTCTTGGTTGTCCGGGGGGTCAGCTGAAGCAGAAGACAGGTACAGAGTAGGTAAAATGGCTGCAGCATTGGTAGTTGCTGAAGCTAAAACGAGGGTGCTTCACGAAATTGGGAAGACTATGGAGAAGGACTTTAGTTTGACTTCAGTGGTGTTCTGGCAAACCATTCGATGTCTCAGAAAGGGAAAGCAGGGACCTTCCCAGGTTGTGCTTGACCAGGTTGCCGAACGGCTGACGCGAATGGAGGATATTGTTGAACAGTGGAAGGACTACTTTGAGGATGTCCTCAATCCGGCTGACATGTCCTCCATTTCGGAGGCAAAGTCTGAGGACTTGGGATTGTTAATGTATCATTTTGAGATACTAGTATCATGACAACCCTACATGTAACCCACAACCCTAAAGATGACGATTTCTTCGTGTGCTGGTATACTTTCCCAGTATATATATATATATATATATAGGTATACAGAGTCACAGCTGTAAAATATACATCAAATTGTTGCTTGTAATCTATTGGATATGTTGAAGTGTCATTAGTTACATAACAGTCGGGTCATGTATTAGACTGTGACTATGGTGTATAAAAACAGGTCTGACCAGATCTGAACATAATAATCTTTTTTTCAGTGATCAACAAGCTTTTACTGTAACTGAGGTTGATGTTTGCCTGGTTCTTAATGTTTTTATATTTTGAATTGTTCCTCATTTTTCACTAAGCAAAACTTACTCATATTAACAGGTAAGAGGATTTATTCAAGCTGCAATGTAACGTTTTAAAAACCTTTTTCTCAGAGTAATTTCACCATATTTTTCCTGACTTTGATTGTTGGCAAATGTTGGTCACTAATCAGCTATCTGTTAGTCAATTAAATACCAAAAGTTTGAGGAAACATTATGTAATGAGTTTCCATCAGTCCTTCACAGCACATTTTTCTACATATGGATTGCACACATATGTACATATGTACAACATCCTGTCTCAGGGTGATGCAGAGAAACTAGTTCATGCATTTGTTACTTCAGGACTGAACTACTGTAATTCTTTATTATTGGGCTGTCCCACAGATTCTCTGAAAAGCATCCAGCTGATCCAAAATGCTGCTCAAGTGGGGCTGCACGGTGGTGTGGTGGTTAGCACCGTCACCTCACAGCAAGAGGGTTTCAGGTTCAATCTGGGCCTTTCTGTGTGGAGTTTGCATGTTCTCCCCGTGTATGCGTGGGTTCTCTCCAGGTACTCCAGATTCATTCCACCATCCAAAAACATGCATGTCAGGTTAATTGGTGACTCCAAATTGTCCATAGGAGGGAGTGTGTGCATTGTTGTTTGTCTCGTTTGTCTCTATGTGGCCCTGTGATGGACAGGGTGTGCCTTTCGCCCGATGACTGCTGGGATAGGCTCCAGCCCACCCGCTACCCAACCGACGGATCGACGGTATAGAAGATGGATGGATTCTTGAGCTAATTTAACAAGAACATTACACTGTTTTTCAGCATTATCACAACTGTTTACTATCAAAACACAACAAACTTTGGGTTTAGTGTCCTTTTCATAACCATATAAATAATAAGATTCCGAACCGATTTAAGAAGGAACTATCAACCATCGACTTCCCCTAATTTTCTCAGGTTTCCCCTAACTTATCTGAGGTTGGGTCAAAGAGGTGACAGGCCCAAGAGGGAAACCCAGACATCCATCTCCCCAGTGACCGTTTCCAGCTCCTCCTGGGGGATCCTGAGGCCTTCCCAGGCTACAAAGGATGTATAATCCCTCCATTGAGGGTTGGAACAAAGTTGGACCAGTTCATCAGAAGCATCACATTTCTGCTCAGCTGCCTCCTCACAGCAATGGATCAGAACACCCTCAATATTGCTGACGAAACCCTGATCTGTCTGTCCATCTCTTGTTCCATCTTGCCATCATGTCATGGGGTGCAGGAGGGGGGTGGTCGTCCCCTTGGAATTATCCGCGACCACCTACTAACCACCCCTCTCCACCCTATTGTGGTTCTTTCTTGTGACTACGAGTGTGAGCGGTACTAACGAGCCACAGCTTAGATGCACAATTACAAACTACATTTATTAAAAACAACAATGTCCTTAAAAACAGCTGGGATCCCTCCGTTAAAATAAAAACAATTAAAAACTTTACTAAAATTACAGTGGGTGTGCCACGACCACTGCCCCTGCCACTCCAGCCAATCCCGGCTCCTGGTTGGTCGGCTCCGCTGGTCCCCGGTGCTCCTCAGTGCTACGGACGTGGACCTAAAAAACAAAGAACATGGGCGGCAGACAACTATGCGGACTATTTCGGGCAGAAACTCCTGCTTCTGCCACTGCGTCCCAACAGCTACCAATGCACTGCTCCGGCGTCTCTGGCCAGCCCACGAGTCCCTCCTGCCGCCGCCACCGCTGCTGCCGCCGCCTCTCGCTTGTCCACGTCCGCGCCGACCAACCGCTCCTGTCGTATCTCTTCTGCCCCTCTTGTCCTGGCTACTTGAGCTCCTTAAAACAATCTAGATGCCAGTCCCAGCACCCGATTGGCTGGTGCCAAAGTCAGCCACAGGTGGATCCACTTACTTGTTAACAAAACAATACATGCAAGAACGCGAATTGCAACAAAAACACTAAATATAATTAAACATGCATCATACTCCTGACAATCACCCGTGAACAAGATCTTGAGATTTATAAACTCCTCAGCTTGAGGCAAAAAGCCAACCCCGACCAGGAAAGGAGCACTGCATCGTTTTCTGATTGAGAACTGTGACCTCAGATTTGGTGGGGATGACTTTCATCTTGGCCACTTCACACCTGACTGGGAACCAGCAAAGTGCAGGTCGGAGGTCATGCCTTGAAGTGAACCAACAGAAACAAATCCCTGCAAAGTGCGGAGATACCCTCCTTTTTACAGGTTTTATTATATTGTGATCATTTAGGCCTGAAAAACAGGTCTGATCAGATCTGAACCATCTTACCATCTTTTTCAGTGATCAACATTTACTGGAACTGAGGTTGGTGTTTTTCTGGTTCTTACGGATACTCTGAATGGTTCCTCATTGTTGAACATGTAAAACCTACTTAGATTAAAAGGTGGCATGCTTCTTTTAAACTGAGATTCTACTTAAAAAAATAATAAAATGGGGGAAAATGTGGCCAGACCCTTGCACAAACCAACTGTTTGTTGTTCATTATGCTGCATGAGGGCATTCCTCTGTGCTAGCAAACACATTCTTCCTGAATAGTTTTGGTAAAAAAATGTCACCTGATCTTAACCTTAACTCCCTCATCCTCACACCTCTTTTTTCGAGCTATAAAAACCTCTCAGGTTTGCAGGGGACACAGTCGAGGTGTTGAGATTTCCAGAGAAAGAATGAAGATGACTCTGTTTCTCCCGCTGCTTCTTGTGGTCCTCTCCGTCTCCACGGATCAGACGGAGGCGTTGGCACTGCAGCAGTCATTTTCACCGGACGTCCATGCTGCTCTGAGAGAGATGATCGCCTCGTTGACCGAACAGAGGCTGGAGCTCAGGTCCCTAAAAAAAGAGAGTGCAGGTACAGTGTTTTGTTAGATAATGAAGGAATGAAGGAGCCATATTTTGTATTTTTTCTGGGTGAAAAAAGAAGATTCCAGAGAATTGAAGCAAAATTTAATTTTAAAAAGCCATTTATGTTGTGTTTTTCGTCACATGCAGCAAAGTTTGAGAGTCAGGGAGCTGAAATCGAGACTCTGAAGAAGCAGCTGGAAGGTAACGAGGAAATCATCACAGCTCTGATTATGTTTTTATCACTTTGACAAAACTTTGATGAACGTGTGACTCAAAAACATCTTAAATTCTGATATTCCCTCTTTAAGGTCAGGTGGCTTTCTCAGCTGCTCTGACTGACAGCCACAGATATTTTGGACCCTTTAACACTTTCACTACGTTGGTCTTCAGACATGTCGTAACAAACATTGGAAATGCCTACAACGATCACACAGGTAACAAACTGTATCAATACAAGTCTGAGCAAATTTCAGATTGGATTTTCCATTAAACAGCAAACATCCTGCAGGTATTTTCACTGCACCGGTGAAAGGAGCCTACCACTTTGAGTGGTACGTAAGTGGACAAGGCGGTCCTACTTCAGGCGCTGCGTTGGTGAGAAACGGGGAGAGAATCTTCCTGGCATATGAACATCAGCGGTACCAGTTTGCAAGTTCTTCTAATGGTGCTACACTGCTTCTGGAGAGTGGAGATCAAGTATTTGTACAACAGTGGCATCATTCAAGAATATATGACAATCAAAATCACCACACAACCTTCAGCGGTCGTCTGCTGTTTATCATGTGAGAGAAAAACAGTTTCTCTGTTTCTGAAAGATGATCTGCTGGTTCCTGTTGTCCTTAATCGTATTAATCTGACATTTATCTGATCATCTGCAATCAAAATAATTCTGTCTGATGAAACTATCTCTTAATCCAAATCAAAATGCAAATAATGATGAATATAAATTGAAAATGTGGCTGTTTTATTACTTCTCATGATTCAAATGGATTATTTTTCTGATTCTGAGTTTTCTCAATAAAGAATAAATGTGTCAAAGCAGCAACGTCTGAGAATATTTCTTCATTTGTTTCAAACATACACGTCAACAGAGGGAAATCAGAAAATCAAATGTAACATCAGAGTAATGTGAGGAAACATCTTTCCCATAGAGGGATGTAGGTGGAAACATTTTATTGGACCTTCGTCTTTATGCTTTCATTCACTCCGGTAAGAACGTCCATCTTACTCAAAGTTGTCTTTCACTGTCAAAATCTGATAAATATCCTGCCCTGTTGCACAAAACTATCAGCAGCAAACTCTGTGTGAAGTTAGCCGACTGTCACAGAGCACGGAGTGAATAAACTGTGCTGCAGGGGGGCGGGTGGATGAAGTGGTCCCAGTAGAGTGCCTGAGTAGAAATCCAGGCAGGTACACATGTCGGACCGGAGGTTTGCGGCAGTCTTTAAGATATGAGACCCAGAAACACTTTGGGGTAAAAACATGTTGTCTGGGGACATAAATCTCTTTCTTCATTTTCATCTACATAACATTTGGCACTTTAGTTCAATACTTTTTACTCTTGCCGTCTTCTTGTTGGCATTTTGCCCAGAACAGCAGGACTGACTAATCAGGCAGCTCTAACATCACAAGACTATTTATTTTGTTATTAAATAATTGATAGGCCATTCAAAATCTAATGGACATGAAAACTTAAGTTGTTAAATCTAAAAATGGTGTCTTTTATCACTGCTGTCTACTCTGTCATACAGGTTTTCTCAGTTTAAACTCGTGTTATCTGATCAGGTCTTTTCCTGGTTCATCTCAAATGGACTTTGAAAACTTCCTCATTTCCAAAAGCTAAACAACGATGACACAACAGACCTCAGGAAGGGAACCTCAGGAACATACATGAGGAGATTTAAAGTGGATTTAATTGTCTCTCAAACTCAAAACTTGGCAACGGTTTGATCTTTTAGATATTACAAATTTTGAGACACCAGAGATCACAGCATAAACTTGCTTCACCACAGTCATGGTGCAACAAGTCGCCCAAAGACCACAGATTGTCCAATCATTTTACAGCTTTAAAAACTTAAAAACTAAATGTTGGAATAACTAAAAGTCATGGCACTAATCTCCCAGATGAGCTGAACGTTTTCACTGCTCAAATTGTGAGCGGGGAGCTGTCATGGTCCAAGTTATTTTGTATTTTTTCTGGTTGTCTAGTTTCCCATGAGTCTGTTTAGTTTAATCTTGCCATTTCCTGTTTCCCTCAGTTCCCTCCTGTCAGTCACCAGCTCCACCCCCATCGCCGTGTTAATTCCCATCAGGTGTCGCCCATCACTAATCGCTCTCCCAGTATTCAGTCTCCAAGTCCCTTTAAGTCTTTGTCAGATCCTTCCCGTCACCGTCTCTATGCCCATAAGCATAGGCTTCAGTCCGTGTTTTGTACAGTTTAGGTTTGTTATTTATCTTTGGGGTTTTCTAGTTATTTAGTTTTGTGTTTTTCCAGCGTGGCTGTCATTTTTATTTATATTATATTATTTCATTTGTAATAGCTATAGTAGCTAGGTGCGGAGAAGTGTAAGTGTGGCACACTGGAACAGTAATTTCATATTTGTTATTGTTAGAATATCTGTGTCCAGTGGAAGTAATTTGCTTTACATGTGTTAGTTAATTCATCCATCCATCATCTGCTGCTTATCCGGGGGTCGGGTCGCGGGGGCAGCAGCTTTAATAGAGAAACCCAGGCGTCTCTGTCCCCGGCCACTTCCTCCAGCTCTTCCGGGGGGACCCCGAGGCGTTCCCAGGCCAGCCGAGAGACATAGTCTCTCCAACGTGTCCTGGGTCTTCCCCGGGGTCTCCTCCCAGTGGGACGGGCCCGGAACACCTCACCAGGGAGGCGTCCAGGGGGCATCCTAACCAGATGCCACCTTATCTGACTCCTCTCAATGCGGAGGAGCAGCGGTTCTACTCCGATCCCCTCCCAGATGACTGAGCTTCTCACCCTATCTCTAAGGGAGAGCCCAGACTGCGGAGGAAACCCATTTCGGCCGCTTGTATTCGCGATCTTGTTTTTTCGGTCACTACCCACAACTCGTGGCATTAGATGAAGGTAGGAACGTAGATTGACCAGTAAATAGAGAGCTTTGCCTTCTGGCTCAGCTCCTTCTTCACAACGACGGGTCGGTGCAGAGCAACACTGCAGACGCCATTCGTCCCTCACTCGTGAATAAGACCCCGAGATACTTGAACTCCTCCACTTGGGGAAGGATCTCATTCCCAACCCGGAGCATTCCACCCTCTTCCGGCTGAGAACCATAGTCTCGGATTTGGAGGCGCGGATTCTCATCCCAGCCGCTTCACACTCGGCTGCGAATCGCTCCAGTGAGAGCTGAAGGTCACAGCCTGATGACGCTAACAGAACCACATCATCCGCAAAAAAGCAGAGACCCAATTCTGAGGTCGTCAAATCGGATCCCCTCAACGCCCTGGCTCCGCCTAGAAATTCTGTCCATAAAAGTTAGGAACAGAATCGGTGACAAAGGGCAGCCCTGACGGAGTCCAACTCTCACCGGAAACGTATCCGACTTACTGCCGGCAATGCGGACCAAACTCTGGCACCGGCCATACAGAGACCGAACGGCCCCTATCTAGGGGTCCGGCACTCCATACTCCCGGAGCACCCCCCACAGGACTCCACAAGGGACACGGTCGAACGCTTTCTCCAAGTCCACAAAACACATGTAGACTGGTTGGGTGAACTCCCATAAACCCTCCAGGATCCTGCCGAGGGTATAGAGCTGGTCCACTGTTCCACGGCCAGGACGTAAGCCACACTGCATCTCCTGAATCCGAGGCTCGATTATCCAATGGATCCTCCTCTCCAGTACCCCCGAATAGAACTTACCAGGGAGGTTGAGGAGTGTGATACCCCTATAGTTGGAACACACCCTCCGGTCCCCCTTTTTAAAGAGGGGGACCATCCCCCCGATCTGCCAGTCCACAGGCACTGTCCCAGATGTCCACGTGATGCTGCAGAGGCGTGTCAGCCAAGACAGCCCTACAACATCCAGAGCTCTGAGAAACTCAGGACGGACCTCGTCCACTCCCGGGGCCTTGCCACCGAGGAGCTTTTTGACCACCTTGGCAACCTCAGCCCCAGAAATGGGAGGCCCCGTCTCCGAGCTCTCCGACTCTGCCTCCTCCGAGCACGTGTTGGTAGGATTGAGGAGTTCCTTGAAGTATTCCCCCCACCGACTCACAACATCCCTAGTTGAGGTCAGCAAAGCCCCGTCCCCACTGTACACAGTGTTGACTGTGAGCCGCTCCCCCCCCTGAGACGCCGGATGGTGGACCAGAATCTCTTCGAGGCCGTCCGGAAGAAGTTTTCCATGGTCTCACCGAACTCCTCCCAGGCCCGAGTTTTTGCCTCGGCAACTGCCGAAGCCACAGCCCGTTTGGCCTGCCGGTACCTACCAGCTTCTTCCAGGGTCCCACTGGCCAAAAAGGCCCGATAGGATTCCTTCTTCAGTTTGACGGCTTCCCTCACCACTGGTGTCCACCAGCGGGTTCGGGGGTTGCCGCCACGACAGGCACCGACCACCTTACGGCCACAACTCCGATCAGCCGCCTCGGCAATGGAGTCACGGAACATGGCCCATTCGGACTCAATGTCCCCCACCTCCCCCGGGATATGGTTGAAGCTCTGCCGGAGGTGGGAGTTAAAGCTCCTCCTGACGGGGGATTCGGAGAAACGCTCCCAGCAGACCCTCACAATACGTTTGGGCCTGCCAGGTCTGATCGGCATCCTCCCCCACCAGCGGAGCCAACTCACCACCAGGTGGTGATCAGTTGAGAGCTCCGCTCCTCTCTTCACAGTGTCCAGGAGATATGGTCACAAGTCCGATGATACAACCACAAAGTCGATCATCGAACTGCGGCCAAGGGTGTCCTGGTGCCAAGTGCACATGTGGACACCCTTATGCCTGAACATGGTGTTCGTTATGGACAGTCCATGACTGGCACAGAAGTCCAACAACATAACACCACTCTGATTCATATCGGGGGGGCCGTTCCTCCCAATCACACCCCTCCAGGTCTCACTGTCATTGCCCACGTGGTTTTTGGCAGTTCATTTTGAGGGTGCAGCACACGGAACAAAAAGAAAGAAAAAGAATAGTGTGATGCTCACCATAACCTTAACTGGGTCTGAGACACCATTGCCCCACTTCATTTGCATCGTATGATGGGAAAATAAACAAGCCAGTATTCTTGTAATATACTGAGAAACCCCTCTTTGACTCTGATTAACACATTTAAAAACGCATCAATTAAACATGGAAAAACTGATGAGTTTTTACCTCTATAGTCATTTTCTATATAATGATACTTTGTTAACTTTGTACGATGGTTCATTTACAATGTAAATGGTGTGACTCAGTTCTCTTATAAAGACAGGTGCAGCTGTGCGCCACATGTTGAGACTGTGTTGATCAAACATTCGCATTTCAGTCTGCAAAATTGACCTATAATACAGTGTTGATTCAGTTAAACATTTTCAACATTTGACCTATTAAAACAAAGGATTTTCCACTTAAATCAACCTTCCATCCGTCGTCAGGTCCAGGAGTTAAACCCAGACATACGCCCCTCCAGCCCGAGGTGTTGCCAGGCCAGATGGGATGTATAATCCCTCCAGAGAGTTCTGGGAACGGAACAAAGGTGAAGCACCTCCAAAAGGAGGCGACCAGGAGGCATCCTCACCAGGTGAACCACCTCAGCTGAGTCCTTTCTATGTGGCGGAGCAGCGGCTCTACTCCGAGCTCCCGTCGGCTCAATTTAAACCAAAAATGACCTTAAATCAACATTGAATCGACATCTTTTGTTATCTGGGTGGATCTGGTGCTTTTGTTATTTACTGCTGTAAACACAGGAACATCCCAACGATGTCACATTAAGATAAAACTTGTTGTTTAGAAACAATCTATAGTTTTTATCTCAGTTACAGTTGCGAGTTCAGCTCATTATTCATATTTATTCATTATTTATCAGCATGAAACCATGGCAGAACATCCCAGAGTGACACCAAATTTATTTAGAAAGATTTGCATCACTTTATATAAAGTAGGAAATAAAACTGTAGGAATAAAGAAGTCAAATAGAATATATAAATGAATAAAAATACATAGAAGTAGGATGAATACATGAAACGCCGTCCTGGCTGCAGTGCATGGCGCGTGTTGCACACGTGTGAGTAAAAAAAAGTGCTAAATGTTCAGGAAAATGTGTTTTTTCCTTTTTCACAAGGAGGTCACATTTCTTTTGTCATTGTTTGATGGCAGCAGGTTTGTGGAGGAGACAGTTTCACTTTGAGAAACTCTCAGACACGCTTTGTTGCCTTCGTCATGAACGCTTCATCACGGTCAGTTGAGTTTCCCTCCAAGTGACAAACAAGCTCCAACAAGAGCTCCGTCAGCATGCTGACGGCATGCGTTAAACACGCCGTGTGGATGATGTGTTTTGGAGGCAGATCATATTTTGAGGTCTTTATTTATTTGTCTTTATCGATTTAAGGCCCTTTTGTGAATGTTTGGAGGCAGATATTTTGCCAGAACTGATTGTGTTTGTAAGGAAAAAGTCCACAGATATAAACCCAAATAACACTTTAAATCAGGTGGAATTATGCTCCATTCCTGATGCAAACAGGTCTAAAGGTGAGGAACAGTGTGGGGCTCCACATGTCAGGGTTCAGCCTGCTTCACAGAACAAGCCCAAGAAAGCATAAATGGATGTATGTTCAATTAAATAAGTTAAGACAAGACAAAACGTGAATGAACTTGAGTTCTTAAATTAAATTACATGTAAGAACTGCAGCTTTTTTAAAAACATATTCACACCTATTCCCATTTTTGATTCACAGTCAGTTATTATTAGACCTTTAAGCTGCTTCTGACTGAAATTCATACAAAGATCGATGAAGTGCTCCAATCAAAACCAGTCAGTGGTTTTCATACCTGAAGGCGGCCAGTAAACGACCGATTTATCCAAACTTTGGTGTTTTGGACACAAATAGAGATGCAGCCAGACGGGATGGATTTTCATGTGATAGTTAGGAATACCGTGGCCTTGAAAAGCCGGAGGTTTTCCTCCAGAATCTTCCCGTGGTCCTCTTTTATCGTCGGACCTTCATTGTTCTGGAGGCACCAACGTGGCCCTCCTGACTGATAAATGCCGCTGCATTAGACTTTCCCAGACAGGTAAATAAAACTTTGTTGTGAGTGTGGATGGGATGAAAATGAAGGATTAGCATTTAGCCGGACACGTACCGTCCTGATGCTGATACAGTGTAGATGATGTCATGTTTTGGGCTTTTTTCTCAGAAAGTTTCCCAGAAATCCTTCTTAAAGTGTAAAAGAAGAAAAAAGAAACTAGACAGTAACTGAAAACAGACATCCAGGTCAAGATTTTATTGATAAGGAGCGCTGTAGACAATTTGGAAAGGTTCAAACTTAAAGGCCATCAAGAATCTGTGGAAGGAACCAAAGACAAGAGATAAAAAGCAGGATTTTCCAACCTGGCAGATGTGCAGCCATCATACAGCCATCAGACATGCTGAAATTAGTTTTCATCTCCAATACAATGACCTAAAATGATCTGTTCCTTGTTTATCTGATTTCCTGACTGTAAGGAAAGCTTATCATAAATGTAAATTAGGCGTGGATCACATGAGGTTTCCTTAAAGTACTGAGCTCAGCAGAAGGAGCAGGAGGTTGAGAGCTGGTCAATATTTGTCAGTATGAGGTGATCAGATCATCCTGGCTCATTAGCTCCTGTTTGCTGTCCTAAGTGCTGGAAGCAGTCAATCAGAAAAGCGATGTGTCACTTACCATTTGCTGACTCATTACTATGAACACACACAGTACGGTTTCCATCTGCTCTGAGGACTGATTTGGGCTCACCTAAACCAAGACTTAATGGTCATATCTAATGGGTTGTTGTCCCCAGAAGGTTGTTGGGTCCCGTAATGCATGTTCAGACAGATGTCCCCATAATGTAGCAGAAACAGGCCCACAGAGAGCAGAGGGGAGGGGGGTGCCGGTGGGTATAAAAGGAGGTAAGCCCCGTCCTTCTGCCTCACACCAACCAGCTATCCCTGCTCCTCTTCTTCATCAGAGTCACCTCCAACTCTCCAGGTAAGCAGCCATCTTCCTCTTCCTCTACCTGCTCATCCTCCTCCAACTCTATTGGTTGGATTCTAACGATAAAAACCTCTGTGTTCAGCTCTCATTCAACATGGCGGCGCTGTGGCTTCAGTCCTTCTCCCTGCTGGTCTTATTGGTTGTATCGTGGTCGGGGACCCAGGCCGTCGCCCCCCCGCAGCACCTCTGCGGCTCTCACCTGGTCGACGCCCTCTACCTGGTCTGTGGCAACAATGGCTTCTTCTACAACCCAAAGAGAGACGTCGACCCTCTGCTGGGTGAGAGACATTTTGAATGGAAACTCTGGATGCCGTCACTTGTTCTTCCACATTTAGCTGATTTTGGTCTGTTGGGGAAAATGTTTTCTTTTTCATCGAATGTATGAGATGCTAAAAATAAATTAGTACAGATTTTACAAGAGTAAAAACAAGTGAGTAATAAGAACATTTCAGAGGAGACTTCTGTGTCTATTTCTATTTTTGCAAATCTAAATGCTAACTTTTCTGTTATTTTTGCTAATTTAAATGCTAACTTTTGTGTTATTTTTGCTAATCTAAATGCTAACTTTTGTGTTATTTTTGCTAATCTAAATGCTAACTTTTCTGTTATTTTTGCTAATTTAAATGCTAACTTTTGTGTTATTTTTGCTAATCTAAATGCTAACTTTTGTGTTATTTTTGCTAATCTAAATGCTAACTTTTGTGTTATTTTTGCTAATCTAAATGCTAACTTTACGTTATTTGTGTCTTTAGTGTTTTTTTTTATCTCTTTCATGTTTTATTTAGTATTTACTGTTTAGCATTTTTGTGCCTTGTCATCTTTTATCATTACTTTGCATTTGTTTGTGTTCATTGTCCATTGATTCACTTCACAGCACTTTATTTGTGTATTTAAAACGCATTTTATCCTACTAAACTCGGAAAGTTGTGAAACATTTTCACTTGATATGGGCAGACGTTCTTTCCTTTACTTCAGGACAAAGACATCCTCTCTGAACATTCACCCGTCTGTTCGCTCCATCAGGTTTCCTCCCTCCAAAAGTGGGCGCAGCTGCTGGTCGGGGAGGTGAAAACGAGTTGGCCGAGTTTGCCTTCAAGGACCAGATGGAGATGATGGTGAAGCGAGGGATTGTGGAGCAGTGCTGCCACAAGCCCTGCAACATCTTTGACCTGCAGAACTACTGCAACTGAGCAGTGCTCAGCCGGGTTTTGTTCAGCCAAGCATAGCTTAGCGCAGCTTAGCCTCTTGGCTAACGTAGCCTGAACCCAGAGCCCACCTCCACCCTCGCATCTGAAGAACAGCAGTGCCGAACTCTCCCTAAAAAAACAACTGCAGTCAATGAAGTGCTGAGAGATGGATGAAGTTTTTCCTACAAAATAAAGTTTTGTGAATTTAAAGACATTATAGTTTTGTGTTTGTAGGTGTGATGATTCCTGTGATAGTCTAAATGATTCAGAGTGAGGGTGTGTTAAGATATTCATGAACAGGCTCCCAGATCACATTTCTTATTGGCTACATTTATAAAATGTGCAACATGTTCCATGAACTTCCCCATAAAAACCCAATTTAACCCAATTACTGATACGGCCTGAAAGCTGCTGTTGACCAACTGGTAAAAGAGAAAATTAGACCTTTGTCCTTAGTCTGCTCCTCTTTCTCTGCCACATCTAAAAATCTGAATTAACCATCATTAACCAACCATCCAGTGTTTCCTTGTAGTGTCAGTACATCAGATTTGAGTTTTTGTACTGAAGGAAAGAAGGAAACACTGAAGTTATTCTCATCTGCATTTTTTAACAGCTGAAGCATTTAGTTTCAACTGATACTAAAAACAAAATCTGCTCTAATCACATCAAGGACATATAGTACTGTACAAAACTCCTGATTCACCCCACATTTCTGTATATTTCCTTCCAAGCACTGAACTCTGACCTTTGACCCATTCAGGCAGAAAAAAGGCTCCTAACTCAAGGGATGAACCAGTGTTGTGTCGACACAGAACAGACAACTTAGCAAAGAAGCCATTTTAAACTGGATCTTTAGGCACTTTGTTACCAGCAGCCTGTCACAAAGACACATCATTTGTTCCCATTTCTTTAGCTGCATCTATGAAAAACAGCAAAGAAAACACAGTTTGACAGACAGAAAATAGGATTTCTGCAGCAACAAGGTGATTCCCAAAGAGCTATTAGCTGAAAACTTGGCATATCTCAGCATGGTGTGCAGTGTGTCCTTAAAACATTTGAGGAAACTGGACAAGTGGAGGACAAAAGAAGAAGTGTCAGGCCTAAAAAACTATCTCCAGCAGATGAACAGGATCTGAAAGTGATGTCCTTAAGAAAGAGGAAAAAATCCAGCTGTGACCTGACAGGACCTGAGAGATGCATCTGGACCTTCAGCTGATCCATCTACTGTTGGCCCAAGCCTCATCAGAAATGGTCTCCATGGAAGGGTGGCTGTCAAGAAGCCGTTCTTAAGGAAGGGAAACAGGGAGAAAAGGCTGAGCTGTGCCAAATGACACAAGAAGTGGACTGAAAATCAGTGGCAACAGGTCTTATGGAGGGATGAATCCTCCCCAGAGCCCGGACCTCAACATTATTGAAGCAGTGTGGGATCATCTGACAGAGAACGGAACAAAAGGCAGCCCACATCCAAAGAAGAGCTTTGGGATGTCCTTCAAGAAGCCTGGAGAACTATTCCTGAAGACTCCTTAAAGAAATGACAGAAAGCTTGTCTCAGAGGGTTCAGGCTGTGTTGGAGAATAAAGGAGCTCAGACCAGAGATTCACTTTAAAGCTGCTGAGAACTGATAAAAACTCTGTTTCTGCCTCAGATTCTGGATTTATATCCATGTTTGAACATGTTTTGGTGAAAGAAGAGCTTTGGGATGTCCTTTAGTACAGAAAACACTTTACTGGCCTTTAGAAATTAAAAAATATGATTTTAAACATATACTGCAGGCCTGAAAAATTTACCAAAGGCTGAACTTCTGCTTTCTTATTTAACAAGTTATAGAACATCAGCATCAGAATAATTACTGATGAAACCCACTTGTTCCAGCAATTCCAAAAACTCTCTTGTTTCCAGTCGGTGGCTGAGTTAAAGTTAAAGTAAGGTTTGACTTTGAGAGATTAACAGACGGGACATTTTATCCAGTTGGTCCCTCTGACCATTTATTGACCTTTCACCTAAAAATAACCAATAATCAAAGTAACCGCAGGGTTTCAGGTAGAGTACAGGAGCCCCTCTGGCCTTTCTCTGGCTCCACCCTCCCCGCGGTGCCCACCAGGTGGAGCTATAGAGTCACTCAACTCATTCATTTAATTTAATTTAACTGAACTGAACTGAACTGAACTGAACTGAACTGAATTTAATTTAATTTAATTTAATTTAATTTAATTTAATTTAATTTAATTTAATTTAATTTAATTTAATTTAATTTAATTTATTTTTATAAATTATTATTTTATTTAAATATTTAATATATTTTATATATTATATATATTATTATTATATGTATTAAATATTTTATTTTATTTTATTTCATTTTATTTTATTTTATTTTATTTTATTTTATTTTATTTTATTTTATTTTATTTTATTTTATGTAATTGAACTGAACTGAACTGTATTGAATTGAATTGAACTGAATTGAATTTAATTGAACTGAATTGAATTAATTGAAGTGAATTCAAGGTGTGTGTGAGAGATTTTCCTTGGATTTTAATCCCTGAAATCCAAGGAAAGTGTTTCTTCGAACACTTTTTCACGTTTAGTTTTCTTCTGCCCTGATGAAAGGTTCTGATCACATCATGTGTCCTCATTGTTTTTCCAGTTAAGTCTTTATGGTTCTTAACAAACAGAGGAGACCAACCTCTTTTCTTCTGAGCTGAATTCATTTGAACCTTTATGGAACAGACATAAGTCCAAAAAGTGTTTTCACTGAATAACTTTTTATTTTTAAACACATCCAACAGGGCTTTCTGTCCTTGGCCTTTCCACACTGAGATTTCCCCAGACTCCCTGAATCTGTTCCCAATATTCTGCTCTGTAGATGCTGAAAGACCAAAGTTCTTTACAGTCTGACTCTGAGGAATATTTCCTGAACTTATTGATGATTCTCTGATGGAGTTTGGCACAAACCGGTCAGTGAAAATGATTTCTTTGCATTTGTTCGATAAGACTAACGTTTCTGTAGGATTTCAGAAAACATCCATCTTTTCTGGAGGTGGGGTTTGTTTATAAGAACATGGAATACTTGTTCAGAAACCGCCAACAGTGAATGTTTGTGTAAATAAGCTCATTAACAGCAGATCACAAAGGGGGCCTGCAGCTCGTTGCTGCCCCGGGGCCCTGTGGAGCTCGCTGCGGCCCTGGTGTGACGGGCTCTGCCCGCAGGGAGCTGCGTGGGGGCGGGGCCAGGGAGCAGCATGGGGGCGGGGCCTGTTGTTTACCTGCTCCGGTGCTGGACTGGGACTCTAGTCCGTCTGCAGCCGCTTCAGAGCCGCCGAACGCACACGGAATGAGCCGAACCGGAGCCGAACCGGATCTGAAGCGCAAATCGCTCCTTGGACGTGGATCCAGTGGATCTTTAGTGATTGAATGATCTGCTTTCGGGGGCAGAAGGAGAGAGACGGACTTCCCGTTCGTGGATCTGCTCCCTCAACAAAGCAAGATGCGAGATGTTCACCTGCACAACGAGACGTGCACGAACGGTGAGTCTTTATTCCTCGGCCTGTTACCTGTCAGGTGGAAACTAATCCAGCTCCTTTCTCCACGTTCAGATGGATTTACTGTCCTTTTCTAATCGTTTTCTGCTACATGTCATTATCATTATTGATTAAGTTCAGGATTGATGGAGCAAACTTTGTCTGAAACGGGCTCAAAAAGGAGCTTTAATCTTATTTCTCTGATAAATAACGTCACGGTCATTTCCAGGTCTGTGGCTTTAACCCAACGGGAAGTTACGGCTCGGTTCAGTCATTTTAACAATATAAAAGGAGATTTTCAGCCTTTAATCGCTGTAATTTTCCCAATAAAAGGCCCTCTTTAGATAAAGTGTCTGAAATCCTCCGGAAGCACAGATGTGCCACATGTGGTTCAACGCTATGACGCATTAAATCACCAATAAAAAATAAAGGGCGAGGCTTCCAAACATTTAACAGTGTCCCTGATAATCTGAGAAAAGTCTTCTTTGTGCATGTTATTTACTCAAAGTGAGACTCTAACGAGCTGAATGTGTGCAGAAGATGCGGTTAAAGGTTAAAGAGCTGGCGTCATGATGGCGTTGCTTTATGGGACTTTAGCTGCTTTTTCTTCTTTTTCACCACTTTTAAAGAGGTCAGCCTGGGCTCAGATGGGTTTAAATGGACCGGTGTGTGGGGGAAACACTGCAGAACCTGTTGTTGCTTCAGTAAAGCCTCTGAATCCTTCCTCCAGCTGCAGAAAACTCAATGTTTAAGGGCTGAACTGCAGCTCGTTCAGGGAACCGGAGGCGGTTCTGAGCAGTAAAACCTGTTGGTCGACTCTTCATGGAGGCGGATAACTGATCCCTCAGAGAAGCGGGATAAAAGCCAGCTGACCTGCCTCCAAACTGATGTTTGTGCAGATCAGCGTGAATTTAACAGACGTTTTATCCCCTCTGTGTTACACTTCTGTAACGAGTCAAAGCCTCATGTATGATGAGCTGAATAAATACCAGTTAATGTGTTAGAAACTTTCTTCTTTAGCAGGATGTTTGACCTTTAGGGTTTTTCCAGGTGTTTGAACGGCTCCCTGTTTGCAGCTTTCAGCCGTGCACAGCTCCCTGTTTGCAGCTTTCAGCCGTGCACGGCTCCCTGTTTGCAGCTTTCAGTCGTGCACAGCTCCCTGTTTGCAGCTTTCAGCCGTGCACAGCTCCCTGTTTGCAGCTTTCAGCCGTGCACAGCTCCCTGTTTGCAGTGTAAATATTAGCTGCTCCACAGGCCTCCTCTGCTCATGTTGCACCATAATAATCCTGAAACAGTCTCTCAGCAAATATTGATCCGGAGGTCAGAGGCAGCAGAGAGTCTGGAGGAAATGTCAAAGCTCAGATTCTCGGCTGTTCGTAGGTATTTTATTTATTATAATTCATTCTTTATTATCCACATTACTGCATGCGAGGAAACCTGCATTCAATTCAATTAAACTTTATTTATAAAGCGCCAAATTACAACAATTATCATCTCAAGGCACTTAAGTAATAAAGTCCAATTCAAGCCAATTGGAATTCAATTCATTGTAATCATAATCCAATTAATTCATATGGAGCCAATTCAAAAATAATATCCTAGCTAAGGAAGAAACCTCTGGCAGAACCAGAACCAGAACCAGGAAGGGTGTCCATCCGCCTCGACCAGCTGGGGTTTGAGAAGACAGAAAAGAGGGAAAAGAGGAGGAAAAACACCATAACACCATTCAAAGGATACCTGCTGGAACAGGGAAACACAAGTTAATAACCACAATAATGTCACATGGACATAAAATCATTTGAGAAATTAAACAGGAGGAAAAAGAGAGCAAAGGGAGGAAAGGTGTGACAGATGAGGTCCCCCAGCAGGCTGGGCCTATAGCAGCAGAACTATGGGATGTTTCCGGCTCACCTGCCATCCCTAACTACCTCCCCTCAGGTATCCAGGTGAACTCTTCTGAGGCAGATCATCCGGATCTGTTCATCCTCGGTGTGAAAGAGAAGAGATGAGTGAGAATATTTAGTTTTAAGCTCGTGAAACGCGAGCGTTTTCCTCCCCGCGCGCAGTGCCACGTGAAATAAAACTGATTTGTTGTTTAAGACTGAATTTGTGGCTGAAAGCGGGTTTTTGTGTCTTCAGGCTCGGTTCTGAGGCTGTGGTGCGGCTCTCAGGCCGCCACGTGCTGGGTCACCACCGATCCAACTCTGATGAACGCGCACCTGAACAACAGCCTGGACACAGGTACGCACGCACGCGCCTTCTGAACCCGTGTCGATGCTTTGTGTAAACATGACTTTTCTCAGCTCTGTCTCACGGTCACTGCTGGAAACTTTTATTTCCATCACCCGGTGTCACCTGAGCTGCTCGGGTGTGCGCATGCTCAGTGCTGCTCATCTGCCTCCAACACGTTTCCTCTTCTTTTTACGTGATCCACAGATTCCTGCTTCCTCTCGCACGAAACATCGCGCGCACGCTCATGTTTTAAGGTCCTCGTGTCGCCGGAGTCAAAGGCTTTAGAAACGGTTTCGTACAGTTTAAATCAGGTGCTTCATGGCCTGAATTTACTCCTCTGCTGTTGGTAAAACTGCTCATCATTCAAGTAAAATCATTTTTTAAAGCTTTAATCACAACACCAGGAGCTTTGGACTCTGAAGGCGGGGTTAACGCGCTGCCTCCACTGCTTAATGTCCGATGTTTTTTTTAGCATTTATTAAACGCTAAGCGCGTGCACATTGCATCATGACTGGTTCTATGTTTCCGGATCCATTGATCGACCTTAAGGTCGGTGCCAGCAGGACGAAGGCACCTGAAATTAAGCTCCACCCACCTTAGGCTCCAGGGAAGAAAGGAGGAGGAGCCTCCATCAGTTCAATAGGAATAAAAGTCAGAGATTAATAGACATGTCTGACTTATCTGAAGAAAAGAGATGAATCCGGTGATGTAAAACTCACCTCACAGAGGAAATAAAACCGTTAAACTCAACAGATTCTGCTGGAACCGGATCTCAGTTTGCATCTAATCGTATTTCTGAGGTGATGAACTTTGTGTGACATGGTCAGAGATAACGCCACCTTTCATGCAGGAGATCTGGGTACAAACCCCTGCATGAAAGATCCCCCCCCCCCCTTTGGATAAAAGCCAAATACATAAACTGGAGGGGAACTGACAGCACTTCTCTGTATCGGTTGATTATATTTACAGGAAGTTAACTTAATGCTTCTGGTTCTTCTGTTGCTGAGTTCCTGAAACTCAGCTTCCAGCAGGTGATGAACTTCTCCAGGGTCACTTTAAGAGTTGCATCAGTTGTACTTTGGGGGGTTATTTTGTCTTTGAATTGGTTTGATGTTATTTGTGGTCCTTTTTATTGCCTGTTTGGTTCTGCAGCTCGTTGTTGAAGGTCAGCGTCTCCTTTGGCTGCTTCAGGATGAAACAAACAGACTTTTACTCCACAGGAAGTTAACAGCCTCTAACTTAATGCATTTTATTCTCTGTCTGGGGTCTAAAATGTCCTCGAGCCGATTAGAAAACATATAAACACGTGTTTAAGTCTTCATAAAAGCACTTTTGAGGGTTAAAGCTCAGAGTGTCTCTGCTGCTGCTCTGATTCAGAGGAATAAAGCAGCTTCTGGTTCCTTAACCGCAGCATGTGAGCTGAGCCTCATTAGCACACAATGTGAACCCAAAGATCTGCAGATCCGACTTCCTCCACCAGCACAATGGATCCAAACGAGCAGGTGACCTTCAACAGTTCCCCATTTCAATGGGAAAGGAAACCGTTTTAATGAAGGAATCAGATTCTGTAAACCCGTGGAGTTATTCCACATCCACAGAAACGGCTGGAGTTAGCGCAGTCTGATTGGTCGTTACCATGGCGACCGACTCAGGAGCACACACTCAGGGCTGATGTTTGTCTCCAGGTGTGCAGACGAACAGTAGCTACAACATGTGGCTCGGCTTGACCCTGGCGCTGCTGTCGGCCTTCCTGATTGGTGGGAGCGTCATCCTCAAGAAGAAGGCCCTCCTCCGATTGGCCAACAACGGGAACACCAGAGCAGGTGAGCAGAGCCGGGCGTTTCTCTTAAAACTGATTCACATTGGAGTGAGAAACTCTCTTTACACTAACTTCTTGTTTAGATGTATTAGAAGGAAGGAAAATCTCTTTTTATTTTGGTTCAGTCGCTTGTTTCCAGGCAGAAAACCAGCTGTTTTTTAATCAATAACCTTTAAATATTGGAAAAACAACTTCAGGATTTGTAAGCATGTGATTCAGTTTCCATCTTCATGGTTCTGGCAGGAAGAGGAGCCGAAGTCCAACTCTTTATCTTGGTTTATTGTTCTGAAACATTTATAAATGTCCAACTTATAAAGTAAAAAGAGCTTCGTGTACAGGGTGCTTTTATTTAAATGAACCAAATCAAATGGTAGATGATCTAAAAATAACCAACAGATGGATCTGAGTTGTGAAAAGACTCGAACAGATTGATGAGAGATGGTTTGAAAGGCTGAGCCGTGAAGCTTTTTCCTGATGCGTCTGCTTCTGCTCTTGCAGGAGACGGAGGCCACGGATACCTGAAGGACTGGCTGTGGTGGGGAGGCCTGTTGACCAGTAAGAGTTTCTGAGAGACTCAGAACGCTTTAAGATGGAGAAAAACCTCCAGAAGGAGAGAAGAACTTTCACATCATCAAAGTTTTCTAACAAAGTGGACCCTGAAGCTCGTTAAACAGCCTCATGTTGCATGTTTTTAGCCTGATCTGCTCTGGTCAGCAGTGTGTGAAAAACTAAGTGAACCCTCACTGCTTCCACAGTAAGTAGCAGGAGCTGCTGATCAATGCTCTGATTAACTGATCCTCAGTCAGTGTGAGCAGCTCTATAAAAGCAGAAGTTCTGTCAGTTTTCAGGTGTGTGTTAACACGATGCTGCTGGATCAGGGGTTCACTTAGTTTTACACTCACTGCTGCTGAAGCTGCTGGATCAGGGTTCACTTAGTTTTACACACACTGCTGCTGAAGCTGCTGGATCAGGGGTTCACTTAGTTTTACACTCACTGCTGCTGAAGCTGCTGGATCAGGGGTTCACTTAGTTTTACACTCACTGCTGCTGAAGCTGCTGGATCAGGGGTTCACTTAGTTTATCACTCACTGCTGCTGGATCAGGGGTTCACTTAGTTTTACACTCACTGCTGCGGAAGCTGCTGGATCAGGGTTCACTTAGTTTTACACTCACTGCTGCTGAAGCTGCTGGATCAGGGGTTCACTTAGTTTATCACTCACTGCTGCTGGATCAGGGGTTCACTTAGTTTCACACTCACTGCTGCGGAAGCTGCTGGATCAGGGTTCACTTAGTTTTACACTCACTGCTGCTGAAGCTGCTGGATCAGGGTTCACTTAGTTTTACACACACTGCTGCTGAAGCTGCTGGATCAGGGGTTCACTTAGTTTTACACTCACTGCTGCTGAAGGTGCTGGATCAGGGGTTCACTTAGTTTTACACTCACTGCTGCTGAAGCTGCTGGATCAGGGGTTCACTTAGTTTTTCACTCACTTTTCTCCCTCCCTGTTCACTTCTTCTCTGATTTCTGTAGTTTGACCTGATTCTGACGTCTTGAAACTTGTTAACTTTTGGGTTAAATAAACTAATTGATCACTTACTTCCTCAGTGATCTCAGTGTAACGCTCTGTCTCTGCAGTGGGAGCCGGAGAGGTCTGTAACTTCGCCGCCTACATGTTCGCTCCGGCCACGCTGGTGACTCCGCTGGGCGCCCTGAGCGTCCTCATCAGGTACCTGAAAGTTTCAGAATAACAACAAGTGTTTGATCTGATAAAAGCTTAAAGCTTTGTGTGTGCGTTTCAGCGCAGTTCTGTCCTCCTACCTGTTGGGGGAGGTGTTGAACGTGGTGGGGAAGCTCGGCTGTCTGCTGTCTGTGCTGGGGAGCGTTTTATTGGTCATTCATGCCCCACAGGAACAGGAAGTGACATCACTCCAGGATATGACCAATAAGCTGCTGGAGCCCGGTGAGCTTTTTCACACCAACAGCCAATAAGATAACATAAGAAAACATAAAATATATATTATAATACATAATAATATATATATTTTTTTATTTATTTTATTTTATATATAAATATATATATATATATTATATATTATATATATATATATATTTACCCGAAACTGCCGAAAGTGTCAGATCGCTGCAGAGATAAATAAACTGTGGCGTAATAAATTGTATTTTTATGTATTTCCTGAGTTTTTCTATTTGTAGTTTAGTTTTATTTGAATGTATTTTGTGTTTCTGAAATAAGTTTAGTCCTTAAATGCTAACCTGAGCCGTATGTTCTGATCATGCTAGCTGATCAATATTAAAATGTAATGATAACGCACAATAATCCCGTCTAACTCCAAAAAAGCAACTTTATCTGAATGTTGACCCGTTATTTATGGACAGTTTGTGAAAACTGAGTTTGTACTGTAGCTTTAAGTTTACCCGTGCACGTGCGTGTGCACGTTAGGTTTTCTGGTGTACGTGGCGCTGGTGTTGGTGCTGTGCCTGGTGCTCGTGCTTTATTTCTGCCCCCGGTTCGGTCAGTCCAACATCCTGATCTACATCAGCATCTGCTCGCTGCTCGGAGCCTTCACCGTGTCGTCCGTCAAGGGCCTCGCCATCGCCATCACCTCCGGTGAGTCACCGCCCACGTGGTCACCTGGTTTTATACGTGTCATCAATAAGAAAAACAAAAAAGAGCGAACCTGTTTGAAACGTTTCCAGCCGGTACGTTTAGCCGTAAAGTTGCATGTGCGGCTCGTCCTATTTATAGTCATAAACACTAAAATCTGGCTGCAGCGCTGAAGAAGACGGTGATAAACACCAGACTCTGCAGGTCACCTGCTGACATTTAACTCTGTTTTTTCCCGTCTGGTCAGTGGTTTACGATCTGTCGGTGCTTTCTAATCCTCTCACCTGGATCCTGCTCATCACTCTCATCGTCTCCATTGTAACTCAGGTGAGTTCTCATGCTGCCATCATCCGGTTTTCACTCAAACTCACAGATACGAAGATTTAGAGTTTCAGAGTCGTTAAAAATCTGTTAAAAACCTTGAAATCAACATGCACAGAGACCAGGGAGAGATGGAAAATGGTAGGAGATGAAAACAAAGGCAGACGTCCAACTCAGAGTTGTGTGTGTGTGTGTGTGCACGTGTGCGTGTGCACGTGTGTGTGCAGGTGAACTACCTGAACAAGTCCTTGGACACCTTTAACACCCTGCTGGTGTATCCCATCTACTACGTCCTCTTCACCTCCGTGGTTCTGTCCACCTCCATCATCCTCTTCCAGGAGTGGAGGAGCATGACGGCCGTGGACGTCGTCACGGCGCTCGGCGCCTTTCTGGTCATCGTGGTGGGCGTGGCCATGCTTCACCTGTTCAGAGACCTGCAGGTGGGTGCTCCTAAGACATTTCCGCAGCTTTTCTCGGTCTTCGCTCATGAAAATGACAGAAAACTAACTCTCTGCCCCTGAATCCAGATTACGTTGAGGCAGCTGACCAATCAGCTCTCTCAGCCGGTGGAGAGGGAGGGGCTTACAGAGGAGGCGTCGACAAGAAGGAATAAAAAGGAGGATAAATTTGGACTGATGGACAACATGGTGATAGAGAGTCTGCCTCCTATGAGGGAGGAGGGTCCGAGGGTCTTCATCATCAGCTGAAGGAGAGGAGGAGGTGTGTCTGGACTCTCAGCTCAAGCACTTTCTTAAGATTTGGCCTCGAGTTTGACGCTTTTCAGTTTGATCTGTTGGTCCGTCAGATTTCCCGCTGACTGAATGAACCGTGCTAAGCACAACTCGTCCTCATCATTTCACATTTTATGAAGTTTGTGCTGCACCAACCCATATCGAGCAGTAAAAAAACAACAAATAGGTCCAAGCTCAGCTGAATCGGGGCGCTTCAGGCTGACTGTGATGCTTCTGGCTGTTTTCTGGCTGTTTTCTGGCTGTTTTCTGGCCCAGTGATGGTCACCAGAAGTAAAGTTAGCCAAACTCTGACCTGATGAAGACCTGAAATCAAGCTCCAGCCCCTGCTCAAACATATCATGGAGTCGCTGCTCTTAGAGGATGTTCATTCAGTTGGTTTTAGAC
This sequence comes from Leuresthes tenuis, assembly GCF_036924035.1. NCBI lineage: Eukaryota > Metazoa > Chordata > Actinopteri > Atheriniformes > Atherinopsidae > Leuresthes > Leuresthes tenuis. The sequence goes on along the minus strand of NW_027325375.1, from coordinate 31,066,758 downwards.
TCAAATTAACAGCAGAAACTTTGTGAAACAAAAGGAAAAAAATGGATAAAATTGCAGTAATTATTTGTTTATTTTTGGGAGAAAATTATGGAATCACTTTGGAATTAAAAATGCCTCCACATGTCTAAATAAACAGACCCTGGACCCCCCCACCCCCCATTAAACAGATCTTTGGTGTTATGAATCTATCCACCTGGAACCCCCCCCCCATTAAAGGTCCATCCACCTGGAACCCCCCCCCCCCCCCATTAAAGGTCCATCCACCTGGACCCCCCCATTCAACAGATCTTTGGTGTTATGGGTCCATCCATCTGGAAAGCCCCCCATTAAAGGTTTGTCCACCCAACCAAACAGTCCCAGATGCTATCTTGGCATCTCTTGCTGTCGGCCTGTTGTTGATCATCACCTGGAACAAAGACACAGTTTCAGATCGCCGCCTTGTATTTCCCTTGAAACCCCTTAAAGCCCCTTGAAACCCCTTGAAAGGTCATTGAAACCCCTTGAAACCCCTTGAAAGGTCCTCGAAACCCCTTGAAACCCCTTGAAAGGTCCTCGAAACCCCTTGAAACCCCTTGAAAGGTCATTGAAACCCCTTGAAAGGTCCTTGAAACTCCTTGAAAGGTCCTTGAAACCCCTTGAAAGGTCCTTGAAACTCCTTGAAACCCCTTGAAAGGTCCTGGCCTCTGTAGTTTCTGACCTGGTCGGCTTCACCCAACACATCTTATCTGTTTAAACGTTTGAAATCACAACACTTCAGCCGCTGTGTCACCTGCTTCATGCTGAGGAGCGACGTGACGTGTAACCGAGACAGAAATGAGTCGCCGTGTCAACAGCTCGGCGTATTTGTATTTAAGGAGGTGTTTTCAAACTTAGGCGTGTCTTCAGAAATGACTTCTGGGAAACAAACTCAGCTGACTTCAGATGATTCACGCGAGCTGTAGTTTAAAAACTGGTGTCTTCCTTCGTTCTAGCAGTTGTCTGTTATAGACACAACACTGGTTCATCCCTGGAGTTAGGGGCCTTTTTCTGCCTGAATGGTTCAAAGGTCAGAGTTCAGCAGCTTAACAAAGAAAAAACACATTCAGGGACTGAAAAATCTGACTTCAAATAAATAACATTTCAAGATTGTACAAACTATCGTATTTTCCGCACTATAAGGCGCACCTGAAAGCCTTAAATTTCCACAAAAAACGGCCGTGTTCCATACAATCCGGTGCGCTTCATGTGTGCACCAAAATCTGTCAGGATACCGCCATTTTGAAGTTGCCGCGGGGCGCGCCGAGCTTTCATCGGGGCATTAATCCCCCTCCGCACCGCTCTCCCTTCTCGCCGCTTACCGCCACGTTCACTTTTGCCGCGCCTCTTTGCTCTCGTACATTGGAAATAAATAGTAACTGGACACTTCCGTTGCTCGCTTTGCGCTCGGTGTGAATCCAGGCGGATCCCAGCCAATCACTCTGAATGGGGCTAAGATTGTGTTGAGCTGTACTTAGTGATTGAATCGTGTCATCATTAACGCTTCTGCCCATGTCCCAGTGAGTCTGTTCTTCAGTCTGAGATGTTCAGTTTTTAAGTTTATAAGTGTAAAAACCATGTTGTCCTTGACCGTTGGACCATTTCCCGCTGACACAGCGTCACATGCACTACGTGTGCCGGCAGCGATAAACCAATCAGAGAACATTAGGTAATACTACACCTTATAATCAGGTGCGTCTTATAATCAGGTGAGCCTTATAATCAGGTGAGCCTTATAATCAGGTGCGCCTTGTAAGGTGCTTCTTATGTATGGGTTAAGTACAGAAATGGACCCCATAATTAAGGGTGCGCCTTATAATCAGGTGAGCCTTATAATCAGGTGCGTCTTATAATCAGGAGCGTCTTATAATCAGGTGAGCCTTATAATCAGGAGCGTCTTATAATCAGGTGCGCCTTATAATCAGGTGAGCCTTATACTCAGGTGTGCCGTATGTATGGGTTAAGTACAGAAATGGACCCCATAATTGAGGGTGCGTCTTATAATCAGGTGCGCTTTATAATCAGGTGAGCCTTATAGTGCGCAAAATACGGTGATTCTGATTTAATTTCTGACACATTTCACATATTTAGCTGCTAAATCTGTCAGTGTGGTGGCTGTTAGATTCTAAAGGAAGTTTGTGTTACTGCTGGAGACTTTGTTGCTGTCAAACTAACGTGAGTCTGCTTTTACTGAAGGAAACCAGGGTTATAGGTGTGTGTTTTGCTCTTCTTTTTGATGCCAGGAAATCAGAGCAGAGTGAGACATCTTGGCCTCGCTCTGCTTTGAACGGTCATGTTTTTACTATCTTTGATGGTGTGTTAGTCTGAATTGAAGACTGATGACACACGATGCTCTGATCATCAGTCAGTGTACGCTCCCATGTTGTTCATCATTGATTAGCCTGTGATTATTTTTACATTTTTGTTGTAAAAAGACATATCCAGAGTCTGTGTGTCCACATCTCAGAGGAAGGCCTGAAAAACCCAGGAAATAACGGGCTTATAACGGGTCAGTGATGCTCCTGTTTTTCATCCTGCTGTAAACGCTCTCAGGCTCCATTTTATCCGCCGGTCGCTGCGTCTGAAGTCCTTCTGTTCGGTTCTGGAAAGGTTTTCTGGAAAAATTCAAGCCTCTAAAACCTTTTTAAAAAGTAAAATCCATTTTAATCGTTAAACTTTCAACTTTTGCTGTAAATTTATTGACGTTTAAATCATGTTTATCAATGTTTTTTTGCGGTCCATCCCCCAAAAACAAGCCAGTAACAGTGTTTACCTTCAGAGCTCTCAGAACTTAAGTGGACTCAGAACCGCTCCAGTACCTGCTGCACCCTCCAGGGAAATAAACCTGTAAACTACAGCAGCATGTCGGCATGGCATCACCGATCCTGCACGCTGTGTTGAGCCACAGTTTCGGATGAATTGAAGCTTTTCAGGGATTATAGAAAAGCTGTCTTACAGACAGTAAAAAGTCTCTCTTTGTCCACGAGTCAACACTGAAGTGTCAGAGCCTCCATGCGAGTCGTTATGGTCGGTAAATATGCGTAAAGAAGTGAGCTGTGCCCACCCGTTCAGCCCCAGGTGCAGCGCCCTCCCTCATAATTAGCGTGTCCAGTCAGGTGTTCAGAGCTGGAGCTGATAAATATCTTCTCCAGTCATGTGACGCAGGACTGAATGCTGATTAAACGCTTTGTCATTGTCCCAAAAGCCACATCTTAGCTGGTTTTTAAAGTTTTTTTAGAAGGACTTTAGAGAAACAACAGTTTGAATCAACTGCTGTAAAGAGCAGCTGATTTTAAACTAATTTACAAAGTATTTGTCACCATCAGAGCTCGTTAGGAGGCTTTAACTTTTATTTGTCTAAAAAACCAACAGACACGGTGATGTGCATGGATGTAAATGTTGTTCGTAGGCTGATTGATGATCAATGACCGCGGTGTCGCACCTTCTGAGGATGTTTCAGTGCATGAGGAACAAAAGAAGCAAAAGTTAAATGTTCTGAATCATTTCAACTGGAGAATAAAATGTAAAAAGGTTTTCTTCTGACTTTGTTTCAGGTAACATTAAATCAGATCAATGGGTTTTTTATTTCTTCTCAATAAAAACTGATTATTTCAATGATTTTACACTGTAACTGTGTTCATTTCTCCATTTAAAAGACAAAAAACGCTGAAAGTCGTCATACTTTTGTTGCTGTGAGTGTATAAGATCATAAGATGTGGTTTTAAGGCAAAAAGCCAAGAAATCATTTGGTGGCTTTTAGACTTTTATGCAGTTTCAGAGTCTGTCTAACGGTTAAAAGAAGCTCCATCAGAGTTAAACCTGCAGGTTTAACTGGTTTGTTCCCTGTAACTGAGGCTGGTTTTTATTCAGATGTGTTGTGGGAGTTAATATCCACGGGGGGGAGAGTTTAAACTGTCTTGTTTGCTGCATTCAAGGTCCCTGAGAGCTGCGTCGTGGGAACACGAGATCAAGAAGAACAAAAGCTGCATTACAGAACAGGACATTCATCTTTTCTCAATTTAGGTTGAAAACAGAGTTTCCAGAAGCCATTAAATGCAGCAGCAATACGAGGAAGTGACTGTGAGTCACCTAAAAACCTAAATAATATCTGATAAATGTGTCAAAACTTTCTCTAGATTTAACTTTAGTGGTGAATTTCTGCTCCGTGTGGCGGGAAGTTTGATAAAGTAGAAATCAGACTCAGAGGAATGTAAATGTAATTTATTTATCCATTTCGGTACCAAAGTGCTTTACAGCAGATAATAAATAAAGAAAAGAATAAGTACAAAACAATAAAATACAGCAAAATTGAATAAGATAATATAAAAGAGTCGCTATACTACTGGGTTTTAAAAGCCATCTGAAATAAATATGTTTTTAGCCTGGATTTAAAGAGGCCCAGGTCAGAAATAAGATGCATCTGGGGGGGGGGGGGACCTCTGAAATATAACACCTGAGCGCTCTCCTTGAACAGGAAGTCGTTTCCTCTGGTCTCCAGATCTTTATCTGCCTCATTGCTTCTGAAGATGAAGAAAAGTTTTTATTACATCAATTCTTTTTGTCAATATTCAAATACGGGGAGAACATGGAGACACTTTACTATTTAAGATCTTTAGAAGAAAAGGTAAAAACTGAAACAAACTTCGTGCAGTTGTGTAAAAAGTATCTGAATACTCTTGATACCTTGAGCTGGAAAATGTCCCAGATTTAATTAAAGGCTGATCCTGTTGACATTATTTACCCTCCGTAAGCTCCTCGCCTCTCATCGACCGGCGTGGATCTCCTGCTTCTGTCGAGGAAAACGCTCCCTGAGGAGCGAGGCTGTTGTCGGCGCTCAGTCGGGAGCCTCAGTGGACTAATTATCCAGCAGCTGAAGCTTCAGGTGGCAGACAGGAAACCACCTGTAATCACTCTCTGCACGATCCACAGCCACTTCAACACCTCCACCTTCATCCTGAGGCTGCAGAGGAATTTAAGTGGCAAACTGGAGGCGACATCCTGTTGGAAATGTGTTAAATGTACCTCAAAGTAGACTGAGTGAACTGCACTTAGTGCTAAAACAAACGATGGGCAGGAAAATGAGCTTCTGAGACCACGAGGCCACTAAGTGTTGCATCATATGATCAAGTTTGAGCTTGGACAGAGTATTTGAACTCAGAGAAGTGAACTATTTGCGCTGCCGTTCTTTCGCTCGACCGGATCATTTGGTTGGTGTTGGCCGTAGAGGTTTCAGGGCATCAGGGAACGGTTTTCCAGACAGCTGCGGGGGAAAGGAGGCCATTTCCTCCCTCTCCTGCCTCGATGGAGGTGACTATCCTTCGCTGTTCTTGTTGGAGGTTATGGTGGAGGCCACTGCTGCTCCAAACACTGGATCCTGCCGCCAACGGTACCGGCTTCTTGCTAGAGACCTTGAACAGCTCCTCTTTCAGAGCACATGATCCCCTCCGACCTCAGGTGTTTAGGTTTAGGTGGTTTAGCACCGTCGCCTCACAGCAGAAGGTTCCAGGTTCGACTCCCGGCTGGTTCTGTCTGTGTGGAGCCTGCATGTTCTCCCCGTGTTTGCCTGGGTTCTCTCCGGGTTCTCCGGCTTCCTCCCACCGTCCAAAAACATGCTGTTAGGTGACTAAAAACTGTCCCTAGGAGTGAGTGTGTGGTTGTTTGTCTCAGTGTGACCCTGTGATGGACTGGCGACCAGTCCAGGGTGACTCCGCCTCTCGCCCGATGACGGCTGGGATAGGCTCCACCCCCACCCCCCGCGACCCTAAACTGGGGTATAGGAAATGGATGGATGTGAAGTTAAAAGCTTGCTTTCATAGTCGGGCAACATTTGTCGACTCTAACTTTCCTCAGAATTTTCTTTCATTGTTTTTTATTTCAGTAAATATTTGACAAAGTATTTTGAACTAATTTCAGTGAATTTAACTATTTAACTTGTTTATTGTAAAGCAACTAAGCAAACCCATGTTTTTATCCCCAACTTAGGCTCACCAGTTCTGTTCATAACCTTTATATCCAAAAAGAAGAGCCGGAGAGTTTCCAGTTCGGTTTCACTGTGAGGAAACCTTCAGCGGTGCGTCTGGTCTTGGATCAGCCTAAAAGAACACGCCCCCCCTCTGTTCATTGAGCTCCTCTGGCTGCCCTTAGCCGCCCGCATCAGATCCAAGTCCCTGATGTTAGCTACAAAGAGCTTAATGGAGCGGCTCCATCTACTTGAATGCTCTTGCAAAGGCTTCTGTCCCAACTGGGTCCCTCCGTTGGTCCCAGGATTGTCGTCTAGCAGCTCCTACACCACGCCTAAGACAATCCAAACTCTGTTCATGTGTCGTCCCACGATGGTGGAATGACCTACCGAGCGCTACCAGAACAGGGGCGTCCCTGTCTATCTTCAAGAAGCTCCTGAAAACCCAGCTCTTCAGAGAGCATCTCCTATCCCAGCACTTACCTTGTACTTCCCTCCCCCCTCTATCTCTGCACTTTATCTTTCTGCACTTCCTTCTATAACTCCACACCCTGAGAGGAGTCGTGGCGTGATGGAGATGTTGGTGACCATCAGCTGCCAGTAGAGAAGACCGTGGTTCGAGTCCTCCCTGTGGAAGTGTGGAGCTGTTGGAGAAGAAGATGTGCAGGAAAGCCAAGAAGAAGAGGAGGATAAACAACAACAATAAGAGGATAATTCATTAGATAGATACTTTATGGATCCTAAAATAATAGATTTGCAGCTCAGCATCCAAACAGAAGGATGGAAGCAGCTCAAAAAGGAGGCTGAAGCTGTGGTTTGGTGGTTCAGGCGGATATGGAGCAGCTTCTGGAAGCAGAGGGAGGGGGTTCAGCTCCTGGGGATGGCTTTTATAGAAGGAGGCAGGTTGTTCAGCTCAGAGTCGGCTGGGCTTTTGGAAGCCAAAATAAAAAGAGAAACTTTAGGATTCAACCTTTCAGTGAGGAGCTGAACAGCTCAGGCTGTTGGGTGAAAGCTTTGAGCCTCTGAGACGTGGAAACTATGATCTCAGGACTTTTAAAGTTCAGCAAAGATGCTCAGAAAGAGCAGCTCAGCATGATGGGATGCTGCCTGGAGTTGGACTCATCATGGGTTCAATTCCCTCAGACGGTCTGTGGACTTCCAGCTTTCATTCTTTAAGGAAACTAATCATCATTTCTTTCAGGGACAGAGGCCAACAATCACAGTAAGGTTTGTGTGATGCTGCTGAAGGGCAGATAGCTCAGACTGATAAAACAGGAGCTGCTGTTTGGGAGAGTTTAGGATCAAAGCCCACAGCTGCAAAGATGGACTTCAACTTTGGAGGCTCTGAGAATTTTACAGTCCAACAGCTGGAATGAAAACTTAAAAGTGCTCCCAGAACATCTCCACACGCCGAGAGGAGTCGTGGCGTGATGGAGATGTTGGTGACCATCAGCTGCCAGTGGAGGAGACCCTGGTTCGAGTCCTGCCTGTGGAAGTGTGGAGCTGTTGGAGAAGAAGATGGCGGTGAAGAGGAGGACGGAAAGGGGGCCGAGGGGCCCCCGAGGCTCCAAGAGGTAGAAGCAGGGGGTTATGTTAACATTTTCCTGATAGCAACATATTTTTTTTATTCTTATTTACTTTATATTTATTATTATATAACACATACCTATAAACTGCTATACTTTTACTATACACTATTACAGTACTGATAAAGAACTGTAATGGTAAAAGTATAGCAGTTTATATAATAATAAATATAAAGTAAATAATAATAAAAAAAATATGTTGCTATCAGGAAAGTTTTAACATAACCCCCTGCTTCTACCTCTGGGAACCTCGGGGGCCCCTCGGCCCCCTTTCCGTCCTCCTCTTCACCGCCATCTTCTTCTCCAACAGCTCCACACTTCCACAGGCAGGACTCGAACCAGGGTCTCCTCCACTGGCAGCTGATGGTCACCAACATCTCCATCACGCCACGACTCCTCTCGGCGTGTGGAGATGTTCCGGGAGCACTTTTAAGTTTTCATTCCAGCTGTTGGACTGTAAAATTCTCAGAGCCTCCAAAGTTGAAGTCCATCTTTGCAGCTGTGGGCTTTGATCCTAAACTCTCCAAACAGCAGCTCCTGTTTTATCAGTCTGAGCTATCTGCCCTTCAGCAGCATCACACAAACCTTACTGTGATTGTTGGCCTCTGTCCCTGAAAGAAATGATGATTAGTTTCCTTAAAGAATGAAAGCTGGAAGTCCACAGACCGTCTGAGGGAATTGAACCCATGATGAGTCCAACTCCAGGCAGCATCCCATCATCCTGAGTTGCTCTTTCTGAGCATCTTTGCTGAACTTTAAAAGTCCTGAGATCATAGTTTCCACGTCTCAGAGGCTCAAAGCTTTCACCCAACAGCCTGAGCTGTTCAGCTCCTCACTGAAAGGTTGAATCCTAAAGTTTCTCTTTTTATTTTGGCTTCCAAAAGCCCAGCCGACTCTGAGCTGAACAACCTGCCTCCTTCTATAAAAGCCATCCCCAGGAGTTGAACCCCCTCCCTCTGCTTCCAGAAGCTGCTCCATATCCGCCTGAACCACCAAACCACAGCTTCAGCCTCCTTTCTGACCTGCTTCCATCCTTCTGTTTGGATGCTGAGCTGCAGAGTTTCTTCCTTTAAGAGCTTTGATCCCTCATCTTCACAAACTAAAAGCTGCTCAGTTTGAGCCATTAAACCAGAGACTGATGAGTCCAACTCCAGGCAGCATCCCATCATCCTGAGCTGCTGACCTTCAGAGGTCTGGAATCAGTCAGTTTCTGTCTCAGGAAAACTAGTTCAGACTCATTTGAATGGTCTAATACAAAAAGCAGTTGTTGCTTTGACTGGAATTGTGCGTTAAGCTTTTATCTCTTCCTTTGAGTTGTTGGTTCAACACTCAAAGACAGAGCTGGAACCTGGTAAAGGCTTGAACTCGGTCCCTCTGCCTTCTCAAGCTGACCTCTAACAGCTGGAGCTGTGAGCGCTCAGCTCAGCTGCTTCTGGAGAAGAAACGTTCCAGATGTTCATCAACAGCTGCTGATGGACTCATTCATAAAGAGGCAGATCCCTGAAGCTTCCAGCTGTTACGTTTCAGACTTTATTTCATCACGTGTGACAGAAGTCACGAGTCAGCTTTTAAACGGTGACATTTAGAAATGCAGAATAAAAGAAAATATCAGACATTTATCGGTGAAACTTTCATTCTGGGAATCGGCTGTCGACCCAGACTGAGATCTGCAGGCGTGTTGGCAGCTCTGAGTTATTTACAGTTATTCAGTAACATTTTTTCTCCTTTCTTCTGAACAGAAAACCTTTTTCTCCGTATCAGGAGCCAAATCATGTCTGTCTCTGGACTGACTGACTCCAGGATGGTGAGATCAGGACTGAGGGTCACACCATCTGCTGCAGGCCTGTTTGTTCCTCTGGTGACTGAAGATACTTCTTTATTCCTCTGGCTGGATGTTTGGGCCGGTTGTCCTGCTGCAGAATTAATGTGGGCCCGATCAGAGCCACACTGCCATGAAAAAGCGCTGGAAAATTAAAAAGCCGCTTATTACTGCCCTCTAGCGGTTAAACTGCACAGCTACATTAATCGGTGCTTTATATTTAATGATTTAACCAGAAGTTAGATTACCAATAATATGGTAAAGCGAGGACTATGAAGTCTGGTCTGTTTAAATTTACTGTCACATGAAGTAGCCACGATTTATCACCACATTCACTCATTTCTGGACCCGTCATTTCAGCTAAATAGAAGCAGAGAAAACAAATATGCTAGCTAGCTGCTGTTAACTAGCTAGCGTTAACTGTAGCTTGGTTTACTCTTGAAGAAAAAAACTTTCACACAAAATAGTCCACCAACGAATTTACATTCAGTCACTGGTAATTAAAACAAGTCTCCGCTGTTATCAGATAAATTAGCTTTATATTACGTCTGTTAATAGTATTTTATTGTGAAAGGTACTACCGGAAGTTGCCAGTTATTTATAATATCTCCAGCTTTACCTTTTCTGTAGATACCATTTGTGGCCACTAGAGGGCAGAAACGCCCTGTTCACAGTATAAAGACTGAATCTGTGGACTTCAGCTGGTTGCCTTTATCATATGAACAAAATGACTTTATAACAAACAGATTTCACTCCATTTCAGACACAACGAGACAACAATGCTTTGAGTAAAACATTCAGACTAAGAAAGTACAACAATATTTACGAGGAGTTTAATCCTTAAAGGGTTTTACCAGTTACTGTGCAGGTTTGAAACTGATCTATCTATCTATCTATCTATCTATCTATCTATCTATCTATCTATCTATCTATCTATCTGAGTAATGATAAGAAACGTAAGCTCTGGTAAAACTCCAGCATTCTTAATCTTATCTAAATATGACAGTGTTGTTAAAATATTAATGTAACTGCTCTTTTCTATCATAAAACCTCATTTTATAAAGATTTCTCACATTTCAACGTTAATACTGATTTTGAGGGTGCAGTTACAGTTTATGACCACTAGAGGGAAGTATAGAGTCAAATGCAAAAAAGGTTGTCAAGCTCGCAGCTACGCCATTAGGTACTACTTCCGGTAAGGACATAAAAATAAAAGCCTCTGAAATAATTGTCAGTGCTTTTTTTATCCCATATTTATATACATAATAACGTACTTTTCTTCAGAAATTAACTATTTTTTGCATATAAGATATTCCCAGTTCACATACTTTATGTTGGTTGCTTTGTTTTTTCTCGGAGTTATTATTATTATTATTATCATTATGTTAACTAGCTAGCGTTAATTGTAGCTTGGTTTACACTCGAAGAAAAAAACTTTCACACTAAATAGTCCACCAACGAATTTACATTCAGTCACTGGTAATTAAAACAAGTATCAGCTGTTATCAGATAAAATAACTTTATATTACGTCTGTTAATAGTATTTTATTGTGAAAGGTACCACCGGAAGTTGCCAGTCATTTGTAATATCTCCAGCTTTACTTTTTCTGTAGATACCATTTGTGGCCACTAGAGGGCAGAAACGCCCTGCTCACAGTATAAAGACTGAATCTGTGGACTTCAGCTGGTTGCCTTCATCATATGAACAAAATGACTTTATAACAAACAGATTTCACTCCATTTCAGACACAACGAGACAACAATGCTTTGAGTAAAACATTCAGACTAAGAAATCTATCTATCTATCTATCTATCTATCTATCTATCTATCTATCTATCTATCTATCTATCTATCTATCTATCTATCTATCTATCTATCTATCTATCTATCTATCTATCTATCTATGAAATGTAAGCTGTGATCAGTTTGTGTTAGCTGTGATTTTTTAAATGTTAGTGTTTATCCTGTATTTATGTAGATAATAAAGTATTTTTCTTAAGAAATTCACTATTTTCTGTACATAATATATTCCCACTTCCCATATTTGATGTTGGTTGCTTTGTTTTTACTTGCAGTTCTCATCTGGAAGACATGAATCCTGAATCTCGTCCCACACTCCAGCCCACTAGCTGCCAGTGAACCTGCTGGAAATGTTTGGTGTCTTCTGCCCAAAACCAAAGTAATTCCTGTTGCTTTCCGTCGGTCCTGCAGCTGCTCAGGTTCTCCCACGTGACTTTAACCTTTTTCTGTTTCATGCACAGCCAGTTATTTAAAAAACCTTATTCATTTCTCCGTTTTGGCTACAGATGGTGCCTAACTTTTATTTGGGTCCAACATGAAGGTGTTGATATGTTTGCAGTCTTCTTTTTCCTTTTTGCTTTTCATATTCACCTTTAAATGACAGTTCTTGGCGGTGATTTTTCCCGGATCTGATAGAAGTCCGGAGCCTCAGACGAGCGGCGCAGCAGCCATCTGGATCTTCATGGTTCACTGTTGAAGAAAAACAGAGATTTTCTTCTCTTATTTTGTCTTTTATTGGGGGAGTTTGTTCGTCTGAAGAACTTTTGGCAGAAGTAGTCTTTAGAAGCCGTGTTGAACGTTAACATCAAATCAGAACGACTCATCTTGTCTTAACAAACTTCCTGAAGCCAAAGTTTCCAAATGAAGTTTTTCAGTTGTTTAGTTTTTGTTAACTTGACTCAGGCGCGGTTGGTTCATTTTCCTTGAGCGGTTCCAGCGCTTCTGAAGCTGTTCTTTTACTGTTTCTGCTGTAATTGTATTCATTTGAATGAAAGTCTTACTGGCCTCACAGATAATAGCCTCTCATAAGTCTGGCTCTGGATCAATGGAAAGGAAATATGACTTTCTGAAGCTTCAGTTCCAGATAGCTTCAGAACCTTTGACCCAGTCTGCAGAAACACACACAGTGTATTTTTACTAACTATCTAACTATAGGCTCACAGACAAACTCAAGCTTTATCTGTGGCGGATGGTACAAACACAGATGTGAAGTTTTCTTTGGCTGCACATCTGCACCAAACCTCTGGGATAAGTTTAGAAAATAAACTTCCTGATTAAGGTTAGAACAGAAAATATGTTGTCATGAAGAAAGGCTTAAAGACACTGTGTGCCTGCCTTTAAAAGACTGAAAATACCTATAAATGAAACATGTACACAGCGAGTAATTCTGGTTTCCAGAAGAGTAACGAAGCAGCGTGTTTTCCTGTTCTGGTTTCCTGTTCTGGTTTCCTGTTCTGGTTTCCTGTTCTGGTTTCCTGTTCTGGTGTAACAGGCAGAGTTCGCTCACGTCTCTGAAGTTTCGCTTCATGGGAAATTATTCCTGGTATTCATATACGTTCATGAGACCTCTTCCTATTATTTAGAGTCATAGTTCATGTCTCTAATCTAAGACAAACAAGTGATCAAACTTAACATTTCTGAGAATAACGTTCAGAAAGACGGGGCCTTTTACCTGAATCTGATGAGTGAAGAGCCTTTTATCACATGAACAGGAGCCAAAAACAAGAGGAAAGTCTTCTGATGTTTGTCGGAGTGTGTCTCTTCTGCGCAGAAGGAGGAGTTTTCTAACCAACCAAGATAATAAAAAAACATAAATCACGGCAGCCTGCTCAACAGTAAATCATTTTATTCAGTTCGGACCCCAGAAACACATCAATTTGACATCAATCGTGGAGTCAGAACTGAGTCCAATTGTAATTCTATCATCGGTTATTCTGTTCTCTTTAGAGCTCACAGGTCCTGCAGAGAGTAACTGTGCTAATAATGATAAATAAATTAGAATAATTAAAAATATTTCATGAACTGAATCTCAACCTGTCACTGACCTGTTTCTGCCCAAAACGTGCACCTTGCTGTGCACGTTGAAACATTCAAATTAGGTGTTCCCGGGATAAAAGAGGAAACTGTTCTCATCTACAGCTAAATGAAAAGTAAACGGATGATTAAAGAGTTTCAGACTGAGCAGCAGCGCCCTCTGCAGGTTGAAAAGCTTACAGCACCTGGTGTTCCCAGGTGGTCTCCTGTCCAAGAACTAACCAGAACCCGACCCTCCAGATCGGACATGTTCGTTTTCTTCTCTGATGTGTTTGTTCTCTGCAGCTGAAACGGGATCCCAGATAACTTCTTCTGTTCCCTGAGGGGAGTTTTGTGTTCATCGTCACACAGAGACACCGAAGCTGCTCAAGTCAATGAAATCATCATAAACTGCGTCTTTTTTAAACAGTAACATTGTATTTTAGAAGTCAGAACACAGAAATAGATGTGTCTGCTTCTATAAAAAGCAGGTTTGTGATCCCTTCACACCAGCCTGAACACGCACGATCTCCTCCGATCAGAAGCGAGTGTTTAATACATTCTGTGCAAATTATGAACTCCTAAACTAGACAGATCTATCCATCATAAAACCTAAAACCTAAACATTAGCAACACCAAATAGACTCCTGTGGGAGTGTCCATCACAAAAGGTTCGCTGTCAGGTTGGGATTTTACGGTCAAATCTGGTAAATATAATAAAAAGTCATTTTAAGACCAAAAAGAAACATCCAGCATCTAAATGTTTGTATAAGCTTAAATATAAGCCAGATATAAATCACCATAATATATCCAACAACGATAAAAGACACACAGTAGGTAATCAAACACATAAACACCGATACAAATAACAGCATTTGATTATTATAGTCCATACCGTGCGCGCTCCCGCGTACCGGAAATCAATTTCTGCCAGCAATCAACTTTTGGCACAACACCTGTCAGTTCACATTCCGCTTAAATGACGACATCGAGAAACTTTTCGTGAAATTGGCAATACCTTCAATTCACTTACCTGAGCACGAGCGTCTGACTCCATCTGTAGCAACGTGTGCCCGCGGCCGGCAGGAATTGCTGCTCCTTGATTGGATGGTTGGTTGGCGCGTGGGTGTCTATTCCCTCAGGAGTCAAAACAGGGTCAAAATTCTTCGTAACTCCGTTTTGCAAACGTGTAACTTCAGGGTCGCACTTGAAGGTGGGAAATTTGTGTGTGCGTCCTTATTTAGTTTTACACACACACAATATATTATTTTATCTTAAAACTGGATCAATTCTAGCTTAAAATGAAGTCTTCTTTCCATCTCTGTGCTTTAACTTATGCTTTTTCTCTCAAATCACCTCAGATTCAGAGCAAAATCACACATTTTCATTAAAACAGGCCCTCCTTCACTCCTTTAAAATGACAGTGAAGGCTGTATTCAAACTGCTATAAAAGCTATATTTTACACAGAACCTTGATATAAATCACATCAGTGTCTTCAGCAGACCTTTCTCTTAAAAAGAAAAGTTTTTTTATTTTTTATTTTGACTTATAAATTCATTGAAACAGCTGTTTGTTCTCAGGGGGCACAGCCTGTCCTCCTCTGTCTCTCTCTGGCTCAGGCCTTCCTTTTGTGTGGTTAACCACTCATGCTGAATAAAGCAGGCAGGTTTCACCAGAACAACCCAAAATCTCATTTTTCAGACTGGATTTGAAGTATGTAATGCTTGACCTTCACCATAGCCTCTCTGTGTGGACGGCAGAAGACGGGCAGCAGCTTGGTACCCATCAAAATTTCTTCAGAAATGTTCTAGTTTTATTATAATATATAAATTATTTTATATTATATTATATTATTATAATTACAATGACGTGCGAACATCATTGTGTAAGTGCAGAATCTCTCTGACCCTCATTTGGTCCCGCAGCCTTCCTTATTTAGCGTTTTTTGTGCACCAATCATCACTGATACCATTACTGTGCTGAGTGGAAATTGCTGGAACATCACATGAAAACTAGGAAGAGACATTTGTAACTAATTACAAAAATAATTAAAAATTTCTCTCTGTTATCTCTATTAAAACCCCCAATTCACAACTCTGTGAAATTAACTGGATGTAATAATCTAAAGAATAATAAAATAAAAAATAATATCACTTTTCACTATCATTCACAAGTTGGATCCTATGACTAAACTTTGCTCTTTGCAGGCAGACATTTTAGAGGCGATAATGAGCCAAAGAACCTTCTCTGCTTATCAACTGATACGCCCCAACATTTAGCTCAGAAGCCTTTCAGATAAGAGCTGAAACATCTTCAAGATCCAAAAAGAAGTCCAGTTGCCCCTTTTGAAGCTGTTATGATCACGTTTCAAAGCTTTTTTAAAAACAGTAAATATTAGAGACCAGAATGCTTGTTTGACACCTTCCACTTGAAGACATGGCAGGGATCCAGCTTCAGTCTGGGCTTCCTGCAGCTACAACAGAGAGCAAAAAGCAGTTAGAGCTTCTTATTCCCACAGACTCTTCAGTCTATGTCAAGAGAGCCTGAGGAGCCACTGGCCTAACTATATAACTATATAATAGGTGGACGACAGGAAATAAGGTGTCTGTAGCCA
The DNA here is from genome assembly GCF_036924035.1 of Leuresthes tenuis. Classification (NCBI taxonomy): domain Eukaryota; kingdom Metazoa; phylum Chordata; class Actinopteri; order Atheriniformes; family Atherinopsidae; genus Leuresthes; species Leuresthes tenuis. The sequence continues at coordinate 31,050,950 of NW_027325375.1, read as the reverse complement.
CATCTGACACCTTTCGGGTGCCGTGAACAGAAAAAACGAAGGAAAATGTGGCTGACCAGTTTCAGTATATAACACAAGGAGCAGAGACTCAAAGACAATAAAGATCTGATTCTCTGACTTTCTAAAAGTCACCGTAACTTATGTTTAACACCTTCTACAATAAGTCGGGATTGTGTGGGCTTTCTGTAGCCACAACGGAGAGCTCAAAGAAATCAATTGACCTCTCAGTTGAACATGTAACTGATATAAAGTGGCAGAGAAACTACATCAAAACACTTGCCCCGTGTGAGGCTCGAACTCACGACCTTCAGATTATGAGACTGACGCGCTGCCTACTGCGCCAACGAGGCCTGAAAACGCTTCTGACGCAGCACGTGTCAAAACACCTGTCTAAAGGTTAAACGTTCAACAACGACTGTCTTCAACTGGATTTTATTCTCATTTTGAAAGTTTAAAGAAAGTTGCAAAAGAGGTAGTTTCACGTGGGATAAACCTGGAGAATTTGCTACACTGCATTACTCTCCCAGCAGACTTCAGAGCCAATGGGAGGAATGATGAGGTCAACTGGTGGTTGACGATTGTGAGGAAATTGTGAGAAATTAATTCAGTAAAACTGAATATTTAAGCTTCTTATTCATACACCTTAGTTATGAATCATTTGTCCACATGAATGGCAACATTTTGCCTGACATACACAAAATGTCCAAACAGGGATGCTCTGAAAGGACTTGATCTTTATTAAAATATGATCAATAGAAGTAAAGACAGCAATGAATACAGGGACTGAAAGTAGATCAGGAAATAGATAAATGAATAATTATGATGATAATGATCACAGTTATCATTTTTATATTAGTAGTTAATTATACAAAGAAAGAAAATTATAAAGTTTAAACATTTCCTTCAATTTCCCGATGCTTAAAAATATTAAAACAACTACAATTAAACAAATCTATTAAATAACATGCCTGAATAATGAGTGCCTAAATAAATAAAAAACATTACCTGACTTTTTCAATGCATTTCCATGAAAACTTTTTTCTAACATGTATATTTTGTAATTTTAGCACCAAATGAAGATGATGGGGAATTTGTTTGTTGATTTACTAAAGGAAAAAGATAAAGAGTCCAAGCAGCAGGTGGAGCATGCCCAGTCTGATAGAACATGCATAGCTGGTCGTTGTTGTGGGGTGATAGAATGATTGGGTTGTATTATGAACAGTTGTATTGGCGGTTGGAGCAGTGTTTGTAGTGGTGGCTGATGCATTGGAGCTAGTTGTTGTTGGAGCGATGGTTATGGTGGTGGTTGGTGCAGTGGTTGTGGTGGTGGTTGGTGCAGTGGAGGTGGTGGTGGTTGGTGCAGTGGAGGTGGTTGTTGTTGGAGCAGTGGTTGTGGTGGTGGTTGGTGCAGTGGAGGTGGTTGTTGTTGGAGCAGTGGTTGTGGTGGTGGTTGGTGCAGTGGTTGTGGTTGGAGCAGTGGTTGTGGTGGTGGTTGGAGCAGTGGTTGTGGTGGTGGTTGGTGCAGTGGAGGTGGTTGTTGTTGGAGCAGTGGTTGTGGTGGTGGTTGGTGCAGTGGAGGTGGTTGTTGTTGGAGCGATGGTTGTGGTGGTGGTTGGAGCAGTGGTTGTGGTGGTGGTTGGTGCAGTGGAGGTGGTTGTGGTTGGTGCAGTGGAGGTGGTTGTGGTTGGAGCAGTGGTTGTGGTGGTGGTTGGAGCAGTGGTTGTGGTGGTGGTTGGTGCAGTGGAGGTGGTTGTGGTTGGAGCAGTGGTTGTGGTTGGAGCAGTGGTTGTGGTGGTGGTTGGAGCAGTGGTTGTGGTGTTGGTTGGTGCAGTGGTTGTGGTGGTGGTTGGAGCAGTGGTTGTGGTGGTGGTTGGAGCAGTGGTTGTGGTGGTGGTTGGTGCAGTGGAGGTGGTGTTGGTTGGTGCAGTGGTTGTGGTGGTGGTTGGTGCAGTGGAGGTGGTTGTTGTTGGAGCAGTGGTTGTGGTGTTGGTTGGAGCAGTGGTTGTAGTGGTGGTTGGTGCAGTGGAGGTGGTGTTGGTTGGAGCAGTGGTTGTGGTGGTGGTTGGTGCAGTGGAGGTGGTTGTTGTTGGAGCAGTGGTTGTGGTGTTGGTTGGTGCAGTGGTTGTGGTGTTGGTTGGAGCAGTGGTTGTGGTGGTGGTTGGTGCAGTGGAGGTGGTGGTGGTTGGTGCAGTGGAGGTGGTTGTGGTTGGAGCAGTGGTTGTGGTTGGAGCAGTGGTTGTGGTGGTGGTTGGAGCAGTGGTTGTGGTGTTGGTTGGTGCAGTGGTTGTGGTGGTGGTTGGAGCAGTGGTTGTGGTGGTGGTTGGAGCAGTGGTTGTGGTGGTGGTTGGTGCAGTGGAGGTGGTGTTGGTTGGTGCAGTGGTTGTGGTGTTGGTTGGTGCAGTGGAGGTGGTTGTTGTTGGAGCAGTGGTTGTGGTGTTGGTTGGAGCAGTGGTTGTAGTGGTGGTTGGTGCAGTGGAGGTGGTGTTGGTTGGAGCAGTGGTTGTGGTGGTGGTTGGTGCAGTGGAGGTGGTTGTTGTTGGAGCAGTGGTTGTGGTGTTGGTTGGTGCAGTGGTTGTGGTGTTGGTTGGAGCAGTGGTTGTGGTGGTGGTTGGTGCAGTGGAGGTGGTTGTTGTTGGAGCAGTGGTTGTAGTGGTGGTTGGTGCAGTGGAGGTGGTGTTGGTTGGAGCAGTGGTTGTGGTGGTGGTTGGTGCAGTGGAGGTGGTGTTGGTTGGAGCAGTGGTTGTGGTGGTGGTTGGTGCAGTGGAGGTGGTGTTGGTTGGAGCAGTGGTTGTGGTGGTGGTTGGTGCAGTGGTTGTAGTGGTTGGTGTACCGGTTGCAGTGGTTGGTGCAGCGGTTGTGGTGGTTGGTGCAGTGGTTGTGGTGTTGGTTGGAGCAGTGGTTGTAGTGGTTGGTGCAGCTGTTGTAGTGGTTGGTGCAGTGGTTGCGGTGGTTGGTGCAGCGGTTGTGGTGGTTGGTGCAGCGGTTGTGGTGGTTGGTGCAGCGGTTGTGGTGGTTGGTGCAGCGGTTGTGGTGGTTGGTGCAGCGGTTGTTGTGGTTGGTGCAGCTGTTGTAGTGGTTGGTGCAGTGGTTGCGGTGGTTGGTGCAGCGGTTGTGGTGGTTGGTGCAGCGGTTGTGGTGGTTGGTGCAGCGGTTGTGGTGGTTGGTGCAGCGGTTGTGGTGGTTGGTGCAGTGGTTGTAGTGGTTGGTGCAGCGGTTGTGGTGGTTGGTGCAGCGGTTGTGGTGGTTGGTGCAGCGGTTGTTGTGGTTGGTGCAGCTGTTGTAGTTACTGTTGCAGCGGTTGTGGTGGTTGGTGCAGCTGTTGTAGTTACTGTTGCAGCGGTTGTGGTGGTTGGTGCAGCTGTTGTAGTTACTGTTGCAGCGGTTGTGGTGGTTGGTGCAGCTGTTGTGGTTGTTGTTGGAGTGGTTGTAGTGTTTCGTGCAGCTATTATAGTTGTTGATGTTTTTTAAACATAATAATTTTAGACACAATTAAAGACACTAAAATTTATCTGAATTGCAAAACTTTTAAAAATATTTCTTAATGTTGTAGATCTTGCTACACATCTACCTATAAAGACTCTACAAGGTCTCCAAGATTAAACATTTTCCAAATAAGAATAAAATTATTCTTTAATCTAAGTCTTTACTTTCTGAATAAGCTGCTGTAAAAACGCTGTAAGTGGAGTTACCTGTGCTGGAGAGAGCCCAGAGGAGAGTCAGAGTAAGAATCAGCTTCATTGTGATGAGCAGGTGAGAACTGCTGGTCAGTGTTCCTGGATAATGATGCTGCACCTCCCGAGCAGCGCTACAATTTATACGCTGCACATGTGACCTCATGGACTGGGTGTTTTCTATTCTTTATAGCTTGGTCATTCAGACACTCTCCTCCCTTCTCATCCAAGTAAAATTAAACAAGTAAACGCACCGTTTTGGAGTTCATCAACATGTATTTATTCAGCACATGAAAGGTGCTAAATGGCATCATTCTGAATGATAACACCCATAAAATACAAGATCAGCTGTTAGGACACTAAACCTGATCAATAGAAAACAAGACTGTAGTGAAAACAGTGTCAGCATAGCAGAAAACAAACATTGATATGAATAAAAATGAAATCAATGATGACAATAATAACACAGAAATGGAATGAATATCATCGTTTCCTTTATATTTGAAATGTATACATTTATCAGAGCTTGTAAATCATGATCTTAGCACAAAATAAAGATGTGAATATCTATCTGTTGGTTAATTAGAAGTCAAAGATAATGAGTCCAAGCAGCAGATGGAGCATACTCAGTGTGAATTTAACTGGTGGTTGTTGAAGTGGTGGCTGTGTCCACTGCTGATGGAACCAAAGTTTTCCATGAAAGGTAGAGAACCGAGACTCCAAGCCTGCAAAAAGGCTGTCAAAGGTCCGATGGTGAGGAAAAGAGCCTAAGGAAGGCTGGCAGAGAAGAAAATGAACCTGCAATAAGGCTCATCTGAGGCCAAAACAGAGTAAATATACTTACAGAAGGCTGGAATTCTCTCCAACAGCCTGCTGAAGACCAGAGGGAATGAATATGGAAAACTCACTGTAAGAAGCGAGAACCTGTAAAAAGGCTTAAAACCACTATTAACTGTGAGGTTCTGCAACTTGCATTTGACAAGGTCATGAAAATATTGATCTTACGATTGATGCAACAAAACACTCAATGAATGGACAAGCAGCAGTTGCCTAAAATAAGTAAAAGTAGCCTTCGGTATCCCTGAAGCACTGCAGGGGACAGAGAATATAACAGGGTCAGGAGAAGATAGAGCAAAAGCTGATATGGCCAGCTGGCGTCTGTGAGTCGATTCTGCAGTTTTATCAACAGACCTGCAGCCATATGGCTTGAAAACTTGGGTAATAAGAAGGATAAAGCTGTCAACTCATGACTACCTGGTGGTGAGTTGGATCTGTTGGCGCCTGAAATGGCAGTGAGGGTGAAAGGAGCAAGAATACTCTCTGAAATTCAAAAGCATTGGACATTTAATAGAAATCTTGAAGCAAGGGAACGTTTACATACAGATGATGTGATGCAAATCTCAGGAATTTTATAGGATAGAGTAGAGAGAGGCATCTGCTTGGCTGCTGCAAGAGAAACTGACACAGAGGAGGTTAGTCCGCTCCATCCACCAAACCATGGTTCAAGTATTCTGGTGAAAAAATCCTCCACACCAGAATTTCAAGCCGATTCCTGGGAGAGTGCGGTCAGCCCTTGGATGGCCGGTGTAACGCTTCCATCTGGAGCTGTGTTAGTTTCTCTTGTCTCTCTCTTATCTCAGTTTCCAGCACGCATAAAGTATAAACAGAAGGGAAATGATAGAAAAATTCTTATCCTTTATGCATTTCTACTTCAGTGTAACTGCTTATGCTGCAAATATTGTACCTATGCATGAGAATAATAGCTGCACTCATCCCCATCTGCTCCCAGAAGGGCAGAAGAGAGTGTCTCATGACTCGTATCAGCAGAGATGTAAGCCTCCTTCCACTCTACCCTATAAAAGCTTCTGGAGAACTCTGTATCTTTGAACATTTGCATCACATTCTCTGTATGTAAATGCTCCCTTGCTGCAAGATTTCTCATGAAGCTTTTTTTATGGTTTGAGCTACAGGAAACAAAAGCCTCCACCTGTAGCAAGAGGCACATGCAAGCAGCACCAACCTAGCATCACCTATTTCATCAGATTAAGCAGGTGAAGTTGTGTGAGGGAGAGAGCCTTACCGTCCTCATTGGCCACTGGCAGCTGCAATGATATTCTGCAAATGAGAAATATCTCTGTAGGGATTTCCCTGACCTGCCTGGGGACCAGTTTCCTTTCCACTGATCTGAATTATTGGACAAATGCAGATGATAAAAGGAGACAAAGATGGAGTAATTTCAGTTAATTATGCCTTTCTATGTGTTACCACTTAATGAAGGTCCACGAGCTCCCAGTGCCATGTTTAAGCTCCATCAGACAAGAGCAAAGCGCTCTGCCCCACACGGTTTATCTGATGATGGCGTGTACATAGGTTCCATTGGAGTACCACGAGGAGTCCCTGATGAATTCAAAGTCTGCCCCCAAGTAACAGCTGGGTTTGAGTCATTTCTGTTCTGGTGGGCAACGGTCAATAAGCATGTTGATTGGGTTAACTACATCTATTACAACCAACAACGTTTTGTCAGTTACACTTGGGATGGGATGCATGGGGATGTCCCACAGCCTTGGTGTTATCAGCGTCACCATCTGCTCCCAGAAGGGCAGAAGAGAGTGTCTCATGACTCCTATCAGCAGAGATGTAAGCCTCCTTCTCCTCTACCCTATAAAAGCTTCTGGAGAACTCTGTATCTTTGAACATTTGCATCACATTCTCTGTATGTAAATGCTCCCTTGCTGCAAGATTTCTCAGGAAGCTTTTTTTATGGTTTGAGCTACAGGAAACAAAAGCCTCCACCTGTTGCAACCACACCCAAAGAGGCACATGCAAGCAGCACCAACCTAACGTCACCCATAACATCAGTTCAAGCAGATGAAGCACATCATAGAAATAGGAGGGCCAGCAAATCCACCCCAAAAAGGGAGACTTGGTAATAGTGAAGTTGTGTGAGGGAGAGAGTATTAACCTTCCTCGTTGGCTTATCTGCCACTGGCAGCTGAAGCGGTAATGATCAATATTATATTTCCCTTCTGGCCTTGGACTGCTTTGGGATCCTCCAGGAAAAGCTGGACAGGGGAGAGGGATGTATGGGTGGCCCTGCTCCACCTGTTGCCTGTCTAAGCCGCGCTCGGATAAGCAGAATAAAATGGATTGCTGGTCAGACACGATTAAAAACAATCTCTGATTTGTATCAATTACAAGTAAAACTTTATCTTTATCCTGTTATTGCTCTAAAGTTCTGAAAGTCTTTGTACTCTACAGTGATGTGAGGATTGAAACATTTATGAGTGGAAAATCTTATTCTTAGATTTAGGACTTTACTTCCTACATGAACATTTGTAAAAATGGGTGGAGATGAGAGTCAGCGTTAGGATCAGCTTGATTGTTATAAACAGGTAAGTTGTGCTTGTACAATAACAGTAGATCTATTCTTCTTCTTCTTCTTCTGAGAACTGCAGAATGGTTTCCTTGAATTATTAAACATTCCCACAGCAGTGCTACATTTTAGATCCAGCACATATGACCTCATTGACTGGGTGTATTCTCATCTTTACAGCAGCACCATTCAGAAACTCGACTCCTTTCTCACCGAAGTACAATGACAGCAAGTCAACACGCCTTGACACACCTGTTATAAGTGCGACAACATGAATTTATGTCATGATGATTCAAACAAAACAATACCAAGATAAATTGCATTCTCCCATATATCCCTGCAGTACAAGTTTGTCAACATGAATATAGGTATGATGATTCAAACAAAACAATACCAAGATAAGTTGCATTCTCCCGTCCCTCTAGAACAGGTTTTTCAAACATTGCCCTTTTGTGTTACGTTTGATCTGTGGTACAAGGTAAAACCATAAGTCCAGATGACTCCGTATCGGAGTGAGGCTCTTTAGATGCGTCTCATGTGTTTTTAAAATAACATTCAAACATACACAGTGACCCTGAATGCATCTAATAGTGAAACTTCTGCTGAAACAGGGACTCTTAGTTACTGGAAGAGTATTTTAAGTTTAAAGCAGTTTTGATTGAAAGCATCCATCCATCATCTGCCGCTTATCCGGGGGTCGGGTCGCGGGGGCAGCACCTTTAACAGAGAAACCCAGACCTCCCTGTCCCCGGCCACTTCCTCCAACTCTTCCGGGGGGACCCCGAGGCGTTCCCAGGCCAGCCGAGAGACATAATCTCTCTAACGTGTCCGGGGTCTCCTCCCAGTGGGACGTGCCCAGAACACCTCCCCAGGGAGGCGTCCAGGGGGCATCCTAACCAGATGCCACCTCATCTGACTCCTCTCAATGCGGAGGAGCAGCGGTTCTACTCCGAGCCCCTCCCGGATGACTGAGCTTCTCACCCTATCTCTAAGGGAGGCCCAGACACCCAGCGGAAGAAGCCCATTTTCGGCCGCTTGTATTCGCGATCTCGTTCTTTCGGTCACTACCATCAACTCGTGACCATAGATGAAGGTAGGAACGTAGATTGACCAGTAAATAGAGAGCTTCGCCTTCTGGCTCAGCTCTTTCTTCACATCGACGGGTCGGTGCAGAGCAACACTGCACCGATCCGTCCGTCAATCTCACGCTCCATTCGTCCCTCACTGTGAACAAGACCCCGAGATACTTGAACTCCTCCACTTGGGGAAGGATCTCATTCCTGACCCGGAGAGAGCATTCCACCCTCTTCCGGCTGAGAATCATAGTCTCGGATTTGGAGGCGCTGATTCTCATCCCAGCCGCTTCACACTCGGCTGCAAACCGCTCCAGTGAGAGCTGAAGGTCAAGGCCTGACGACGCTAACAGAACCACATCATCCGCAAAAAGCACAGACCCGATTCTGAGGTCGCCAAATCGGAGACCCTCAACGCCCTGACTGCACCTAGAAATTCTGTCCATAAAAGTTAGGAACAGAATCGGTGACAAAGGGCAGCCCTGACGGAGTCCAACTCTCACCGGAAACGTATCCGACTTACTGCCGGCAATGCGGACCAAACTCTGACACCGGTCATACAGAGACCGAACGGCCCCTATCAAGGGGTCCGGCACTCCATATTCCCGGAGCACCCCCCACAGGACTCCAGGGACACGGTCGAACGCTTTCTCCAAGTCCAGAAAACACATGTAGACTGGTTGGGCGAACTCCCATGCACCCTCCAGGATCCTGCAGAGGGTATAGAGCTGGTCCACTGTTCCACGGCCAGGATGAAAGCCACACTGCACCTCCTGAATCAAAGGCTCGACTGTCCGACGGATCCTCCTCTCCAGTACCCCCGAACAGACCTTACCAGGGAGGCTGGGGAGTGTGATCCCCCTGTAGTTGGAACACACCCTCCGGTCCCCCTTTTTAAAGCAGATTGAAAGCAGTTATAACATTATTAATTCGTTAATTCAGGTCAATGGAACACAGAAAATTAAACAGTGGTTTTTATTTTGTTCAAGGAAACTCATTTAAATTCATCCAAACAGTTCCCTGTTCGAATGTTTGAGTGCTACATTTTGAGATTGTATTTCTAATTTTATCCTTCATCCATTTTGTGTCGGTTTCATCATTCAATCCAATAATAACGATGTTTTATTTGCGTTTTTTAACTGAGACACTCACATTAGATACAGCTGAAAAATCTACTACATCATGTCTTTTAGTGCTTTCATTAATAAATTGAATTCTAATGAAATCTGAATTTGTTTAACTTAAGTATCTCTGTTTATTGATAAATAATTCTCCTTTTCTTGAATTGTTTTAAAGGTAAAATACTGTGTTACTAAAGCCTTCTGTTGCACTTAATCACATGGTCAGGATTATTTTATTGTGTAAAATAACAACAGTAAGAAGAACTAGAAAATTTCTGAAGAAATTTTGATGGGTGCCAAGCTGCTGCCCGTCCACACAGAGACATATGAGTTAATGTGCTGAGATTTGAAGGTCAAATTGAAGGTGCACCATTATATGATCATAATCCAGTCTGAAATATGAGATGCTGGCTTGTTCTGGTGAAATCTGCCTGCTTTAGACACATAAGGCCCGGTTGATCTGTTCAGAATAATGGAAAATATATGAGTTTGTGTCGTCAGGGGCTGCCATGAAGCTGTTATCACAACTGATGTGTTGAGAATAATGGAAACATATGAGTTACTGCGCGCTATCTTGTCTCGTCAGCAGCTGGCATGAACCTGTTAATCTGTTCAGATTAATGGAAAACATATGAGTTAGTGCACGCTATCGCGTTCATTTGTGTCGTCAGCAGCTGGCATGAACCTGTTAATCTGTTCAGATTAATGGAAATTTATGAGTGAGTGTCTCATGATCAGCTGGCATGAAGCTGTTTAACCATGTTGGCTGCCCTGCTGCTGCCCTGCTCCTGCCCTTCTGCTGCCCTGCTGCTGCCCTTCTGCTGCCATGCTGCCCTTCTGCTGCCCTCCTGCTGCCCTTCTGCTGCCCTGCTCCTGCCCTTCTGCTGCCCTTCTGCTGCCCTGCTGCTGCCCTGTTCCTGTCCTTCTGCTGCCCTGCTGCTGCCCTTCTGCTGCTATGTTTACTCTGTCCTCATCAGCCATCTTGGCTCTGCACTCATCCGCCATCTTGGCTCTGGCTTCATCAGCTGTGATAGAACAGGGCAGCCATCTTGGGTGTGGTCAGCATTAGTTGCTATGGGCAACAGCTGTGACTGCCAACTGTCAACTGTCAAATCTGCACCTCACTTTGTCCCCTTAAAATCATGGGGTTTTCATTTTGAGGCACAAGTCTGGAACAAACGCTCGCTGTTCGAAAAGTAGAAGTCGGATCCGAATAATTCTTTCACCGTGAGCGCCAAAAGGGACGGGGGAAGCCAGCGGTGTCATTTTTATTCTTCTACCCCCCGTGGCTCCTTTATTATGGCAGTTTTAAAATGAGTTTTCCGACTGATTTCAGGGCTCGGCCGTTTTATAATGGGATGGAATGTTCCCTCTCTGCGCTCACAGGTGATTTGTGAGAAATCTGTGAGGCCCAGCTCAATGACAGTCACATTGGGTGAAAGACAACTAAAATACCTACGTTTTGATGTATAATTTATCAAGATCAGGCAGATATTTTGGACGTGAGAGGCATTTGTTCGAGAAATTGTTTTTTAAAGATTTTTAGAGTGACAGTTACAGTGTAACTGACATCAGACGACCTCCTCTGGACACCTAAAACGTAAACTGCCGTTGTGTCAAAGCCGTATAAGCTATTAACAAGCCCTTTACCACAGTTAAAGCTGAGTCTTTCCTGTCACACACAAACTTTGAATGATGTGTGTGTGACGCTGTATGGCTGAGTTCAGAGGCCTCCCGTGTGGGCCTTCTCCATTCATTTTCCCATTGACAATTTGCCCGCTTTTTCCCATTTATCCGCTATTTCTTTCGAGTAATGAGAGAGATAAATACAAGCACACCTCTCCCGATCGGCGCGCACGCAGCCATGTATTTTTTATTTTAGTCGGACCTTCGCTGTGGGAGGAGTAGCGCGCCGAAAAACGTGACGGAAGCGGAAAAATAATAAGTATGAGCAATAGTAATATGTGTGCCCTGCCTTTGGCATTGGGCACCCATAACTAATTGAAATCATAAGAAGTGAAAACAAGGCCTTGTAAGGACTTTCATGAATCTATTCAGTAAAACTGAACATTTTAACATCTGTGTTGGTTTTACTTTTTTTTTTACAGTGGAAAGTACCAAATGGCTCTTATGTTTGATATCATTCTGCCAGAATACACCCATAAGATTAAAAGATCCACTGTCAAAATAAGCTTTATTGAAAGATGGCCAACAGAAGTACAGACTGTAATGGATACAGGGACAGAGAAGCAGAAAAGTCAAATTAATGACTAAATACGTGTTTTCTTATGAATATTCTTCTTCTATTGTTGTTGTTAATCAAACAAAATAATAATAATCAATAAAAAGCAAAAGTCTTGATAATTAGAATGGTTTCCTTCATTCTCCCAGTGACAGATATATCTGCAAAATGTCTGAATAAGTGCAAATAAATTAGTAAAAAAGGATTAAGTCATTTTCTCAAATCTGTTCCATTTCCCTTCTCTAACATTTGTTATTTATGATTTTAGCAGCAAATAAAGATTGACGGGGAATATTTGTCTGTTGGTTTCCTAGAAGGCAAAGATAAACAGTCCAAGCAGTAGATGGAGTAAGCTCAGCCTAATAGAGCATCCATCACTGGTGGTTGTTGTAGTGGTTGGTGTTGTAGTTGTTGTGGTTGGTGTTGTAGTTGTTGTGGTTGGTGTTGTAGTTGTAGTGGTTGGAGCAGCAGTTGTGGTGGTTGGAGCAGCAGTTGTAGTGGTTGGAGCAGCAGTTGTCATGGTTGGAGCAGCAGTTGTAGTTGTTGGAGCAGCAGTTGTGGTGGTTGGAGCAGCAGTTGTAGTGGTTGGAGCAGCAGTTGTGGTGGTTGGTGCCGCAGTTGTAGTGGTTGGAGCAGCAGTTGTTGTTGGAGCAGCCGTTGTGGTGGTTGGAGCAGCAGTTGTGGTGGTTGGTGCCGCAGTTGTAGTGGTTGGAGCAGCAGTTGTGGTGGTTGGTGCCGCAGTTGTAGTGGTTGGAGCAGCAGTTGTTGTTGGAGCAGCCGTTGTGGTGGTTGGAGCAGCTGTTGTTGTGGTTGGTGCCGCAGTTGTAGTGGTTGGAGCAGCAGTTGTAGTGGTTGGAGCAGCAGTTGTTGTTGGAGCAGCAGTTGTGGTGGTTGGAGCAGCAGTTGTGGTGGTTGGTGCCGCAGTTGTAGTGGTTGGAGCAGCAGTTGTAGTGGTTGGAGCAGCAGTTGTTGTTGGAGCAGCAGTTGTGGTGGTTGGAGCAGCTGTTGTTGTGGTTGGTGCCGCAGTTGTAGTGGTTGGAGCAGCAGTTGTTGTTGGAGCAGCAGTTGTGGTGGTTGGAGCAGCTGTTGTTGTGGTTGGTGCCGCAGTTGTAGTGGTTGGAGCAGCAGTTGTAGTGGTTGGAGCAGCAGTTGTTGTTGGAGCAGCAGTTGTTGTGGTTGGAGCAGCAGTTGTAGTGGTTGGTGCCGCAGTTGTAGTGGTTGGTGCCGCAGTTGTAGTGGTTGGAGCAGCAGTTGTTGTTGGAGCAGCAGTTGTGGTGGTTGGAGCAGCAGTTGTGGTGGTTGGAGCAGCAGTTGTTGTTGTCACCTGACTGTTACACAAAGTGGTGGTACAGCAGGTCGGTCCACTGCTGATGGTACCAACATTTTCCATGAAAGGTAGAGTACCGAGACTGGAAGCTGCTGCACATGTGTTCTGAGTCACACAGCCCAGTGCTGGATATGTTGTGGATCCATTTGTTACTGAGGATTAAAAAGTAGAGTTTAAACATTCAAGTTATGTTTTTACAAAAAAATAAAAACAACACAAAACTAGATCAGTGGGTATCGAACACTTTTCAGCTGCTGTGTTGAATTAGAAAATAACAAAACATCTGTCAGAACAATCACCAGCTGTGCTGAGTATTACAGACCTAAAACAGGTTGAACTTTGTTTAAATTTGTAACTTGTTCGAGAATCTGTCATAAAATCTTCAAAGAAAGAGGATTGTTAAATAACTTTTCTTCACTTTTTGATTTAACAAAACTTTATTGGTGAAATTCGTCTGAAATGTTTTCAGGTGGGAACCAGATTCAAAGATTACATTTTTTAAAAACTTTTCCAGATGAAAACTCACCAGCTGCTTGGATGCAGTTGTCCTCCTCTCCTGAACACTGAATAGCAGCGCTGCATTGAGAGGTGGAAGGGTCACAAACAACACACTGCAGACTGTTAGCTGGCTGAGAAGAAGGGACTGAAACACAGAAGATCAGAACAGTTCATTTCTGGAGGAGAGACGTGTCAAACACCACAGAAAGAAGACAGAATATTGTTTCTTATCACTCTGATGTTTTCTGGTGGTCACAGAGCAGCTTACACTGAGTTTACTTACATGATAGACTTTGTGAGTTGCAGCTGTCTATGTTGTTGCAGCACTCAGCCGATGCTAATGCACTTGCAAACCCCAAGTTGACTGAAAATGTCTGACTGCCTGTGGCTGGACACTGGGAGGATGGAGCACAGTCCTTGAAGATTTGCTGTGCTGTAGATCCAGATGAAGTGGCTGCAGAGTCAAAGTGCAGTTTGTTAATGTTGATGGAAATCACACATAAACTCAGAGAACACTTACTGTCTTTAACTGGATCTTAAAGTAGGACATGAGGATGAAAATACCTGTAATGGCCGCTGTTATACACATTGTCTCTGTGCCACATGTCTTTGGTACTGTGGTTGAACACTGCTGATCTGCACAGGCGTCACAGACCAGGGCTCCAGCTGTAATCAAGAGAATAACAGTGTTTGGAAAAAATCATGTCACATCTTACATATATGTACATGTATATTTATATGTATGTACATATAAGTAGTGCTACTAGTCTTCCTATAAAGACTCGAAGTTCTCGAAGATTAAAAAGTTAAAATAAAACGATTCTTTAATCTAAGTCTTTACTTTCTGAATAAGCTGCTGTAAAAACGCTGTAAGTGGAGTTACCTGTGCTGGAGAGAGCCCAGAGGAGAGTCAGAGTAAGAATCAGCTTCATTGTGATGAGCAGGTGAGAACTGCTGGTCAGTGTTCCTGGATAATGATGCTGCACCTCCCGAGCAGCGCTACAATTTATACGCTCATACCTCATTGACTGGGTGTTTTCTCATCCTGACCTTTCAGATACTCTCCTCCCTGTTCTATTGAACCACTGCCAGAATTTAACACACCTTAACACACCTTATATTCGTCAACATGTATTTATGTCAGATGATACACACAAACAACATATAAATAACTTGCATACTCCCGTCCATCCCTCCAGAACAGGTTTTTCAAACATTTTTCTCGCCCTTTTTCTCTTTCTTTCAGCCGCATTGTACATGATGAACTAGAAGTATTGATGACTCCACGTCAGAGTGACGCTCTTTAGATATTTCTGTGGTATTCCTACATCAGTCTTTAGACTTCTATAGATACATTTCTTCCTACCAAAATATGCTGAAAACATCTGATTGTGTAAATTCTTATTCATATGAGAAAATGTCAAAAAGGGATTTCAGAATATTTTTGCTTTTCATTTTTTCCCATGTCCTGTCCAGCTTTACTGCAGCAGAATTGTAATCTGAATACTTTTTATGCCAAACAGATTTACTTTGCCAAGGGAAGCTTTATAAATGCAAAGCTCCCCTTGATGCCCAGACACACAAACAAACAAAAACAAGCACAAGTAGTGGCAATCGCATACAACAGAGCTGTGGATAGATGACCTGAAACCAAAGAGAGGGCCAGAAGACCCAGACCACCAGCAGCCCCCACGGAGCACAGATCCCGGGAAGCCCACCGCAGGGAAAACCGCACATCCACCCAGAAGACGGCAGAGGAATTCCCCGAAAAGAGCCCCCATAAGCATAGGGCAGAGGCCCCCCCGGGAGCCAGGGGCAACAGCCCACCGACCCCGCCAGGCCCCAGCCGTCCAGACATGGGCCGTGTACCAGACCCGGGCCCTAGGAGCCCGAGCCCCAGCAGCCCGAGCGCCCCCAAACCCCCCGGCAGAGGCCCCACCCAATACCCGAGAGGGCCAAGCGCCCCAGAGAAGTGCCCCGGGACCCAAGTCGGTGAATTTGCTAGTAGCGTGGGGAGGCAACGCCGCCCCCCCATCGGGAGAAGCACAAGCAGACCAGAGGACAGCAAGTCCCAGACCCAGGCCCAGAAGGTCATCACCACACACACTTGCACATCCCATACATCCACACATCCACACGTCCTCCCTCCCTCAACTCCGCTGGGGTGTAGCGCAGCGGGCACTCAGGGGGCCAGCAGCCCCCCAGCCACCACAGACCCCGAACCAGCAGAATAACTCATCCTCCTGGCCCCTCCCGCCCCGGGCAGCAACCAGGCAGCAGGGGTGTGGGAAGACCCCTCCCCTCACCCTTCTGGCTCTTCAATATTTTTTAATAGTGAGTGATTAAAACTGAGGGGCAGCCAACCTTGTAGAACTGGGAGCGCGGCCCTCTGGGCAGCCTACATCCCCAAAAAGCCCCGCCACTCAGTGCAAATACCCCCCAAGACCTAATGCGTGTGTGTGTGTGTGTTTGATGAGTAGTAGTCTAAGGTGTAATTAAAAGAGGAGAACTGCAGAGTGCAGTAAAGGGGACCACCTATGTGGCCCCATCCCCGACACTTTACAAAAAACACACGCCCCCAAAACCCTACATGTGTGAGTGTGTGCTGTGTACAGGAGCCAGAAGGGAGAGGGCTATGGGGATATAGACCTGGGGGAGAGAAGCTCCCCCGGAGAGGGCAGCCAGCGACTGGCTGCAATAGGCTCCCCTGTTTCCTGGGACCTGCCACAGGGCAGGAGGGCCTGATGTCCACCAGGCTCCAGGGCCTGATGTCCACCAGGCTCCAGGGCCTGATGTCCACCAGGCTCGAGGCCTGCAGCGACCATATTCAGGGAGCTACGGTACTCCCAGATGGTCCAGGTTTCCCTCTTAGACCTGTTGCCTGTCCGACCCGACCTTGGATAAACGGAACAAAATTGATGGATTGATGGTCATATAAACTAAATTTGTATAAATTACAAGTAAAAGTTTCCATCTTTTTGCTGTTATTGTTTTGAAGTTTTTAGTAAAGACCCTGTAAGCGGAGTAGGTGAGAACTGCGTATGAGCTATCCAGGATTATGATAATGCACCTCCTGAGTAGTACTAAATGTTCGATCCAGCACAATTTATGTTTATTTTTATGTTTCTGTATTTATCAGACGCTTTTATCCAAAGCGACTTACAAATGAAGATATAACAGATATATAAAAAGCTAACAATAAGCTCCATAGAAGGAACCCAGGAGTCCGACTCTGTCAGAGGGGACAGAGTAGAGATAGGGTGCAGGCATAGAAGGAAGTGCAGAAAGATAAAGTGCAGAGATAGAGGGGGTAGGGAAGTACAAGGTAAGTGCTGGGATAGGAGATGCTCTCTGAAGAGCTGGGTTTTCAGGAGCTTCTTGAAGATAGACAGGGACGCCCCTGTTCTGGTAGCGCTCGGTAGGTCATTCCACCATCGTGGGACGACACATGAACAGAGTTTGGATTGTCTTAGGCGTGGTGTAGGAGCTGCTAGACGACAATCCTGGGACCAACGGAGGGACCCAGTTGGGACAGAAGCCTTTGCAAGAGCATTCAAGTAGATGGAGCCGCTCCATTAAGCTCTTTGTAGCTAACATCAGGGACTTGGATCTGATGCTGGCGGCTAAGGGCAGCCAGAGGAGCTCAATGAACAGAGGGGGGGCGTGTTCTTTTAGGCTGATCCAAGACCAGACGCACCGCCGCGTTCTGGACCATCTGCAGAGGTTTCACAGGCTGGAGACCAGTTAGGAAACCAGTTAGGAGACCAGTTAGGAGACCAGTTAGGAGACCAGTTAGGAGACCAGTTAGGAAACCAGTTAGGAGACCAGTTAGGAGACCAGTTAGGAGACCAGTTAGGAAACCAGTTAGGAGACGAGTTAGGAGACCAGTTAGGAGACCAGTTAGGAAACCAGTTAGGAAACCAGTTAGGAGACCAGTTAGGAGAGCGTTGCAGGAGTCAAGGTGGGAGATGACCATGGCCTGAACCAGGAGCTGGGGGGCATGTTGGGTCAGGTATGGTCTGATCTTTTTTATGTTCAGTAATGCAAAGCGGCACGAACGAGCAACCGAGGTAACGTGATCTTTGAAGGTTAGTTGGTCATCAATCATGACACCCAAATTTCTAGCAACCTTTGATGGAGCGAGAGATTTACCTGATTGAGTGTATTCTCATCTCTACAACAACGCCATTGAGACACTCTCCTCCTTTTCATCATAGCATGATGAAACAAGTCACCACAGCTAAACAGACGTTTTTTAAGTTCACCAACATATACTTATGTGTCAAAAACTGAAACCCGTTTTCCAGATGGTTCCAGGTCGTTTTGATGCTCACAGAAAATCATTTCTTGGCTGTTTTTATTTTATTTTAAAACTTAATTTGCTAATTCAGGTCATGTGACCACAGAAAATTAAACAGATGTTTTCGTTTTGTTCAAGAATGAAATTTGAGTTGAAGTGATCAGTTCAAATGATTTTTCAGGGATACCCTTTGAGTTAGTTTCACCCGACACCAAAGTTTGTGTTTGTCGTCACTAGTTTTAATCATACAGTCCTATAATTAGGATAAATGTGTATTTACATTTCTTTTTCTCGAGATATTCTAAACTTACATTTGAAGTCCTATTTTTGAAGTGGACTTTATTTGGAGGATGTCACTTCAACATCATATATGTTAGAAAAGGTCAAAATCTAACATGTATCCAGTCAATATTTGTTCAATTAAAGTATTCCTCTGTATTAATGAAGAAATTTAAGAAAAAGGAAAACTGTATTTCTAATCCCATGGCTGGGGTACTTAAATTCATCCTGTTTAGATAAAGAGTAAGTAATATTGTTTTATAGAAAATACAAATGGAAATAAATGCAGAACCCAACGTATAAAATTGTAAAATTATGTGGAAATAATGCTTTGTAAGGAATTTCATAAATGAATTCAATAAAACTGAATAAATCTTAGTTATGAATCATTTGTCCACATGAATGACAACATTCTGCCTGACATACACAAAATGTCCAAAAAGGGATGATCTGAAAGGACTTGATCTTTATTAAAATATGATCAATAGAAGTAAAGACAGCAATGAAGACAAAGTATGATAAACACAGAGAAGGAGATAAATAAATAAATAAATATGTTGATAATGATAACAGTTATAATTTTACTTATTAGTAGTATAATAATAAATACAAAGAAAAGAAATTGCAAAGTTCAAACATTTCCTTCATTTTCCAAAAGATTAAAAATATCAAAACAACTATAATTAAACAAATATTCTAAATAACATTTCTGAATAATGAGTGCATAAAGAAAATAAAAAAATGTTCCCTGACTTTTTCAATTATTTTCCTTTAAAACCTTTTAATAACATGTATATTGTTCAATTTTTCTATCAAATAAAGATGAAAGGGAAATTGTTTGTTGGTTTACTAGCAGAAAAAGATAAAAAGTCCAAGCAGCAGGTGGAGCACGCCCAGTCTGATGGAACATGCATTACTGGTAGTTGTTGTACTGGTGATTGGTGCAGCATTTGTAGGGATTGCTGCAGCAGCAGTTGTAGTGGTTGGTGCAGCAGTTGTTGTGGTTGGTGCAGCAGTTGTGGTGGTTGGTGCAGCTGTTGTTGTGGTCGGTGCAGCAGTTGTTGTGGTCGGTGCAGCTGTTGTTGTGGTTGGTGCAGCTGTTGTAGTGGTTGGTGCAGCAGTTGTGGTGGTTGGTGCAGTGCTAGTGGTGGTTGGAGCAGCATTTGTGGGGATTGCTGCAGCAGCAATTGTAGTGGTTGGAGCAGCTGTTGTTGTGGTTGGAGCAACAGTTTTGGTGGTTGGTGCAGCAGTTGTGGTGGTTGGTGCAGCACTTGTAGTGGTTGGTGCAGCAGTTGTGGTTGGAGCAGCAGTTGTGGTGGTTGGTGCAGCAGTTATAGTGGTAGGAGCAGCAGTTGTGGTGGTTGGTGCAGCAGTTGTGGTGGTTGGAGCCACAGTTGTTGTGGTTGGTGCAGCTGTTGTAGTGGTTGGAGCAGCAGTTGTCGTGGTCGGTGCAGCAGTTGTGGTGGTTGGTGCAGCAGTTGTGGTGGTTGGTGCAGCACTTGTAGTGGTTGGAGCAGCAGTTGTGGTGGTCGGTGCAGCAGTTGTAGTGGTTGGTGCAGCAGTTGTTGTGGTTGGTGCAGCTGTTGTAGTGGTTGGAGCAGCAGTTGTGGTGGTTGGTGCAGTGCTAGTGGTGGTTGGTGCAGCATTTGTGGTGGTTGGAGCAGCAGTTGTGGTGGTTGGTGCAGCAGTTGTGGTGGTTGGTGCTGCAGCAGTTGTGGTGGTTGGTGCAGCAGTTGTTGTGGTTGGAGCAGCAGTTGTAGTTGTTGTGGTTGGAGCAGCAGTTGTAGTTGTTGGTGCAGCAGTTGTGGTGGTTGGTGCAGCAGTTGTGGTGGTTGGTGCTGCAGCAGTTGTGGTGGTTGGTGCAGCAGTTGTTGGTGCAGCAGTTGTTGTGGTTGGAGCAGCAGTTGTAGTTGTTGGTGCAGCTGTTGTTGTGGTTGGAGCAGCAGTTGTTGAGGTTGGAGCCGCAGTTGTGGTGGTTGGTGCTGCAGCAGTTGTGGTGGTTGGTGCAGCAGTTGTTGTGGTTGGAGCAGCAGTTGTAGTTGTTGGTGCAGCTGTTGTAGTGGTTGGAGCAGCAGTTGTGGTGGTTGGTGCAGTGCTAGTGGTGGTTGGTGCAGCATTTGTGGTGGTTGGAGCAGCAGTTGTGGTGGTTGGTGCAGCAGTTGTGGTGGTTGGTGCTGCAGCAGTTGTGGTGGTTGGTGCAGCAGTTGTTGTGGTTGGAGCAGCAGTTGTAGTTGTTGTGGTTGGAGCAGCAGTTGTAGTTGTTGGTGCAGCAGTTGTGGTGGTTGGAGCAGCAGTTGTGGTGGTTGGTGCAGCTGTTGTTGTGGTTGGTGCAGCTGTTGTTGTGGTTGGAGCCGCAGTTGTTGTGGTTGGAGCAGCAGTTGTTGTGGTTGGAGCAGCAGTTGTAGTTGTTGTGGTTGGAGCAGCAGTTGTAGTTGTTGGTGCAGCAGTTGTGGTGGTTGGAGCAGCAGTTGTAGTTGTTGGTGCAGCTGTTGTTGTGGTTGGTGCAGCTGTTGTTGTGGTTGGAGCCGCAGTTGTTGTGGTTGGAGCAGCAGTTGTAGTTGTTGGTGCAGCTGTTGTAGTGGTTGGAGCAGCAGTTGTGGTGGTTGGTGCAGTGCTAGTGGTGGTTGGTGCAGCATTTGTGGTGGTTGGAGCAGCAGTTGTGGTGGTTGGTGCAGCAGTTGTGGTGGTTGGTGCTGCAGCAGTTGTGGTGGTTGGTGCAGCAGTTGTTGTGGTTGGAGCAGCAGTTGTAGTTGTTGTGGTTGGAGCAGCAGTTGTAGTTGTTGGTGCAGCAGTTGTGGTGGTTGGAGCAGCAGTTGTGGTGGTTGGTGCAGCAGTTGTGGTGGTTGGTGCTGCAGCAGTTGTGGTGGTTGGTGCAGCATTTGTGGTGGTTGGAGCAGCAGTTGTGGTGGTTGGTGCAGCAGTTGTGGTGGTTGGTGCTGCAGCAGTTGTGGTGGTTGGTGCAGCAGTTGTTGTGGTTGGAGCAGCAGTTGTAGTTGTTGTGGTTGGAGCAGCAGTTGTAGTTGTTGGAGCAGCAGTTGTGGTGGTTGGTGCAGCAGTTGTGGTGGTTGGTGCTGCAGCAGTTGTGGTGGTTGGTGCAGCAGTTGTTGGTGCAGCAGTTGTTGTGGTTGGAGCAGCAGTTGTAGTTGTTGGTGCAGCTGTTGCAGTTGTTGGTGCAGCTGTTGTTGTGGTTGGTGCAGCAGTTGTGGTGGTTGGTGCTGCAGCAGTTGTGGTTGGTGCAGCTGTTGTTGTGGTTGGTGCAGTTGTAGTTGTTGGTGCCACAGTTGTAGTTGTTGGTGCAGCAGTTGTTGTGGTTGGAGCAGCAGTTGTTGTTGGTGCCGCAGTTGTTGTGGTTGGTGCCGCAGTTGTTGTGGTTGGAGCAGCAGTTGTAGTGGTTGGTGCCGCAGTTGTAGTGGTTGGTGCAGCTGTTGTTGTGGTTGGAGCCGCAGTTGTTGTGGTTGGTGCAGCAGTTGTTGTGGTTGGAGCAGCAGTTGTAGTTGTTGGTGCCGCAGTTGTAGTTGTTGGTGCAGCGGTTGTTGTAGTTGGAGCCGCAGTTGTAGTTGTTGGTGCAGCAGTTGCAGTTGTTGGTGCAGCTGTTGTTGTTGTTGGTGCAGCTGTTGTTGTGGTTGGTGCAGCAGTTGTGGTGGTTGGTGCTGCAGCAGTTGTGGTGGTTGGTGCAGCAGTTGTTGTGGTTGGAGCAGCAGTTGTAGTTGTTGGTGCAGCTGTTGTTGTTGTTGGTGCAGCAGTTGTTGTGGTTGGTGCAGCTGTTGTTGTGGTTGGAGCAGCTGTTGTTGTTGTTGGTGCAGCAGTTGTTGTGGTTGGAGCCGCAGTTGTAGTTGTTGGTGCAGCAGTTGTTGTGGTTGGAGCAGCTGTTGTTGTGGTTGATGCAGCAGTTGTTGTGGTTGGAGCCGCAGTTGTAGTTGTTGGAGCCGCAGTTGTAGTTGTTGGAGCAGCTGTTGTAGTGGTTGGTGCAGCTGTTGTTGTGGTCGGTGCAGCAGTTGTTGTGGTTGGAGCAGCAGTTGTTGTTGGTGCAGCTCTTGTAGTGGTTGGTGCAGCAGTTGTTGTGGTCGGTGCAGCAGTTGTTGTGGTTGGAGCAGCAGTTGTTGTTGGTGCAGCTGTTGTTGTGGTTGGTGCAGTTGTTCTTGTGGTTGGTGCAGCAGTTGTAGTGGTTGGTGCCGCAGTTGTAGTGGTTGGTGCAGCAGTTGTTGTGGTTGGTGCAGTTGTTGTTGTGGTTGGTGCAGCAGTTGTAGTGGTTGGTGCCGCAGTTGTAGTGGTTGGTGCAGCAGTTGTTGTGGTTGGAGCCGCAGTTGTAGTTGTTGGTGCAGCTGTTGTAGTTGTTGGTGCCGCAGTTGTAGTTGTTGGTGCAGCAGTTGTAGTTGTTGGTGCAGCTGTTGTTGTGGTTGGTGCAGCTGTTGTTGTGGTTGGAGCCGCAGTTGTAGTTGTTGGTGCCGCAGTTGTAGTTGTTGGTGCAGCTGTTGTTGTGGTTGGTGCAGCTGTTGTTGTGGTTGGTGCAGTTGTAGTTGTTGGTGCCACAGTTGTAGTTGTTGGTGCAGCAGTTGTTGTGGTTGGAGCAGCAGTTGTTGTTGGTGCCGCAGTTGTTGTGGTTGGTGCAGCAGTTGTAGTGGTTGGTGCCGCAGTTGTTGTGGTTGGAGCAGCAGTTGTAGTGGTTGGTGCCGCAGTTGTAGTGGTTGGTGCAGCTGTTGTTGTGGTTGGAGCCGCAGTTGTTGTGGTTGGTGCAGCAGTTGTTGTGGTTGGAGCAGCAGTTGTAGTTGTTGGTGCCGCAGTTGTAGTTGTTGGTGCAGCGGTTGTTGTAGTTGGTGCAGCAGTTGTTGTGGTTGGAGCCGCAGTTGTTGTGGTTGGAGCAGCAGTTGTAGTGGTTGGTGCCGCAGTTGTAGTGGTTGGTGCAGCTGTTGTTGTGGTTGGAGCCGCAGTTGTTGTGGTTGGTGCAGCAGTTGTTGTGGTTGGAGCAGCAGTTGTAGTTGTTGGTGCCGCAGTTGTAGTTGTTGGTGCAGCGGTTGTTGTAGTTGGTGCAGCAGTTGTTGTGGTCGGTGCAGCAGTTGTTGTTGGTGCAGCAGTTGTAGTGGTTGGTGCAGCAGTTGTTGTGGTTGGTGCAGCTGTTGTTGTGGTTGGTGCAGCTGTTGTTGTTGGTGCAGCAGTTGTAGTGGTTGGTGCAGCTGTTGTTGTGGTTGGTGCAGCTGTTGTTGTGGTTGGTGCAGCTGTTGTTGTGGTTGGTGCAGCAGTTGTTGTGGTTGGTGCAGCAGTTGTTGTGGTTGGAGCAGCAGTTGTAGTTGTTGGTGCCGCAGTTGTTGTGGTCGGTGCAGCAGTTGTTGTGGTCGGTGCAGCAGTTGTTGTTGGTGCAGCAGTTGTAGTGGTTGGTGCAGCTGTTGTTGTGGTTGGTGCAGCTGTTGTTGTGGTTGGTGCAGCTGTTGTTGTGGTTGGTGCAGCAGTTGTTGTGGTTGGTGCAGCAGTTGTTGTGGTTGGAGCAGCAGTTGTAGTTGTTGGTGCCGCAGTTGTTGTGGTTGGTGCAGCTGTTTTTGTGGTTGGTGCAGCAGTTGTTGTGGTTGGAGCCGCAGTTGTAGTTGTTGGTGCAGCTGTTGTTGTGGTTGGTGCAGCAGTTGTTGTGGTTGGAGCAGCAGTTGTAGTTGTTGGTGCAGCAGTTGTAGTTGTTGGTGCAGCAGTTGTTGTGGTTGGAGCCACAGTTGTAGTTGTTGGTGCCGCAGTTGTTGTGGTTGGAGCCACAGTTGTAGTTGTTGGTGCCGCAGTTGTAGTTGTTGGTGCAGCAGTTGTTGTGGTTGGAGCCGCAGTTGTAGTTGTTGGTGCCGCAGTTGTAGTTGTTGGTGCAGCAGTTGTTGTGGTTGGAGCCGCAGTTGTAGTTGTTGGTGCAGCTGTTGTTGTGGTTGGTGCAGCAGTTGTTGTGGTTGGAGCCGCAGTTGTAGTTGTTGGTGCAGCAGTTGTAGTTGTTGGTGCAGCAGTTGTTGTGGTTGGAGCCACAGTTGTAGTTGTTGGTGCCGCAGTTGTAGTTGTTGGTGCAGCAGTTGTTGTGGTTGGAGCCGCAGTTGTAGTTGTTGGTGCAGCTGTTGTTGTGGTTGGAGCCGCAGTTGTAGTTGTTGGTGCAGCAGTTGTTGTGGTTGGTGCAGCAGTTGTTGTGGTTGGAGCCGCAGTTGTAGTTGTTGGTGCCGCAGTTGTTGTGGTTGGTGCAGCAGTTGTAGTTGTTGGTGCCGCAGTTGTAGTGGTTGGTGCAGCTGTTGTTGTGGTTGGTGCAGCAGTTGTTGTGGTTGGAGCAGCAGTTGTAGTTGTTGGTGCCGCAGTTGTAGTTGTTGGTGCCGCAGTTGTTGTGGTTGGTGCAGCAGTTGTAGTTGTTGGTGCCGCAGTTGTAGTGGTTGGTGCAGCTGTTGTTTTGGTTGGTGCAGCAGTTGTTGTGGTCGGTGCAGCAGTTGTTGTGGTCGGTGCAGCAGTTGTTGTTGGTGCAGCAGTTGTAGTGGTTGGTGCAGCTGTTGTTGTGGTTGCTGCAGCAGTTGTTGTGGTTGGAGCAGCAGTTGTAGTTGTTGGTGCCGCAGTTGTTGTGGTTGGTGCAGCTGTTGTTGTGGTTGGTGCAGCAGTTGTTGTGGTTGGAGCCGCAGTTGTAGTTGTTGGTGCAGCTGTTGTTGTGGTTGGTGCAGCAGTTGTAGTTGTTGGTGCCGCAGTTGTAGTTGTTGGTGCAGCAGTTGTTGTGGTTGGAGCCACAGTTGTAGTTGTTGGTGCCGCAGTTGTAGTTGTTGGTGCAGCTGTTGTTGTGGTTGGTGCCGCAGTTGTAGTTGTTGGTGCCGCAGTTGTAGTGGTTGGTGCCGCAGTTGTAGTGGTTGGTGCCGCAGTTGTAGTGGTTGGTGCAGCTGTTGTAGTGGTTGGTGCAGCTGTTGTAGTGGTTGGTGCAGCTGTTGTTGTGGTTGGTGCAGCAGTTGTAGTTGTTGGTGCAGCGGTTGTTGTAGTTGGTGCAGCAGTTGTTGTGGTCGGTGCAGCAGTTGTTGTTGGTGCAGCAGTTGTAGTGGTTGGTGCAGCTGTTGTTGTGGTTGATGCAGCTGTTGTTGTGGTTGGTGCAGCTGTTGTTGTGGTTGGTGCAGCAGTTGTTGTGGTTGGTGCAGCAGTTGTTGTGGTTGGAGCAGCAGTTGTAGTTGTTGGTGCCGCAGTTGTTGTGGTTGGTGCAGCTGTTGTTGTGGTTGGTGCAGCAGTTGTTGTGGTTGGAGCCGCAGTTGTAGTTGTTGGTGCAGCTGTTGTTGTGGTTGGTGCAGCAGTTGTAGTGGTTGGAGCAGCAGTTGTAGTTGTTGGTGCCGCAGTTGTAGTTGTTGGTGCAGCAGTTGTTGTGGTTGGAGCCACAGTTGTAGTTGTTGGTGCCGCAGTTGTAGTTGTTGGTGCAGCTGTTGTTGTGGTTGGTGCCGCAGTTGTAGTTGTTGGTGCCGCAGTTGTAGTGGTTGGTGCCGCAGTTGTAGTGGTTGGTGCCGTAGTTGTAGTTGTTGGTGCCGCAGTTGTAGTGGTTGGTGCAGCTGTTGTTGTGGTTGGTGCAGCAGTTGTTGTGGTTGGAGCCGCAGTTGTAGTTGTTGGTGCCGCAGTTGTAGTTGTTGGTGCCGTAGTTGTAGTTGTTGGTGCCGCAGTTGTAGTGGTTGGTGCAGCTGTTGTTGTGGTTGGTGCAGCAGTTGTTGTGGTTGGAGCCGCAGTTGTTGTGGTTGGAGCAGCAGTTGTAGTTGTTGGTGCCGCAGTTGATGTGGTTGGAGCAGCAGTTGTGGTGGTTGGAGCAGCAGTTGTTGTGGTTGGAGCCGCAGTTGTTGTTGTCACCTGACTGTTACACAAAGTGGTGGTACAACAGGTCGGTCCACTGCTGATGGTACCAACATTTTCCATGAAAGGTAGAGTACCGAGACTGGTAGCTGCTGCACATGTGTTCTGAGTCACACAGCCCAGTGCTGGATATGTTGTGGATCCATTTGTTACTGAGGATTAAAAAGTAGAGTTTAAACTTTCAAGTTATGTTTTTACAAAAAAATAAAAACAGCACAAAACTAGATCAGTGGGTATCGAACACTTTTCAGCTGCTGTGTTGAATTAGAAAATTACAAAACATCTGTCAGAACAATCACCAGCTGTGCTGAGTATTACAGACCTAAAACAGGTTGAACTTTGTTTAAATTTGTAACTTGTTCGAGAATCTGTCATAAAATCTTCAAAGAAAGAGGATTGTTAAATAACTTTTCTTCACTTTTTGATATTTAACAAAACTTTATCGGTGAAATTTGTCTGAAATGTTTTCAGGTGGGAACCAGATTCAAAGATTACATTTTTTAAAAACTTTTCCAGATGAAAACTCACCAGCTGCTTGGATGCAGTTGTCCTCCTCTCCTGAACACTGAATAGCAGCGCTGCATTGAGAGGTGGAAGGGTCACAAACAACACACTGCAGACTGTTAGCTGGCTGAGAAGAAGGGACTGAAACACAGAAGATCAGAACAGTTCATTTCTGGAGGAGAGACGTGTCAAACACCACAGAAAGAAGACAGAATATTGTTTCTTATCACTCTGATGTTTTCTGGTGGTCACAGAGCAGCTTACACTGAGTTTACTTACATGATAGACTTTGTGAGTTGCAGCTGTCTATGTTGTTGCAGCACTCAGCCGATGCTAATGCACTTGCAAACCCCAAGTTGACTGAAAATGTCTGACTGCCTGTGGCTGGACACTGGGAGGATGGAGCACAGTCCTTGAAGATTTGCTGTGCTGTAGATCCAGATGAAGTGGCTGCAGAGTCAAAGTGCAGTTTGTTAATGTTGATGAAAATCACACATAAACTCAGAGAACATTTACTGTCTTTAACTGGATCTTAAAGTAGGACATGAGGATGAAAATACCTGTAATGGCCGCTGTTATACACATTGTCTCTGTGCCACATGTCTTTGGTACTGTGGTTGAACACTGCTGATCTGCACAGGCCTCACAGACCAGGGCTCCAGCTGTAATCAAGAGAATAACAGTGTTTGGAAAAAATCATGTCACATCTTACATATATGTACATGTATATTTATATGTATGTACATATAAGTAGTGCTACTAGTCTTCCTATAAAGACTCGAAGATTAAAAAGTTAAAATAAAACGATTCTTTAATCTAAGTCTTTACTTTCTGAATAAGCTGCTGTAAAAACGCTGTAAGTGGAGTTACCTGTGCTGGAGAGAGCCCAGATGAGAGTCAGAGTAAGAATCAGCTTCATTGTGATGAGCAGGTGAGAACTGCTGGTCAGTGTTCCTGGATAATGATGCTGCACCTCCCGAGCAGCGCTACAATTTATACGCTGCACATGTGACCTCATGGACTGGGTGTTTTCTCATCCCGACCTTTCAGATACTCTCCTCCCTGTTCTATTGAACCACTGCCAGAATTTAACACACCTTAACACACCTTATTTTCGTCAACATGTATTTATGTCAGATGATACACACAAACAACATATAAATAACTTGCATACTCCCGTCCATCCCTCCAGAACAGGTTTTTCAAACATTTTTCTCGCCCTTTTTCTCTTTCTTTCAGCCGCATTGTACATGATGAACTAGAAGTATTGATGACTCCACGTCAGAGTGACGCTCTTTAGATATTTCTGTGGCATTCCTACATCAGTCTTTAGACTTCTATAGATACATTTCTTCCTACCAAAACATGCTGAAAGCATCTGATTGTGTAAATTCTTATTCATATTAGAAAATGTCAAAAAGGGATTTCAGAATATTTTTGCTCTTCATTTTTTCCCTTGTCCTGTCCAGCTTTACTGCAGCAGAATTGTAATCTGAATACCTTTTATGCCAAACAGATTTACTTTGCCAAGGGAAGCTTTATAAATGCAAAGCTCCCCTTGATGCCCATCAACTGCCCATTTATTTATTTTTGTCACAATAGTTAACATGCAATAGTGCCAAACCGTACTGGGGGACGAGGAAAAGTAAAAAAGAAGAAACAGAACAAAAATAGAACAAAAAACCAGACAACCAGCTGCTACACCTGTAAAAACAAAACACATGACAATCCACGGCCTCTGAGGGGAATCCAGCCTTAGAGCCACCAGGAGCACCTGAAAGCAGCCAAACAGAGAAAAAACAGACACACAAACAAACAAAAACAAGCTCAAGTAGTGGCAATCGCATACAACAGAGCTGTGGATAGATGACCTGAAACCACAGAGAGGGCCAGAAGACCCAGGCCACCAGCAGCCCCCAAGGAGCACAGATCCCAGGAAGCCCACCGCAGGGACAACCGCGCATCCACCCAGAAGACGGCAGAGGAATTCCCCGAAAAGAGCCCCCATAAGCATAGGGCAGAGGCCCCCCCGGGAGCCAGGGGCAACAGCCCACTGACCCCGCCAGGCCCCAGCCGCCCAGACATGGGCCGTGCACTGGACCCGGGCCCCGGGAGCCCGAGCGCCCCCAAACCCCCCGGCAGAGGCCCCACCCAATACCCAGGAGGGCCAAGCGCCCCAGACAGCCACACAGTGGGCCAGCGCCTGCCCCAGCGCCCCTGGCCAAGTGCCTTTGGAGTCAAGACGTGCTCACAGGTGGGTGAAGTCGCGAGCAGCGTGGGGAGGCAATGCCGCCCCCCCATCGGGAGAAGCACAAGCAGACCAGAGGACAGCCCAGACCCAGGCCCAGAAGGTCATCACCACACACACTTGCACATCCCATACATCCACACGTCCTCCCTCCCTCAACTCCGCTGGGGTGTGGCGCAGCGGGCACTCAGGGGGCCAGCAGCCCCCCAGCCACCACAGACCCCGAACCAGCAGAATAACTCATTCTCCTGGCCCCTCCCGCCCCGGGCAGCAACCAGGCAGCAGGGGTGTGGGAAGACCCCTCCCCTCACCCTTCTGGCTCTTCAATATTTTTTAATAGTGAGTGATTAAAACTGAGGGGCAGCCAACCTTGTAGAACTGGGAGCGCGGCCCTCTGGGCAGCCTACATCCCCAAAAAGCCCCGCCACGCAGTGCAAATATCCCCCAAGACCTAATGCGTGTGTGTGTTTGATGAGTAGTAGTCTAAGGTGTAATTAAAAGAGGGGAACTGCAGAGTGCAGTAAAGGGGACCACCTATGTGGCCCCATCCCCGACACCCCACAAAAAACACACGCCCCCAAAACCCTACATGTGTGAGTGTGTGCTGTGTGCAGGAGCCAGAAGGGAGAGGGCTATGGGGATATAGACCTGGGGGAGAGAAGCTCCCCCGGAGAGGGCAGCCAGCGACTGGCTGCAATAGGCTCCCCTGTTTCCTGGGACCTGCCACAGGGCAGGAGGGCCTGATGTCCACCAGGCTCGAGGCCTGCAGCGACCATATTCAGGGAGCTACGGTACTCCCAGATGGTCCAGGTTTCCCTCTTAGACCTGTTGCCTGTCCGATCCGACCTTGGATAAACGGAACAAAATGGATGGATTGATGGTCATATAAACTAAATTTGTATAAATTACAAGTAAAAGTTTCCATCTTTTTGCTGTTATTGTTTTGAAGTTTTTAGTAAAGACCCTGTAAGCGGAATAGGTGAGAACTGCGTATGAGCTATCCAGGATTATGATAATGCACCTCCTGAGTAGTACTAAATGTTCGATCCAGCACAATTTATGTTTATGTTTATGTATTTATCAGACGCTTTTATCCAAAGCGACTTACAAATGAAGATATAACAGATATATAAAAAGCTAACAATAAGCTCCATAGAAGGAACCCAGGAGTCCGACTCTGTCAGAGGTGACAGAGTAGAGATAGGGTGCAGGCATAGAAGGAAGAGCAGAAAGATAAAGGGCAGAGATAGAGGGGGTACGGAAGTACAAGGTAAGTGCTGGGATAGGAGATGCTCTCTGAAGAGCTGGGTTTTCAGGAGCTTCTTGAAGATAGACAGGGACGCCCCTGTTCTGGTAGCGCTCGGTAGGTCATTCCACCATCGTGGGACGACACATGAACAGAGTTTGGATTGTCTTAGGCGTGGTGTAGGAGCTGCTAGACGACAATCCTGGGACCAACGGAGGGACCCAGTTGGGACAGAAGCCTTTGCAAGAGCATTCAAGTAGATGTATAAATCTGATGAATAAATCTTAGCCGTTCCATTCAGCTCTTTGTAGCTAACATCAGGGACTTGGATCTGATGCTAAGGGCAGCCAGAGGAGCTCAATGAACAGAGGGGGGACGTGTTCTTTTAGGCTGATCCAAGACCAGACGCACCGCCTCGTTCTGGACAATCTGCAGAGGTTTCACAGGCTGGAGACCAGTTAGGAAACCAGTTAGGAAACCAGTTAGGAGACCAGTTAGGAGACCAGTTAGGAGAGCGTTGCTGTAGTGAAGGTGGGAGATGACCATGGCCTGCAGCAGGAGCTGGGGGGCATGTTGGGTCAGGTATGGTCTGATCTTTTTTATGTTCAGTAATGCAAAGCGGCACGAACGAGCAACCGAGGTAACGTGATCTTTGAAGGTTAGTTGGTCATCAATCATGACACCCAAGTTTCTAGCAACCTTTGATGGAGCGAGAGATTTACATGATTGAGTGTATTCTCATCTCTACAACAACGCCATTGAGACACTCTCCTCCTTTTCATCATAGCATGATGAAACAAGTCAACACAGCTAAACAGACTTTTTTTAAGTTCACCAACATATACTTATGTGTCAAAAACTGAAACCCGTTTTCCAGATGGTTCCAGGTCGTTTTTGATGCTCACAGAAGATCATTTCTTGGCTTTTTTTATTTAATTTTAAAACTTAATTTGCTAATTCAGGTCATGTGACCACAGGAAATTAAACAGATGTTTTTGTTTTGTTCAAGAATGAAATTTGAGTTGAAGTGATCAGTTCCAATGATTTTTCAGGGATACCCTTTGAGTTAGTTTCACCCGACACCAAAGTTTGTGTTTGTTGTCACTAGTTTAAATCATACAGTCCTATAATTAGGATAAATGTGTATTTACATTTATTTTTCTCGAGATATTCTAAACTTACATTTGAAGTCCTATTTTTGAAGTGGACTTTATTTGGAGGATGTCACTTCAACATCATATATGTTAGAAAAGGTCAAAATCTAACATGTATCCAGTCAATATTTGTTCAATTAAAGTATTCCTCTGTATTAATGAAGAAATTTAAGAAAAAGGAAAACTGTATTTCTGATCCCATGTCTGGGGTACTTAAATTCATCCTGTTTAGATAAAGAGTAAGTAATATTGTTTCATAGAAAATACAAATGGATATAAATGCAGAACCCAACGTATAAAATTGTAAAATTATGTGGAAATAATGCTTTGTAAGGAATTTCAGAAATGAATTCAATAAAACTGAATAAATCTTATTTATGAATCATTTGTCCACATGAATGACAACATTCTGCCTGACATACACAAAATGTCCAAAAAGGGATGATCTGAAAGGACTTGATCTTTATTAAAATATGATCAATAGAAGTAAAGACAGCAATGAAGACAAAGTATGATAAACACAGAGAAGGAGATAAATAAATATGTTGATAATGATGAACAGTTATCATTTTACTTATTAATAGTATAATAACAAATACAAAGAAAAGAAATTGCAAAGTTCAAACATTTCCTTCATTTTCCAAAAGATTAAAAATATCAAAACAACTATAATTAAACAAATCTTTTAAATAACATGTCTGAATAATGAGTGCATAAAGAAAATAAAAAAATGTTCCCTGACTTTTTCAATTATTTTCCTTTAAAACCTTTCAATAACATGTATATTGTTCAATTTTTCTATCAAATAAAGATGAAAGGGAAATTGTTTGTTGGTTTACTAGCAGAAAAAGATAAAAAGTCCAAGCAGCAGGTGGAGCACGCCCAGTCTGATGGAACATGCATTACTGGTAGTTGTTGTACTGGTGATTGGTGCAGCATTTGTGGGGATTGCTGCAGCAGCTGTTGTAGTGGTTGGAGCAGCTGTTGTTGTGGTTGGAGCAGCAGTTGTAGTGGTTGGAGCAGCTGTTGTAGTGGTTGGTGCTGCAGTTGTGGTGGTTGGTGCTGCAGTTGTGGTGGTTGGTGCAGCATTTGTGGTGGTTGGTGCAGCAGTTGTGGTGGTTGGAGCAGCAGTTGTAGTGGTTGGAGCAGCAGTTGTGGTGGTTGGTGCAGCATTTGTGGGGATTGCTGCAGCGGTTGTAGTGGTTGGAGCAGCAGTTGTGGTGGTTGGTGCAGCTGTTGTTGTGGTTGGAGCCGCAGTTGTTGTGGTTGGAGCAGCAGTTGTAGTTGTTGGTGCAGCAGTTGTGGTTGGTGCAGCTGTTGTTGTGGTTGGTGCAGCAGTTGTAGTTGTTGGTGCAGCAGTTGTGGTTGGTGCAGCGGTTGTAGTGGTTGGTGCAGCTGTTGTTGTTGTTGGTGCAGCAGTTGTTGTGGTTGGAGCCGCAGTTGTTGTGGTTGGAGCAGCAGTTGTAGTTGTTGGTGCAGCAGTTGTGGTTGGTGCAGCTGTTGTTGTGGTTGGTGCAGCAGTTGTTGTGGTTGGAGCAGCAGTTGTGGTTGGTGCAGCAGTTGTGGTTGGTGCAGCTGTTGTTGTGGTTGGTGCAGCAGTTGTTGTGGTTGGAGCAGCAGTTGTGGTTGGTGCAGCAGTTGTAGTTGTTGGTGCAGCAGTTGTAGTGGTTGGAGCCGCAGTTGTTGTGGTTGGAGCAGCAGTTGTAGTTGTTGGTGCCACAGTTGTAGTTGTTGGTGCAGCAGTTGTAGTTGTTGGTGCCACAGTTGTAGTTGTTGCTGCAGCTGTTGTTGTGGTTGGAGCAGCAGTTGTTGTGGTTGGAGCCGCAGTTGTAGATGTTGCTGCAGCTGTTGTTGTGGTTGGAGCAGCAGTTGTTGTGGTTGGAGCCGCAGTTGTAGTTGTTGGTGCAGCAGTTGTTGTGGTTGGAGCCGCAGTTGTAGTGGTTGGTGCAGCAGTTGTTGTGGTTGGAGCCGCAGTTGTAGTGGTTGGTGCAGCAGTTGTTGTGGTCGGTGCAGCAGTTGTTGTGGTCGGTGCAGCAGTTGTTGTTGGTGCTGCTGTTGTTGTAGTTGGTGCAGCTGTTGTTGTGGTTGGTGCAGCAGTTGTAGTTGTTGGTGCCGCAGTTGTAGTGGTTGGTGCCGCAGTTGTTGTGGTTGGTGCTGCAGTTGTTGTGGTTGGAGCCGCAGTTGTAGTTGTTGGTGCAGCTGTTGTTGTAGTTGGTGCAGCTGTTGTTGTGGCTGGTGCAGCAGTTGTAGTTGTTGGTGCCGCAGTTGTTGTGGTTGGTGCCGCAGTTGTAGTTGTTGGTGCCGCAGTTGTAGTTGTTGGTGCAGCAGTTGTTGTGGTTGGTGCCGCAGTTGTAGTTGTTGGTGCAGCTGTTGTAGTGGTTGGTGCAGCTGTTGTTGTGGTTGGAGCAGCAGTTGTAGTTGTTGGTGCCACAGTTGTAGTTGTTGGTGCAGCTGTTGTTGTGGTTGGAGCAGCAGTTGTTGTGGTTGGAGCCGCAGTTGTAGTGGTTGGTGCAGCAGTTGTTGTGGTTGGAGCCGCAGTTGTTGTGGTTGGAGCAGCTGTTGTAGTGGTTGGTGCAGCTGTTGTTGTGGTTGGAGCTGCAGTTGTTGTGGTTGGAGCAGCAGTTGTAGTTGTTGGTGCCACAGTTGTAGTTGTTGGTGCCGCAGTTGTTGTGGTTGGAGCAGCAGTTGTTGTGGTTGGAGCCGCAGTTGTAGTGGTTGGTGCAGCAGTTGTTGTGGTTGGAGCCGCAGTTGTTGTGGTTGGAGCAGCAATTGTAGTTGTTGGTGCCGCAGTTGTTGTGGTTGGAGCCGCAGTTGTAGTTGTTGGTGCCGCAGTTGTAGTTGTTGGTGCCGCAGTTGTAGTTGTTGGTGCAGCAGTTGTTGTGGTTGGTGCCGCAGTTGTAGTTGTTGGTGCTGCAGTTGTTGTGGTTGGAGCCGCAGTTGTAGTTGTTGGTGCAGCTGTTGTTGTGGTTGGTGCCGCAGTTGTAGTGGTTGGTGCCGCAGTTGTAGTTGTTGGTGCAGCAGTTGTTGTGGTTGGTGCCGCAGTTGTAGTTGTTGGTGCTGCAGTTGTTGTGGTTGGAGCCGCAGTTGTAGTGGTTGGTGCAGCTGTTGTTGTGGTTGGTGCCGCAGTTGTAGTGGTTGGTGCCGCAGTTGTAGTTGTTGGTG
This sequence comes from Leuresthes tenuis, assembly GCF_036924035.1. Taxonomy (NCBI): domain Eukaryota; kingdom Metazoa; phylum Chordata; class Actinopteri; order Atheriniformes; family Atherinopsidae; genus Leuresthes; species Leuresthes tenuis. Next base: position 31,016,946 of record NW_027325375.1, on the reverse strand, counting down.
CCGCAGTTGTAGTGGTTGGTGCAGCAGTTGTTGTGGTTGGTGCTGCAGTTGTTGTGGTTGGAGCCGCAGTTGTAGTTGTTGGTGCAGCTGTTGTAGTGGTTGGTGCAGCTGTTGTTGTGGTTGGTGCCGCAGTTGTAGTTGTTGGTGCCGCAGCTGTAGTTGTTGGTGCAGCAGTTGTTGTGGTTGGTGCCGCAGTTGTAGTTGTTGGTGCTGCAGTTGTTGTGGTTGGTGCCGCAGTTGTAGTTGTTGGTGCAGCTGTTGTAGTGGTTGGTGCAGCTGTTGTTGTGGTTGGAGCAGCAGTTGTAGTGGTCGGTGCCGCAGTTGTAGTGGTTGGAGCAGCAGTTGTAGTTGTTGGTGCAGCAGTTGTAGTGGTTGGAGCAGCTGTTGTTGTGGTTGGAGCAGCAGTTGTAGTGGTCGGTGCCGCAGTTGTAGTTGTTGGTGCAGCTGTTGTAGTGGTTGGTGCAGCTGTTGTTGTGGTTGGAGCAGCAGTTGTAGTGGTCTGTGCCGCAGTTGTAGTTGTTGGTGCAGCTGTTGTAGTTGTTGGTGCCGCAGTTGTAGTTGTTGGTGCTGCAGTTGTTGTGGTTGGTGCCGCAGTTGTAGTTGTTGGTGCAGCTGTTGTAGTGGTTGGTGCAGCTGTTGTTGTGGTTGGAGCAGCAGTTGTAGTGGTCGGTGCCGCAGTTGTAGTTGTTGGTGCAGCTGTTGTAGTGGTTGGTGCAGCTGTTGTTGTGGTTGGAGCCGCAGTTGTAGTGGTTGGTGCTGCAGTTGTTGTGGTTGGAGCCGCAGTTGTAGTTGTTGGTGCAGCTGTTGTAGTTGTTGGTGCAGCTGTTGTAGTGGTTGGTGCAGCTATTGTTGTGGTTGGTGCCGCAGTTGTAGTGGTTGGTGCTGCAGTTGTTGTGGTTGGAGCCGCAGTTGTAGTTGTTGGTGCAGCTGTTGTAGTGGTTGGTGCAGCTGTTGTAGTGGTTGGTGCCGCAGTTGTAGTTGTTGGTGCAGCTGTTGTAGTGGTTGGTGCAGCTGTTGTTGTGGTTGGAGCAGCAGTTGTAGTGGTCGGTGCCGCAGTTGTAGTTGTTGGTGCAGCTGTTGTAGTGGTTGGTGCAGCTGTTGTTGTGGTTGGAGCAGCAGTTGTAGTGGTCGGTGCCGCAGTTGTAGTTGTTGGTGCCGCAGTTGTAGTTGTTGGTGCAGCTGTTGTAGTTGTTGGTGCAGCTGTTGTAGTGGTTGGTGCAGCTATTGTTGTGGTTGGTGCCGCAGTTGTAGTGGTTGGTGCTGCAGTTGTTGTGGTCGGTGCCGCAGTTGTAGTGGTTGGAGCAGCAGTTGTTGTGGTTGGTGCAGCTGTTGTAGTGGTTGGTGCCGCAGTTGTAGTGGTTGGTGCAGCTGTTGTTGTGGTTGGTGCAGCAGTTGTTGTGGTTGGTGCCGCAGTTGTAGTGGTTGGTGCCGCAGTTGTAGTTGTTGGTGCAGCTGTTGTAGTGGTTGGTGCAGCTGTTGTTGTGGTTGGTGCCGCAGTTGTAGTGGTTGGTGCCGCAGTTGTAGTTGTTGGTGCAGCTGTTGTAGTGGTTGGTGCAGCTGTTGTTGTGGTTGGTGCCGCAGTTGTAGTTGTTGGTGCCGCAGTTGTAGTTGTTGGTGCAGCTGTTGTAGTGGTTGGTGCAGCTGTTGTTGTGGTTGGTGCCGCAGTTGTAGTTGTTGGTGCCGCAGTTGTAGTTGTTGGTGCCGCAGTTGTAGTGGTTGGTGCCGCAGTTGTTGTGGTTGGAGCAGCAGTTGTAGTGGTTGGTGCAGCTGTTGTAGTGGTTGGTGCAGCTGTTGTTGTGGTTGGTGCAGCTGTTGTTGTGGTTGGTGCCGCAGTTGTAGTTGTTGGTGCCGCAGTTGTAGTTGTTGGTGCAGCAGTTGTAGTGGTTGGTGCCGCAGTTGTTGTGGTTGGAGCAGCAGTTGTAGTGGTTGGAGCAGCAGTTGTTGTTGTCACCTGACTGTTACACAAAGTGGTGGTACAGCAGGTCGGTCCACTGCTGATGGTACCAACATTTTCCATGAAAGGTAGAGTACCGAGACTGGTAGCTGCTGCACATGTGTTCTGAGTCACACAGCCCAGTGCTGGATATGTTGTGGATCCATTTGTTACTGAGGATTAAAAAGTAGAGTTTAAACATTCAAGTTATGTTTTTACAAAAAAATAAAAACAACACAAAGCTAGATCAGTGGGTATCGAACCCTTATCAGCTGCTGTGTTGAATTAGAAAATAACAAAACATCTGTCAGAACAGTCACCAGCTGTGCTGAGTATTACAGACCTAAAACAGGTTGAACTTTGTTTAAATTTGTAACTTGTTCGAGAATCTGTCATAAAATCTTCAAAGAAAGAGGATTGTTAAATAACTTTTCTTCACTTTTTGATTTAACAAAACTTTATCGGTGAAATTCGTCTGAAATGTTTTCAGGTGGGAACCAGATTCAAAGATTACATTTTTTAAAAACTTTTCCAGATGAAAACTCACCAGCTGCTTGGATGCAGTTGTCCTCCTCTCCTGAACACTGAATAGCAGCGCTGCATTGAGAGGTGGAAGGGTCACAAACAACACACTGCAGACTGTTAGCTGGCTGAGAAGAAGGGACTGAAACACAGAAGATCAGAACAGTTCATTTCTGGAGGAGAGACGTGTCAAACACCACAGAAAGAAGACAGAATATTGTTTCTTATCACTCTGATGTTTTCTGGTGGTCACAGAGCAGCTTACACCGAGTTTACTTACATGATAGACTTTGTGAGTTGCAGCTGTCTATGTTGTTGCAGCACTCAGCCGATGCTAATGCACTTGCAAACCCCAGGTTGACTGAAAATGTCTGACTGCCTGTGGCTGGACACTGGGAGGATGGAGCACAGTCCTTGAAGATTTGCTGTGCTGTAGATCCAGATGAAGTGGCTGCAGAGTCAAAGTGCAGTTTGTTAATGTTGATGGAAATCACACATAAACTCAGAGAACATTTACTGTCTTTAACTGGATCTTAAAGTAGGACATGAGGATGAAAATACCTGTAATGGCCGCTGTTATACACATTGTCTCTGTGCCACATGTCTTTGGTACTGTGGTTGAACACTGCTGATCTGCACAGGCCTCACAGACCAGGGCTCCAGCTGTAATCAAGAGAATAACAGTGTTTGGAAAAAATCATGTCACATCTTACATATATGTACATGTATATTTATATCTATGTACATATAAGTAGTGCTACTAGTCTTCCTATAAAGACTCGAAGTTCTCGAAGATTAAAAAGTTAAAATAAAACAATTCTTTAATCTAAGTCTTTACTTTCTGAATAAGCTGCTGTAAAAACGCTGTAAGTGGAGTTACCTGTGCTGGAGAGAGCCCAGAGGAGAGTCAGAGTAAGAATCAGCTTCATTGTGATGAGCAGGTGAGAACTGCTGGTCAGTGTTCCTGGATAATGATGCTGCACCTCCCGAGCAGCGCTACAATTTATACGCTGCACATGTGACCTCATTGACTGGGTGTTTTCTCATCCCGACCTTTCAGATACTCTCCTCCCTGTTCTATTGAACCACTGCCAGAATTTAACACACCTTAACACACCTTATATTCGTCAACATGTATTTATGTCAGATGATACACACAAACAACATATAAATAACTTGCATACTCCCGTCCATCCCTCCAGAACAGGTTTTTCAAACATTTTTCTCGCCCTTTTTCTCTTTCTTTCAGCCGCATTGTACATGATGAACTAGAAGTATTGATGACTCCACGTCAGAGTGACGCTCTTTAGATATTTCTGTGGCATTCCTACATCAGTCTTTAGACTTCTATAGATACATTTCTTCCTACCAAAACATGCTGAAAGCATCTGATTGTGTAAATTCTTATTCATATGAGAAAATGTCAAAAAGGGATTTCAGAATATTTTTGCTCTTCATTTTTTCCCTCGTCCTGTCCAGCTTTACTGCAGCAGAATTGTAATCTGAATACTTTTTATGCCAAACAGATTTACTTTGCCAAGGGAAGCTTTATAAATGCAAAGCTCCCCTTGATGCCCAGACACACAAACAAACAAAAACAAGCACAAGTAGTGGCAATCGCATACAACACAGCTGTGGATAGATGACCTGAAACCACAGAAAGGGCCAGAAGACCCAGGCCACCAGCAGCCCCCACGGAGCACAGATCCCGGGAAGCCCACCGCAGGGACAACCGCGCATTCACCCAGAAGACGGCAGAGGAATTCCCCGAAAAGAGTCCCCATAAGCATAGGGCAGAGGCCCCCCGGGAGCCAGGGGCAACACCCCACCGACCCCGCCAGGCCCCAGCCGCCCAGACATGGGCCGTGTACCAGACCCGGGCCCCGGGAGCCCGAGCGCCCACAACCCCCCGGCAGAGGCCCCACCCAATACCCGAGAGGGCCAAGAGCCCCAGACAAGTGCCCCGGGATCCAAGTCGGTGAATTTGCTAGTAGCGTGGGGAGGCAACGCCGCCCCCCCATCGGGAGAAGCACAAGCAGACCAGAGGACAGCAAGTCCCAGACCCAGGCCCAGAAGGTCATCACCACACACACTTGCACATCCCATACATCCACACATCCACACGTCCTCCCTCCCTCAACTCCGCTGGGGTGTGGCGCAGCGGGCACTCAGGGGGCCAGCAGCCCCCCAGCCACCACAGACCCCGAACCAGCAGAATAACTCATCCTCCTGGCCCCTCCCGCCCCGGGCAGCAACCAGGCAGCAGGGGTGTGGGAAGACCCCTCCCCTCACCCTTCTGGCTCTTCAATATTTTTTAATAGTGAGCGATTAAAACTGAGGGGCAGCCAACCTTGTAGAACTGGGAGCGCGGCCCTCTGGGCAGCCTACATCCCCAAAGAGCCCCGCCACTCAGTGCAAATACCCCCCAAGACCTAATGTGTGTGTGTGTGTGTGTTTGATGAGTAGTAGTCTAAGGTGTAATTAAAAGAGGAGAACTGCAGAGTGCAGTAAAGGGGACCACCTATGTGGCCCCATCCACGACACCCCACAGAAAACACACGCCCCAAAACCCTACATGTGTGAGTGTGTGCTGTGTACAGGAGCCAGAAGGGAGAGGGCTATGGGGATATAGACCTGGGGGAGAGAAGCTCCCCCGGAGAGGGCAGCCAGCGACTGGCTCCCCTGTTTCCTGGGACCTGCCACAGGGCAGGAGGGCCTGATGTCCACCAGGCTCGAGGGCCTGATGTCCACCAGGCTCCAGGGCCTGATGTCCACCAGGCTCGAGGCCTGCAGCGACCATATTAAGGGAGCTACGGTACTCCCAGATGGTCCAGGTTTCCCTCTTAGACCTGTTGCCTGTCCGACCCGACCTTGGATAAACGGAACAAAATGGATGGATTGATGGTCATATAAACTAAATTTGTATAAATTACAAGTAAAAGTTTCCATCTTTTTGCTGTTATTGTTTTGAAGTTTTTAGTAAAGACCCTGTAAGCGGAGTAGGTGAGAACTGCGTATGAGCTATCCAGGATTATGATAATGCACCTCCTGAGTAGTACTAAATGTTCGATCCAGCACAATTTATGTTTATTTTTATGTTTCTGTATTTATCAGACGCTTTTATCCAAAGCGACTTACAATTGAAGATATAACAGCTTTATAAAAAGCTAACAATAAACTACATAGAAGGAACCCAGGAGTCCGACTCTGTCAGAGGTGACAGAGTAGAGATAGGGTGCAGGCATAGAAAGAAGTGCAGAAAGATAAAGGGCAGAGATAGAGGGGGTAGGGAAGTACAAGGTAAGTGCTGGGATAGGAGATGCTCTCTGAAGAGCTGGGTTTTCAGGAGCTTCTTGAAGATAGACAGGGACGCCCCTGTTCTGGTAGCGCTCGGTAGGTCATTCCACCATCGTGGGACGACACATGAACAGAGTTTGGATTGTCTTAGGCGTGGTGTAGGAGCTGCTAGACGACAATCCTGGGACCAACGGAGGGACCCAGTTGGGACAGAAGCCTTTGCAAGAGCATTCAAGTAGATGGAGCCGTTCCATTAAGCTCTTTGTAGCTAACATCAGGGACTTGGATCTGATGCGGGCGGCTAAGGGCAGCCAGAGGAGCTCAATGAACAGAGGGGGGACGTGTTCTTTTAGGCTGATACAAGACCAGACGCACCGCCTCGTTCTGGACAATCTGCAGAGGTTTCACAGGCTGGAGACCAGTTAGGAGACCAGTTAGGAGACCATTTAGGAGAGCGTTGCAGGAGTCAAGGTGGGAGATGACCATGGCCTGAACCAGGAGCTGGGGGGCATGTTGGGTCAGGTATGGTCTGATCTTTCTTATGTTTAGTAATGCAAAGCGGCACGAACGAGTAACCGAGGTAACGGGATCCTTGAAGGTTAGTTGGTCATCAATCATGACACCCAAGTTTCTAGCAACCTTTGATGGAGCGAGAGATTTACCTGATTGAGTGTATTCTCATCTCTACAACATCGCCATTGAGACACTCTCCTCCTTTTCATCATAGCATGATGAAACAAGTCAACACAGCTAAACAGACTTTTTTTAAGTTCACCAACATATACTTATGTGTCAAAAACTGAAACCCGCTTTCCAGATGGTTCCAGGTCGTTTTTGATGCTCACAGAAAATCATTTCTTGCCTGTTTTTATTTTATTTTAAAACTTAATTTGCTAATTCAGGTCATGTGACCACAGAAAATTAAACAGATGTTTTTGTTTTGTTCAAGAATGAAATTTGAGTTGAAGTGATCAGTTCCAATGATTTTTCAGGGATACCCTTTGAGTTAGTTTCACCCGACACCAAAGTTTGTGTTTGTCGTCACTAGTTTTAATCATGCAGTCCTATAATTAGGATAAATGTGTATTTACATTTCTTTTTCTCGAGATATTCTAAACTTACATTTGAAGTCATATTTTTGAAGTGGACTTTATTTGGAGGATGTCACTTCAACATCATATGTGTTAGAAAAGGTCAAAATCTAACATGTATCCAGTCAATATTTGTTCAATTAAAGTATTCCTCTGTATTAATGAAGAAATTTAAGAAAAAGGAAAACTGTATTTCTAATCCCATGGCTGGGATACTTAAATTCATCCTGTTTAGATAAAGAGTAAGTAATATTGTTTTATAGAAAATACAAATGGAAATAAATGCAGAACCCAACGTATAAAATTGTAAAATTATGTGGAAATAATGCTTTATAAGGAATTTCAGAAATGAATTCAATAAAACTGAATAAATCTTAGTTATGAATAATTTGTCCACATGAATGACAACATTCTGCCTGACATACACAAAATGTCCAAAAAGGGATGATCTGAAAGGACTTGATCTTTATTAAAATATGATCAATAGAAGTAAAGACAGCAATGAAGACAAAGTATGATAAACACAGAGAAGGAGATAAATAAATAAATAAATATGTTGATAATGATAACAGTTATAATTTTACTTATTAGTAGTATAATAATAAATACAAAGAAAAGAAATTGAAAAGTTCAAACATTTCCTTCATTTTCCAAAAGATTAAAAATATCAAAACAACTATAATTAAACAAATATTCCAAATAACATTTCTGAATAATGAGTGCATAAAGAAAATAAAAAAATGTTCCCTGACTTTTTCAATTATTTTCCTTTAAAACCTTTTAATAACATGTATATTGTTCAATTTTTCTATCAAATAAAGATGAAAGGGAAATTGTTTGTTGGTTTACTAGCAGAAAAAGATAAAAAGTCCAAGCAGCAGGTGGAGCACGCCCAGTCTGATGGAACATGCATTACTGGTAGTTGTTGTACTGGTGATTGGTGCAGCATTTGTGGGGATTGCTGCAGCAGTTGTTGTGGTCGGTGCAGCAGTTGTAGTGGTTGGTGCAGCAGTTGTAGTGGTTGGTGCAGCAGTTGTAGTGGTTGGTGCAGCAGTTGTGGTGGTTGGTGCAGCATTTGTGGGGATTGCTGCAGCAGCAGTTGTACTGGTTGGAGCAGCAGTTGTGGTGGTTGGAGCAGCAGTTGTGGTGGTTGGAGCAGCAGTTGTAGTGGTTGGAGCAGCAGTTGTGGGGATTGCTGCAGCAGTTGTAGTGGTTGGAGCAGCAGTTGTAGTGGTAGGAGCAGCAGTTGTGGTGGTAGGAGCAGCAGTTGTGGTGGTTGGTGCAGCAGTTGTGGTGGTTGGCGCAGCAGTTGTAGTGGTTGGAGCAGCTGTTGTTGTGGTTGGTGCTGCAGCAGTTGTGGTGGTTGGTGCAGTGCTAGTGGTGGTTGGTGCAGCATTTGTGGTGGTTGGTGCAGCTGTTGTGGTGGTTGTTGCAGCAGTTGTTGTGGTCGGTGCAGCAGTTGTAGTGGTTGGTGCAGCTGTTGTAGTGGTTGGAGCTGCAGTTGTAGTGGTAGGAGCAGCAGTTGTGGTGGTAGGAGCAGCAGTTGTGGTGGTTGGTGCAGCAGTTGTGGGGATTGCTGCAGCAGTTGTAGTGGTTGGAGCAGCTGTTGTTGTGGTTGGTGTTGCAGCAGTTGTGGTGGTTGGTGCAGTGCTAGTGGTGGTTGGTGCAGCATTTGTGGTGGTTGGTGCAGCTGTTGTGGTGGTTGTTGCAGCAGTTGTTGTGGTAGGTGCAGCAGTTTTAGTGGTTGGTGCAGCTGTTGTAGTGGTTAGTGCAGCTGTTGTAGTGGTCGGTGCAGCAGTTGTAGTGGTTGGAGCAGCACTTGTAGTGGTTGGAGCCACAGTTGTAGTTGTTGTTGCAGCTGTTGTTGTGGTTGGAGCAGCTGTTGTTGTGGTTGGTGCAGCAGTTGTTGTGGTTGGAGCAGCTGTTGTTGTGGTTGGAGCAGCAGTTGTAGTTGTTGTTGCAGCTGTTGTTGTGGTTGGAGCAGCTGTTGTTGTGGTTGGAGCAGCAGTTGTAGTTGTTGGTGCAGCTGTTGTAGTGGTTGGAGCAGCTGTTGTTGTGGTTGGTGCAGCAGTTGTTGTGGTTGGTGCAGCAGTTGTAGTGGTTGGTGCCGCAGTTGTAGTTGTTGGTGCAGCTGTTGTTGTGGTTGGTGCCGCAGTTGTAGTTGTTGGTGCCGCAGTTGTAGTGGTTGGTGCCGCAGTTGTAGTGGTTGGTGCCGCAGTTGTAGTGGTTGGTGCCACAGTTGTAGTTGTTGGTGCCGCAGTTGTAGTTGTTGGTGCCGCAGTTGTAGTGGTTGGTGCCGCAGTTGTAGTGGTTGGTGCAGCTGTTGTTGTGGTTGGAGCCGCAGTTGTAGTTGTTGGTGCCGCAGTTGTAGTGGTTGGTGCCGCAGTTGTAGTGGTTGGTGCCGCAGTTGTTGTGGTTGGTGCCGCAGTTGTAGTGGTTGGTGCTGCAGTTGTTGTGGTTGGAGCCGCAGTTGTAGTTGTTGGTGCCGTAGTTGTAGTGGCTGGTGCCGCAGTTGTAGTTGTTGGTGCAGCTGTTGTTGTGGTTGGAGCCGCAGTTGTAGTTGTTGGTGCCGTAGTTGTAGTTGTTGGTGCCGCAGTTGTAGTGGTTGGTGCCGCAGTTGTAGTGGTTGGTGCCGCAGTTGTAGTGGTTGGTGCTGCAGTTGTTGTGGTTGGAGCCGCAGTTGTAGTTGTTGGTGCCGTAGTTGTAGTGGTTGGTGCCGCAGTTGTAGTTGTTGGTGCAGCTGTTGTTGTGGTTGGTGCCGCAGTTGTAGTTGTTGGTGCCGCAGTTGTAGTGGTTGGTGCCGCAGTTGTAGTGGTTGGTGCTGCAGTTGTTGTGGTTGGAGCCGCAGTTGTAGTTGTTGGTGCCGTAGTTGTAGTGGTTGGTGCCGCAGTTGTAGTGGTTGGTGCAGCTGTTGTAGTTGTTGGTGCAGCTGTTGTAGTGGTTGGTGCAATTGTTGTTGTGGTTGGTGCCGCAGTTGTAGTTGTTGGTGCAGCAGTTGTAGTTGTTGGTATCGCAGTTGTAGTGGTTGGTGCAGCTGTTGTAGTGGTTGGAGCAGCAGTTGTAGTTGTTGGTGCCGCAGTTGTTGTGGTTGGTGCCGCAGTTGTAGTTGTTGGTGCCGCAGTTGTAGTGGTTGGAGCCGCAGTTGTAGTTGTTGGTGCAGCTGTTGTTGTGGTTGGTGCCGCAGTTGTAGTGGTTGGAGCCGCAGTTGTAGTTGTTGGTGCCGCAGTTGTAGTGGTTGGTGCAGCTGTTGTTGTGGTTAGTGCAGCAGTTGTAGTGGTTGGTGCAGCTGTTGTAGTTGTTGGTGCAGCTGTTGTAGTTGTTGGTGCCGCAGTTGTAGTGGTTGGTGCAGCTGTTGTAGTTGTTGGTGCAGCTGTTGTTGTGGTTGGTGCCGCAGTTGTAGTTGTTGGTGCCGCAGTTGTAGTGGTTGGTGCAGCTGTTGTTGTGGTTGGTGCAGCAGTTGTAGTTGTTGGTACAGCTGTTGTAGTTGTTGGTGCAGCTGTTGTAGTTGTTGGTGCCGCAGTTGTAGTTGTTGGTGCAGCTGTTGTAGTTGTTGGTGCCGCAGTTGTAGTTGTTGGTGCAGCTGTTGTTGTGGTTGGTGCCGCAGTTGTAGTTGTTTGTGCCGCAGTTGTAGTGGTTGGTGCCGCAGTTGTAGTGGTTGGTGCAGCAGTTGTAGTGGTTGGTGAAGCTGTTGTTGTGGTTGGTGCAGCAGTTGTTGTGGTTGGAGCAGCAGTTGTAGTTGTTGGTGCCGCAGTTGTAGTGGTTGGTGCCGCAGTTGTAGTGGTTGGTGCAGCAGTTGTAGTGGTTGGTGAAGCTGTTGTTGTGGTTGGTGCAGCAGTTGTTGTGGTTGGAGCAGCAGTTGTAGTTGTTGGTGCCACAGTTGTAGTTGTTGGTGCAGCTGTTGTAGTGGTTGGTGCAGCAGTTGTAGTGGTTGGTGCCGCAGTTGTAGTTGTTGGAGCAGCAGTTGTTGTGGTTGGTGCAGCAGTTGTTGTGGTTGGTGCCGCAGTTGTAGTTGTTGGTGCAGCTGTTGTTGTGGTTGGTGCCGCAGTTGTAGTTGTTGGTGCCGCAGTTGTAGTGGTTGGTGCCGCAGTTGTAGTGGTTGGTGCCGCAGTTGTTGTGGTTGGAGCAGCAGTTGTAGTTGTTGGTGCAGCTGTTGTTGTGGTTGGTGCCGCAGTTGTAGTTGTTGGTGCCGCAGTTGTAGTTGTTGGTGCAGCAGTTGTTGTGGTTGGAGCAGCAGTTGTTGTTGTTGGAGCAGCAGTTGTAGTTGTTGGTGCCGCAGTTGTAGTTGTTGGTGCAGCTGTTGTAGTGGTTGGTGCCGCAGTTGTAGTTGTTGGTGCCGCAGTTGTAGTGGTTGGTGTCGCAGTTGTAGTTGTTGGTGTCGCAGTTGTAGTGGTTGGTGCCGCAGTTGTTGTGGTCGGTGCAGCAGTTGTTGTGGTTGGTGCAGCAGTTGTTGTGGTTGGTGCCGCAGTTGTAGTTGTTGGTGCGGCTGTTGTTGTGGTTGGTGCCGCAGTTGTTGTGGTTGGTGCAGCTGTTGTTGTGGTTGGTGCCGCAGTTGTAGTGGTTGGTGCCGCAGTTGTAGTGGTTGGTGCCGCAGTTGTTGTGGTTGGAGCAGCTGTTGTAGTTGTTGGTGCAGCTGTTGTTGTGGTTGGTGCCGCAGTTGTAGTTGTTGGTGCCGCAGTTGTAGTGGTTGGTGCAGCTGTTGTTGTGGTTGGTGCAGCAGTTGTAGTGGTTGGTGCAGCAGTTGTAGTGGTTGGTACAGCTGTTGTAGTTGTTGGTGCCGCAGTTGTTGTGGTTGGAGCAGCAGTTGTAGTGGTTGGTACAGCTGTTGTAGTTGTTGGTGCAGCTGTTGTAGTTGTTGGTGCCGCAGTTGTAGTTGTTGGTGCAGCTGTTGTAGTGGTTGGTGCCGCAGTTGTAGTGGTTGGTGCAGCAGTTGTAGTGGTTGGTGCAGCAGTTGTTGTGGTTGGAGCAGCAGTTGTAGTTGTTGGTGCCGCAGTTGTAGTTGTTGGTGCAGCTGTTGTAGTTGTTGGTGCCGCAGTTGTAGTGGTTGGTGAAGCTGTTGTTGTGGTTGGAGCAGCAGTTGTAGTTGTTGGTGCCGCAGTTGTAGTGGTTGGTGAAGCTGTTGTTGTGGTTGGAGCAGCAGTTGTAGTTGTTGGTGCCGCAGTTGTAGTTGTTGGTGCAGCTGTTGTAGTGGTTGGTGCAGCAGTTGTAGTGGTTGGTGCCGCAGTTGTTGTGGTTGGAGCAGCAGTTGTAGTGGTTGGTACAGCTGTTGTAGTTGTTGGTGCAGCTGTTGTAGTTGTTGGTGCCGCAGTTGTAGTTGTTGGTGCAGCTGTTGTAGTGGTTGGTGCCGCAGTTGTAGTGGTTGGTGCAGCAGTTGTAGTGGTTGGTGCAGCAGTTGTTGTGGTTGGAGCAGCAGTTGTAGTTGTTGGTGCCGCAGTTGTAGTTGTTGGTGCAGCTGTTGTAGTTGTTGGTGCCGCAGTTGTAGTGGTTGGTGAAGCTGTTGTTGTGGTTGGAGCAGCAGTTGTAGTTGTTGGTGCCGCAGTTGTAGTGGTTGGTGAAGCTGTTGTTGTGGTTGGAGCAGCAGTTGTAGTTGTTGGTGCCGCAGTTGTAGTTGTTGGTGCAGCAGTTGTAGTTGTTGGTGCAGCTGTTGTAGTGGTTGGTGCAGCAGTTGTAGTTGTTGGAGCAGCAGTTGTTGTGGTTGGTGCAGCAGTTGTTGTGGTTGGTGCCGCAGTTGTAGTTGTTGGTGCCGCAGTTGTAGTGGTTGGTGCCGCAGTTGTAGTGGTTGGTGCCGCAGTTGTTGTGGTTGGAGCAGCAGTTGTAGTTGTTGGTGCAGCTGTTGTTGTGGTTGGTGCCGCAGTTGTAGTTGTTGGTGCCGCAGTTGTAGTTGTTGGTGCAGCAGTTGTTGTGGTTGGAGCAGCAGTTGTTGTTGTTGGAGCAGCAGATGTAGTTGTTGGTGCCGCAGTTGTAGTTGTTGGTGCAGCTGTTGTAGTGGTTGGTGCCGCAGTTGTAGTTGTTGGTGCCGCAGTTGTAGTGGTTGGTGTCGCAGTTGTAGTTGTTGGTGCCGCAGTTGTTGTGGTCGGTGCAGCAGTTGTTGTGGTTGGTGCAGCAGTTGTTGTGGTTGGTGCCGCAGTTGTAGTTGTTGGTGCAGCTGTTGTTGTGGTTGGTGCCGCAGTTGTTGTGGTTGGTCCAGCTGTTGTTGTGGTTGGTGCCGCAGTTGTAGTGGTTGGTGCCGCAGTTGTAGTGGTTGGAGCAGCAGTTGTAGTTGTTGGTGCAGCTGTTGTTGTGGTTGGTGCTGCAGTTGTAGTTGTTGGTGCCGCAGTTGTAGTTGTTGGTGCAGCAGTTGTTGTGGTTGGAGCAGCAGTTGTGGTGGTTGGAGCAGCAGTTGTGGTGGTTGGAGCAGCAGTTGTTGTTGTCACCTGACTGTTACACAAAGGGGTGGTACAACAGGTCGGTCCACTGCTGATGGTACCAACATTTTCCATGAAAGGTAGAGTACCGAGACTGGTAGCTGCTGCACATGTGTTCTGAGTCACACAGCCCAGTGCTGGATATGTTGTGGATCCATTTGTTACTGAGGATTAAAAAGTAGAGTTTAAACTTTCAAGTTATGTTTTTACAAAAAAATAAAAACAACACAAAACTAGATCAGTGGGTATCGAACACTTTTCAGCTGCTGTGTTGATTTAGAAAATAACAAAACATCTGTCAGAACAGTCACCAGCTGTGCTGAGTATTACAGACTTAAAACAGGTTGAACTTTGTTTAAATTTGTAACTTGTTCGAGAATCTGTCATAAAATCTTCAAAGAAAGAGGATTGTTAAATAACTTTCTTCCACTTGTTGATTTAACAAAACTTTATCGGTGAAATTCGTCTGAAATGTTTTCAGGTGGGAACCAGATTCAAAGATTACATTTTTTAAAAACTTTTCCAGATGAAAACTCACCAGCTGCTTGGATGCAGTTGTCCTCCTCTCCTGAACACTGAATAGCAGCGCTGCATTGAGAGGTGGAAGGGTCACAAACAACACACTGCAGACTGTTAGCTGGCTGAGAAGAAGGGACTGAAACACAGAAGATCAGAACAGTTCATTTCTGGAGGAGAGACGTGTCAAACACCACAGAAAGAAGACAGAATATTGTTTCTTATCACTCTGATGTTTTCTGGTGGTCACAGAGCAGCTTACACTGAGTTTACTTACATGATAGACTTTGTGAGTTGCAGCTGTCTATGTTGTTGCAGCACTCAGCCGATGCTAATGCACTTGCAAACCCCAAGTTGACTGAAAATGTCTGACTGCCTGTGGCTGGACACTGGGAGGATGGAGCACAGTCCTTGAAGATTTGCTGTGCTGTAGATCCAGATGAAGTGGCTGCAGAGTCAAAGTGCAGTTTGTTAATGTTGATGGAAATCACACATAAACTCAGAGAACATTTACTGTCTTTAACTGGATCTTAAAGTAGGACATGAGGATGAAAATACCTGTAATGGCCGCTGTTATACACATTGTCTCTGTGCCACATGTCTTTGGTACTGTGGTTGAACACTGCTGATCTGCACAGGCCTCACAGACCAGGGCTCCAGCTGTAATCAAGAGAATAACAGTGTTTGGAAAAAATCATGTCACATCTTACATATATGTACATGTATATTTATTTATATTTAAAGTTCTCGAAGATTAAAAAGTTAAAATAAAATGATTCTTTAATCTAAGTCTTTATTTTCTAAATAAGCTGCTGTAAAAACGCTGTAAGTGGAGTTACCTGTGCTGGAGAGAGCCCAGATGAGAGTCAGAGTAAGAATCAGCTTCATTGTGATGAGCAGGTGAGAACTGCTGGTCAGTGTTCCTGGATAATGATGCTGCACCTCCCGAGCAGCGCTACAATTTATACGCTGCACATGTGACCTCATGGACTGGGTGTTTTCTCATCCCGACCTTTCAGATACTCTCCTCCCTGTTCTATTGAACCACTGCCAGAATTTAACACACCTTAACACACCTTATATTCGTCAACATGTATTTATGTCAGATGATACACACAAACAACATATAAATAACTTGCATACTCCCGTCCATCCCTCCAGAACAGGTTTTTCAAACATTTTTCTCGCCCTTTTTCTCTTTCTTTCAGCCGCATTGTACATGATGAACTAGAAGTATTGATGACTCCACGTCAGAGTGACGCTCTTTAGATATTTCTGTGGCATTCCTACATCAGTCTTTAGACTTCTATAGATACATTTCTTCCTACCAAATCATGCTGAAAGCATCTGATTGTGTAAATTCTTATTCATATGAGAAAATGTCAAAAAGGGATTTCAGAATATTTTTGCTTTTCATTTTTTCCCTCGTCCTGTCCAGCTTTACTGCAGTAGAATTGTAATCTGAATACTTTTTATGCCAAACAGATTTACTTTGCCAAGGGAAGCTTTATAAATGCAAAGCTCCCCTTGATGCCCATCAACTGCCCATTTATTTATTTTTGTCACAATAGTTAACATGTAATAGTGCCAAACCGTACTGGGGGACGAGGAAAAGTAAAAAAGAAGAAACAGAACAAAAATAGAACAAAAAACCAGACAACCAGCTGCTACACCTGTAAAAACAAAACACACGACAATCCACGGCCTCTGAGGGGAATCCAGCCTTAGAGCCACCAGGAGCACCTGAAAGCAGACAAACAGAGAAAAAACAGACACACAAACAAACAAAAACAAGCTCAAGTAGTGGCAATCGCATACAACACAGCTGTGGATAGATGACCTGAAACCACAGAGAGGGCCAGAAGACCCAGGCCACCAGCAGCCCCCACGGAGCACAGATCCCGGGAAGCCCACCGCAGGGACAACCGCGCATCCACCCAGAAGACTGCAGAGGAAGCCCCCGAAAAGAGCCCCCATAAGCATAGGACAGAGGCCCCCCGGGAGCCAGGGGCAACAGCCCACCGACCCCGCCAGGCCCCAGCCGCCCAGACATGGGCCCTGTACCAGACCCGGGCCCGAGGAGCCCGAGCGCCCCCAAACCCCCCGGCAGAGGCCCCACCCAATACCTGAGAGGGCCAAGGGCCCCAGACAGCCACACAGTGGGCCAGCGCCTGCCCCAGCGCCCCTGGCCAAGTGCCCCGGGACCCAAGTCGGTGAAGTCGCGAGAAGCGTGGGGAGGCAATGCCGCCCCCCCATCGGGAGAAGCACAAGCAGACCAGAGGACAGCAAGTCCCAGACCCAGGCCCAGAAGGTCATCACCACACACACTTGCACATCCCATACATCCACACGTCCTCCCTCCCTCAACTCCGCTGGGGTGTGGCGCAGCGGGCACTCAGGGGGCCAGCAGCCCCCCAGCCACCACAGACCCCGAACCAGCAGAATAACTCATCCTCCTGGCCCCTCCCGCCCCGGGCAGCAACCAGGCAGCAGGGGTGTGGGAAGACCCCTCCCCTCACCCTTCTGGCTCTTCAATATTTTTTAATAGTGAGCGATTAAAACTGAGGGGCAGCCAACCTTGTAGAACTGGGAGCGCGGCCCTCTGGGCAGCCTCCATACCCAAAGAGCCCCGCCACTCAGTGCAAATATCCCCCAAGACCTAATGTGTGTGTGTGTTTGATGAGTAGTAGTCTAAGTTGTAATTAAAAGAGGGGAACTGCAGAGTGCAGTAAAGGGGACCACCTATGTGGCCCCATCCACGACACCCCACAAAAAACACACGCCCCCAAAACCCTACATGTGTGAGTGTGTGCTGTGTGCAGGAGCCAGAAGGGGGAGGGCTATGGGGATATAGACCTGGGGGAGAGAAGCTCCCCCGGAGAGGGCAGCCAGCGACTGGCTGCAATAGGCTCCCCTGTTTCCTGGGACCTGCCACAGGGCAGGAGGGCCTGATGTCCACCAGGCTCGAGGCCTGATGTCAACCAGGCTCGAGGGCCTGATGTCCACCAGGCTCGAGGCCTGATGTCAACCAGGCTCGAGGGCCTGATGTCCACCAGGCTCGAGGCCTGATGTCCACCAGGCTTGAGGCCTGCAGCGACCATATTCAGGGAGCTACGGTACTCCCAGATGGTCCAGGTTTCCCTCTTAGACCTGTTGCCTGTCCGACCCGACCTTGGATAAACGGAACAAAATGGATGGATTGATGGTCATATAAACTAAATTTGTATAAATTACAAGTAAAAGTTTCCATCTTTTTGCTGTTATTGTTTTGAAGTTTTTAGTAAAGACCCTGTAAGCGGAGTAGGTGAGAACTGCGTATGAGCTATCCAGGATTATGATAATGCACCTCCTGAGTAGTACTAAATGTTCGATCCAGCACAATTTATGTTTATGTTTATATTTCTGTATTTATCAGACGCTTTTATCCAAAGCGACTTACAAATGAAGATATAACAGCTTTATAAAAAGCTAACAATAAGCTCCATAGAAGGAACCCAGGAGTCCGACTCTGTCAGAGGGGACAGAGTAGAGATAGGGTGCAGGCATAGAAGGAAGTGCAGAAAGATAAAGTGCAGAGATAGAGGGGGTAGGGAAGTACAAGGTAAGTGCTGGGATAGGAGATGCTCTCTGAAGAGCTGGGTTTTCAGGAGCTTCTTGAAGATAGACAGGGACGCCCCTGTTCTGGTAGCGCTCGGTAGGTCATTCCACCATCGTGGGACGACACATGAACAGAGTTTGGATTGTCTTAGGCGTGGTGTAGGAGCTGCTAGACGACAATCCTGGGACCAACGGAGGGACCCAGTTGGGACAGAAGCCTTTGCAAGAGCATTCAAGTAGATGGGAGCCGTTCCATTAAGCTCTTTGTAGCTAACATCAGGGACTTGAACCTGATGCGGGCGGCTAAGGGCAGCCAGAGGAGCTCAATGAACAGAGGGGGGACGTGTTCTTTTAGGCTGATCCAAGACCAGCCGAGCCGCCGCGTTCTGGACCATCTGCAGAGGTTTCACAGGCTGGAGACCAGTTAGGAAACCAGTTAGGAAACCAGTTAGGAGACCAGTTAGGAGAGCAGTTAGGAGACCAGTTAGGAGACCAGTTAGGAAACCAGTTAGGAAACCAGTTAGGAAACCAGTTAGGAGACCAGTTAGGAAACCAGTTAGGAGACCAGTTAGGAGTCCAGTTAGGAGAGCAGTTAGGAGACCAGTTAGGAAACCAGTTAGGAAACCAGTTAGGAGACCAGTTAGGAGACCAGTTAGGAGAGCGTTGCAGTAGTGAAGGTGGGAGATGACCATGGCCTGCAGCAGGAGCTGGGGGGCATGTTGGGTCAGGTATGGTCTGATCTTTCTTATGTTTAGTAATGCAAAGCGGCTGAACGAGCAACCGAGGTAACGTGATCTTTGAAGGTTAGTTGGTCATCAATCATGACACCCAAGTTTCTAGCAACCTTTGATGGAGCGAGAGATTTACCTGATTGAGTGTATTCTCATCTCTACAACATCGCCATTGAGACACTCTCCTCCTTTTCATCATAGCATGATGAAACAAGTCAACACAGCTAAACAGACGTTTTTTAAGTTCACCAACATATACTTATGTGTCAAAAACTGAAACCCGTTTTCCAGATGGTTCCAGGTCGTTTTTGATGCTCACAGAAAATCATTTCTTGGCTTTTTTTATTTTATTTTATTTTAAAACTTAATTTGCTAATTCAGGTCATGTGACCACAGAAAATTAAACAGATGTTTTTGTTTTGTTCAAGAATGAAATTTGAGTTGAAGTGATCAGTTCCAATGATTTTTCAGGGATACCCTTTGAGTTAGTTTCACCCGACACCAAAGTTTGTGTTTGTCGTCACTAGTTTTAATCATACAGTCCTATAATTAGGATAAATGTGTATTTACATTTCTTTTTCTCGAGATATTCTAAACTTACATTTGAAGTCATATTTTTGAAGTGGACTTTATTTGGAGGATGTCACTTCAACATCATATATGTTAGAAATGGTCAAAATCTAACATGTATCCAGTCAATATTTGTTCAATTAAAGTATTCCTCTGTATTAATGAAGAAATTTAAGAAAAAGGAAAACTGTATTTCTGATCCCATGGCTGGGGTACTTAAATTCATCCTGTTTAGATAAAGAGTAAGTAATATTGTTTTATAGAAAATACAAATGGAAATAAATGCAGAACCCAACGTATAAAATTGTAAAATTATGTGGAAATAATGCTTTATAAGGAATTTCATAAATGAATTCAATAAAACTGAATAAATCTTATTTATGAATCATTTGTCCACATGAATGACAACATTCTGCCTGACATACACAAAATGTCCAAAAAGGGATGATCTGAAAGGACTTGATCTTTATTAAAATATGATCAATAGAAGTAAAGACAGCAATGAAGACAAAGTATGATAAACACAGAGAAGGAGATAAATAAATAAATAAATATGTTGATAATGATAACAGTTATAATTTTACTTATTAGTAGTATAATAATAAATACAAAGAAAAGAAATTGCAAAGTTCAAACATTTCCTTCATTTTCCAAAAGATTAAAAATATCAAAACAACTATAATTAAACAAATATTCTAAATAACATTTCTGAATAATGAGTGCATAAAGAAAATAAAGAAATGTTCCCTGACTTTTTCAATTATTTTCCTTTAAAACCTTTTAATAACATGTATATTGTTCAATTTTTCTATCAAATAAAGATGAAAGGGAAATTGTTTGTTGGTTTACTAGCAGAAAAAGATAAAAAGTCCAAGCAGCAGGTGGAGCACGCCCAGTCTGATGGAACATGCATTACTGGTAGTTGTTGTACTGGTGATTGGTGCAGCATTTGTGGGGATTGCTGCAGCAGCAGTTGTAGTGGTTGGTGCAGCTGTTGTGGTGGTTGGTGCTGCAGTTGTTGTGGTTGGTGCAGCAGTTGTGGTGGTTGCTGCAACAGTTGCGGTGGATGGTGTAGCAATTGTGGTGGTTGGTGCATCAGTTGTGGTGGTTGGTGCAGCGGTTGTGGTGGTTGGAGCATCAGTTATTGTAGTTGGTGCAGCTGTTGTGGTGGTTGCTGCAACAGTTGCGGTGGATGGTGTAGCAATTGTGGTGGATGGTGTAGCAATTGTGGTGGATGGTGTAGCAATTGTGGTGGTTGGTGCAGCAGCTGTGGTGGTTGGTGCAGCAGTTGTGGTGGTTGGTGCAGCGGTTGTGGTGGTTGGAGCATCAGTTATTGTAGTTGGTGCAGCTGTTGTGGTGGTTGCTGCAACAGTTGCGGTGGATGGTGTAGCAATTGTGGTGGTTGGTGCAGTGCTAGTGGTGGTTGGTGCAGCTGTTGTGATGGCTGCTGCAGCAGTTTTGGTGGTTGGTGCAGCTGTTGTGGTGGTTGGTGCTGCAGTTGTTGTGGTTGGTGCAGCAGTTGTGGTGGTTGCTGCAACAGTTGCGGTGGATGGTGTAGCAATTGTGGTGGTTGGTGCATCAGTTGTGGTGGTTGGTGCAGCGGTTGTGGTGGTTGGAGCATCAGTTATTGTAGTTGGTGCAGCTGTTGTGGTGGTTGCTGCAACAGTTGCGGTGGATGGTGTAGCAATTGTGGTGGATGGTGTAGCAATTGTGGTGGATGGTGTAGCAATTGTGGTGGTTGGTGCAGCAGCTGTGGTGGTTGGTGCAGCAGTTGTGGTGGTTGGTGCAGCGGTTGTGGTGGTTGGAGCATCAGTTATTGTAGTTGGTGCAGCTGTTGTGGTGGTTGCTGCAACAGTTGCGGTGGATGGTGTAGCAATTGTGGTGGTTGGTGCAGTGCTAGTGGTGGTTGGTGCAGCTGTTGTGATGGCTGCTGCAGCAGTTTTGGTGGTTGGTGCAGCAGTTGTTGTGGTTGGAGCCGCAGTTGTTGTGGTTGGTGCAGCAGTTGTGGTGGTTGGTGCAGTGCTAGTGGTGGTTGGTGCAGTGCTAGTGGTGGTTGGTGCAGCTGTTGTGATGGCTGCTGCAGCAGTTTTGGTGGTTGGTGCAGCTGTTGTGGTGGTTGGTGCTGCAGTTGTTGTGGTTGGTGCAGCAGTTGTGGTGGTTGGTGCAGCGGTTGTGGTGGTTGGAGCATCAGTTATTGTAGTTGGTGCAGCTGTTGTGGTGGTTGCTGCAACAGTTGCGGTGGATGGTGTAGCAATTGTGGTGGTTGGTGCAGTGCTAGTGGTGGTTGGTGCAGCTGTTGTGATGGCTGCTGCAGCAGTTTTGGTGGTTGGTGCAGCAGTTGTAGTTGTTGGTGCAGCTGTTGTTGTGGTTGCAGCCGCAGTTGTAGTTGTTGGTGCAGCAGTTGTAGTTGTTGGTGCAGCAGTTGTTGTGGTTGCAGCAGCAGTTGTTGTGGTTGCAGCAGCAGTTGTAGTTGTTGGTGCAGCAGTTGTAGTTGTTGGTGCAGCAGTTGTAGTTGTTGGTGCAGCAGTTGTAGTTGTTGGTGCAGCAGTTGTAGTTGTTGGTGCAGCAGTTGTAGTTGTTGGTGCAGCAGTTGTAGTTGTTGGTGCAGCAGTTGTAGTTGTTGGTGCAGCAGTTGTTGTGGTTGCAGCCGCAGTTGTTGTGGTTGCAGCCGCAGTTGTAGTTGTTGGTGCAGCAGTTGTAGTTGTTGGTGCAGCAGTTGTAGTTGTTGGTGCAGCAGTTGTAGTTGTTGGTGCCGCAGTTGTAGTTGTTGGAGCCGCAGTTGTAGTTGTTGGTGCAGCAGTTGTAGTTGTTGGTGCAGCTGTTGTAGTTGTTGGTGCAGCAGTTGTAGTTGTTGGTGCAGCAGTTGTAGTTGTTGGAGCCGCAGTTGTAGTTGTTGGTGCAGCAGTTGTAGTTGTTGGTGCAGCAGTTGTAGTTGTTGGTGCAGCAGTTGTAGTTGTTGGTGCAGCAGTTGTAGTTGTTGGAGCCGCAGTTGTAGTTGTTGGTGCAGCAGTTGTAGTTGTTGGTGCAGCAGTTGTAGTTGTTGGTGCAGCAGTTGTAGTTGTTGGTGCAGCAGTTGTAGTTGTTGGTGCAGCTGTTGTTGTGGTTGGTGCAGCTGTTGTTGTGGTTGGTGCAGCTGTTGTTGTGGTTGGAGCTGCAGTTGTAGTTGTTGGTGCAGCTGTTGTAGTGGTTGGAGCCGCAGTTGTAGTTGTTGGTGCAGCAGTTGTAGTTGTTGGTGCAGCAGTTGTTGTGGTTGCAGCAGCAGTTGTAGTTGTTGGTGCCGCAGTTGTAGTTGTTGGTGCCGCAGTTGTAGTTGTTGGTGCAGCTGTTGTTGTGGTTGGTGCCGCAGTTGTAGTTGTTGGTGCAGCAGTTGTAGTTGTTGGTGCAGCTGTTGTTGTGGTTGGTGCAGCTGTTGTTGTGGTTGGTGTCACAGTTGTTGTGGTTGGTGCAGCAGTTGTAGTGGTTGGTGCCGCAGTTGTAGTGGTTGGTGCCACAGTTGTAGTTGTTGGTGCAGCTGTTGTTGTGGTTTGAGCAGCAGTTGTTGTGGTTGGTGTCACAGTTGTTGTGGTTGGTGCAGCAGTTGTAGTGGTTGGTGCCGCAGTTGTAGTGGTTGGTGCCGCAGTTGTAGTGGTTGGTGCAGCAGTTGTTGTGGTTGGAGCCGCAGTTGTAGTTGTTGGTGCAGCTGTTGTTGTGGTTGGTGCAGCTGTTGTTGTGGTTGGTGCAGCTGTTGTTGTGGTTGGAGCCGCAGTTGTTGTGGTTGGTGCAGCTGTTGTTGTGGTTGGTGCAGCAGTTGTTGTGGTTGGTGCAGCAGTTGTAGTTGTTGGTGCAGCAGTTGTAGTTGTTGGTGCAGCTGTTGTTGTGGTTGGAGCAGCAGTTGTAGTTGTTGGTGCCACAGTTGTAGTTGTTGGTGCAGCTGTTGTTGTGGTTGGAGCAGCAGTTGTTGTGGTTGGTGCAGCAGTTGTAGTTGTTGGTGCCGCAGTTGTAGTTGTTGGTGCAGCTGTTGTTGTGGTTGGTGCCGCAGTTGTAGTTGTTGGTGCAGCAGTTGTAGTTGTTGGTGCAGCTGTTGTTGTGGTTGGTGCAGCTGTTGTTGTGGTTGGTGCAGCAGTTGTAGTTGTTGGTGCCACAGTTGTAGTTGTTGGTGCAGCTGTTGTTGTGGTTGGAGCAGCTGTTGTTGTGGTTGGTGCAGCAGTTGTTGTGGTTGGTGCAGCAGTTGTAGTTGTTGGTGCAGCTGTTGTTGTGGTTGGAGCAGCAGTTGTAGTTGTTGGTGCCACAGTTGTAGTTGTTGGTGCAGCTGTTGTTGTGGTTGGAGCAGCAGTTGTTGTGGTTGGTGTCACAGTTGTTGTGGTTGGTGCAGCAGTTGTAGTGGTTGGTGCCGCAGTTGTAGTGGTTGGTGCAGCAGTTGTAGTGGTTGGTGCAGCAGTTGTTGTGGTTGGAGCCGCAGTTGTAGTTGTTGGTGCAGCTGTTGTTGTGGTTGGTGCAGCTGTTGTTGTGGTTGGAGCCGCAGTTGTTGTGGTTGGAGCCGCAGTTGTAGTTGTTGGTGCAGCAGTTGTAGTTGTTGGTGCAGCTGTTGTTGTGGTTGGTGCAGCAGTTGTTGTGGTTGGAGCCGCAGTTGTAGTTGTTGGTGCAGCAGTTGTAGTTGTTGGTGCAGCTGTTGTTGTGGTTGGTGCAGCTGTTGTTGTGGTTGGAGCCGCAGTTGTAGTTGTTGGTGCAGCAGTTGTTGTGGTTGCAGCCGCAGTTGTAGTTGTTGGTGCAGCAGTTGTTGTGGTTGGAGCCGCAGTTGTAGTTGTTGGTGCAGCAGTTGTAGTTGTTGGTGCAGCTGTTGTTGTGGTTGGTGCAGCTGTTGTTGTGGTTGGAGCCGCAGTTGTAGTTGTTGGTGCAGCAGTTGTTGTGGTTGCAGCCGCAGTTGTAGTTGTTGGTGCCGCAGTTGTAGTTGTTGGTGCTGCAGTTGTAGTTGTTGGTGCAGCAGTTGTAGTTGTTGGTGCAGCAGTTGTAGTTGTTGGTGCAGCAGTTGTTGTGGGTGCAGCAGTTGTAGTTGTTGGTGCAGCAGTTGTAGTTGTTGGTGCAGCTGTTGTTGTGGTTGCAGCCGCAGTTGTAGTTGTTGGTGCAGCTGTTGTTGTGGTTGGTGCAGCTGTTGTTGTGGTTGGTGCAGCTGTTGTTGTGGTTGGAGCTGCAGTTGTAGTTGTTGGTGCAGCTGTTGTTGTGGTTGGTGCAGCAGTTGTAGTTGTTGGTGCCACAGTTGTAGTGGTTGGTGCAGCTGTTGTTGTGGTTGGTGCAGCTGTTGTTGTGGTTGGTGCAGCTGTTGTTGTGGTTGGTGCAGCAGTTGTAGTTGTTGGTGCCGCAGTTGTAGTTGTTGGTGCCGCAGTTGTAGTTGTTGGTGCAGCAGTTGTAGTTGTTGGTGCAGCAGTTGTAGTTGTTGGTGCAGCAGTTGTAGTTGTTGGTGCAGCAGTTGTTGTGGTTGGAGCCGCAGTTGTAGTTGTTGGTGCAGCTTTTGTTGTGGTTGGTGCAGCAGTTGTTGTGGTTGGAGCAGCAGTTGTAGTTGTTGGTGCCACAGTTGTAGTTGTTGGTGCAGCTGTTGTTGTGGTTGGTGCAGCTGTTGTTGTGGTTGGTGCAGCTGTTGTTGTGGTTGGAGCCGCAGTTGTAGTTGTTGGTGCAGCAGTTGTTGTGGTTGCAGCCGCAGTTGTAGTTGTTGGTGCCGCAGTTGTAGTTGTTGGTGCAGCTGTTGTTGTGGTTGGTGCAGCTGTTGTTGTGGTTGGTGCAGCTGTTGTTGTGGTTGGTGCAGCTGTTGTTGTGGTTGGTGCAGCTGTTGTTGTGGTTGGAGCCACAGTTGTAGTTGTTGGTGCAGCAGTTGTAGTTGTTGGTGCAGCTGTTGTTGTGGTTGGTGCAGCTGTTGTTGTGGTTGGTGCAGCTGTTGTTGTGGTTGGAGCCGCAGTTGTAGTTGTTGGTGCAGCTGTTGTAGTGGTTGGAGCCGCTGTTGTAGTTGTTGGTGCAGCTGTTGTTGTGGTTGGTGCAGCAGTTGTTGTTGGAGCAGCTGTTGTTGTGGTTGGTGCAGCAGTTGTAGTTGTTGGTGCAGCAGTTGTAGATGTTGGTGCAGCAGTTGTAGTTGTTGGTGCAGCAGTTGTAGTTGTTGGTGCAGCTGTTGTTGTGGTTGGTGCAGCAGTTGTAGTTGTTTGTGCAGCAGTTGTTGTGGTTGGAGCAGCAGTTGTTGTGGTTGGTGCAGCAGTTGTTGTTGGAGCAGCTGTTGTTGTGGTTGGTGCAGCTGTTGTTGTGGTTGGAGCAGCAGTTGTTGTGGTTGGTGCAGCAGTTGTTGTGGTTGGAGCAGCTGTTGTTGTGGTTGGTGCAGCTGTTGTTGTGGTTGGTGCAGCAGTTGTAGTTGTTTGTGCAGCAGTTGTAGTTGTTGGTGCCGCAGTTGTAGTTGTTGGTGCAGCAGTTGTAGTTGTTGGTGCCACAGTTGGAGTTGTTGGTGCAGCTGTTGTTGTTGGAGCAGCTGTTGTTGTGGTTTGTGCAGCAGTTGTAGTTGTTGGTGCAGCAGTTGTAGTTGTTGGTGCAGCAGTTGTTGTGGTTGGTGCAGCTGTTGTTGTGGTTGGTGCAGCTGTTGTTGTGGTTGGAGCCGCAGTTGTAGTTGTTGGTGCAGCAGTTGTTGTGGTTGCAGCCGCAGTTGTAGTTGTTGGTGCCGCAGTTGTAGTTGTTGGTGCAGCAGTTGTAGTTGTTGGTGCAGCAGTTGTAGTTGTTGGTGCAGCTGTTGTTGTGGTTGGTGCAGCTGTTGTTGTGGTTGGTGCAGCTGTTGTTGTGGTTGGTGCAGCTGTTGTTGTGGTTGGAGCCACAGTTGTAGTTGTTGGTGCAGCAGTTGTAGTTGTTGGTGCAGCTGTTGTTGTGGTTGGTGCAGCTGTTGTTGTGGTTGGTGCAGCTGTTGTTGTGGTTGGAGCCGCAGTTGTAGTTGTTGGTGCAGCTGTTGTAGTGGTTGGAGCCGCTGTTGTAGTTGTTGGTGCAGCTGTTGTTGTGGTTGGTGCAGCAGTTGTTGTGGTTGGTGCAGCAGTTGTTGTTGGAGCAGCTGTTGTTGTGGTTGGTGCAGCAGTTGTAGTTGTTGGTGCAGCAGTTGTAGTTGTTGGTGCAGCAGTTGTAGTTGTTGGTGCAGCAGTTGTAGTTGTTGGTGCAGCTGTTGTTGTGGTTGGTGCAGCAGTTGTAGTTGTTTGTGCAGCAGTTGTTGTGGTTGGAGCAGCAGTTGTTGTGGTTGATGCAGCTGTTGTTGTGGTTGGTGCAGCAGTTGTTGTGGTTGGAGCAGCTGTTGTTGTGGTTGGTGCAGCTGTTGTTGTGGTTGGTGCAGCAGTTGTTGTGGGTGGAGCTGCAGTTGTAGTTGTTGGTGCAGCAGTTGTTGTGGTTGGTGCAGCAGTTGTAGTGGTTGGTGCAGCTGTTGTTGTGGTTGGAGCCGCAGTTGTAGTGGTTGGTGCAGCTGTTGTTGTGGTTGGAGCCGCAGTTGTTGTGGTTGGAGCCGCAGTTGTTGTGGTTGGAGCCGCAGTTGTTGTGGTTGGAGCAGCAGTTGTAGTTGTTGGTGCAGCTGTTGTTGTGGTTAGTGTCACAGTTGTTGTGGTTGGTGCAGCAGTTGTAGTGGTTGGTGCCGCAGTTGTAGTTGTTGGTGCAGCTGTTGTTGTGGTTGGTGCAGCAGTTGTTGTGGTTGGAGCCGCAGTTGTAGTTGTTGGTGCAGCTGTTGTTGTGGTTGGTGCAGCTGTTGTTGTGGTTGGTGCAGCAGTTGTTGTGGTTGGAGCAGCAGTTGTTGTGGTTGGAGCCGCAGTTGTAGTTGTTGGTGCAGCTGTTGTTGTGGTCGTTGCAGCAGTTGTTGTGGTTGGAGCAGCTGTTGTAGTTGTTGGTGCCGCAGTTGTAGTTGTTGGTGCCGCAGTTGTAGTTGTTGGTGCCGCAGTTGTAGTTGTTGGTGCCACACTTGTAGTTGTTGGTGCAGCAGTTGTAGTTGTTGGTGCAGCAGTTGTTGTGGTTGGAGCCACAGTTGTAGTTGTTGGTGCCGCAGTTGTAGTTGTTGGTGCAGCTGTTGTTGTGGTTGGTGCCGCAGTTGTAGTTGTTGGTGCCGCAGTTGTAGTGGTTGGTGCCGCAGTTGTTGTGGTTGGAGCCGCAGTTGTTGTGGTTGGAGCCGCAGTTGTAGTTGTTGGTGCAGCTGTTGTAGTGGTTGGTGCAGCTGTTGTTGTGGTTGGTGCCGCAGTTGTAGTTGTTGGTGCAGCAGTTGTAGTTGTTGGTGCCGCAGTTGTTGTGGTTGGTGCAGCAGTTGTTGTGGTTGGAGCCGCAGTTGTAGTTGTTGGTGCAGCTGTTGTTGTGGTTGGTGCAGCAGTTGTTGTGGTTGGAGCCGCAGTTGTAGTTGTTGGTGCAGCTGTTGTTGTGGTTGGTGCAGCAGTTGTTGTGGTTGGTGCCGCAGTTGTAGTTGTTGGTGCCGCAGTTGTAGTTGTTGGTGCCGCAGTTGTAGTTGTTGGTGCAGCTGTTGTTGTGGTTGGTGCAGCAGTTGTTGTGGTTGGAGCAGCAGTTGTAGTTGTTGGTGCCGCAGTTGTAGTTGTTGGTGCAGCTGTTGTTGTGGTTGGTGCAGCAGTTGTTGTGGTTGGAGCCGCAGTTGTAGTTGTTGGTGCAGCTGTTGTTGTGGTTGGTGCAGCTGTTGTTGTGGTTGGTGCAGCAGTTGTTGTGGTTGGTGCCGCAGTTGTAGTTGTTGGTGCCGCAGTTGTAGTTGTTGGTGCAGCTGTTGTTGTGGTTGGTGCAGCAGTTGTTGTGGTTGGTGCAGCAGTTGTTGTGGTTGGAGCAGCAGTTGTAGTTGTTGGTGCCGCAGTTGTAGTTGTTGGTGCCACAGTTGTAGTTGTTGGTGCAGCTGTTGTTGTGGTTGGTGCAGCAGTTGTTGTGGTTGGTGCAGCAGTTGTTGTGGTTGGAGCAGCAGTTGTAGTTGTTGGTGCCGCAGTTGTAGTTGTTGGTGCAGCTGTTGTTGTGGTTGGTGCAGCAGTTGTTGTGGTTGGTGCAGCAGTTGTTGTGGTTGGTGCAGCAGTTGTAGTTGTTGGTGCAGCTGTTGTTGTGGTTGGTGCAGCAGTTGTTGTGGTTGGAGCAGCAGTTGTTGTGGTTGGTGCCGCAGTTGTAGTTGTTGGTGCAGCAGTTGTGGTTGGTGCCGCAGTTGTAGTTGTTGGTGCAGCAGTTGTTGTGGTTGGAGCCGCAGTTGTAGTTGTTGGTGCAGCAGTTGTTGTGGTTGGAGCAGCAGTTGTTGTGGTTGGTGCCGCAGTTGTAGTTGTTGGAGCAGCAGTTGTGGTGGTTGGAGCAGCAGTTGTAGTTGTTGGTGCAGCAGTTGTAGTGGTTGGTGCCGCAGTTGTAGTTGTTGGAGCAGCAGTTGTTGTGGTTGGAGCAGCAGTTGTGGTGGTTGGAGCAGCAGTTGTAGTTGTTGGTGCAGCTGTTGTTGTGGTTGGAGCAGCAGTTGTAGTTGTTGGTGCAGCAGTTGTTGTGGTCGGTGCCGCAGTTGTAGTTGTTGGTGCCGCAGTTGTAGTGGTTGGAGCAGCAGTTGTGGTGGTTGGAGCAGCAGTTGTGGTGGTTGGAGCAGCAGTTGTAGTTGTTGGTGCAGCTGTTGTAGTGGTTGGTGCAGCTGTTGTTGTGGTTGGTGCCGCAGTTGTTGTGGTTGGAGCAGCAGTTGTAGTTGTTGGTGCCGTAGTTGTAGTGGTTGGTGCCGCAGTTGTTGTGGTTGGTGCCGCTGTTGTTGTGGTTGGTGCCGCTGTTGTTGTGGTTGGTGCAGCTGTTGTAGTTGTTGGTGCAGCTGTTGTTGTGGTTGGTGCAGCTGTTGTTGTGGTTGGTGCAGCTGTTGTAGTGGTTGGTGCAGCTGTTGTTGTGGTTGGTGCCGCAGTTGTAGTAGTTGGTGCCGCAGTTGTAGTGGTTGGTGCCGCAGTTGTTGTGGTTGGAGCAGCAGTTGTGGTGGTTGGAGCAGCAGTTGTAGTTGTTGGTGCAGCAGTTGTAGTTGTTGGTGCAGCAGTTGTAGTGGTTGGTGCCGCAGTTGTGGTGGTTGGAGCAGCAGTTGTGGTGGTTGGAGCAGCAGTTGTGGTGGTTGGAGCAGCTGTTGTTGTGGTTGGTGCCGCAGTTGTAGTGGTTGGTGCCGCAGTTGTAGTGGTTGGTGCCGCAGTTGTAGTGGTTGGAGCAGCAGTTGTAGTGGTTGGTGCAGCTGTTGTTGTGGTTGGTGCCGCAGTTGTAGTGGTTGGTGCCGCAGTTGTAGTGGTTGGTGCCGCAGTTGTAGTTGTTGGTGCAGCTGTTGTTGTGGTTGGAGCAGCAGTTGTAGTTGTTGGTGCAGCAGTTGTTGTGGTCGGTGCCGCAGTTGTAGTTGTTGGTGCCGCAGTTGTGGTGGTTGGAGCAGCAGTTGTAGTTGTTGGTGCAGCTGTTGTAGTGGTTGGTGCAGCTGTTGTTGTGGTTGGTGCCGCAGTTGTTGTGGTTGGAGCAGCAGTCTTAGTTGTTGGTGCCGTAGTTGTAGTGGTTGGTGCCGCAGTTGTTGTGGTTGGTGCCGCTGTTGTTGTGGTTGGTGCAGCTGTTGTAGTTGTTGGTGCAGCTGTTGTTGTGGTTGGTGCAGCTGTTGTAGTGGTTGGTGCAGCTGTTGTTGTGGTTGGTGCCGCAGTTGTAGTGGTTGGTGCCGCAGTTGTAGTGGTTGGTGCCGCAGTTGTAGTGGTTGGAGCAGCAGTTGTTGTGGTTGGAGCAGCAGTTGTGGTGGTTGGAGCAGCTGTTGTTGTGGTTGGTGCCGCAGTTGTAGTGGTTGGAGCAGCAGTTGTAGTGGTTGGTGCAGCTGTTGTTGTGGTTGGTGCCGCAGTTGTAGTGGTTGGTGCCGCAGTTGTAGTGGTTGGTGCCGCAGTTGTAGTGGTTGGAGCAGCAGTTGTTGTGGTTGGAGCAGCAGTTGTTGTGGTTGGAGCAGCAGTTGTGGTGGTTGGAGCAGCAGTTGTAGTTGTTGGTGCAGCAGTTGTAGTGGTTGGTGCCGCAGTTGTTGTGGTTGGAGCAGCAGTTGTGGTGGTTGGAGCAGCAGTTGTGGTGGTTGGAGCAGCTGTTGTTGTGGTTGGTGCCGCAGTTGTAGTGGTTGGTGCCGCAGTTGTTGTGGTTGGTGCCGCAGTTGTAGTGGTTGGAGCAGCAGTTGTAGTGGTTGGTGCAGCTGTTGTTGTGGTTGGTGCCGCAGTTGTAGTGGTTGGAGCAGCAGTTGTAGTGGTTGGTGCCGCAGTTGTTGTGGTTGGAGCAGCAGTTGTTGTGGTTGGAGCAGCAGTTGTTGTGGTTGGAGCAGCAGTTGTGGTGGTTGGAGCAGCAGTTGTAGTTGTTGGTGCAGCAGTTGTTGTGGTTGGAGCAGCAGTTGTTGTTGTCACCTGACTGTTACACAAAGGGGTGGTACAACAGGTCGGTCCACTCCTGATGGTACCAACATTTTCCATGAAAGGTAGAGTACCGAGACTGGTAGCTGCTGCACATGCGTTCTGAGTCACACAGCCCAGTGCTGGATATGTTGTGGATCCATTTCTTACTGAGGATTAAAAAGTAGAGTTTAAACATTCAAGTTATGTTTTTACAAAAAAATAAAAACAGCACTAAACTAGATCAGTGGGTATCGAACACTTTTCAGCTGCTGTGTTGAATTAAAATTGAAATTGAAATTTGTCTGAAATGTTTTCAGGTGGGAACCAGATTCAAAGATTACATTTTTTAAAAACTTTTCCAGATGAAAACTCACCAGTTGCTTGGATGCAGTTGTCCTCCTCTCCTGAACACTGAATAGCAGCGCTGCATTGAGAGGTGGAAGGGTCACAAACAACACACTGCAGACTGTTAGCTGGCTGAGAAGAAGGGACTGAAACACAGAAGATCAGAACAGTTCATTTCTGGAGGAGAGACGTGTCAAACACCACAGAAAGAAGACAGAATATTGTTTCTTATCACTCTGATGTTTTCTGGTGGTCACAGAGCAGCTTACACTGAGTTTACTTACATGATAGACTTTGTGAGTTGCAGCTGTCTATGTTGTTGCAGCACTCAGCCGATGCTAATGCACTTGCAAACCCCAAGTTGACTGAAAATGTCTGACTGCCTGTGGCTGGACACTGGGAGGATGGAGCACAGTCCTTGAAGATTTGCTGTGCTGTAGATCCAGATGAAGTGGCTGCAGAGTCAAAGTGCAGTTTGTTAATGTTGATGGAAATCACACATAAACTCAGAGAACATTTACTGTCTTTAACTGGATCTTAAAGTAGGACATGAGGATGAAAATACCTGTAATGGCCGCTGTTATACACATTGTCTCTGTGCCACATGTCTTTGGTACTGTGGTTGAACACTGCTGATCTGCACAGGCCTCACAGACCAGGGCTCCAGCTGTAATCAAGAGAATAACAGTGTTTGGAAAAAATCATGTCACATCTTACATATATGTACATGTATATTTATATGTATGTACATATAAGTAGTGCTACTAGTCTTCCTATAAAGACTCGAAGTTCTCGAAGATTAAAAAGTTAAAATAAAACGATTCTTTAATCTAAGTCTTTACTTTCTAAATAAGCTGCTGTAAAAACGCTGTAAGTGGAGTTACCTGTGCTGGAGAGAGCCCAGAGGAGAGTCAGAGTAAGAATCAGCTTCATTGTGATGAGCAGGTGAGAACTGCTGGTCAGTGTTCCTGGATAATGATGCTGCACCTCCCGAGCAGCGCTACAATTTATACGCTGCACATGTGACCTCATTGACTGGGTGTTTTCTCATCCCAACCTTTCAGATACTCTCCTCCCTGTTCTATTGAACCACTGCCAGAATTTAACACACCTTAACACACCTTATTTTCGTCAACATGTATTTATGTCAGATGATACACACAAACAACATATAAATAACTTGCATACTCCCGTCCATCCCTCCAGAACAGGTTTTTCAAACATTTTTCTCGCCCTTTTTCTCTTTCTTTCAGCCGCATTGTACATGATGAACTAGAAGTATTGATGACTCCACGTCAGAGTGACGCTCTTTAGATATTTCTGTGGTATTCCTACATCAGTCTTTAGACTTCTATAGATACATTTCTTCCTACCAAAACATGCTGAAAGCATCTGATTGTGTAAATTCTTATTCATATGAGAAAATGTCAAAAAGGGATTTCAGAATATTTTTGCTTTTCATTTTTTCCCTCGTCCTGTCCAGCTTTACTGCAGCAGAATTGTAATCTGAATACTTTTTATGCCAAACAGATTTACTTTGCCAAGGGAAGCTTTATAAATGCAAAGCTCCCCTTGATGCCCATCAACTGCCCATTTATTTATTTTTGTCACAATATTTAACATGTAATAGTGCCAAACCGTACTGGGGGACGAGGAAAAGTAAAAAAGAAGAAACAGAACAAAAATAGAACAAAAAACCAGACAACCAGCTGCTACACCTGTAAAAACAAAACACACGACAATCCACGGCCTCTGTGGGGAATCCAGCCTTAGAGCCACCAGGAGCACCTGAAAGCAGACAATCAGAGAAAAAACAAACACACAAACAAACAAAAACAAGCTCAAGTAGTGGCAATCGCATACAACACAGCTGTGGATAGATGACCTGAAACCACATAGAGGGCCAGAAGACCCAGGCCACCAGCAGCCCCCACGGAGCACAGATCCCAGGAAGCCCACCGCAGGGACAACCGCGCATCCACCCAGAAGACGGCAGAGGAATTCCCCGAAAAGAGCCCCCATAAGCATAGGGCAGAGGCCCCCCGGGAGCCAGGGGCAACAGCCCACCGACACCGGCAGGCCCCAGCCGCCCAGACATGGGCCCTGTACCAGACCCGGGCCCCAGTAGCCCGAGCGCCCCCAAACCCCCCGGCAGAGGCCCCACCCAATACCTGAGAGGGCCAAGCGCCCCAGACAGCCACACAGTGGGCCAGCGCCTGCCCCAGCGCCCCTGGCCAAGTGCCCCGGGACCCAAGTCGGTGAAGTCGCGAGAAGCGTGGGGAGGCAATGCCGCCCCCCCATCGGGAGAAGCACAAGCAGACCAGAGGACAGCAAGTCCCAGACCCAGGCCCAGAAGGTCATCACCACACACACTTGCACATCCCATACATCCACACATCCACACGTCCTCCCTCCCTCAACTCCGCTGGGGTGTGGCGCAGCGGGCACTCAGGGGGCCAGCAGCCCCCCAGCCACCACAGACCCCGAACCAGCAGAATAACTCATCCTCCTGGCCCCTCCCGCCCCGGGCAGCAACCAGGCAGCAGGGGTGTGGGAAGACCCCTCCCCTCACCCTTCTGGCTCTTCAATATTTTTTAATCGTGAGTGATTAAAACTGAGGGGCAGCCAACCTTGTAGAACTGGGAGCGCGGCTCTCTGGGCAGCCTACATCCCCAAAGAGCCCCGCCACTCAGTGCAAATATCCCCCAAGACCTAATGCGTGTGTGTGTGTGTGTTTGATGAGTAGTAGTCTAGGGTTTAATTAAAAGAGGGGAACTGCAGAGTGCAGTAAAGGGGACCACCTATGTGGCCCCATCCACGACACCCCACAGAAAACACACGCCCCCAAAACCCTACATGTGTGAGTGTGTGCTGTGTGCAGGAGCCAGAAGGGAGAGGGCTATGGGGATATAGACCTGGGGGAGAGAAGCTCCCCCGTAGAGGGCAGCCAGCGACTGGCTGCAATAGGCTCCCCTGTTTCCTGGGACCTGCCACAGGGCAGGAGGGCCTGATGTCCACCAGGCTCGAGGCCTGCAGCGACCATATTCAGGGAGCTACGGTACTCCCAGATGGTCCAGGTTTCCCTCTTAAACCTGTTGCCTGTCCGACCCGACCTTGGATAAACGGAACAAAATGGATGGATTGATGGTCATATAAACTAAATTTGTATAAATTACAAGTAAAAGTTTCCATCTTTTTGCTGTTATTGTTTTGAAGTTTTTAGTAAAGACCCTGTAAGCGGAGTAGGTGAGAACTGCGTATGAGCTATCCAGGATTATGATAATGCACCTCCTGAGTAGTACTAAATGTTCGATCCAGCACAATTTATGTTTATTTTTATGTTTCTGTATTTATCAGACGCTTTTATCCAAAGCGACTTACAAATAAAGATATAACAAAGCTATATATAAAGCTAACAATAAGCTACATAGAAGGAACCCAGGAGTCCGACTCTGTCAGAGGGGACAGAGTAGAGATAGGGTGCAGGCATAGAAGGAAGTGCAGAAAGATAAAGTGCAGAGATAGAGGGGGTAGGGAAGTACAAGGTAAGTGCTGGGATAGGAGATGCTCTCTGAAGAGCTGGGTTTTCAGGAGCTTCTTGAAGATAGACAGGGACGCCCCTGTTCTGGTAGCGCTCGGTAGGTCATTCCACCATCGTGGGACAACACATGAACAGAGTTTGGATTGTCTTAGGCGTGGTGTAGGAGCTGCTAGACGACAATCCTGGGACCAACGGAGGGACCCAGTTGGGACAGAAGCCTTTGCAAGAGCATTCAAGTAGATGGGAGCCGTTCCATTCAGCTCTTTGTAGCTAACATCAGGGACTTGGATCTGATGCTAAGGGCAGCCAGAGGAGCTCAATGAACAGAGGGGGGACGTGTTCTTTTAGGCTGATCCAAGACCAGACGCACCGCCGCGTTCTGGACCATCTGCAGAGGTTTCACAGGCTGGAGACCAGTTAGGAGACCAGTTAGGAAACCAGTTAGGAAACCAGTTAGGAGACCAGTTAGGAGACCAGTTAGGAGAGCAGTTAGGAAACCAGTTAGGAAACCAGTTAGGAGACCAGTTAGGAGTCCAGTTAGGAGACCAGTTAGGAGACCAGTTAGGTGACCAGTTAGGAGAGCGTTGCAGGAGTCAAGGTGGGAGATGACCATGGCCTGCACCAGGAGCTGGGGGGCATGTTGGGTCAGGTATGGTCTGATCTTTCTTATGTTTAGTAATGCAAAGCGGCACGAACGAGTAACCGAGGTAACGGGATCTTTGAAGGTTAGTTGGTCATCAATCATGACACCCAAGTTTCTAGCAACCTTTGATGGAGCGAGAGATTTACCTGATTGAGTGTATTCTCATCTCTACAACATCGCCATTGAGACACTCTCCTCCTTTTCATCATAGCATGATGAAACAAGTCAACACAGCTAAACAGACGTTTTTTAAGTTCACCAACATATACTTATGTGTCAAAAACTGAAACCC
Organism: Leuresthes tenuis; assembly: GCF_036924035.1. Lineage (NCBI taxonomy): Eukaryota > Metazoa > Chordata > Actinopteri > Atheriniformes > Atherinopsidae > Leuresthes > Leuresthes tenuis. The sequence goes on along the minus strand of NW_027325375.1, from coordinate 30,982,137 downwards.
GTTTTCCAGATGGTTCCAGGTCGTTTTTGATGCTCACAGAAGATCATTTCTTGGCTTTTTTTATTTAATTTTATTTTAAAACTTAATTTGTTAATTCAGGTCATGTGACCACAGAAAATTAAACAGATGTTTTTGTTTTGTTCAAGAATGAAATTTGAGTTGAAGTGATCAGTTCCAATGATTTTTCAGGGATACCCTTTGAGTTAGTTTCACCCGACACCAAAGTTTGTGTTTGTCGTCACTAGTTTAAATCATACAGTCCTATAATTAGGATAAATGTGTATTTACATTTCTTTTTCTCGAGATATTCTAAACTTACATTTGAAGTCATATTTTTGAAGTGGACTTTATTTGGAGGATGTCACTTCAACATCATATATGTTAGAAAAGGTCAAAATCTAACATGTATCCAGTCAATATTTGTTCAATTAAAGTATTCCTCTGTATTAATGAAGAAATTTAAGAAAAAGGAAAACTGTATTTCTGATCCCATGGCTGGGGTACTTAAATTCATCCTGTTTAGATAAAGAGTAAGTAATATTGTTTTATAGAAAATACAAATGGAAATAAATGCAGAACCCAACGTATAAAATTATAAAATTATGTGGAAATAATGCTTTGTAAGGAATTTCATAAATGAATTCAATAAAACTGAATAAATCTTAGTTATGAATCATTTGTCCACATGAATGACAACATTCTGCCTGACATACACAAAATGTCCAAAAAGGGATGATCTGAAAGGACTTGATCTTTATTAAAATATGATCAATAGAAGTAAAGACAGCAATGAAGACAAAGTATGATAAACACAGAGAAGGAGATAAATAAATAAATAAATATGTTGATAATGATAACAGTTATAATTTTACTTATTAGTAGTATAATAATAAATACAAAGAAAAGAAATTGCAAAGTTCAAACATTTCCTTCATTTTCCAAAAGATTAAAAATATCAAAACAACTATAATTAAACAAATATTCTAAATAACATTTCTGAATAATGAGTGCATAAAGAAAATAAAAAAATGTTCCCTGACTTTTTCAATTATTTTCCTTTAAAACCTTTTAATAACATGTATATTGTTCAATTTTTCTATCAAATAAAGATGAAAGGGAAATTGTTTGTTGGTTTACTAGCAGAAAAAGATAAAAAGTCCAAGCAGCAGGTGGAGCACGCCCAGTCTGATGGAACATGCATTACTGGTAGTTGTTGTACTGGTGATTGGTGCAGCATTTGTGGGGATTGCTGCAGCAGCAGTTGTAGTGGTTGGAGCAGCAGTTGTAGTGGTTGGTGCTGCAGTTGTTGTGGTTGGTGCTGCAGTTGTGGTGGTTGTTGCAGCATTTGTGGTGGTTGGTGCAGCAGTTGTGGTGGTTGGAGCAGCAGTTATAGTGGTTGGAGCAGCAGTTGTGGTGGTTGGAGCAGCAGTTGTGGTGGTTGGTGCTGCAGCATTTGTGGTGGTTGGTGCTGCAGCATTTGTGGTGGTTGGTGCAGCTGTTGTAGTGGTTGGAGCAGCAGTTGTAGTGGTAGGAGCAGCAGTTGTGGTGGTTGGTGCAGCTGTTGTTGTGGTTGGAGCCGCAGTTGTTGTGGTTGGAGCAGCAGTTGTAGTTGTTGGTGCAGCAGTTGTGGTTGGTGCAGCTGTTGTTGTGGTTGGTGCAGCAGTTGTTGTGGTTGTTGCAGCAGTTGTGGGGATTGCTGCAGCAGTTGTAGTGGTTGGAGCAGCAGTTCTAGTGGTAGGAGCAGCAGTTGTGGTTGGTGCAGCTGTTGTTGTGGTTGGTGCAGCAGTTGTTGTGGTTGGAGCCGCAGTTGTTGTGGTTGGAGCAGCAGTTGTAGTTGTTGGTGCAGCAGTTGTGGTTGGTGCAGCTGTTGTTGTGGTTGGTGCAGCAGTTGTTGTGGTTGGAGCAGCAGTTGTGGTTGGTGCAGCAGTTGTGGTTGGTGCAGCAGTTGTTGTGGTTGGTGCAGCAGTTGTTGTGGTTGGAGCCGCAGTTGTGGTTGGTGCAGCTGTTGTAGTGGTTGGTGCAGCTGTTGTTGTGGTTGGAGCAGCAGTTGTAGTTGTTGGTGCAGCAGTTGTAGTGGTTGGAGCCGCAGTTGTGGTTGGTGCAGCTGTTGTAGTGGTTGGTGCAGCTGTTGTTGTGGTTGGTGCAGCAGTTGTAGTTGTTGGTGCAGCAGTTGTAGTGGTTGGAGCCGCAGTTGTTGTGGTTGGAGCAGCAGTTGTGGTTGGTGCAGCAGTTGTTGTGGTTGGAGCAGCAGTTGTAGTTGTTGGTGCCACAGTTGTAGTTGTTGGTGCCACAGTTGTAGTTGTTGCTGCAGCTGTTGTTGTGGTTGGAGCAGCAGTTGTTGTGGTTGGAGCCGCAGTTGTAGTTGTTGCTGCAGCTGTTGTTGTGGTTGGAGCAGCAGTTGTTGTGGTTGGAGCCGCAGTTGTAGTGGTTGGTGCAGCAGTTGTTGTGGTTGGAGCCGCAGTTGTTGTGGTTGGAGCAGCAGTTGTAGTTGTTGGTGCCACAGTTGTAGTTGTTGCTGCAGCTGTTGTTGTGGTTGGAGCAGCAGTTGTTGTGGTTGGAGCCGCAGTTGTAGTGGTTGGTGCAGCAGTTGTTGTGGTTGGAGCCGCAGTTGTTGTGGTTGGAGCAGCAGTTGTAGTTGTTCGTGCCGCAGTTGTTGTGGTCGGTGCAGCAGTTGTTGTTGGTGCAGCAGTTGTTGTAGTTGGTGCAGCAGTTGTAGTGGTTGGTGCTGCAGTTGTTGTGGTTGGTGCAGCAGTTGTAGTTGTTGGTGCCGCAGTTGTAGTGGTTGGTGCTGCAGTTGTTGTGGTTGGAGCCGCAGTTGTAGTTGTTGGTGCAGCTGTTGTAGTGGTTGGTGCCGCAGTTGTAGTTGTTGGTGCAGCTGTTGTAGTGGTTGGTGCAGCTGTTGTTGTGGTTGGTGCCGCAGTTGTAGTTGTTGGTGCCGCAGTTGTAGTTGTTGGTGCAGCAGTTGTTGTGGTTGGTGCCGCAGTTGTTGTGGTTGGTGCAGCAGTTGTTGTGGTTGGTGCCGCAGTTGTTGTGGTTGGTGCAGCAGTTGTTGTGGTTGGAGCCGTAGTTGTAGTTGTTGGTGCAGCTGTTGTAGTGGTTGGTGCAGCAGTTGTTGTGGTTGGAGCAGCAGTTGTAGTTGTTGGTGCCACAGTTGTAGTTGTTGGTGCAGCTGTTGTTGTGGTTGGAGCAGCAGTTGTTGTGGTTGGAGCCGCAGTTGTAGTGGTTGGTGCAGCAGTTGTTGTGGTTGGAGCCGCAGTTGTTGTGGTTTGAGCAGCTGTTGTAGTTGTTGGTGCAGCTGTTGTTGTGGTTGGAGCAGCAGTTGTTGTGGTTGGAGCCGCAGTTGTAGTGGTTGGTGCAGCAGTTGTTGTGGTTGGAGCCGCAGTTGTTGTGGTTGGAGCAGCTGTTGTAGTTGTTGGTGCAGCAGTTGTTGTGGTTGGAGCCGCAGTTGTTGTGGTTGGAGCAGCAGTTGTAGTTGTTGGTGCCACAGTTGTAGTTGTTGGTGCAGCTGTTGTTGTGGTTGGAGCAGCAGTTGTTGTGGTTGGAGCCGCAGTTGTAGTGGTTGGTGCCGCAGTTGTTGTGGTTGGAGCAGCTGTTGTAGTTGTTGGTGCAGCAGTTGTTGTGGTTGGAGCCGCAGTTGTTGTGGTTGGAGCAGCAGTTGTAGTTGTTGGTGCCGCAGTTGTTGTGGTTGGAGCAGCATTTGTTGTGGTCGGTGCAGCAGTTGTTGTGGTCGGTGCAGCAGTTGTTGTGGTCGGTGCAGAAGTTGTTGTTGGTGCAGCTGTTGTTGTGGTTGGAGCAGCATTTGTTGTGGTCGGTGCAGCAGTTGTTGTTGGTGCAGCTGTTGTTGTTGGTGCAGCAGTTGTTGTGGTCGGTGCAGCAGTTGTTGTTGGTGCAGCTGTTGTTGTGGTTGGAGCAGCTGTTGTTGTGGTTGGTGCCGCAGTTGTAGTTGTTGGTGCAGCAGTTGTAGTGGTTGGTGCAGCTGTTGTTGTTGTTGGTGCAGCTGTTGTAGTGGTTGGTGCAGCTGTTGTTGTTGTTGGTGCAGCTGTTGTAGTGGTTGGAGCAGCTGTTGTAGTTGTTGGTGCCGCAGTTGTAGTGGTTGGTGCAGCTGTTGTTGTTGTTGGTGCAGCTGTTGTAGTGGTTGGAGCAGCTGTTGTTGTGGTTGGAGCCGCAGTTGTAGTTGTTGGTGCCGCAGTTGTAGTGGTTGGTGCAGCAGTTGTAGTGGTTGGTGCCGCAGTTGTTGTGGTCGGTGCCGCAGTTGTAGTTGTTGGAGCAGCAGTTGTTGTGGTCGGAGCAGCAGTTGTTGTGGTTGGAGCAGCAGTTGTTGTTATCACCTGACTGTTACACAAAGGGGTGGTACAGCAGGTCGGTCCACTGCTGATGGTACCAACATTTTCCATGAAAGGTAGAGTACCGAGACTGGAAGCTGCTGCACATGTGTTCTGAGTCACACAGCCCAGTGCTGGATATGTTGTGGATCCATTTGTTACTGAGGATTAAAAAGTAGAGTTTAAACTTTCAAGTCATGTTTTTACAAAAAAATAAAAACAACACAAAACTAGATCAGTGGGTATCGAACACTTTTCAGCTGCTGTGTTGAATTAGAAAATAACAAAACATCTGTCAGAACAGTCACCAGCTGTGCTGAGTATTACAGACCTAAAACAGGTTGAACTTTGTTTAAATTTGTAACTTTTTCGAGAATCTGTCATGAAATCTTCAAGGAAAGAGGATTGTTAAATAACTTTTCTTCACTTTTTGATTTAACAAAACTTTATTGGTGAAATTCGTCTGAAATGTTTTCAGGTGGGAACCAGATTCAAAGATTACATTTTTTAAAAACTTTTCCAGATGAAAACTCACCAGCTGCTTGGATGCAGTTGTCCTCCTCTCCTGAACACTGAATAGCAGCGCTGCATTGAGAGGTGGAAGGGTCACAAACAACACACTGCAGACTGTTAGCTGGCTGAGAAGAAGGGACTGAAACACAGAAGATCAGAACAGTTCATTTCTGGAGGAGAGACGTGTCAAACACCACAGAAAGAAGACAGAATATTGTTTCTTATCACTCTGATGTTTTCTGGTGGTCACAGAGCAGCTTACACTGAGTTTACTTACATGATAGACTTTGTGAGTTGCAGCTGTCTATGTTGTTGCAGCACTCAGCCGATGCTAATGCACTTGCAAACCCCAAGTTGACTGAAAATGTCTGACTGCCTGTGGCTGGACACTGGGAGGATGGAGCACAGTCCTTGAAGATTTGCTGTGCTGTAGATCCAGATGAAGTGGCTGCAGAGTCAAAGTGCAGTTTGTTAATGTTGATGGAAATCACACATAAACTCAGAGAACACTTACTGTCTTTAACTGGATCTTAAAGTAGGACATGAGGATGAAAATACCTGTAATGGCCGCTGTTATACACATTGTCTCTGTGCCACATGTCTTTGGTACTGTGGTTGAACACTGCTGATCTGCACAGGCCTCACAGACCAGGGCTCCAGCTGTAATCAAGAGAATAACAGTGTTTGGAAAAAATCATGTCACATCTTACATATATGTACATGTATATTTATATCTATGTACATATAAGTAGTGCTACTAGTCTTCCTATAAAGACTCGAAGTTCTCGAAGATTAAAAAGTTAAAATAAAACGATTCTTTAATCTAAGTCTTTACTTTCTGAATAAGCTGCTGTAAAAACGCTGTAAGTGGAGTTACCTGTGCTGGAGAGAGCCCAGAGGAGAGTCAGAGTAAGAATCAGCTTCATTGTGATGAGCAGGTGAGAACTGCTGGTCAGTGTTCCTGGATAATGATGCTGCACCTCCCGAGCAGCGCTACAATTTATACGCTGCACATGTGACCTCATGGACTGGGTGTTTTCTCATCCCGACCTTTCAGATACTCTCCTCCCTGTTCTATTGAACCACTGCCAGAATTTAACACACCTTAACACACCTTATTTTGGTCAACATGTATTTATGTCAGATGATACACACAAACAACATATAAATAACTTGCATACTCCCGTCCATCCCTCCAGAACAGGTTTTTCAAACATTTTTCTCGCCCTTTTTCTCTTTCTTTCAGCCGCATTGTACATGATGAACTAGAAGTATTGATGATGGAGTCAGAGTGACGCTCTTTAGATATTTCTGTGGTATTCCTACATCAGTCTTTAGACTTCTATAGATACATTTCTTCCTACCAAAACATGCTGAAGGCATCTGATTGTGTAAATTCTTATTCATATGAGAAAATGTCAAAAAGGGATTTCAGAATATTTTTGCTCTTCATTTTTTCCCTTGTCCTGTCCAGCTTTACTGCAGCAGAATTGTAATCTGAATACCTTTTATGCCAAACAGATTTACTTTGCCAAGGGAAGCTTTATAAATGCAAAGCTCCCCTTGATGCCCATCAACTGCCCATTTATTTATTTTTGTCACAATAGTTAACATATAATAGTGCCAAACCGGACTGGGGGACGAGGAAAAGTAAAAAAGAAGAAACAGAACAAAAATAGAACAAAAAACCAGACAACCAGCTGCTACACCTGTAAAAACAAAACACACGACAATCCACGGCCTCTGTGGGGAATCCAGCCTTAGAGCCACCAGGAGCACCTGAAAGCAGACAATCAGAGAAAAAACAGACACACAAACAAACAAAAACAAGCTCAAGTAGTGGCAATCGCATACAACACAGCTGTGGATAGATGACCTGAAACCACAGAGAGGGCCAGAAGACCCAGGCCACCAGCAGCCCCCACGGAGCACAGATCCCAGGAAGCCCACCGCAGGGACAACCGCGCATCCACCCAGAAGACGGCAGAGGAATTCCCCGAAAAGAGCCCCCATAAGCATAGGGCAGAGGCCCCCCCGGGAGCCAGGGGCAACAGCCCACCGACCCAACCAGGCCCCAGCCGCCCAGACATGGGCCGTGCACTGGACCCGGGCCCCAGGAGCCCGAGCGCCCCCAAACCCCCCGGCAGAGGCCCCACCCAATACCCGAGAGGGCCAAGCGCCCCAGACAAGTGCCCCGGGACCCAAGTCGGTGAATTTGCTAGTAGCGTGGGGAGGCAACGCCGCCCCCCCATCGGGAGAAGCACAAGCAGACCAGAGGACAGCAAGTCCCAGACCCAGGCCCAGGAGGTCATCACCACACACACTTGCACATCCCATACATCCACACATCCACACGTCCTCCCTCCCTCAACTCCGCTGGGGTGTGGCGCTGCGGGCACTCAGGGGGCCAGCAGCCCCCCAGCCACCACAGACCCCGAACCAGCAGAATAACCCATCCTCCTGGCCCCTCCCGCCCCGGGCAGCAACCAGGCAGCAGGGGTGTGGGAAGACCCCTCCCCTCACCCTTCTGGCTCTTCAATATTTTTTAATAGTGAGTGATTAAAACTGAGGGGCAGCCAACCTTGTAGAACTGGGAGCGCGGCCCTCTGGGCAGCCTACATCCCCAAAGAGCCCCGCCACTCAGTGCAAATATCCCCCAAGACCTAATGCGTGTGTGTTTTTGATGAGTAGTAGTCTAAGGTGTAATTAAAAGAGGGGAACTGCAGAGTGCAGTAAAGGGGACAACCTATGTGGCCCCATCCACGACACCCCACAGAAAACACACGCCCCCAAAACCCTACATGTGTGAGTGTGTGCTGTGTGCAGGAGCCAGAAGGGAGAGGGCTATGGGGATATAGACCTGGGGGAGAGAAGCTCCCCCGGAGAGGGCAGCCAGCGACTGGCTGCAATAGGCTCCCCTGTTTCCTGGGACCTGCCACAGGGCAGGAGGGCCTGATGTCCACCAGGCTCGAGGGCCTGATGTCCACCAGGCTCGAGGCCTGCAGCGACCATATTCAGGGAGCTACGGTACTCCCAGATGGTCCAGGTTTCCCTGTTAGACCTGTTGCCTGTCCGATCCGACCTTGGATAAACGGAACAAAATGGATGGATTGATGGTCATATAAACTAAATTTGTATAAATTACAAGTAAAAGTTTCCATCTTTTTGCTGTTATTGTTTTGAAGTTTTTAGTAAAGACCCTGTAAGCGGAGTAGGTGAGAACTGCGTATGAGCTATCCAGGATTATGATAATGCACCTCCTGAGTAGTACTAAATGTTCGATCCAGCACAATTTATGTTTATTTTTATGTTCCTGTATTTATCAGACGCTTTTATCCAAAGCGACTTACAATTGAAGATATAACAGCTTTATAAAAAGCTAACAATAAGCTACATAGAAGGAACCCAGGAGTCCGACTCTGTCAGAGGTGACAGAGTAGAGATAGGGTGCAGGCATAGAAGGAAGTGCAGAAAGATAAAGTGCAGAGATAGAGGGGGGAGGGAAGTACAAGGTAAGTGCTGGGATAGGAGATGCTCTCTGAAGAGCTGGGTTTTCAGGAGCTTCTTGAAGATAGACAGGGACGCCCCTGTTCTGGTAGCGCTCGGTAGGTCATTCCACCATCGTGAGACGACACATGAACAGAGTTTGGATTGTCTTAGGCGTGGTGTAGGAGCTGCTAGACGACAATCCTGGGACCAACGGAGGGACCCAGTTGGGACAGAAGCCTTTGCAAGAGCATTCAAGTAGATGTATAAATCTGATGAATAAATCTTAGCCGTTCCATTAAGCTCTTTGTAGCTAACATCAGGGACTTGGATCTGATGCGGGCGGCTAAGGGCAGCCAGAGGAGCTCAATGAACAGAGGGGGGACGTGTTCTTTTAGGCTGATCCAAGACCAGACGCACCGCCTCGTTCTGGACCATCTGCAGAGGTTTCACAGGCTGGAGACCAGTTAGGAGACCAGTTAGGAAACCAGTTAGGAGACCAGTTAGGAGACCAGTTAGGAGACCATTTAGGAGAGCGTTGCAGGAGTCAAGGTGGGAGATGACCATGGCCTGCAGCAGGAGCTGGGGGGCATGTTGGGTCAGGTATGGTCTGATCTTTCTTATGTTCAGTAATGCAAAGCGGCACGAACGAGCAACCGAGGTAACGTGATCTTTGAAGGTTAGTTGGTCATCAATCATGACACCCAAGTTTCTATCAACCTTTGATGGAGCGAGAGATTTACATGATTGAGTGTATTCTCATCTCTACAACATCGCCATTGAGACACTCTCCTCCTTTTCATCATAGCATGATGAAACAAGTCAACACAGCTAAACAGACGTTTTTTAAGTTCACCAACATATACTTATGTGTCAAAAACTGAAACCCGTTTTCCAGATGGTTCCAGGTCGTTTTTGATGCTCACAGAAGATCATTTCTTGGCTTTTTTTATTTAATTTTAAAACTTAATTTTCTAATTCAGGTCATGTGACCACAGAAAATTAAACAGATGTTTTTGTTTTGTTCAAGAATGAAATTTGAGTTGAAGTGATCAGTTCCAATGATTTTTCAGGGATACCCTTTGAGTTAGTTTCACCCGACACCAAAGTTTGTGTTTGTCGTCACTAGTTTAAATCATACAGTCCTATAATTAGGATAAATGTGTATTTACATTTCTTTTTCTCGAGATATTCTAAACTTACATTTGAAGTCATATTTTTGAAGTGGACTTTATTTGGAGGATGTCACTTCAACATCATATATGTTAGAAAAGGTCAAAATCTAACATGTATCCAGTCAATATTTGTTCAATTAAAGTATTCCTCTGTATTAATGAAGAAATTTAAGAAAAAGGAAAACTGTATTTCTGATCCCATGGCTGGGGTACTTAAATTCATCCTGTTTAGATAAAGAGTAAGTAATATTGTTTTATAGAAAATACAAATGGAAATAAATGCAGAACCCAACGTATAAAATTATAAAATTATGTGGAAATAATGCTTTGTAAGGAATTTCAGAAATGAATTCAATAAAACTGAATAAATCTTAGTTATGAATCATTTGTCCACATGAATGACAACATTCTGCCTGACATACACAAAATGTCCAAAAAGGGATGATCTGAAAGGACTTGATCTTTATTAAAATATGATCAATAGAAGTAAAGACAGCAATGAAGACAAAGTATGATAAACACAGAGAAGGAGATAAATAAATAAATAAATATGTTGATAATGATAACAGTTATAATTTTACTTATTAGTAGTATAATAATAAATACAAAGAAAAGAAATTGAAAAGTTCAAACATTTCCTTCATTTTCCAAAAGATTAAAAATATCAAAACAACTATAATTAAATAAATATTCTAAATAACATTTCTGAATAATGAGTGCATAAAGAAAATAAAAAAATGTTCCCTGACTTTTTCAATTATTTTCCTTTAAAACCTTTTAATAACATGTATATTGTTCAATTTTTCTATCAAATAAAGATGAAAGGGAAATTGTTTGTTGGTTTACTAGCAGAAAAAGATAAAAAGTCCAAGCAGCAGGTGGAGCACGCCCAGTCTGATGGAACATGCATTACTGGTAGTTGTTGTACTGGTGATTGGTGCAGCATTTGTGGGGATTGCTGCAGCAGCAGTTGTAGTGGTTGGTGCAGCTGTTGTGGTGGTTGGTGCTGCAGTTGTTGTGGTTGGTGCAGCAGTTGTGGTGGTTGCTGCAACAGTTGCGGTGGATAGTGTAGCAATTGTGGTGGTTGGTGCAGCAGTTGTGGTGGTTGGTGCAGCATTTGTGGTGGTTGGTGCATCAGTTGTGGTGGTTGGTGCAGCGGTTGTGGTGGTTGGAGCATCAGTTGTTGTGGTTGGTGCAGTGCTAGTGGTGGTTGGTGCAGCATTTGTGGTGGTTGGTGCAGCTGTTGTGGTGGTTGTTGCAGCAGTTGTAGTGGTTGGAGCAGCAGCAGTTGTGGTTGGAGCAGCAGTTGTTGTGGTTGGTGCAGTGCTAGTGGTGGTTGTTGCAGCATTTGTGGTGGTTGGTACAGCAGTTGTGGTGGTTGGTACAGCAGTTGTGGTGGTTGGTGCAGTGCTAGTGGTGGTTGGAGCAGCAGTTGTGGTGGTTGGTGCTGCAGCAGTTGTGGTTGGTGCAGCTGTTGTTGTGGTTGGACTAGCAGCAGTTGTGGTTGGTACAGCAGTTGTGGTGGTTGGTGCAGTGCTAGTGGTGGTTGGAGCAGCAGTTGTGGTGGTTGGTGCTGCAGCAGTTGTGGTTGGTACAGCTGTTGTGGTGGTTGGTGCAGTGCTAGTGGTGGTTGGTGCAGCATTTGTGGTGGTTGGTGCAGCTGTTGTGGTGGTTGTTGCAGCAGTTGTTGTGGTTGGTGCCGCAGTTGTGGGGATTGCTGCAGCAGTTGTAGTGGTTGGAGCAGCAGTTGTCGTGGTTGATGCAGCAGTTGTGGTGGTAGGAGCAGCAGTTGTGGTGGTTGGTGCAGCACTTGTAGTGGTTGGAGCAGCAGTTTTAGTTGTTGGTGCCGCAGTTGTAGTTGTTGGTGCAGCAGTTGTTGTGGTTGGAGCCACAGTTGTAGTTGTTGGTGCAGCTGTTGTTGTGGTCGGTGCAGCAGTTGTGGTGGTTGGTGCAGCAGTTGTGGTGGTTGGAGCAGCAGTTGTGGTGGTTGGTGCAGCAGTTGTTGTGGTCGGTGCCGCAGTTGTAGTTGTTGGTGCAGCAGTTGTAGTTGTTGGTGCAGCTGTTGTTGTGGTTGGTGCAGCAGTTGTAGTTGTTGGTGCAGCAGTTGTGGTGGTTGGTGCAGTGCTAGTGGTGGTTGGTGCAGCATTTGTGGTGGTTGGAGCAGCACTTGTAGTGGTTGGAGCAGCAGTTGTGGGGATTGCTGCAGCAGTTGTAGTTGTTGGTGCAGCAGTTGTAGTGGTTGGAGCAGCAGTTGTGGTGGTTGGAGCAGCAGTTGTGGTGGTTGGAGCAGCAGTTGTGGGGATTGCTGCCGCAGTTGTAGTTGTTGGTGCAGCAGTTGTAGTTGTTGGTGCAGCAGTTGTTGTGGTTGGAGCAGCAGTTGTAGTTGTTGGTGCAGCAGTTGTTGTGGTTGGAGCAGCAGTTGTAGTTGTTGGTGCAGCTGTTGTTGTGGTTGGTGCAGCAGTTGTTGTGGTTGGAGCCGCAGTTGTAGTTGTTGGTGCAGCTGTTGTTGTGGTTGGTGCAGCAGTTGTAGTTGTTGGTGCCGCAGTTGTAGTTGTTGGTGCAGCTGTTGTTGTGGTCGGTGCAGCAGTTGTTGTTGGTGCAGCTGTTGTAGTGGTTGGTGCCGCAGTTGTAGTTGTTGGTGAAGCTGTTGTTGTGGTTGGAGCCGCAGTTGTAGTTGTTGGTGCAGCTGTTGTTGTGGTTGGAACCGCAGTTGTAGTTGTTGGTGCAGCTGTTGTTGTGGTTGGTGCAGTTGTTGTTGTGGTTGGTGCAGCAGTTGTAGTGGTTGGTGCAGCAGTTGTTGTGGTTGGAGCCGCAGTTGTAGTTGTTGGTGCAGCAGTTGTTGTGGTTGGAGCCGCCGTTGTAGTTGTTGGTGCAGCAGTTGTTGTGGTTGGAGCAGCAGTTGTAGTTGTTGGTGCCACAGTTGTAGTTGTTGGTGCAGCTGTTGTAGTGGTTGGAGCCGCAGTTGTTGTGGTTGGTGCAGCTGTTGTTGTGGTTGGAACCGCAGTTGTAGTTGTTGGTGCATCTGTTGTTGTGGTTGGTGCAGTTGTTGTTGTGGTTGGTGCAGCAGTTGTAGTGGTTGGTGCCGCAGTTGTAGTGGTTGGTGCAGCAGTTGTTGTGGTTGGTGCAGCAGTTGTTGTGGTTGGAGCAGCAGTTGTTGTGGTTGGAGCAGCAGTTGTAGTTGTTGGTGCCGCTGTTGTTGTGGTTGGTGCAGCAGTTGTTGTGGTTGGAGCCGCAGTTTTAGTTGTTGGTGCAGCAGTTGTTGTGGTTGGAGCAGCAGTTGTTGTGGTTGGAGCAGCAGTTGTTGTGGTTGGAGCAGCAGTTGTAGTTGTTGGTGCCGCAGTTGTAGTTGTTGGTGCCGCAGTTGTAGTGGTTGGTGCCGCAGTTGTAGTTGTTGGTGCAGCTGTTGTTGTGGTTGGTGCCGCAGTTGTAGTTGTTGGTGCCGCAGTTGTAGTGGTTGGTGCCGCAGTTGTAGTGGTTGGTGCCGCAGTTGTTGTGGTTGGAGCAGCAGTTGTTGTGGTTGGAGCAGCAGTTGTTGTGGTTGGAGCAGCAGTTGTAGTTGTTGGTGCCGCAGTTGTAGTTGTTGGTGCCGCAGTTGTAGTGGTTGGAGCAGCAGTTGTAGTTGTTGGTGCCGCAGTTGTAGTTGTTGGTGCCGCAGTTGTAGTTGTTGGTGCCGCAGTTGTAGTTGTTGGTGCCGCAGTTGTAGTGGTTGGTGCCGCAGTTGTAGTGGTTGGTGCCGCAGTTGTAGTTGTTGGTGCCGCAGTTGTAGTGGTTGGTGCCGCAGTTGTAGTGGTTGGTGCAGCTGTTGTTGTGGTTGGAGCCGCAGTTGTTGTGGTTGGAGCAGCAGTTGTTGTGGTCGGAGCAGCAGTTGTAGTTGTTGGTGCCGCAGTTGTAGTTGTTGGTGCAGCTGTTGTTGTGGTCGGTGCAGCAGTTGTTGTGGTCGGTGCAGCAGTTGTTGTGGTCGGTGCAGCAGTTGTTGTTGGTGCAGCTGTTGTTGTGGTTGGTGCAGCTGTTGTTGTGGTTGGTGCAGCAGTTGTTGTGGTTGGTGCAGCAGTTGTTGTGGTTGGAGCAGCAGTTGTAGTTGTTGGTGCAGCTGTTGTTGTGGTTGGTGCCGCAGTTGTAGTTGTTGGTGCCGCAGTTGTAGTTGTTGGTGCCGCAGTTGTAGTTGTTGGTGCAGCAGTTGTTGTGGTTGGAGCCGCAGTTGTAGTTGTTGGTGCAGCAGTTGTTGTGGTTGGTGCAGCAGTTGTTGTGGTTGGAGCCGCAGTTGTAGTGGTTGGTGCCGCAGTTGTAGTTGTTGGTGCAGCAGTTGTTGTGGTTGGAGCCGCAGTTGTAGTTGTTGGTGCAGCAGTTGTTGTGGTTGGAGCCGCAGTTGTAGTTGTTGGTGCAGCTGTTGTTGTGGTTGGTGCAGCAGTTGTTGTGGTTGGAGCAGCAGTTGTAGTTGTTGGTGCCACAGTTGTAGTTGTTGGTGCCGCAGTTGTAGTTGTTGGTGCCGCAGTTGTTGTGGTTGGAGCCGCAGTTGTTGTGGTTGGTGCAGCTGTTGTTGTGGTTGGAACCGCAGTTGTAGTTGTTGGTGCCGCAGTTGTAGTGGTTGGTGCCGCAGTTGTAGTTGTTGGTGCCGCAGTTGTAGTGGTTGGTGCCGCAGTTGTAGTGGTTGGTGCAGCTGTTGTTGTGGTTGGAGCCGCAGTTGTTGTGGTTTGAGCAGCAGTTGTTGTGGTTGGTGCCGCAGTTGTAGTTGTTGGTGCAGCTGTTGTTGTGGTCGGTGCAGCTGTTGTTGTGGTCGGTGCAGCAGTTGTTGTGGTCGGTGCAGCAGTTGTTGTTGGTGCAGCTGTTGTTGTGGTTGGTGCAGCTGTTGTTGTGGTTGGTGCAGCAGTTGTTGTGGTTGGTGCAGCAGTTGTTGTGGTTGGAGCAGCAGTTGTAGTTGTTGCTGCCGCAGTTGTTGTGGTTGGAGCCGCAGTTGTAGTTGTTGGTGCAGCAGTTGTTGTGGTTGGAGCAGCAGTTGTTGTGGTTGGAGCAGCAGTTGTAGTTGTTGGTGCCGCAGTTGTAGTTGTTGGTGCAGCTGTTGTTGTGGTTGGTGCCGCAGTTGTAGTTGTTGGTGCAGCAGTTGTTGTGGTTGGAGCAGCAGTTGTAGTTGTTGGTGCAGCAGTTGTTGTGGTTGGAGCAGCAGTTGTAGTTGTTGGTGCAGCTGTTGTTGTGGTTGGTGCAGCAGTTGTTGTGGTTGGAGCAGCTGTTGTTGTGGTTGGTGCCACTGTTGTAGTGGTTGGTGCCGCAGTTGTAGTTGTTGGTGCAGCTGTTGTTGTGGTTGGAGCCGCAGTTGTAGTTGTTGGTGCAGCAGTTGTTGTGGTTGGAGCAGCAGTTGTAGTTGTTGGTGCCGCAGTTGTAGTTGTTGGTGCAGCTGTTGTTGTGGTCGGTGCCGCAGTTGTAGTTGTTGGTGAAGCTGTTGTTGTGGTTGGAGCCGCAGTTGTAGTTGTTGGTGCAGCTGTTGTTGTGGTTGGTGCAGTTGTTGTTGTGGTTGGTGCAGCAGTTGTAGTGGTTGGTGCAGCAGTTGTTGTGGTTGGAGCCGCAGTTGTAGTTGTTGGTGCAGCAGTTGTTGTGGTTGGAGCCGCAGTTGTAGTTGTTGGTGCAGCTGTTGTTGTGGTTGGTGCAGCAGTTGTTGTGGTTGGAGCAGCAGTTGTAGTTGTTGGTGCCACAGTTGTAGTTGTTGGTGCCGCAGTTGTAGTTGTTGGTGCCGCAGTTGTTGTGGTTGGAGCCGCAGTTGTTGTGGTTGGTGCAGCTGTTGTTGTGGTTGGAACCGCAGTTGTAGTTGTTGGTGCCGCAGTTGTAGTGGTTGGTGCCGCAGTTGTAGTTGTTGGTGCCGCAGTTGTAGTGGTTGGTGCCGCAGTTGTAGTGGTTGGTGCAGCTGTTGTTGTGGTTGGAGCCGCAGTTGTTGTGGTTTGAGCAGCAGTTGTTGTGGTTGGTGCCGCAGTTGTAGTTGTTGGTGCAGCTGTTGTTGTGGTCGGTGCAGCTGTTGTTGTGGTCGGTGCAGCAGTTGTTGTGGTCGGTGCAGCAGTTGTTGTTGGTGCAGCTGTTGTTGTGGTTGGTGCAGCTGTTGTTGTGGTTGGTGCAGCAGTTGTTGTGGTTGGTGCAGCAGTTGTTGTGGTTGGAGCAGCAGTTGTAGTTGTTGGTGCAGCAGTTGTTGTGGTTGGAGCAGCAGTTGTTGTGGTTGGAGCAGCAGTTGTAGTTGTTGGTGCCGCAGTTGTGGTTGTTGGTGCAGCTGTTGTTGTGGTTGGTGCCGCAGTTGTAGTTGTTGGTGCCGCAGTTGTAGTGGTTGGTGCCGCAGTTGTAGTGGTTGGTGCCGCAGTTGTAGTTGTTGGTGCCGCAGTTGTAGTGGTTGGTGCAGAAGTTGTAGTGGTTGGTGCCGCAGTTGTAGTTGTTGGTGCAGCAGTTGTTGTGGTTGGAGCCACAGTTGTAGTTGTTGGTGCAGCTGTTGTTGTGGTTGGTGCCGCAGTTGTAGTTGTTGGTGCAGCAGTTGTAGTTGTTGGTGCAGCTGTTGTTGTGGTTGGTGCCGCAGTTGTAGTTGTTGGTGCCGCTGTTGTAGTGGTTGGTGCAGAAGTTGTAGTGGTTGGTACAGCTGTTGTTGTGGTTGGAGCCGCAGTTGTAGTGGTTGGTGCCGCAGTTGTAGTTGTTGGTGCCACTGTTGTAGTGGTTGGTGCCGCAGTCGTAGTGGTTGGTGCAGCTGTTGTAGTGGTTGTTGCCGCAGTTATAGTTGTTGGTGCCGCAGTTGTAGTTGTTGGTGCAGCAGTTGTTGTTGTTGGTGCCACAGTTGTAGTTGTTGGAGCAGCAGTTGTTGTGGTTGGAGCGGCAGTTGTAGTGGTTGGTGCCGCAGTTGTAGTTGTTGGTGCCACTGTTGTAGTGGTTGGTGCCGCAGTCGTAGTGGTTGGTGCAGCTGTTGTAGTGGTTGGTGCCGCAGTTGTAGTTGTTGGTGCAGCAGTTGTTGTGGTTGGTGCCACAGTTGTAGTTGTTGGAGCAGCAGTTGTTGTGGTTGGAGCCGCAGTCGTAGTGGTTGGTGCAGCTGTTGTAGTGGTTGGTGCCGCAGTTGTAGTTGTTGGTGCAGCAGTTGTAGTTGTTGGTGCAGCAGTTGTAGTTGTTGGTGCCGCAGTTGTAGTTGTTGGTGCAGCTGTTGTAGTTGTTGGTGCAGCAGTTGTAGTTGTTGGTGCCGCAGTTGTAGTGGTTGGTGCCGCAGTTGTAGTTGTTGGTGCCGCAGTTGTTGTGGTTGGAGCAGCAGTTGTTGTGGTTGGAGCAGCAGTTGTTGTTGTCACCTGACTGTTACACAAAGTGGTGGTACAACAGGTCGGTCCACTGCTGATGGTACCAACATTTTCCATGAAAGGTAGAGTACCGAGACTGGTAGCTGCTGCACATGTGTTCTGAGTCACACAGCCCAGTGCTGGATATGTTGTGGATCCATTTGTTACTGAGGATTAAAAAGTAGAGTTTAAACTTTCAAGTCATGTTTTTACAAAAAAATAAAAACAACACAAAACTAGATCAGTGGGTATCGAACACTTTTCAGCTGCTGTGTTGAATTAGAAAATTACAAAACATCTGTCAGAACAATCACCAGCTGTGCTGAGTATTACAGACCTAAAACAGGTTGAACTTTGTTTAAATTTGTAACTTGTTCGAGAATCTGTCATAAAATCTTCAAAGAAAGAGGATTGTTAAATAACTTTTCTTCACTTTTTGATTTAACAAAACTTTATTGGTGAAATTCGTCTGAAATGTTTTCAGGTGGGAACCAGATTCAAAGATTACATTTTTTAAAAACTTTTCCAGATGAAAACTCACCAGCTGCTTGGATGCAGTTGTCCTCCTCTCCTGAACACTGAATAGCAGCGCTGCATTGAGAGGTGGAAGGGTCACAAACAACACACTGCAGACTGTTAGCTGGCTGAGAAGAAGGGACTGAAACACAGAAGATCAGAACAGTTCATTTCTGGAGGAGAGACGTGTCAAACACCACAGAAAGAAGACAGAATATTGTTTCTTATCACTCTGATGTTTTCTGGTGGTCACAGAGCAGCTTACACTGAGTTTACTTACATGATAGACTTTGTGAGTTGCAGCTGTCTATGTTGTTGCAGCACTCAGCCGATGCTAATGCACTTGCAAACCCCAAGTTGACTGAAAATGTCTGACTGCCTGTGGCTGGACACTGGGAGGATGGAGCACAGTCCTTGAAGATTTGCTGTGCTGTAGATCCAGATGAAGTGGCTGCAGAGTCAAAGTGCAGTTTGTTAATGTTGATGGAAATCACACATAAACTCAGAGAACATTTACTGTCTTTAACTGGATCTTAAAGTAGGACATGAGGATGAAAATACCTGTAATGGCCGCTGTTATACACATTGTCTCTGTGCCACATGTCTTTGGTACTGTGGTTGAACACTGCTGATCTGCACAGGCCTCACAGACCAGGGCTCCAGCTGTAATCAAGAGAATAACAGTGTTTGGAAAAAATCATGTCACATCTTACATATATGTACATGTATATTTATATGTATGTACATATAAGTAGTGCTACTAGTCTTCCTATAAAGACTCGAAGTTCTCGAAGACTAAAAAGTTAAAATAAAACGATTCTTTAATCTAAGTCTTTACTTTCTGAATAAGCTGCTGTAAAAACGCTGTAAGTGGAGTTACCTGTGCTGGAGAGAGCCCAGATGAGAGTCAGAGTAAGAATCAGCTTCATTGTGATGAGCAGGTGAGAACTGCTGGTCAGTGTTCCTGGATAATGATGCTGCACCTCCCGAGCAGCGCTACAATTTATACGCTGCACATGTGACCTCATGGACTGGGTGTTTTCTCATCCCGACCATTCAGATACTCTCCTCCCTGTTCTATTGAACCACTGCCAGAATTTAACACACCTTAACACACCTTATTTTCGTCAACATGTATTTATGTCAGATGATACACACAAACAACATATAAATAACTTGCATACTCCCGTCCATCCCTCCAGAACAGGTTTTTCAAACATTTTTCTCGCCCTTTTTCTCTTTCTTTCAGCCGCATTGTACATGATGAACTAGAAGTATTGATGACTCCACGTCAGAGTGACGCTCTTTAGATATTTCTGTGGCATTCCTACATCAGTCTTTAGACTTCTATAGATACATTTCTTCCTACCAAAACATGCTGAAGGCATCTGATTGTGTAAATTCTTATTCATATTAGAAAATGTCAAAAAGGGATTTCAGAAGATTTTTGCTCTTCATTTTTTCCCTCGTCCTGTCCAGCTTTACTGCAGCAGAATTGTAATCTGAATACTTTTTATGCCAAACAGATTTACTTTGCCAAGGGAAGCTTTATAAATGCAAAGCTCCCCTTGATGCCCATCAACTGCCCATTTATTTATTTTTGTCACAATAGTTAACATATAATAGTGCCAAACCGGACTGGGGGACGAGGAAAAGTAAAAAAGAAGAAACAGAACAAAAATAGAACAAAAAACCAGACAACCAGCTGCTACACCTGTAAAAACAAAACACACGACAATCCACGGCCTCTGTGGGGAATCCAGCCTTAGAGCCACCAGGAGCACCTGAAAGCAGACAATCAGAGAAAAAACAGACACACAAACAAACAAAAACAAGCTCAAGTAGTGGCAATCGCATACAACACAGCTGTGGATAGATGACCTGAAACCACAGAGAGGGCCAGAAGACCCAGGCCACCAGCAGCCCCCACGGAGCACAGATCCCGGGAAGCCCACCGCAGGGACAACTGCGCATCCACCCAGAAGACGGCAGAGGAATTCCCCGAAAAGAGCCCCCATAAGCATAGGGCAGAGGCCCCCCGGGAGCCAGGGGCAACAGCCCACCGACCCCACCAGGCCCCAGCCGCCCAGACCCGGGCCGTGTACCAGAACCGGGCCCCGGGAGCCCGAGCGCCCCCAACCCCCCCGGCAGAGGCCCCACCCAATACCCAGGAGGGCCAAGCGCCCCAGACAGCCACACAGTGGGTCAGCGCCTGCCCCAGCGCCCCTGGCCAAGTGCCCCGGGAGTCAAGACGTGCCCACAGGTGGGTGAAGTCGCGAGCAGCGTGGGGAGGCAATGCCGCCCCCCCATCGGGAGAAGCACAAGCAGACCAGAGGACAGCAAGTTCCAGATCCAGGCCCAGTCATCACCACACACACTTGCACATCCCATACATCCACACGTCCTCCCTCCCTCAACTCCGCTGGGGTGTGGCGCAGCGGGCACTCAGGGGGCCAGCAGCCCCCCAGCCACCACAGACCCCGAACCAGCAGAATAACTCATCCTCCTGGCCCCTCCCGCCGCGGGCAGCAACCAGGCAGCAGGGGTGTGGGAAGACCCCTCCCCTCACCCTTCTGGCTCTTCAATATTTTTTAATAGTGAGCGATTAAAACTGAGGGGCAGCCAACCTTGTAGAACTGGGAGCGCGGCTCTCTGGGCAGCCTACATGCCCAAAGAGCCCCGCCACTCAGTGCAAATACCCCCCAAGACCTAATGTGTGTGTGTGTGTGTTTGATGAGTTGTAGTCTAAGGTGTAATTAAAAGAGGAGAACTGCAGAGTGCAGTAAAGGGGACCACCTATGTGGCCCCATCCCCGACACCCCACAAAAAACACACGCCCCCAAAACCCTACATGTGTGAGTGTGTGCTGTGTACAGGAGCCAGAAGGGAGAGGGCTATGGGGATATAGACCTGGGGGAGAGAAGCTCCCCCGGAGAGGGCAGCCAGCGACTGGCTGCAATAGGCTCCCCTGTTTCCTGGGACCTGCCACAGGGCAGGAGGGCCTGATGTCCACCAGGCTCGAGGCCTGCAGCGACCATATTCAGGGAGCTACGGTACTCCCAGATGGTCCAGGTTTCCCTCTTAGACCTGTTGCCTGTCCGACCCGACCTTGGATAAACGGAACAAAATGGATGGATTGATGGTCATATAAACTAAATTTGTATAAATTACAAGTAAAAGTTTCCATCTTTTTGCTGTTATTGTTTTGAAGTTTTTAGTAAAGACCCTGTAAGCGGAATAGGTGAGAACTGCGTATGAGCTATCCAGGATTATGATAATGCACCTCCTGAGTAGTACTAAATGTTCGATTCAGCACAATTTATGTTTATGTTTATGTTTATGTATTTATCAGACGCTTTTATCCAAAGCGACTTACAAATGAAGATATAACAGCTTTATAAAAAGCTAACAATAAACTACATAGAAGGAACCCAGGAGTCCGACTCTGTCAGAGGGGACAGAGTAGAGATAGGGTGCAGGCATAGAAGGAAGTGCAGAAAGATAAAGTGCAGAGATAGAGGGGGGAGGGAAGTACAAGGTAAGTGCTGGGATAGGAGATGCTCTCTGAAGAGCTGGGTTTTCAGGAGCTTCTTGAAGATAGACAGGGACGCCCCTGTTCTGGTAGCGCTCGGTAGGTCATTCCACCATCGTGGGACGACACATGAACAGAGTTTGGATTGTCTTAGGCGTGGTGTAGGAGCTGCTAGACGACAATCCTGGGACCAACGGAGGGACCCAGTTGGGACAGAAGCCTTTGCAAGAGCATTCAAGTAGATGGAGCCGTTCCATTAAGCTCTTTGTAGCTAACATCAGGGACTTGAACCTGATGCGGGCGGCTAAGGGCAGCCAGAGGAGCTCAATGAACAGAGGGGGGGCGTGTTCTTTTAGGCTGATCCAAGACCAGACGCACCGCCGCGTTCTGGACCATCTGCAGAGGTTTCACAGGCTGGAGACCAGTTAGGAGACCAGTTAGGAAACCAGTTAGGAAACCAGTTAGGAAACCAGTTAGGAGACCAGTTAGGAGACCAGTTAGGAGAGCAGTTAGGAAACCAGTTAGGAAACCAGTTAGGAGACCAGTTAGGAGTCCAGTTAGGAGACCAGTTAGGAGACCAGTTAGGTGACCAGTTAGGAGAGCGTTGCAGGAGTCAAGGTGGGAGATGACCATGGCCTGCACCAGGAGCTGGGGGGCATGTTGGGTCAGGTATGGTCTGATCTTTCTTATGTTTAGTAATGCAAAGCGGCACGAACGAGCAACCGAGGTAACGTGATCTTTGAAGGTTAGTTGGTCATCAATCATGACACCCAGGTTTCTAGCAACCTTTGATGGAGCGAGAGATTTACCTGATTGAGTGTATTCTCATCTCTACAACATCGCCACAGAGACACTCTCCTCCTTTTCATCATAGCATGATGAAACAAGTCAACACAGCTAAACAGACGTTTTTTAAGTTCACCAACATATACTTATGTGTCAAAAACTGAAACCCGTTTTCCAGATGGTTCCAGGTCGTTTTTGATGCTCACAGAAAATAATTTCTTGGCTGTTTTTATTTTATTTTAAAACTTAATTTGCTAATTCAGGTCATGTGACCACAGGAAATTAAACAGATGTTTTTGTTTTGTTCAAGAATGAAATTTGAGTTGAAGTGATCAGTTCCAATGATTTTTCAGGGATACCCTTTGAGTTAGTTTCACCCGACACCAAAGTTTGTGTTTGTCGTCACTAGTTTTAATCATACAGTCCTATAATTAGGATAAATGTGTATTTACATTTCTTTTTCTCGAGATATTCTAAACTTACATTTGAAGTCATATTTTTGAAGTGGACTTTATTTGGAGGATGTCACTTCAACATCATATGTGTTAGAAAAGGTCAAAATCTAACATGTATCCAGTCAATATTTGTTCAATTAAAGTATTCCTCTGTATTAATGAAGAAATTTAAGAAAAAGGAAAACTGTATTTCTGATCCCATGGCTGGGATACTTAAATTCATCCAGTTTAGATAAAGAGTAAGTAATATTATTTTATAGAAAATACAAATGGAAATAAATGCAGAACCCAACGTATAAAATTGTAAAATTATGTGGAAATAATGCTTTGTAAGGAATTTCATAAATGAATTCAATAAAACTGAATAAATCTCATTTATGAATAATTTGTCCACATGAATGACAACATTCTGCCTGACATACACAAAATGTCCAAAAAGGGATGATCTGAAAGGACTTG
Source organism: Leuresthes tenuis (assembly GCF_036924035.1). Lineage (NCBI taxonomy): Eukaryota > Metazoa > Chordata > Actinopteri > Atheriniformes > Atherinopsidae > Leuresthes > Leuresthes tenuis. Next base: position 30,959,613 of record NW_027325375.1, on the reverse strand, counting down.
ATCTTTATTAAAATATGATCAATAGAAGTAAAGACAGCAATGAAGACAAAGTATGATAAACACAGAGAAGGAGATAAATAGATAAATAAATATGTTGATAATGATAACAGTTATAATTTTACTTATTAGTAGTATAATAATAAATACAAAGAAAAGAAATTGCAAAGTTCAAACATTTCCTTCATTTTCCAAAAGATTAAAAATATCAAAACAACTATAATTAAACAAATATTCTAAATAACATTTCTGAATAATGAGTGCATAAAGAAAATAAAAAAATGTTCCCTGACTTTTTCAATTATTTTCCTTTAAAACCTTTTAATAACATGTATATTGTTCAATTTTTCTATCAAATAAAGATGAAAGGGAAATTGTTTGTTGGTTTACTAGCAGAAAAAGATAAAAAGTCCAAGCAGCAGGTGGAGCACGCCCAGTCTGATGGAACATGCATTACTGGTAGTTGTTGTACTGGTGATTGGTGCAGCATTTGTGGGGATTGCTGCAGCAGCAGTTGTAGTGGTTGGAGCAGCTGTTGTGGTGGTTGGTGCAGCTGTTGTGGTGGTTGGAGCAGCAGTTGTGGTGGTTGGTGCTGCAGCAGTTGTGGTGGTTGGTGCAGCTGTTGTAGTGGTAGGAGCAGCAGTTGTGGTGGTTGGTGCAGCATTTGTGGTGGTTGGTGCAGCATTTGTGGTGGTTGGTGCAGCAGTTGTAGTGGTTGGAGCAGCAGTTGTGGTGGTTGGTGCTGCAGCATTTGTGGTGGTTGGTGCTGCAGCGGTTGTAGTGGTTGGAGCAGCAGTTGTAGTGGTAGGAGCAGCAGTTGTGGTTGGTGCAGCTGTTGTTGTGGTTGGTGCAGCAGTTGTTGTGGTTGGAGCCGCAGTTGTTGTGGTTGGAGCAGCAGTTGTTGTGGTTGGTGCAGCTGTAGTTGTGGTTGGTGCAGCAGTTGTTGTGGTTGGAGCAGCAGTTGTGGTTGGTGCAGCAGTTGTGGTTGGTGCAGCAGTTGTAGTTGTTGGTGCCACAGTTGTAGTTCTTGGTGCAGCAGTTGTTGTGGTTGGAGCAGCAGTTGTGGTTGGTGCAGCAGTTGTTGTGGTTGGTGCAGCAGTTGTAGTTGTTGGTGCAGCAGTTGTTGTGGTTGGAGCCGCAGTTGTTGTGGTTGGAGCAGCAGTTGTAGTTGTTGGTGCCGCAGTTGTTGTTGGTGCAGCTGTTGTTGTAGTTGGTGCAGCTGTTGTTGTGGTTGGTGCAGCAGTTGTTGTGGTTGGTGCAGCTGTTGTTGTGGTTGGAGCCGCAGTTGTAGTGGTTGGTGCCGCAGTTGTTGTGGTTGGTGCTGCAGTTGTTGTGGTTGGAGCCGCAGTTGTAGTTGTTGGTGCAGCTGTTGTAGTGGTTGGTGCAGCTGTTGTTGTGGTTGGTGCCGCAGTTGTAGTGGTTGGTGCAGCAGTTGTTGTTGGTGCAGCTGTTGTTGTAGTTGGTGCAGCAGTTGTTGTGGTTGGAGCAGCAGTTGTTGTGGTTGGTGCTGCAGTTGTTGTGGTTGGAGCCGCAGTTGTAGTTGTTGGTGCAGCTGTTGTAGTTGTTGGTGCAGCAGTTGTTGTGGTTGGAGCAGCAGTTGTAGTGGTTGGTGCCGCAGTTGTAGTGGTTGGTGCCGCAGTTGTTGTGGTTGGTGCTGCAGTTGTTGTGGTTGGAGCCGCAGTTGTAGTTGTTGGTGCAGCTGTTGTAGTTGTTGGTGCAGCAGTTGTTGTGGTTGGTGCCGCAGTTGTAGTTGTTGGTGCAGCAGTTGTAGTGGTTGGTGCCGCAGTTGTTGTGGTTGGTGCAGCAGTTGTTGTGGTTGGAGCCGCAGTTGTAGTGGTTGGTGCAGCTGTTGTTGTGGTTGGAGCAGCAGTTGTTGTGGTTGGAGCAGCAGTTGTAGTTGTTGGTGCCGCAGTTGTAGTGGTTGGTGCCGCAGTTGTTGTGGTTGGTGCAGCAGTTGTTGTGGTTGGAGCCGCAGTTGTAGTTGTTGGTGCAGCTGTTGTTGTGGTTGGAGCAGCAGTTGTTGTGGTTGGTGCAGCAGTTGTAGTGGTTGGTGCCGCAGTTGTTGTGGTTGGTGCTGCAGTTGTTGTGGTTGGAGCCGCAGTTGTAGTTGTTGGTGCAGCTGTTGTAGTGGTTGGTGCAGCAGTTGTTGTGGTTGGTGCAGCAGTTGTAGTTGTTGGTGCCGCAGTTGTAGTGGTTGGTGCCGCAGTTGTTGTGGTTGGTGCTGCAGTTGTTGTGGTTGGAGCCGCAGTTGTAGTTGTTGGTGCAGCAGTTGTTGTGGTTGGTGCCGCAGTTGTAGTGGTTGGTGCAGCAGTTGTAGTTGATGGTGCAGCAGTTGTTGTGGTTGGTGCCGCAGTTGTAGTTGTTGGTGCAGCAGTTGTAGTTGTTGGTGCAGCTGTTGTAGTGGTTGGTGCAGCAGTTGTAGTTGTTGGTGCAGCAGTTGTTGTGGTTGGTGCCGCAGTTGTAGTTGTTGGTGCCGCAGTTGTAGTGGTTGGTGCCGCAGTTGTTGTGGTTGGTGCAGCTGTTGTAGTTGTTGGTGCAGCAGTTGTAGTTGTTGGAGCAGCAGTTGTTGTGGTCGGAGCAGCAGTTGTTGTGGTTGGAGCAGCAGTTGTTGTTGTCACCTGACTGTTACACAAAGTGGTGGTACAGCAGGTCGGTCCACTGCTGATGGTACCAACATTTTCCATGAAAGGTAGAGTACCGAGACTGGAAGCTGCTGCACATGTGTTCTGAGTCACACAGCCCAGTGCTGGATATGTTGTGGATCCATTTGTTACTGAGGATTAAAAAGTAGAGTTTAAACTTTCAAGTCATGTTTTTACAAAAAAATAAAAACAACACAAAACTAGATCAGTGGGTATCGAACACTTTTCAGCTGCTGTGTTGAATTAGAAAATTACAAAACATCTGTCAGAACAATCACCAGCTGTGCTGAGTATTACAGACTTAAAACAGGTTGAACTTTGTTTAAATTTGTAACTTGTTCGAGAATCTGTCATAAAATCTTCAAGGAAAGAGGATTGTTAAATAACTTTTCTTCCCTTTTTGATTTAACAAAACTTTATCGGTGAAATTTGTCTGAAATGTTTTCAGGTGGGAACCAGATTCAAAGATTACATTTTTTAAAAACTTTTCCAGATGAAAACTCACCAGCTGCTTGGATGCAGTTGTCCTCCTCTCCTGAACACTGAATAGCAGCGCTGCATTGAGAGGTGGAAGGGTCACAAACAACACACTGCAGACTGTTAGCTGGCTGAGAAGAAGGGACTGAAACACAGAAGATCAGAACAGTTCATTTCTGGAGGAGAGACGTGTCAAACACCACAGAAAGAAGACAGAATATTGTTTCTTATCACTCTGATGTTTTCTGGTGGTCACAGAGCAGCTTACACTGAGTTTACTTACATGATAGACTTTGTGAGTTGCAGCTGTCTATGTTGTTGCAGCACTCAGCCGATGCTAATGCACTTGCAAACCCCAAGTTGACTGAAAATGTCTGACTGCCTGTGGCTGGACACTGGGAGGATGGAGCACAGTCCTTGAAGATTTGCTGTGCTGTAGATCCAGATGAAGTGGCTGCAGAGTCAAAGTGCAGTTTGTTAATGTTGATGGAAATCACACATAAACTCAGAGAACACTTACTGTCTTTAACTGGATCTTAAAGTAGGACATGAGGATGAAAATACCTGTAATGGCCGCTGTTATACACATTGTCTCTGTGCCACATGTCTTTGGTACTGTGGTTGAACACTGCTGATCTGCACAGGCCTCACAGACCAGGGCTCCAGCTGTAATCAAGAGAATAACAGTGTTTGGAAAAAATCATGTCACATCTTACATATATGTACATGTATATTTATTTATATTTAAAGTTCTCGAAGATTAAAAAGTTAAAAGAAAATGATTCTTTAATCTAAGTCTTTACTTTCTAAATAAGCTGCTGTAAAAACGCTGTAAGTGGAGTTACCTGTGCTGGAGAGAGCCCAGATGAGAGTCAGAGTAAGAATCAGCTTCATTGTGATGAGCAGGTGAGAACTGCTGGTCAGTGTTCCTGGATAATGATGCTGCACCTCCCGAGCAGCGCTACAATTTATACGCTGCACATGTGACCTCATTGACTGGGTGTTTTCTCATCCCGACCTTTCAGATACTCTCCTCCCTGTTCTATTGAACCACTGCCAGAATTTAACACACCTTAACACACCTTATTTTCGTCAACATGTATTTATGTCAGATGATACACACAAACAACATATAAATAACTTGCATACTCCCGTCCATCCCTCCAGAACAGGTTTTTCAAACATTTTTCTCGCCCTTTTTCTCTTTCTTTCAGCCGCATTGTACATGATGAACTAGAAGTATTGATGACTCCACGTCAGAGTGACGCTCTTTAGATATTTCTGTGGCATTCCTACATCAGTCTTTAGACTTCTATAGATACATTTCTTCCTACCAAAACATGCTGAAAGCATCTGATTGTGTAAATTCTTATTCATATTAGAAAATGTCAAAAAGGGATTTCAGAATATTTTTGCTTTTCATTTTTTCCCTCGTCCTGTCCAGCTTTACTGCAGCAGAATTGTAATCTGATTACCTTTTATGCCAAACAGATTTACTTTGCCAAGGGAAGCTTTATAAATGCAAAGCTCCCCTTGATGCCCATCAACTGCCCATTTATTTATTTTTGTCACAATAGTTAACATGTAATAGTGCCAAACCGGACTGGGGGACGAGGAAAAGTAAAAAAGAAGAAACAGAACAAAAATAGAACAAAAAACCAGACAACCAGCTGCTACACCTGTAAAAACAAAACACACGACAATCCACGGCCTCTGTGGGGAATCCAGCCTTAGAGCCACCAGGAGCACCTGAAAGCAGACAATCAGAGAAAAAACAGACACACAAACAAACAAAAACAAGCTCAAGTAGTGGCAATCGCATACAACACAGCTGTGGATAGATGACCTGAAACCACAGAGAGGGCCAGAAGACCCAGGCCACCAGCAGCCCCCACGGAGCACAGATCCCGGGAAGCCCACCGCAGGGAAAACCGCGCATCCACCCAGAAGACGGCAGAGGAATTCCCCGAAAAGAGCCCCCATAAGCATAGGGCAGAGGCACCCCCCGGGAGCCAGGGGCAACAGCCCACCGACCCCGCCAGGCCCCAGCCGCCCAGACATGGGCCCTGTACCAGACCCGGGCCCCAGGAGCCCGAGCGCCCTCAAACCCCCCGGCAGAGGCCCCACCCAATACCCAGGAGGGCCAAGCGCCCCAGACAGCCACACAGTGGGTCAGCGCCTGCCCCAGCGCCCCTGGCCAAGTGCCCCGGGAGTCAAGACGTGCCCACAGGTGGGTGAAGTCGCGAGCAGCGTGGGGAGGCAATGCCGCCCCCCCATCGGGAACAGCCCAAGCAGACCCGAGGACAGCAAGTCCCAGACCCAGGCCCAGAAGGTCATTACCACACACACTTGCACATCCCATACATCCACACGTCCTCCCTCCCTCAACTCCGCTGGGGTGTGGCGCTGCGGGCACTCAGGGGGCCAGCAGCCCCCCAGCCACCACAGACCCTGAACCAGCAGAATAACTCATCCTCCTGTTCCCTCCCGCCCCGGGCAGCAACCAGGAAGCAGGGGTGTGGGAAGACCCCTCCCCTCACCCTTCTGGCTCTTCAATATTTTTTAATAGTGAGTGATTAAAACTGAGGGGCAGCCAACCTTGTAGAACTGGGAGCGCGGCCCTCTGGGCAGCCTACATCCCCAAAGAGCCCCGCCACTCAGTGCAAATACCCCCCAAGACCTAATGTGTGTGTGTGTGTGTGTTTGATGAGTAGTAGTCTAAGTTGTAATTAAAAGAGGGGAACTGCAGAGTGCAGTAAAGGGGACCACCTATGTGGCCCCATCCACGACACCCCACAGAAAACACACGCCCCAAAAACCCTACATGTGTGAGTGTGTGCTGTGTACAGGAGCCAGAAGGGAGAGGGCTATGGGGATATAGACCTGGGGGAGAGAAGCTCCCCCGTAGAGGGCAGCCAGCGACTGGCTGCAATAGGCTCCCCTGTTTCCTGGGACCTGCCACAGGGCAGGAGGGCTTGATGTCCACCAGGCTCGAGGGCCTGATGTCCACCAGGCTCGAGGCCTGCAGCGACCATATTCAGGGAGCTACGGTACTCCCAGATGGTCCAGGTTTCCCTCTTAGACCTGTTGCCTGTCCGACCCGACCTTGGATAAACGGAACAAAATGGATGGATTGATGGTCATATAAACTAAATTTGTATAAATTACAAGTAAAAGTTTCCATCTTTTTGCTGTTATTGTTTTGAAGTTTTTAGTAAAGACCCTGTAAGCGGAATAGGTGAGAACTGCGTATGAGCTATCCAGGATTATGATAATGCACCTCCTGAGTAGTACTAAATGTTCGATCCAGCACAATTTATGTTTATGTTTATGTTTATGTATTTATCAGACGCTTTTATCCAAAGCGACTTACAAATGAAGATATAACAAAGCTATATATAAAGCTAACAATAAGCTACATAGAAGGAACCCAGGAGTCCGACTCTGTCAGAGGGGACAGAGTAGAGATAGGGTGCAGGCATAGAAGGAAGTGCAGAAAGATAAAGGGCAGAGATAGAGGGGGTAAGGAAGTACAAGATAAGTGCTGGGATAGGAGATGCTCTCTGAAGAGCTGGGTTTTCAGGAGCTTCTTGAAGATAGACAGGGACGCCCCTGTTCTGGTAGCGCTCGGTAGGTCATTCCACCATCGTGGGACGACACATGAACAGAGTTTGGATTGTCTTAGGCGTGGTGTAGGAGCTGCTAGACGACAATCCTGGGACCAACGGAGGGACCCAGTTGGGACAGAAGCCTTTGCAGGAGCATCCAAGTAGATGGAGCCGTTCCATTAAGCTCTTTGTAGCTAACATCAGGGACTTGGATCTGATGCGGGCGGCTAAGGGCAGCCAGAGGAGTTCAATGAACAGAGGGGGGACGTGTTCTTTTAGGCTGATCCAAGACCAGCCGAGCCGCCGCGTTCTGGACCATCTGCAGAGGTTTCACAGGCTGGAGACCAGTTAGGAGACCAGTTAGGAAACCAGTTAGGAGAGCAGTTAGGAAACCAGTTAGGAGACCAGTTAGGAGACCAGTTAGGAGACCAGTTAGGAGACCAGTTAGGAAACCAGTTAGGAAACCAGTTAGGAGACCAGTTAGGAAACCAGTTAGGAGACCAGTTAGGAGAGCGTTGCAGTAGTGAAGGTGGGAGATGACCATGGCCTGCACCTGGAGCTGGGGGGCATGTTGGGTCAGGTATGGTCTGATCTTTTTTATGTTCAGTAATGCAAAGCGGCACGAACGAGTAACCGAGGTAATGTGATCTTTGAAGGTTAGTTGGTCATCAATCATGACACCCAAATTTCTAGCAACCTTTGATGGAGCGAGAGATTTACCTGATTGAGTGTATTCTCATCTCTACAACAACGCCATTGAGACACTCTCCTCCTTTTCATCATAGCATGATGAAACAAGTCACCACAGCTAAACGGACGTTTTTTAAGTTCACCAACATATACTTATGTGTCAAAAACTGAAACCCGCTTTCCAGATGGTTCCAGGTCGTTTTTGATGCTCACAGAAAATCATTTCTTGGCTGTTTTTTATTTTATTTTATTTTAAAACTTAATTTGCTAATTCAGGTCATGTGACCACAGAAAATTAAACAGATGTTTTTGTTTTGTTCAAGAATGAAATTTGAGTTGAAGTGATCAGTTCCAATGATTTTTCAGGGATACCCTTTGAGTTAGTTTCACCCGACACCAAAGTTTGTGTTTGTCGTCACTAGTTTTAATCATACAGTCCTATAATTAGGATAAATGTGTATTTACATTTCTTTTTCTCGAGATATTCTAAACTTACATTTGAAGTCATATTTTTGAAGTGGACTTTATTTGGAGGATGTCACTTCAACATCATATGTGTTAGAAAAGGTCAAAATCTAACATGTATCCAGTCAATATTTGTTCAATTAAAGTATTCCTCTGTATTAATGAAGAAATTTAAGAAAAAGGAAAACTGTATTTCTGATCCCATGGCTGGGGTACTTAAATTCATCCAGTTTAGATAAAGAGTAAGTAATATTGTTTTATAGAAAATACAAATGGAAATAAATGCAGAACCCAACGTATAAAATTGTAAAATTATGTGGAAATAATGCTTTATAAGGAATTTCAGAAATGAATTCAATAAAACTGAATAAATCTTAGTTATGAATCATTTGTCCACATGAATGACAACATTCTGCCTGACATACACAAAATGTCCAAAAAGGGATGATCTGAAAGGACTTGATCTTTATTAAAATATGATCAATAGAAGTAAAGACAGCAATGAAGACAAAGTATGATAAACACAGAGAAGGAGATAAATAAATAAATAAATATGTTGATAATGATGAACAGTTATCATTTTACTTATTAGTAGTATAATAATAAATACAAAGAAAAGAAATTGCAAAGTTCAAACATTTCCTTCATTTTCCGAAAGATTAAAAATATCAAAACAACTATAATTAAACAAATATTCTAAATAACATTTCTGAATAATGAGTGCATAAAGAAAATAAAAAAATGTTCCCTGACTTTTTCAATTATTTTCCTTTAAAACCTTTTAATAACATGTATATTGTTCAATTTTTCTATCAAATAAAGATGAAAGGGAAATTGTTTGTTGGTTTACTAGCAGAAAAAGATAAAAAGTCCAAGCAGCAGGTGGAGCACGCCCAGTCTGATGGAACATGCATTACTGGTAGTTGTTGTACTGGTGATTGGTGCAGCATTTGTGGGGATTGCTGCAGCAGCAGTTGTGGTGGTTGGTGCAGTGCTAGTGGTGGTTGGTGCAGCAGTTGTGGTGGTTGGTGCAGCAGTTGTGGTGGTTGGTGTAGCTGTTGTGGTGGTTGGAGCATCAGTTATTGTAGTTGGTGCATCAGTTATTGTAGTTGGAGCATCAGTTATTGTAGTTGGAGCATCAGTTATTGTAGTTGGTGCATCAGTTATTGTAGTTGGAGCATCAGTTATTGTAGTTGGAGCATCAGTTATTGTAGTTGGTGCATCAGTTATTGTAGTTGGAGCATCAGTTATTGTAGTTGGAGCATCAGTTATTGTAGTTGGAGCATCAGTTATTGTAGTTGGTGCAACAGTTGCGGTGGATGGTGTAGCATTTGTGGGGATTGCTGCAGCAGCAGTTGTAGTGGTTGGAGCAGCTGTTGTTGTTGTTGGAGCAGTGCTAGTGGTGGTTGGTGCAGCATTTGTGGGGATTGCTGCAGCAGCAGTTGTAGTGGTTGGAGCAGCAGTTGTTGTGGTTGGAGCAGCAGTTTTAGTTGTTGGTGCAGCTGTTGTTGTGGTCGGTGCAGCAGTTGTAGTTGTTGGTGCAGCAGTTGTACTGGTTGGAGCAGCACTTGTGGTGGTTGGAGCAGCAGTTGTGGTGGTTGGTGCTGCAGCAGTTGTGGTGGTTGGTGCAGTGCTAGTGGTGGTTGGTGCAGCATTTGTGGTGGTTGGTGCAGCTGTTGTTGTGGTTGGTGCCGCAGTTGTAGTTGTTGGTGCAGCAGTTGTTGTGGTTGGAGCAGCAGTTGTAGTTGTTGGTGCAGCTGTTGTAGTGGTTGGTGCAGCAGTTGTTGTGGTTGGAGCCGCAGTTGTAGTGGTTGGTGCCGCAGTTGTAGTTGTTGGTGCAGCTGTTGTTGTGGTTGGAGCCGCAGTTGTAGTTGTTGGTGCAGCTGTTGTTGTGGTTGGTGCAGCAGTAGTTGTGGTCGGTGCAGCAGTTGTTGTGGTTGGAGCAGCAGTTGTTGTTGGTGCAGCAGTTGTTGTGGTTGGAGCAGCAGTTGTAGTTGTTGGTGCAGCAGTTGTTGTGGTTGGAGCAGCAGTTGTAGTTGTTGGTGCAGCAGTTGTTGTGGTTGGAGCAGCAGTTGTAGTTGTTGGTGCAGCTGTTGTTGTGGTTGGTGCAGCTGTTGTGGTGGTTGGAGCAGCAGTTGTAGTTGTTGGTGCAGCAGTTGTTGTGGTTGGAGCAGCAGTTGTAGTTGTTGGTGCAGCAGTTGTTGTGGTTGGAGCAGCAGTTGTAGTTGTTGGTGCAGCTGTTGTAGTGGTTGGTGCAGCAGTTGTTGTGGTTGGAGCCGCAGTTGTAGTGGTTGGTGCCGCAGTTGTAGTTGTTGGTGCAGCTGTTGTTGTGGTTGGAGCCGCAGTTGTAGTTGTTGGTGCAGCAGTTGTTGTGGTTGGAGCAGCAGTTGTAGTTGTTGGTGCCGCAGTTGTAGTTGTTGGTGCAGCTGTTGTTGTGGTTGGTGCAGCAGTTGTTGTGGTCGGTGCAGCAGTTGTTGTGGTTGGAGCAGCAGTTGTTGTTGGTGCAGCAGTTGTTGTGGTTGGAGCAGCAGTTGTAGTTGTTGGTGCCGCAGTTGTAGTTGTTGGTGCAGCTGTTGTTGTGGTTGGAGCCGCAGTTGTAGTTGTTGGTGCAGCAGTTGTTGTGGTTGGAGCAGCAGTTGTAGTTGTTGGTGCCGCAGTTGTAGTTGTTGGTGCAGCTGTTGTTGTGGTTGGTGCAGCAGTTGTTGTGGTCGGTGCAGCAGTTGTTGTGGTTGGAGCCGCAGTTGTAGTTGTTGGTGCAGCAGTTGTTGTGGTTGGAGCAGCAGTTGTAGTTGTTGGTGCCGCAGTTGTAGTTGTTGGTGCAGCAGTTGTTGTGGTCGGTGCAGCAGTTGTTGTTGGTGCTGCAGTTGTTGTGGTTGGAGCCGCAGTTGTAGTTGTTGGTGCAGCAGTTGTTGTGGTTGCAGCCGCAGTTGTAGTTGTTGGAGCCGCAGTTGTAGTTGTTGGTGCAGCAGTTGTAGTTGTTGGTGCAGCTGTTGTTGTGGTTGGTGCAGCAGTTGTAGTTGTTGGTGCCACAGTTGGAGTTGTTGGTGCAGCAGTTGTAGTTGTTGGTGCAGCTGTTGTTGTGGTTGGTGCAGCAGTTGTAGTTGTTGGTGCCGCAGTTGTAGTTGTTGGTGCCGCAGTTGTAGTTGTTGGTGCAGCAGTTGTAGTTGTTGGTGCAGCAGTTGTTGTGGTTGAAGCCGCAGTTGTAGTTGTTGGAGCCGCAGTTGTAGTTGTTGGTGCAGCAGTTGTAGTTGTTGGTGCAGCTGTTGTTGTGGTTGGTGCAGCAGTTGTAGTTGTTGGTGCCACAGTTGGAGTTGTTGGTGCAGCAGTTGTAGTTGTTGGTGCAGCTGTTGTTGTGGTTGGTGCAGCAGTTGTAGTTGTTGGTGCCGCAGTTGTAGTTGTTGGTGCCGCAGTTGTAGTTGTTGGTGCCGCAGTTGTAGTTGTTGGTGCAGCTGTTGTTGTGGTTGGTGCAGCAGTTGTAGTTGTTGGTGCAGCAGTTGTTGTGGTTGGAGCAGCAGTTGTTGTTGGTGCAGCTGTTGTTGTGGTTGGTGCAGCTGTTGTTGTGGTTGGTGCAGCAGTTGTAGTGGTTGGTGCCGCAGTTGTAGTGGTTGGTGCAGCTGTTGTTGTGGTTGGAGCCGCAGTTGTTGTGGTTGGAGCAGCAGTTGTTGTGGTTGGAGCAGCAGTTGTAGTTGTTGGTGCCGCAGTTGTAGTTGTTGGTGCAGCTCTTGTTGTGGTTGGTGCAGCAGTTGTTGTGGTCGGTGCAGCAGTTGTTGTGGTCGGTGCAGCAGTTGTTGTTGGTGCAGCAGTTGTTGTGGTTGGTGCAGCAGTTGTTGTGGTTGGAGCCGCAGTTGTAGTTGTTGGTGCCGCAGTTTTAGTTGTTGGTGCAGCAGTTGTAGTTGTTGGTGCAGCAGTTGTTGTGGTTGAAGCCGCAGTTGTAGTTGTTGGAGCCGCAGTTGTAGTTGTTGGTGCAGCAGTTGTAGTTGTTGGTGCAGCTGTTGTTGTGGTTGGTGCAGCAGTTGTAGTTGTTGGTGACACAGTTGGAGTTGTTGGTGCAGCAGTTGTAGTTGTTGGTGCAGCTGTTGTTGTGGTTGGTGCAGCAGTTGTAGTTGTTGGTGCCGCAGTTGTAGTTGTTGGTGCAGCAGTTGTAGTTGTTGGTGCAGCTGTTGTTGTGGTTGGTGCAGCAGTTGTAGTTGTTGGTGCCACAGTTGTAGTTGTTGGTGCAGCAGTTGTTGTGGTTGGAGCAGCAGTTGTTGTTGGTGCAGCTGTTGTTGTGGTTGGTGCAGCAGTTGTTGTGGTTGGAGCCGCAGTTGTAGTTGTTGGTGCCGCAGTTGTAGTTGTTGGTGCAGCTGTTGTTGTGGTTGGTGCCGCAGTTGTAGTTGTTGGTGCCGCAGTTGTAGTGGTTGGTGCCGCAGTTGTAGTGGTTGGTGCTGCAGTTGTTGTAGTTGGAGCCGCAGTTGTAGTTGTTGGTGCCGTAGTTGTAGTGGTTGGTGCCGCAGTTGTAGTTGTTGGTGCAGCAGTTGTTGTGGTTGGAGCCAGAGTTGTAGTTGTTGGTGCCGCAGTTGTAGTTGTTGGTGCAGCTGTTGTTGTGGTTGGTGCCGCAGTTGTAGTTGTTGGTGCCGCAGTTGTAGTGGTTGGTGCCGCAGTTGTAGTGGTTGGTGCTGCAGTTGTTGTGGTTGGAGCCGCAGTTGTAGTTGTTGGTGCCGTAGTTGTAGTGGTTGGTGCCGCAGTTGTAGTGGTTGGTGCAGCTGTTGTAGTTGTTTGTGCAGCTGTTGTAGTGGTTGGTGCAGCTGTTGTTGTGGTTGGTGCAGCAGTTGTTGTGGTTGGAGCAGCAGTTGTAGTTGTTGGTGCCGCAGTTGTAGTTGTTGGTCCAGCAGTTGTTGTGGTTGGAGCCACAGTTGTAGTTGTTGGAGCCGCAGTTGTAGTTGTTGGTGCCGTAGTTGTAGTGGTTGGTGCCGCAGTTGTAGTGGTTGGTGCCGCAGTTGTAGTTGTTGGTGCAGCTGTTGTTGTGGTTGGTGCCGCAGTTGTAGTTGTTGGTGCCGCAGTTGTAGTTGTTGGTGCCGCAGTTGTAGTGGTTGGTGCCGCAGTTGTAGTGGTTGGTGCTGCAGTTGTTGTGGTTGGAGCCGCAGTTGTAGTTGTTGGTGCCGTAGTTGTAGTGGTTGGTGCCGCAGTTGTAGTGGTTGGTGCAGCTGTTGTAGTTGTTGGTGCAGCTGTTGTAGTGGTTGGTGCAGCTGTTGTTGTGGTTGGTGCCGCAGTTGTAGTTGTTGGTGCAGCAGTTGTAGTTGTTGGTGCCGCAGTTGTAGTGGTTGGTGCAGCTGTTGTTGTGGTTGGTGCCGCAGTTGTAGTGGTTGGAGCAGCAGTTGTAGTTGTTGGTGCCGCAGTTGTAGTTGTTGGTGCAGCTGTTGTTGTGGTTGGTGCCGCAGTTGTAGTTGTTGGTGCCGCAGTTGTAGTGGTTGGTGCAGCAGTTGTAGTGGTTGGTGCAGCTGTTGTTGTGGTTGGTGCAGCTGTTGTAGTTGTTGGTGCAGCAGTTGTAGTTGTTGGTGCAGCTGTTGTTGTGGTTGGTGCAGCAGTTGTTGTGGTTGGAGCAGCAGTTGTAGTTGTTGGTGCCGCAGTTGTAGTTGTTGGTGCAGCTGTTGTTGTGGTTGGTGCCGCAGTTGTAGTTGTTGGTGCCGCAGTTGTAGTGGTTGGTGCAGCAGTTGTAGTGGTTGGTGCAGCTGTTGTTGTGGTTGGTGCAGCTGTTGTAGTTGTTGGTGCAGCAGTTGTAGTGGTTGGTGCAGCTGTTGTTGTGGTTGGTGCAGCAGTTGTTGTGGTTGGAGCAGCAGTTGTAGTTGTTGGTGCCGCAGTCGTAGTTGTTGGTGCAGCTGTTGTTGTGGTTGGTGCCGCAGTTGTAGTTGTTGGTGCCGCAGTTGTAGTGGTTGGTGCAGCAGTTGTAGTGGTTGGTGCAGCTGTTGTAGTTGTTGGTGCAGCTGTTGTAGTTGTTGGTGCCACAGTTGTAGTGGTTGGTGCAGCTGTTGTAGTTGTTATTGCAGCTGTTGTTGTGGTTGGTGCAGCTGTTGTTGTGGTTGGTGCAGCAGTTGTAGTGGTTGGTGCAGCAGTTGTAGTGGTTGGTGCAGCTGTTGTAGTTGTTGGTGCAGCTGTTGTAGTTGTTGGTGCCGCAGTTGTAGTTGTTGGTGCAGCTGTTGTTGTGGTTGGTGCAGCAGTTGTTGTGGTTGGTGCCGCAGTTGTAGTTGTTTGTGCCGCAGTTGTAGTGGTTGGTGCCGCAGTTGTAGTGGTTGGTGCAGCAGTTGTAGTGGTTGGTGAAGCTGTTGTTGTGGTTGGTGCAGCAGTTGTTGTGGTTGGAGCAGCAGTTGTAGTTGTTGGTGCCGCAGTTGTAGTTGTTGGTGCAGCTATTGTAGTGGTTGGTGCAGCAGTTGTAGTGGTTGGTGCCGCAGTTGTAGTTGTTGGTGCCGCAGTTGTAGTGGTTGGTGTCGCAGTTGTAGTGGTTGGTGCCGCAGTTGTTGTGGTCGGTGCAGCAGTTGTTGTGGTTGGTGCAGCAGTTGTTGTGGTTGGTGCCGCAGTTGTAGTTGTTGGTGCAGCTGTTGTTGTGGTTGGTGCCGCAGTTGTAGTTGTTGGTGCCGCAGTTGTAGTGGTTGGTGCCGCAGTTGTAGTGGTTGGTGCCGCAGTTGTAGTGGTTGGTGCCGCAGTTGTTGTGGTTGGAGCAGCAGTTGTTGTTGTTGGTGCAGCAGTTGTTGTGGTTGGAGCAGCAGTTGTAGTTGTTGGTGCAGCTGTTGTTGTGGTTGGTGCCGCAGTTGTAGTTGTTGGTGCCGCAGTTGTAGTTGTTGGTGCAGCTGTTGTAGTGGTTGGTGCCGCAGTTGTAGTTGTTGGTGCCGCAGTTGTAGTGGTTGGTGTCGCAGTTGTAGTGGTTGGTGCCGCAGTTGTTGTGGTCGGTGCAGCAGTTGTTGTGGTTGGTGCAGCAGTTGTTGTGGTTGGTGCCGCAGTTGTAGTTGTTGGTGCCGCAGTTGTAGTGGTTGGTGCCGCAGTTGTAGTGGTTGGTGCCGCAGTTGTTGTGGTTGGAGCAGCAGTTGTAGTTGTTGGTGCCGTAGTTTTAGTTGTTGGTGCAGCAGTTGTTGTGGTTGGAGCAGCAGTTGTTGTTGTTGGAGCAGCAGTTGTTGTTGTTGGTGCAGCAGTTGTTGTGGTTGGAGCAGCAGTTGTTGTTGTTGGAGCAGCAGTTGTGGTGGTCGGAGCAGCAGTTGTTGTTGTCACCTGACTGTTACACAAAGGGGTGGTACAACAGGTCGGTCCACTGCTGATGGTACCAACATTTTCCATGAAAGGTAGAGTACCGAGACTGGTAGCTGCTGCACATGTGTTCTGAGTCACACAGCCCAGTGCTGGATATGTTGTGGATCCATTTGTTACTGAGGATTAAAAAGTAGAGTTTAAACATTCAAGTTATGTTTTTACAAAATAATAAAAACAGCACAAAACAGGATCAGTGATTATTGAACACTTTTCAGCTGCTGTGTCGAATTAGAAAATAACAAAACATCTGTCAGAACAGTCACCAGCTGTGCTGAGTATTACAGACCTAAAACAGGTTGAACTTTGTTTAAATTTGTAACTTGTTCGAGAATCTGTGATAAAATCTTCGAAGAAAGAAGATTGTTAAATAACTTTCTTCCACTTGTTGATTTAACAAAACTTTATCGGTGAAATTCGTCTGAAATGTTTTCAGGTGGGAACCAGATTCAAAGATTACATTTTTTAAAAACTTTTCCAGATGAAAACTCACCAGCTGCTTGGATGCAGTTGTCCTCCTCTCCTGAACACTGAATAGCAGCGCTGCATTGAGAGGTGGAAGGGTCACAAACAACACACTGCAGACTGTTAGCTGGCTGAGAAGAAGGGACTGAAACACAGAAGATCAGAACAGTTCATTTCTGGAGGAGAGACGTGTCAAACACCACAGAAAGAAGACAGAATATTGTTTCTTATCACTCTGATGTTTTCTGGTGGTCACAGAGCAGCTTACACTGAGTTTACTTACATGATAGACTTTGTGAGTTGCAGCTGTCTATGTTGTTGCAGCACTCAGCCGATGCTAATGCACTTGCAAACCCCAAGTTGACTGAAAATGTCTGACTGCCTGTGGCTGGACACTGGGAGGATGGAGCACAGTCCTTGAAGATTTGCTGTGCTGTAGATCCAGATGAAGTGGCTGCAGAGTCAAAGTGCAGTTTGTTAATGTTGATGGAAATCACACATAAACTCAGAGAACATTTACTGTCTTTAACTGGATCTTAAAGTAGGACATGAGGATGAAAATACCTGTAATGGCCGCTGTTATACACATTGTCTCTGTGCCACATGTCTTTGGTACTGTGGTTGAACACTGCTGATCTGCACAGGCCTCACAGACCAGGGCTCCAGCTGTAATCAAGAGAATAACAGTGTTTGGAAAAAATCATGTCACATCTTACATATATGTACATGTATATTTATATGTATGTACATATAAGTAGTGCTACTAGTCTTCCTATAAAGACTCGAAGTTCTCGAAGATTAAAAAGTTAAAATAAAACGATTCTTTAATCTAAGTCTTTACTTTCTGAATAAGCTGCTGTAAAAACGCTGTAAGTGGAGTTACCTGTGCTGGAGAGAGCCCAGATGAGAGTCAGAGTAAGAATCAGCTTCATTGTGATGAGCAGGTGAGAACTGCTGGTCAGTGTTCCTGGATAATGATGCTGCACCTCCCGAGCAGCGCTACAATTTATACGCTGCACATGTGACCTCATGGACTGGGTGTTTTCTCATCCCGACCATTCAGATACTCTCCTCCCTGTTCTATTGAACCACTGCCAGAATTTAACACACCTTAACACACCTTATTTTCGTCAACATGTATTTATGTCAGATGATACACACAAACAACATATAAATAACTTGCATACTCCCGTCCATCCCTCCAGAACAGGTTTTTCAAACATTTTTCTCGCCCTTTTTCTCTTTCTTTCAGCCGCATTGTACATGATGAACTAGAAGTATTGATGATGGAGTCAGAGTGACGCTCTTTAGATATTTCTGTGGCATTCCTACATCAGTCTTTAGACTTCTATAGATACATTTCTTCCTACCAAAACATGCTGAAGGCATCTGATTGTGTAAATTCTTATTCATATTAGAAAATGTCAAAAAGGGATTTCAGAATATTTTTGCTCTTCATTTTTTCCCTTGTCCTGTCCAGCTTTACTGCAGCAGAATTGTAATCTGAATACTTTTTATGCCAAACAGATTTACTTTGCCAAGGGAAGCTTTATAAATGCAAAGCTCCCCTTGATGCCCATCAACTGCCCATTTATTTATTTTTGTCACAATAGTTAACATGTAATAGTGCCAAACCGGACTGGGGGACGAGGAAAAGTAAAAAAGAAGAAACAGAACAAAAATAGAACAAAAAACCAGACAACCAGCTGCTACACCTGTAAAAACAAAACACATGACAATCCACGGCCTCTGTGGGGAATCCAGCCTTAGAGCCACCAGGAGCACCTGAAAGCAGACAATCAGAGAAAAAACAGACACACAAACAAACAAAAACAAGCTCAAGTAGTGGCAATCGCATACAACACAGCTGTGGATAGATGACCTGAAACCACAGAAAGGGCCAGAAGACCCAGGCCACCAGCAGCCCCCACGGAGCACAGATCCCAGGAAGCCCACCGCAGGGACAACTGCGCATCCACCCAGAAGACGGCAGAGGAATTCCCCGAAAAGAGTCCCCATAAGCATAGGGCAGAGGCCCCCCGGGAGCCAGGGGCAACAGCCCACCGACCCCGCCAGGCCCCAGCCGCCCAGACATGGGCCCTGTACCAGACCCGGGCCCCAGGAGCCCGAGCGCCCCCAAACCCCCCGGCAGAGGCCCCACCCAATACCCGAGAGGGCCAAGCGCCCCAGAGAAGTGCCCCGGGACCCAAGTCGGTGAATTTGCTAGTAGCGTGGGGAGGCAACGCCGCCCCCCCATCGGGAGAAGCACAAGCAGACCAGAGGACAGCAAGTCCCAGACCCAGACCCAGAAGGTCATCACCACACACACTTGCACATCCCATACATCCACACATCCACACGTCCTCCCTCCCTCAACTCCGCTGGGGTGTGGCGCAGCGGGCATTCAGGGGGCCAGCAGCCCCCCAGCCACCACAGACCCCGAACCAGCAGAATAACTCATCCTCGTGGCCCCTCCCGCCCCGGGCAGCAACCAGGCAGTTGGGGTGTGGGAAGACCCCTCCCCTCACCCTTCTGGCTCTTCAATATTTTTTAATAGTGAGCGATTAAAACTGAGGGGCAGCCAACCTTGTAGAACTGGGAGCGCGGCCCTCTGGGCAGCCTACATCCCCAAAGAGCCCCGCCACTCAGTGCAAATACCCCCCAAGACCTAATGTGTGTTTGTGTGTGTGTTTGAGTAGTAGTAGTCTAGGGTGTAATTAAAAGAGGGGAACTGCAGAGTGCAGTAAAGGGGACCACCTATGTGGCCCCATCCCCGACACCCCACAGAAAACACACGCCCCAAAAACCCTACATGTGTGAGTGTGTGCTGTGTGCAGGAGCCAGAAGGGAGAGGGCTATGGGGATATAGACCTGGGGGAGAGAAGCTCCCCCGTAGAGGGCAGCCAGCGACTGGCTGCAATAGGCTCCCCTGTTTCCTGGGACCTGCCACAGGGCAGGAGGGCCTGATGTCCACCAGGCTCGAGGGCCTGATGTCCACCAGGCTCGAGGGCCTGATGTCCACCAGGCTCGAGGCCTGCAGCGACCATATTCAGGGAGCTACGGTACTCCCAGATGGTCCAGGTTTCCCTCTTAGACCTGTTGCCTGTCCGACCCGACCTTGGATAAACGGAACAAAATGGATGGATTGATGGTCATATAAACTAAATTTGTATAAATTACAAGTAAAAGTTTCCATCTTTTTGCTGTTATTGTTTTGAAGTTTTTAGTAAAGACCCTGTAAGCGGAGTAGGTGAGAACTGCGTATGAGCTATCCAGGATTATGATAATGCACCTCCTGAGTAGTACTAAATGTTCGATCCAGCACAATTTATGTTTATGTTTATGTATTTATCAGACGCTTTTATCCAAAGCGACTTACAAATAAAGATATAACAAAGCTATATATAAAGCTAACAATAAGCTACATAGAAGGAACCAAGGAGTCCGACTCTGTCAGAGGGGACAGAGTAGAGATAGGGTGCAGGCATAGAAGGAAGTGCAGAAAGATAAAGGGCAGAGATAGAGGGGGTAGGGAAGTACAAGGTAAGTGCTGGGATAGGAGATGCTCTCTGAAGAGCTGGGTTTTCAGGAGCTTCTTGAAGATAGACAGGGACGCCCCTGTTCTGGTAGCGCTCGGTAGGTCATTCCACCATCGTGGGACGACACATGAACAGAGTTTGGATTGTCTTAGGCGTGGTGTAGGAGCTGCTAGACGACAATCCTGGGACCAACGGAGGGACCCAGTTGGGACAGAAGCCTTTGCAGGAGCATTCAAGTAGATGGGAGCCGTTCCATTAAGCTCTTTGTAGCTAACATCAGGGACTTGGATCTGATGCTGGCGGCTAAGGGCAGCCAGAGGAGCTCAATGAACAGAGGGGGGGCGTGTTCTTTTAGGCTGATCCAAGACCAGACGCACCGCCGCGTTCTGGACCATCTGCAGAGGTTTCACAGGCTGGAGACCAGTTAGGAGACCAGTTAGGAAACCAGTTAGGAAACCAGTTAGGAAACCAGTTAGGAGACCAGTTAGGAGACCAGTTAGGAGAGCAGTTAGGAAACCAGTTAGGAAACCAGTTAGGAGACCAGTTAGGAGTCCAGTTAGGAGACCAGTTAGGAGACCAGTTAGGTGACCAGTTAGGAGAGCGTTGCAGGAGTCAAGGTGGGAGATGACCATGGCCTGCACCAGGAGCTGGGGGGCATGTTGGGTCAGGTATGGTCTGATCTTTCTTATGTTTAGTAATGCAAAGCGGCTGAACGAGTAACCGAGGTAACGGGATCTTTGAAGGTTAGTTGGTCACCAATCATGACACCCAAGTTTCTATCAACCTTTGATGGAGCGAGAGATTTACCTGATTGAGTGTATTCTCATCTCTACAACATCGCCATTGAGACACTCTCCTCCTTTTCATCATAGCATGATGAAACAAGTCAACACAGCTAAACAGACGTTTTTTAAGTTCACCAACATATACTTATGTGTCAAAAACTGAAACCCGTTTTCCAGATGGTTCCAGGTCGTTTTTGATGCTCACAGAAGATCATTTCTTGGCTTTTTTTATTTAATTTTAAAACTTAATTTGCTAATTCAGGTCATGTGACCACAGAAAATTAAACAGATGTTTTTGTTTTGTTCAAGAATGAAATTTGAGTTGAAGTGATCAGTTCCAATGATTTTTCAGGGATACCCTTTGAGTTAGTTTCACCCGACACCAAAGTTTGTGTTTGTCGTCACTAGTTTTAATCATACAGTCCTATAATTAGGATAAATGTGTATTTACATTTCTTTTTCTCGAGATATTCTAAACTTACATTTGAAGTCATACTTTTGAAGTGGACTTTATTTGGAGGATGTCACTTCAACATCATATATGTTAGAAAAGGTCAAAATCTAACATGTATCCAGTCAATATTTGTTCAATTAAAGTATTCCTCTGTATTAATGAAGAAATTTAAGAAAAAGGAAAACTGTATTTCTAATCCCATGGCTGGGGTACTTAAATTCATCCTGTTTAGATAAAGAGTAAAGTAATAAAAAGTAATAATGTTTTATAGAAAATACAAATGGAAATAAATGCAGAACCCAACGTATAAAATTGTAAAATTATGTGGAAATAATGCTTTATAAGGAATTTCAGAAATGAATTCAATAAAACTGAATAAATCTTAGTTATGAATCATTTGTCCACATGAATGACAACATTCTGCCTGACATACACAAAATGTCCAAAAAGGGATGATCTGAAAGGACTTGATCTTTATTAAAATATGATCAATAGAAGTAAAGACAGCAATGAAGACAAAGTATGATAAACACAGAGAAGGAGATAAATAAATAAATAAATATGTTGATAATGATAACAGTTATAATTTTACTTATTAGTAGTATAATAATAAATACAAAGAAAAGAAATTGAAAAGTTCAAACATTTCCTTCATTTTCCAAAAGATTAAAAATATCAAAACAACTATAATTAAACAAATATTCTAAATAACATTTCTGAATAATGAGTGCATAAAGAAAATAAAAAAATGTTCCCTGACTTTTTCAATTATTTTCCTTTAAAACCTTTTAATAACATGTATATTGTTCAATTTTTCTATCAAATAAAGATGAAAGGGAAATTGTTTGTTGGTTTACTAGCAGAAAAAGATAAAAAGTCCAAGCAGCAGGTGGAGCAAGCCCAGTCTGATGGAACATGCATTACTAGTAGTTGTTGTACTGGTGATTGGTGCAGCATTTGTGGGGATTGCTGCAGCAGCAGTTGTAGTGGTTGGAGCAGTGCTAGTGGTGGTTGGTGCAGCATTTGTGGTGGTTGGAGCAGAAGCAGTTGTGGTTGGTACAGCAGTTGTGGTGGTTGGTGCAGCATTTGTGGTGGTTGGTGCAGCTGTTGTGGTGGTTGTTGCAGCAGTTGTTGTGGTTGGTGCCGTAGTTGTGGGGATTGCTGCAGCAGTTGTAGTGGTTGGAGCAGCAGCAGTTGTGGTTGGTACAGCAGTTGTGGTGGTTGGTGCAGTGCTAGTGGTGGTTGGTGCACCATTTGTGGTGGTTGGTGCAGCTGTTGTGGTGGTTGTTGCAGCAGTTGTTGTGGTTGTTGCCGCAGTTGTGGGGATTGCTGCAGCAGTTGTAGTGGTAGGAGCAGCAGTTGTGGTGGTTGGTGCAGCACTTGTAGTGGTTGGAGCAGCAGTTTTAGTTGTTGGTGCCGCAGTTGTAGTTGTTGGTGAAGCAGTTGTTGTGGTCGGTGCAGCAGTTGTAGTTGTTGGTGCAGCAGTTGTGGTGGTTGGTGCAGCATTTGTGGTGGTTGGAGCAGCAGTTGTGGTGGTTGGTGCAGTGCTAGTGGTGGTTGGTGCAGCATTTGTGGTGGTTGGTGCAGCTGTTGTTGTGGTTGGTGCCGCAGTTGTAGTGGTTGGAGCAGCACTTGTAGTGGTTGGAGCAGCAGTTGTGGGGATTGCTGCAGCAGTTGTAGTTGTTGGTGCAGCAGTTGTAGTGGTTGGAGCAGCAGTTGTGGTTGTTGGAGCAGCAGTTGTGGTGGTTGGAGCAGCAGTTGTGGGGATTGCTGCCGCAGTTGTAGTTGTTGGTGCAGCAGTTGTAGTTGTTGGTGCAGCAGTTGTTGTGGTTGGAGCAGCAGTTGTAGTTGTTGGTGCAGCAGTTGTTGTGGTTGGAGCAGCAGTTGTAGTTGTTGGTGCAGCAGTTGTTGTGGTTGGAGCAGCAGTTGTAGTTGTTGGTGCAGCTGTTGTTGTGGTTGGTGCAGCAGTTGTTGTGGTTGGAGCAGCTGTTGTTGTGGTTGGTGCCACTGTTGTAGTGGTTGGTGCCGCAGTTGTAGTTGTTGGTGCAGCTGTTGTTGTGGTTGGAGCCGCAGTTGTAGTTGTTGGTGCAGCAGTTGTTGTGGTTGGAGCAGCAGTTGTAGTTGTTGGTGCCGCAGTTGTAGTTGTTGGTGCAGCTGTTGTTGTGGTCGGTGCCGCAGTTGTAGTTGTTGGTGAAGCTGTTGTTGTGGTTGGAGCCGCAGTTGTAGTTGTTGGTGCAGTTGTTGTTGTGGTTGGTGCAGCAGTTGTAGTGGTTGGTGCAGCAGTTGTTGTGGTTGGAGCCGCAGTTGTAGTTGTTGGTGCAGCAGTTGTTGTGGTTGGAGCCGCAGTTGTAGTTGTTGGTGCAGCTGTTGTTGTGGTTGGTGCAGCAGTTGTTGTGGTTGGAGCAGCAGTTGTAGTTGTTGGTGCCACAGTTGTAGTTGTTGGTGCCGCAGTTGTAGTTGTTGGTGCCGCAGTTGTAGTTGTTGGTGCCGCAGTTGTTGTGGTTGGAGCCGCAGTTGTTGTGGTTGGTGCAGCTGTTGTTGTGGTTGGAACCGCAGTTGTAGTTGTTGGTGCCGCAGTTGTAGTGGTTGGTGCCGCAGTTGTAGTTGTTGGTGCCGCAGTTGTAGTGGTTGGTGCCGCAGTTGTAGTGGTTGGTGCAGCTGTTGTTGTGGTTGGAGCCGCAGTTGTTGTGGTTTGAGCAGCAGTTGTAGTTGTTGGTGCAGCTGTTGTTGTGGTCGGTGCAGCTGTTGTTGTGGTCGGTGCAGCAGTTGTTGTGGTCGGTGCAGCAGTTGTTGTTGGTGCAGCTGTTGTTGTGGTTGGTGCAGCTGTTGTTGTGGTTGGTGCAGCAGTTGTTGTGGTTGGTGCAGCAGTTGTTGTGGTTGGAGCAGCAGTTGTAGTTGTTGCTGCCGCAGTTGTTGTAGTTGGTGCAGCTGTTGTTGTGGTTGGTGCAGCAGTTGTTGTGGTTGGAGCCGCAGTTGTAGTTGTTGGTGCAGCAGTTGTTGTGGTTGGAGCAGCAGTTGTTGTGGTTGGAGCAGCAGTTGTAGTTGTTGGTGCCGCAGTTGTAGTTGTTGGTGCAGCTGTTGTTGTGGTTGGTGCCGCAGTTGTAGTTGTTGGTGCCGCAGTTGTAGTGGTTGGTGCCGCAGTTGTAGTGGTTGGTGCCGCAGTTGTAGTTGTTGGTGCCGCAGTTGTAGTGGTTGGTGCAGAAGTTGTAGTGGTTGGTGCCGCAGTTGTAGTTGTTGGTGCAGCAGTTGTTGTGGTTGGAGCCACAGTTGTAGTTGTTGGTGCAGCTGTTGTTGTGGTTGGTGCCGCAGTTGTAGTTGTTGGTGCAGCAGTTGTAGTTGTTGGTGCAGCTGTTGTTGTGGTTGGTGCCGCAGTTGTAGTTGTTGGTGCCGCTGTTGTAGTGGTTGGTGCAGAAGTTGTAGTGGTTGGTACAGCTGTTGTTGTGGTTGGAGCCGCAGTTGTAGTGGTTGGTGCCGCAGTTGTAGTTGTTGGTGCCACTGTTGTAGTGGTTGGTGCCGCAGTCGTAGTGGTTGGTGCAGCTGTTGTGGTGGTTGGTGCCGCAGTTGTAGTTGTTGGTGCAGCAGTTGTTGTTGTTGGTGCCACAGTTGTAGTTGTTGGAGCAGCAGTTGTTGTGGTTGGAGCGGCAGTTGTAGTGGTTGTTGCCGCAGTTATAGTTGTTGGTGCAGCAGTTGTGGTGGTTGGTGCCGCAGTTGTAGTTGTTGGTGCAGCAGTTGTTGTTGTTGGTGCCACAGTTGTAGTTGTTGGAGCAGCAGTTGTTGTGGTTGGAGCGGCAGTTGTAGTGGTTGGTGCCGCAGTTGTAGTTGTTGGTGCCACTGTTGTAGTGGTTGGTGCCGCAGTCGTAGTGGTTGGTGCAGCTGTTGTAGTGGTTGGTGCCGCAGTTGTAGTTGTTGGTGCAGCAGTTGTTGTGGTTGGTGCCACAGTTGTAGTTGTTGGAGCAGCAGTTGTTGTGGTTGGAGCCGCAGTCGTAGTGGTTGGTGCAGCTGTTGTAGTGGTTGGTGCCGCAGTTGTAGTTGTTGGTGCAGCAGTTGTTGTGGTTGGTGCCGCAGTTGTAGTGGTTGGTGCCGCAGTTGTAGTTGTTGGTGCCGCAGTTGTTGTGGTTGGAGCAGCAGTTGTTGTGGTTGGAGCAGCAGTTGTTGTTGTCACCTGACTGTTACACAAAGTGGTGGTACAACAGGTCGGTCCACTGCTGATGGTACCAACATTTTCCATGAAAGGTAGAGTACCGAGACTGGTAGCTGCTGCACATGTGTTCTGAGTCACACAGCCCAGTGCTGGATATGTTGTGGATCCATTTGTTACTGAGGATTAAAAAGTAGAGTTTAAACATTCAAGTTATGTTTTTACAAAAAAATAAAAACAACACAAAACTAGATCAGTGGGTATCGAACACTTTTCAGCTGCTGTGTTGAATTAGAAAATTACAAAACATCTGTCAGAACAATCACCAGCTGTGCTGAGTATTACAGACCTAAAACAGGTTGAACTTTGTTTAAATTTGTAACTTGTTCGAGAATCTGTCATAAAATCTTCAAAGAAAGAGGATTGTTAAATAACTTTTCTTCACTTTTTGATTTAACAAAACTTTATTGGTGAAATTCGTCTGAAATGTTTTCAGGTGGGAACCAGATTCAAAGATTACATTTTTTAAAAACTTTTCCAGATGAAAACTCACCAGCTGCTTGGATGCAGTTGTCCTCCTCTCCTGAACACTGAATAGCAGCGCTGCATTGAGAGGTGGAAGGGTCACAAACAACACACTGCAGACTGTTAGCTGGCTGAGAAGAAGGGACTGAAACACAGAAGATCAGAACAGTTCATTTCTGGAGGAGAGACGTGTCAAACACCACAGAAAGAAGACAGAATATTGTTTCTTATCACTCTGATGTTTTCTGGTGGTCACAGAGCAGCTTACACTGAGTTTACTTACATGATAGACTTTGTGAGTTGCAGCTGTCTATGTTGTTGCAGCACTCAGCCGATGCTAATGCACTTGCAAACCCCAAGTTGACTGAAAATGTCTGACTGCCTGTGGCTGGACACTGGGAGGATGGAGCACAGTCCTTGAAGATTTGCTGTGCTGTAGATCCAGATGAAGTGGCTGCAGAGTCAAAGTGCAGTTTGTTAATGTTGATGGAAATCACACATAAACTCAGAGAACATTTACTGTCTTTAACTGGATCTTAAAGTAGGACATGAGGATGAAAATACCTGTAATGGCCGCTGTTATACACATTGTCTCTGTGCCACATGTCTTTGGTACTGTGGTTGAACACTGCTGATCTGCACAGGCCTCACAGACCAGGGCTCCAGCTGTAATCAAGAGAATAAGAGTGTTTGGAAAAAATCATGTCACATCTTACATATATGTACATGTATATTTATATGTATGTACATATAAGTAGTGCTACTAGTCTTCCTATAAAGACTCGAAGTTCTCGAAGACTAAAAAGTTAAAATAAAACGATTCTTTAATCTAAGTCTTTACTTTCTGAATAAGCTGCTGTAAAAACGCTGTAAGTGGAGTTACCTGTGCTGGAGAGAGCCCAGAGGAGAGTCAGAGTAAGAATCAGCTTCATTGTGATGAGCAGGTGAGAACTGCTGGTCAATGTTCCTGGATAATGATGCTGCACCTCCCGAGCAGCGCTACAATTTATACGCTGCACATGTGACCTCATGGACTGGGTGTTTTCTCATCCCGACCTTTCAGATACTCTCCTCCCTGTTCTATTGAACCACTGCCAGAATTTAACACACCTTAACACACCTTATTTTGGTCAACATGTATCCATGTCAGATGATACACACAAACAACATATAAATAACTTGCATACTCCCGTCCATCCCTCCAGAACAGGTTTTTCAAACATTTTTCTCGCCCTTTTTCTCTTTCTTTCAGCCGCATTGTACATGATGAACTAGAAGTATTGATGACTCCACGTCAGAGTGACGCTCTTTAGATATTTCTGTGGTATTCCTACATCGGTCTTTAGACTTCTATAGATACATTTCTTCCTACCAAAACATGCTGAAGGCATCTGATTGTGTAAATTCTTATTCATATTAGAAAATGTCAAAAAGGGATTTCAGAAGATTTTTGCTCTTCATTTTTTCCCTCGTCCTGTCCAGCTTTACTGCAGCAGAATTGTAATCTGAATACTTTTTATGCCAAACAGATTTACTTTGCCAAGGGAAGCTTTATAAATGCAAAGCTCCCCTTGATGCCCAGACACACAAACAAACAAAAACAAGCTCAAGTAGTGGCAATCGCATACAACACAGCTGTGGATAGATGACCTGAAACCACAGAGAGGGCCAGAAGACCCAGGCCACCAGCAGCCCCCACGGAGCACAGATCCCGGGAAGCCCACCGCAGGGACAATCGCGCATCCACCCAGAAGACGGCCGAGGAATTCCCCGAAAAGAGCCCCCATAAGCATAGGCCTAAGGCCCCCCGGGAGCCAGGGGCAACAGCCCACCGACCCCGCCAGGCCCCAGCCGCCCAGACATGGGCCGTGTACCAGACCCGGGCCCCAGGAGCCCGAGCGCCCCCAACCCCCCCGGCAGAGGCCCCACCCAATACCTGAGAGGGCCAAGCGCCCCAGACAGCCACACAGTGGGCCAGCGCCTGCCCAAGAACCCCTGGCCAAGTGCCCCTGGACCCAAGTCGGTGAAGTCGCGAGAAGCGTGGGGAGGCAATGCCGCCCCCCCATCGGGAGAAGCACAAGCAGACCAGAGGACAGCAAGTCCCAGACCCAGACCCAGAAGGTCATCACCACACACACTTGCACATCCCATACATCCACACATCCACACGTCCTCCCTCCCTCAACTCCGCTGGGGTGTGGCGCAGCGGGCACTCAGGGGGCCAGCAGCCCCCCAGCCACCACAGACCCCGAACCAGCAGAATAACTCATCCTCCTGGCCCCTCCCGCCCCGGGCAGCAACCAGGCAGCAGGGGTGTGAGAAGACCCCTCCCCTCACCCTTCTGGCTCTTCAATATTTTTTAATAGTGAGTGATTAAAACTGAGGGGCAGCCAACCTTGTAGAACTGGGAGCGCGGCCCTCTGGGCAGCCTACATCCCCAAAGAGCCCCGCCACTCAGTGCAAATACCCCCCAAGACCTAATGCGTGTGTGTGTGTGTGTTTGATGAGTAGTAGTCTAAGGTGTAATTAAAAGAGGGGAACTGCAGAGTGCAGTAAAGGGGACCACCTATGTGGCCCCATCCCCGACACTTTACAGAAAACACACGCCCCAAAAACCCTACATGTGTGAGTGTGTGCTGTGTGCAGGAGCCAGAAGGGAGAGGGCTATGGGGATATAGACCTGGGGGAGAGAAGCTCCCCCGGAGAGGGCAGCCAGCGACTGGCTGCAATAGGCTCCCCTGTTTCCTGGGACCTGCCACAGGGCAGGAGGGCCTGATGTCCACCAGGCTCGAGGGTCTGATGTCCACCAGGCTCGAGGGCCTGATATCCACCAGGCTCGAGGCCTGATGTCCACCAGGCTCGAGGCCTGCAGCGACCATATTCAGGGAGCTACGGTACTCCCAGATGGTCCAGGTTTCCCTCTTAGACCTGTTGCCTGTCCGACCCGACCTTGGATAAACGGAACAAAATGGATGGATTGATGGTCATATAAACTAAATTTGTATAAATTACAAGTAAAAGTTTCCATCTTTTTGCTGTTATTGTTTTGAAGTTTTTAGTAAAGACCCTGTAAGCGGAGTAGGTGAGAACTGCGTATGAGCTATCCAGGATTATGATAATGCACCTCCTGAGTAGTACTAAATGTTCGATCCAGCACAATTTATGTTTATTTTTATGTTTCTGTATTTATCAGACGCTTTTATCCAAAGCGACTTACAAATGAAGATATAACAGATATATAAAAAGCTAACAATAAGCTACATAGAAGGAACCCAGGAGTCCGACTCTGTCAGAGGGGACAGAGTAGAGATAGGGTGCAGGCATAGAAGGAAG
Organism: Leuresthes tenuis; assembly: GCF_036924035.1. Lineage (NCBI taxonomy): Eukaryota > Metazoa > Chordata > Actinopteri > Atheriniformes > Atherinopsidae > Leuresthes > Leuresthes tenuis. The sequence goes on along the minus strand of NW_027325375.1, from coordinate 30,931,223 downwards.
TGCAGAAAGATAAAGTGCAGAGATAGAGGGGGTAGGGAAGTACAAGGTAAGTGCTGGGATAGGAGATGCTCTCTGAAGAGCTGGGTTTTCAGGAGCTTCTTGAAGATAGACAGGGACGCCCCTGTTCTGGTAGCGCTCGGTAGGTCATTCCACCATCGTGGGACGACACATGAACAGAGTTTGGATTGTCTTAGGCGTGGTGTAGGAGCTGCTAGACGACAATCCTGGGACCAACGGAGGGACCCAGTTGGGACAGAAGCCTTTGCAAGAGCATTCAAGTAGATGGAGCCGCTCCATTAAGCTCTTTGTAGCTAACATCAGGGACTTGGATCTGATGCAGGCGGCTAAGGGCAGCCAGAGGAGCTCAATGAACAGAGGGGGGGCGTGTTCTTTTAGGCTGATCAAAGACCAGACGCACCGCCGCGTTCTGGACCATCTGCAGAGGTTTCACAGGCTGGAGACCAGTTAGGAAACCAGTTAGGAGACCAGTTAGGAGACCAGTTAGGAGACCAGTTAGGAGACGAGTTAGGAAACCAGTTAGGAGACCAGTTAGGAGACCAGTTAGGAGACCAGTTAGGAAACCAGTTAGGAGACGAGTTAGGAGACCAGTTAGGAGACCAGTTAGGAAACCAGTTAGGAAACCAGTTAGGAAACCAGTTAGGAGACCAGTTAGGAGAGCGTTGCAGGAGTCAAGGTGGGAGATGACCATGGCCTGAACCAGGAGCTGGGGGGCATGTTGGGTCAGGTATGGTCTGATCTTTTTTATGTTCAGTAATGCAAAGCGGCACGAACGAGCAACCGAGGTAACGGGATCTTTGAAGGTTAGTTGGTCATCAATCATGACACCCAAGTTTCTAGCAACCTTTGATGGAGCGAGAGATTTACCTGATTGAGTGTATTCTCATCTCTACAACAACGCCATTGAGACACTCTCCTCCTTTTCATCATAGCATGATGAAACAAGTCAACACAGCTAAACAGACTTTTTTTAAGTTCACCAACATATACTTATGTGTCAAAAACTGAAACCCGTTTTCCAGATGGTTCCAGGTCGTTTTGATGCTCACAGAAAATCATTTCTTGGCTGTTTTTATTTTATTTTAAAACTTAATTTGCTAATTCAGGTCATGTGACCACAGAAAATTAAACAGATGTTTTTGTTTTGTTCAAGAATGAAATTTGAGTTGAAGTGATCAGTTCAAATGATTTTTCAGGGATACCCTTTGAGTTAGTTTCACCCGACACCAAAGTTTGTGTTTGTCGTCACTAGTTTTAATCATACAGTCCTATAATTAGGATAAATGTGTATTTACATTTCTTTTTCTCGAGATATTCTAAACTTACATTTGAAGTCATATTTTTGAAGTGGACTTTATTTGGAGGATGTCACTTCAACATCATATATGTTAGAAAAGGTCAAAATCTAACATGTATCCAGTCAATATTTGTTCAATTAAAGTATTCCTCTGTATTAATGAAGAAATTTAAGAAAAAGGAAAACTGTATTTCTAATCCCATGGCTGGGATACTTAAATTCATCCTGTTTAGATAAAGAGTAAGTAATAATGTTTTATAGAAAATACAAATGGAAATAAATGCAGAACCCAACGTATAAAATTGTAAAATTATGTGGAAATAATGCTTTATAAGGAATTTCAGAAATGAATTCAATAAAACTGAATAAATCTTAGTTATGAATCATTTGTCCACATGAATGACAACATTCTGCCTGACATACACAAAATGTCCAAAAAGGGATGATCTGAAAGGACTTGATCTTTATTAAAATATGATCAATAGAAGTAAAAACAGCAATGAAGACAAAGTATGATAAACACAGAGAAGGAGATAAATAAATAAATAAATATGTTGATAATGATAACAGTTATAATTTTACTTATTAGTAGTATAATATGAAATACAAAGAAAAGAAATTGCAAAGTTCAAACATTTCCTTCATTTTCCAAAAGATTAAAAATATCAAAACAACTATAATTAAACAAATATTCTAAATAACATTTCTGAATAATGAGTGCATAAAGAAAATAAAAAAATGTTCCCTGACTTTTTCAATTATTTTCCTTTAAAACCTTTTAATAACATGTATATTGTTCAATTTTTCTATCAAATAAAGATGAAAGGGATATTGTTTGTTGGTTTACTAGCAGAAAAAGATAAAAAGTCCAAGCAGCAGGTGGAGCACGCCCAGTCTGATGGAACATGCATTACTAGTAGTTGTTGTACTGGTGATTGGTGCAGCATTTGTGGGGATTGCTGCAGCAGCAGTTGTGGTGGTTGGTGCAGTGCTAGTGGTGGTTGGTGCAGCAGTTGTGGTGGTTGGTGCAGTGCTAGTGGTGGTTGGTGCAGCAGTTGTGGTGGTTGGTGCAGCAGTTGTGGTTGGAGCAGCACTTGTAGTGGTTGGTGCAGTTCTAGTGGTGGTTGGTGCAGCATTTGTGGGGATTGGTGCTGCAGTTGTTGTGGTTGGTGCAGCAGTTGTGGTGGTTGCTGCAGCAGTTGCGGTGGATGGTGTAGCAATTGTGGTGGTTGGTGCAGCAGTTGTGGTGGTTGGTGCAGCATTTGTGGTGGTTGGTGCTGCAGTTGTGGTGGTTGGTGCAGTGGTTGTGGTGGTTGGTGCAGCGGTTGTGGTGGTTGGTGCAGCGGTTGTGGTGGTTGGAGCATCAGTTATTGTAGTTGGTGCAGCTGTTGTGGTGGTTGCTGCAACAGTTGCGGTGGATGGTGTAGCAATTGTGGTGGTTGGTGCAGCTGTTGTGATGGCTGCTGCAGCAGTTTTGGTGGTTGGTGCAGCAGTTGTTGTGGTTGGAGCCGCAGTTGTTGTGGTTGGTGCAGCAGTTGTGGTGGTTGGTGCAGTGCTAGTGGTGGTTGGTGCAGCTGTTGTGATGGCTGCTGCAGCAGTTTTGGTGGTTGGTGCAGCTGTTGTGGTGGTTGGTGCTGCAGTTGTTGTGGTTGGTGCAGCGGTTGTGGTGGTTGGAGCATCAGTTATTGTAGTTGGTGCAGCTGTTGTGGTGGTTGCTGCAACAGTTGCGGTGGATGGTGTAGCAATTGTGGTGGTTGGTGCAGTGCTAGTGGTGGTTGGTGCAGCTGTTGTGATGGCTGCTGCAGCAGTTTTGGTGGTTGGTGCAGCAGTTGTTGTGGTTGGAGCCGCAGTTGTTGTGGTTGGAGCCGCAGTTGTACTTGTTGGTGCAGCTGTTGTTGTGGTTGGTGCAGCAGTTGTTGTGGTTGGAGCAGCAGTTGTAGTTGTTGGTGCAGCAGTTGTTGTGGTCGGTGCAGCAGTTGTTGTGGTCGGAGCCGCAGTTGTTGTGGTTGGAGCCGCAGTTGTTGTGGTTGGAGCCGCAGTTGTTGTGGTTGGAGCCGCAGTTGTAGTTGTTGGTGCAGCAGTTGTAGTTGTTGGTGCAAAAGTTGTTGTGGTTGCAGCAGCTGTTGTAGTTGTTGGTGCAGCAGTTGTAGTTGTTGGTGCAGCAGTTGTTGTTGTGGTTGGTGCAGCAGTTGTTGTGGTTGCAGCCGCAGTTGTTGTGGTTGCAGCCGCAGTTGTTGTGGTTGCAGTTGTTGTGGTTGCAGCCGCAGTTGTAGTTGTTGGTGCAGCTGTTGTTGTGGTTGGTGCAGCTGTTGTTGTGGTTGGTGCAGCTGTTGTTGTGGTTGGTGCAGCTGTTGTAGTGGTTGGAGCCGCAGTTGTAGTTGTTGGTGCAGCAGTTGTTGTGGTTGCAGCAGCAGTTGTAGTTGTTGGTGCCGCAGTTGTAGTTGTTGGTGCAGCTGTTGTTGTGGTTGGTGCCGCAGTTGTAGTTGTTGGTGCAGCAGTTGTAGTTGTTGGTGCAGCTGTTGTTGTGGTTGGAGCAGCTGTTGTTGTGGTTGGTGCAGCAGTTGTAGTTGTTGGTGCAGCAGTTGTAGTTGTTGGTGCAGCTGTTGTTGTGGTTGGAGCAGCAGTTGTTGTGGTTGGTGCAGCAGTTGTAGTTGTTGGTGCCACAGTTGTAGTTGTTGGTGCAGCTGTTGTTGTGGTTGGAGCAGCAGTTGTAGTTGTTGGTGCAGCTGTTGTTGTGGTTGGTGTCACAGTTGTTGTGGTTGGTGCAGCAGTTGTAGTGGTTGGTGCCGCAGTTGTAGTGGTTGGTGCAGCAGTTGTTGTGGTTGGAGCCGCAGTTGTAGTTGTTGGTGCAGCAGTTGTAGTTGTTGGTGCAGCAGTTGTTGTGGTTGGTGCAGCAGTTGTTGTGGTTGGTGCAGCAGTTGTTGTGGTTGGAGCAGCAGTTGTTGTGGTTGGAGCCGCAGTTGTAGTTGTTGGTGCAGCAGTTGTAGTTGTTGGTGCAGCTGTTGTTGTGGTTGGAGCAGCAGTTGTAGTTGTTGGTGCAGCAGTTGTAGTTGTTGGTGCCGCAGTTGTAGTTGTTGGTGCAGCAGTTGTAGTTGTTGGTGCCGCAGTTGTAGTTGTTGGTGCAGCAGTTGTTGTGGTTGCAGCAGCAGTTGTAGTTGTTGGTGCAGCAGTTGTAGTTGTTGGTGCAGCAGTTGTAGTTGTTGGTGCAGCAGTTGTAGTTGTTGGTGCAGCAGTTGTTGTGGTTGCAGCCGCAGTTGTAGTTGTTGGTGCAGCTGTTGTTGTGGTTGGTGCAGCTGTTGTTGTGGTTGGTGCAGCTGTTGTTGTGGTTGGAGCTGCAGTTGTAGTTGTTGGTGCAGCTGTTGTTGTGGTTGGTGCAGCAGTTGTAGTTGTTGGTGCCACAGTTGTAGTTGTTGGTGCAGCTGTTGTTGTGGTTGGTGCAGCTGTTGTTGTGGTTGGTGCAGCTGTTGTTGTGGTTGGTGCAGCAGTTGTAGTTGTTGGTGCCGCAGTTGTAGTTGTTGGTGCCGCAGTTGTAGTTGTTGGTGCAGCTGTTGTTGTGGTTGGTGCAGCAGTTGTTGTGGTTGGTGCAGCTGTTGTTGTGGTTGGTGCAGCTGTTGTTGTGGTTGGTGCAGCTGTTGTTGTGGTTGGAACTGCAGTTGTAGTTGTTGGTGCAGCTGTTGTTGTGGTTGGTGCAGCAGTTGTAGTTGTTGGTGCCACAGTTGTAGTTGTTGGTGCAGCTGTTGTTGTGGTTGGTGCAGCTGTTGTTGTGGTTGGTGCAGCAGTTGTAGTTGTCGGTGCCACAGTTGTAGTTGTTGGTGCCACAGTTGTAGTTGTTGGTGCAGCTGTTGTTGTGGTTGGTGCAGCTGTTGTTGTGGTTGGTGCAGCAGTTGTAGTTGTTGGTGCCGCAGTTGTAGTTGTTGGTGCAGCAGTTGTAGTTGTTGGAGCCGCAGTTGTAGTTGTTGGTGCAGCTGTTGTAGTGGTTGGTGCAGCTGTTGTTGTGGTTGGTGCCGCAGTTGTAGTTGTTTGTGCAGCAGTTGTTGTGGTTGGAGCAGTAGTTGTTGTGGTTGGTGCAGCAGTTGTTGTGGTTGGAGCAGCTGTTGTTGTGGTTGGTGTAGCTGTTGTTGTGGTTGGTGCCGCAGTTGTAGTTGTTTGTGCAGCAGTTGTTGTGGTTGGAGCAGTAGTTGTTGTGGTTGGTGCAGCAGTTGTTGTGGTTGGAGCAGCTGTTGTAGTGGTTGGTGCAGCAGTTGTTGTGGTTGGTGCCGCAGTTGTTGTGGTTGGTGCCGCAGTTGTTGTGGTTGGAGCAGTAGTTGTTGTGGTTGGTGCAGCAGTTGTTGTGGTTGGAGCAGCTGTTGTAGTGGTTGGTGCAGCTGTTGTTGTGGTTGGTGCAGCTGTTGTTGTGGTTGGTGCCGCAGTTGTAGTTGTTTGTGCAGCAGTTGTTGTGGTTGGAGCAGTAGTTGTTGTGGTTGGTGCAGCAGTTGTTGTGGTTGGAGCAGCTGTTGTAGTGGTTGGTGCAGCAGTTGTTGTGGTTCGAGCAGCTGTTGTAGTTGTTGGTGTAGCTGTTGTAGTTGTTGGTGCCGCAGTTGTAGTTGTTGGTGCCGCACTTGTAGTTGTTGGTGCAGCAGTTGTAGTTGTTGGTGCAGCAGTTGTTGTGGTTGGAGCCACAGTTGTAGTTGTTGGTGCCGCAGTTGTAGTTGTTGGTGCAGCTGTTGTTGTGGTTGGTGCCGCAGTTGTAGTTGTTGGTGCCGCAGTTGTTGTGGTTGGTGCCGCAGTTGTAGTGGTTGGTGCCGCAGTTGTTGTGGTTGGAGCTGCAGTTGTAGTTGTTGGAGCCGCAGTTGTAGTTGTTGGTGCAGCTGTTGTAGTGGTTGGTGCAGCTGTTGTTGTGGTTGGTGCCGCAGTTGTAGTTGTTGGTGCAGCAGTTGTAGTTGTTGGTGCCGCAGTTGTTGTGGTTGGTGCAGCAGTTGTTGTGGTTGGAGCCGCAGTTGTAGTTGTTGGTGCAGCTGTTGTTGTGGTTGGTGCAGCAGTTGTTGTGGTTGGAGCCGCAGTTGTAGTTTTTGGTGCAGCTGTTGTTGTGGTTGGTGCAGCAGTTGTTGTGGTTGGTGCCGCAGTTGTAGTTGTTGGTGCAGCTGTTGTAGTGGTTGGAGCCGCTGTTGTAGTTGTTGGTGCAGCTGTTGTTGTGGTTGGTGCAGCAGTTGTTGTTGGTGCAGCTGTTGTTGTGGTTGGTGCAGCAGTTGTAGTTGTTGGTGCAGCAGTTGTAGTTGTTGGTGCCACAGTTGTAGTTGTTGGTGCAGCTGTTGTTGTGGTTGGTGCAGCAGTTGTAGTTGTTTGTGCAGCAGTTGTTGTGGTTGGAGCAGTAGTTGTTGTGGTTGGTGCAGCAGTTGTTGTGGTTGGAGCAGCTGTTGTTGTGGTTGGTGCAGCTGTTGTTGTGGTTGGTGCAGCAGTTGTTGTGGTTGGAGCCGCAGTTGTAGTTGTTGGTGCAGCTGTTGTTGTGGTTGGTGTCACAGTTGTTGTGGTTGGTGCAGCAGTTGTAGTGGTTGGTGCCGCAGTTGTAGTGGTTGGTGCAGCTGTTGTTGTGGTTGGAGCCGCAGTTGTTGTGGTTGGAGCCGCAGTTGTTGTGGTTGGAGCCGCAGTTGTAGTTGTTGGTGCCGCAGTTGTAGTTGTTGGTGCAGCTGTTGTTGTGGTTGGAGCCGCAGTTGTTGTGGTTGGAGCCGCAGTTGTTGTGGTTGGAGCAGCAGTTGTAGTTGTTGGTGCCGCAGTTGTAGTTGTTGGTGCAGCTGTTGTTGTGGTTGGTGCAGCAGTTGTTGTGGTTGGAGCAGCAGTTGTAGTTGTTGGTGCAGCTGTTGTTGTGGTTGGAGCAGCAGTTGTTGTGGTTGGAGCCGCAGTTGTAGTTGTTTTTGCAGCAGTTGTTGTGGTTGGAGCAGCAGTTGTTGTTGGTGCAGCTGTTGTTGTGGTTGGTGCAGCAGTTGTTGTGGTTGGAGCCGCAGTTGTAGTTGTTGGTGCAGCTGTTGTTGTGGTTGGTGCAGCTGTTGTTGTGGTTGTTGGTGCCACAGTTGTAGTTGTTTGTGCAGCAGTTGTTGTGGTTGGAGCAGCAGTTGTTGATGGTGCAGCTGTTGTTGTGGTTGGTGCAGCAGTTGTTGTGGTTGGAGCCGCAGTTGTAGTTGTTGGTGCAGCTGTTGTTGTGATTGGTGTCACAGTTGTTGTGGTTGGTGCAGCTGTTGTTGTGGTTAGAACCGCAGTTGTAGTTGTTGGTGCAGCTGTAGTTGTGGTTGGTGCAGAAGTTGTTGTGGTTGGAGCCGCAGTTGTAGTTGTTGGTGCCTCAGTTGTAGTTGTTGGTGCAGCAGTTGTTGTGGTTGGAGCAGTTGTTGTGGTTGGAGCAGCAGTTGTTGTGGTTGGTGCCGCAGTTGTAGTTGTTGGTGCAGCAGTTGTTGTGGTCGGTGCAGAAGTTGTTGTGGTTGGAGCCGCAGTTGTAGTTGTTGGTGCCTCAGTTGTAGTTGTTGGTGCAGCAGTTGTTGTGGTTGGAGCAGTTGTTGTGGTTGGAGCAGCAGTTGTAGTTGTTGGTGCCGCAGTTGTAGTTGTTGGTGCCGCAGTTGTAGTTGTTGGTGCCGCAGTTGTAGTTGTTGGTGCAGCAGTTGTAGTTGTTGGTGCAGCAGTTGTTGTGGTTGGTGCAGCAGTTGTTGTTGTTGGTGCCGCAGTTGTAGTTGTTGGTGCAGCAGTTGTAGTTGTTGGTGCAGCAGTTGTAGTTGTTGGTGCAGCTGTTGTTGTGGTTGGTGCAGCAGTTGTTGTGGTTGGTGCAGCAGTTGTTGTGGTTGGTGCAGCAGTTGTTGTGGTTGGAGCAGCAGTTGTAGTTGTTGGTGCCGCAGTTGTAGTTGTTGGTGCCGCAGTTGTAGTTGTTGGTGCAGCAGTTGTAGTTGTTGGTGCAGCAGTTGTAGTGGTTGGTGCAGCAGTTGTTGTGGTTGGTGCAGCAGTTGTGGTTGGTGCAGCAGTTGTTGTGGTTGGTGCAGCTGTTGTAGTTGTTGGTGCCACAGTTGGAGTTGTTGGTGCAGCTGTTGTTGTGGTTGGTGCAGCAGTTGTTGTGGTTGGTGCAGCAGTTGTTGTGGTTGGTGCAGCAGTTGTTGTGGTTGGTGCAGCAGTTGTTGTGGTTGGTGCAGCAGTTGTAGTTGTTGGTGCCGCAGTTGTAGTTGTTGGTGCCGCAGTTGTAGTTGTTGGTGCCGCAGTTGTAGGTGTTGGTGCAGCTGTTGTTGTGGTTGGTGCAGCTGTTGTTGTGGTTGGTGCAGCTGTTGTTGTGGTTGGTGCAGCAGTTGTAGTTGTTGGTGCCACAGTTGTAGTTGTTGGTGCAGCAGTTGTTGTGGTTGGAGCAGCAGTTGTTGTTGGTGCAGCTGTTGTTGTGGTTGGTGCAGCAGTTGTTGTGGTTGGAGCCGCAGTTGTAGTTGTTGGTGCAGCTGTTGTTGTGGTTGGTGCAGCAGTTGTTGTGGTTGGAGCAGCAGTTGTAGTTGTTGGTGCCGCAGTTGTAGTGGTTGGTGCCGCAGTTGTAGTTGTTGGTGCCGCAGTTGTAGTTGTTGGTGCAGCTGTTGTTGTGGTTGGTGCCGCAGTTGTTGTGGTTGGTGCAGCAGTTGTTGTGGTTGGAGCAGCAGTTGTAGTTGTTGGTGCAGCAGTTGTTGTGGTTGGAGCAGCAGTTGTAGTTGTTGGTGCCGCAGTTGTAGTGGTTGGTGCCGCAGTTGTAGTTGTTGGTGCAGCTGTTGTTGTGGTTGGTGCCGCAGTTGTTGTGGTTGGTGCCGCAGTTGTTGTGGTTGGTGCCGCAGTTGTAGTTGTTGGTGCCGCAGTTGTAGTTGTTGGTGCAGCTGTTGTTGTGGTTGGTGCAGTTGTTGTTGTGGTTGGTGCAGCAGTTGTAGTGGTTGGTGCAGCAGTTGTTGTGGTTGGTGCCGCAGTTCTAGTTGTTGGTGCAGCTGTTGTTGTGGTTGGTGCAGCAGTTGTTGTGGTTGGAGCAGCAGTTGTAGTTGTTGGTGCAGCAGTTGTAGTTGTTGGTGCAGCAGTTGTAGTTGTTGGTGCAGCTGTTGTTGTGGTTGGTGCAGCTGTTGTTGTGGTTGTTGGTGCCACAGTTGTAGTTGTTTGTGCAGCTGTTGTTGTGGTTGGTGCAGTTGTTGTTGTGGTTGGTGCAGTTGTTGTTGTGGTTGGTGCAGCAGTTGTAGTGGTTGGTGCAGCAGTTGTTGTGGTTGGTGCCGCAGTTCTAGTTGTTGGTGCAGCTGTTGTTGTGGTTGGTGCAGCAGTTGTTGTGGTTGGAGCAGCAGTTGTAGTTGTTGGTGCAGCAGTTGTAGTTGTTGGTGCAGCTGTTGTTGTGGTTGGTGCAGCTGTTGTTGTGGTTGTTGGTGCCACAGTTGTAGTTGTTTGTGCAGCAGTTGTTGTGGTTGGAGCCGCAGTTGTTGTTGGTGCAGCTGTTTTTGTGGTTGGTGCAGTTGTTGTTGTGGTTGGTGCAGCAGTTGTAGTGGTTGGAGCCGCAGTTGTAGTTGTTGGTGCAGCTGTTGTTGTGGTTGGTGCAGCAGTTGTTGTGGTTGGAGCAGCAGTTGTAGTTGTTGGTGCCGCAGTTGTAGTTGTTGGTGCAGCAGTTGTAGTTGTTGGTGCAGCAGTTGTAGTTGTTGGTGCAGCAGTTGTAGTTGTTGGTGCAGCAGTTGTTGTGGTTGGTGCAGCAGTTGTTGTGGTTGGAGCAGCAGTTGTAGTTGTTGGTGCCGCAGTTGTAGTTGTTGGTGCAGCAGTTGTTGTGGTTGGTGCCGCAGTTGTAGTTGTTGGTGCAGCAGTTGTTGTGGTTGGAGCAGCAGTTGTAGTTGTTGGTGCCGCAGTTGTAGTTGTTGGTGCAGCAGTTGTTGTGGTTGGTGCAGCAGTTGTTGTGGTTGGAGCAGCAGTTGTTGTGGTTGGTGCCGCAGTTGTAGTTGTTGGTGCAGCAGTTGTTGTGGTTGGTGCCGCAGTTGTAGTTGTTGGTGCAGCAGTTGTTGTGGTTGGTGCCGCAGTTGTAGTTGTTGGTGCAGCAGTTGTTGTGGTTGGTGCAGCAGTTGTTGTGGTTGGAGCCGCAGTTGTAGTGGTTGGTGCCGCAGTTGTAGTTGTTGGTGCCGCAGTTGTAGTTGTTGGTGCCGCAGTTGTAGTTGTTGGTGCAGCTGTTGTTGTGGTTGGTGCCGCAGTTGTTGTGGTTGGAGCAGCAGTTGTAGTTGTTGGTGCCGTAGTTGTAGTGGTTGCTGCCGCAGTTGTAGTGGTTGGTGCAGCTGTTGTTGTGGTTGGTGCCGCAGTTGTAGTGGTTGGTGCCGCAGTTGTAGTAGTTGGTGCTGCAGTTGTTTTGGTTGGAGCAGCAGTTGTAGTTGTTGGTGCAGCTGTTGTAGTGGTTGGTGCAGTTGTTGTAGTGGTTGGTGCAGCTGTGGTTGTGGTTGGTGCCGCAGTTGTAGTTGTTGGTGCCGTAGTTGTAGTGGTTGGTGCCGCAGTTGTAGTGGTTGGTGCAGCTGTTGTTGTGGTTGGTGCCGCAGTTGTAGTGGTTGGTGCCGCAGTTGTAGTGGTTGGTGCCGCAGTTGTAGTGGTTGGAGCAGCAGTTGTTGTGGTTGGAGCAGCAGTTGTGGTGGTTGGAGCAGCAGTTGTAGTTGTTGGTGCAGCAGTTGTAGTGGTTGGTGCCGCAGTTGTAGTGGTTGGAGCAGCAGTTGTTGTGGTTGGAGCAGCAGTTGTGGTGGTTGGAGCAGCAGTTGTGGTGGTTGGAGCAGCAGTTGTAGTTGTTGGTGCAGCTGTTGTTGTGGTTGGAGCAGCAGTTGTAGTTGTTGGTGCAGCAGTTGTTGTGGTCGGTGCCGCAGTTGTAGTTGTTGGTGCCGCAGTTGTAGTGGTTGGAGCAGCAGTTGTAGTTGTTGGTGCAGCTGTTGTAGTTGTTGGTGCAGCTGTTGTAGTGGTTGGTGCAGCTGTTGTTGTGGTTGGTGCCGCAGTTGTTGTGGTTGGAGCAGCAGTTGTAGTTGTTGGTGCCGTAGTTGTAGTGGTTGGTGCCGCAGTTGTTGTGGTTGGTGCCGCTGTTGTTGTGGTTGGTGCAGCTGTTGTTGTGGTTGGTGCAGCTGTTGTTGTGGTTGGTGCAGCTGTTGTTGTGGTTGGTGCAGCTGTTGTAGTGGTTGGTGCAGCTGTTGTTGTGGTTGGTGCCGCAGTTGTAGTGGTTGGTGCCGCAGTTGTAGTGGTTGGTGCCGCAGTTGTTGTGGTTGGAGCAGCAGTTGTGGTGGTTGGAGCAGCAGTTGGAGTTGTTGGTGCAGCAGTTGTAGTGGTTGGTGCCGCAGTTGTAGTGGTTGGAGCAGCAGTTGTTGTGGTTGGAGCAGCAGTTGTGGTGGTTGGAGCAGCAGTTGTAGTTGTTGGTGCAGCTGTTGTTGTGGTTGGTGCAGCTGTTGTTGTGGTTGGTGCAGCTGTTGTAGTGGTTGGTGCAGCTGTTGTTGTGGTTGGTGCCGCAGTTGTAGTTGTTGGTGCAGCTGTTGTTGTGGTTGGTGCAGCTGTTGTTGTGGTTGGTGCCGCAGTTGTAGTGGTTGGTGCCGCAGTTGTAGTGGTTGGTGCCGCAGTTGTAGTGGTTGGTGCCGCAGTTGTAGTGGTTGGAGCAGCAGTTGTTGTGGTTGGAGCAGCAGTTGTGGTGGTTGGAGCAGCAGTTGTAGTTGTTGGTGCAGCAGTTGTAGTGGTTGGTGCCGCAGTTGTAGTGGTTGGAGCAGCAGTTGTTGTGGTTGGAGCAGCAGTTGTGGTGGTTGGAGCAGCAGTTGTAGTTGTTGGTGCAGCTGTTGTTGTGGTTGGAGCAGCAGTTGTAGTTGTTGGTGCAGCAGTTGTTGTGGTCGGTGCCGCAGTTGTAGTTGTTGGTGCCGCAGTTGTAGTGGTTGGAGCAGCAGTTGTAGTTGTTGGTGCAGCTGTTGTAGTTGTTGGTGCAGCTGTTGTAGTGGTTGGTGCAGCTGTTGTTGTGGTTGGTGCCGCAGTTGTTGTGGTTGGAGCAGCAGTTGTAGTTGTTGGTGCCGTAGTTGTAGTGGTTGGTGCCGCAGTTGTTGTGGTTGGTGCCGCTGTTGTTGTGGTTGGTGCAGCTGTTGTAGTTGTTGGTGCAGCTGTTGTTGTGGTTGGTGCAGCTGTTGTAGTGGTTGGTGCAGCTTTTGTTGTGGTTGGTGCCGCAGTTGTAGTGGTTGGTGCCGCAGTTGTAGTGGTTGGTGCCGCAGTTGTTGTGGTTGGAGCAGCAGTTGTGGTGGTTGGAGCAGCAGTTGTAGTTGTTGGTGCAGCAGTTGTAGTGGTTGGTGCCGCAGTTGTAGTGGTTGGAGCAGCAGTTGTTGTGGTTGGAGCAGCAGTTGTGGTGGTTGGAGCAGCAGTTGTAGTTGTTGGTGCAGCTGTTGTTGTGGTTGGTGCAGCTGTTGTAGTGGTTGGTGCAGCTGTTGTTGTGGTTGGTGCCGCAGTTGTAGTTGTTGGTGCAGCTGTTGTTGTGGTTGGTGCCGCAGTTGTAGTGGTTGGTGCCGCAGTTGTAGTGGTTGGTGCCGCAGTTGTAGTGGTTGGTGCCGCAGTTGTAGTGGTTGGAGCAGCAGTTGTGGTGGTTGGAGCAGCAGTTGTGGTTATCACCTGACTGTTACACAAAGGGGTGGTACAACAGGTCGGTCCACTCCTGATGGTACCAACATTTTCCATGAAAGGTAGAGTACCGAGACTGGTAGCTGCTGCACATGTGTTCTGAGTCACACAGCCCAGTGCTGGATATGTTGTGGATCCATTTCTTACTGAGGATTAAAAAGTAGAGTTTAAACTTTCAAGTTATGTTTTTACAAAAAAATAAAAACAACACAAAACTAGATCAGTGGGTATCGAACACTTTTCAGCTGCTGTGTTGAATTAAAATTGAAATTGAAATTTGTCTGAAATGTTTTCAGGTGGGAACCAGATTCAAAGATTACATTTTTTAAAAACTTTTCCAGATGAAAACTCACCAGCTGCTTGGATGCAGTTGTCCTCCTCTCCTGAACACTGAATAGCAGCGCTGCATTGAGAGGTGGAAGGGTCACAAACAACACACTGCAGACTGTTAGCTGGCTGAGAAGAAGGGACTGAAACACAGAAGATCAGAACAGTTCATTTCTGGAGGAGAGACGTGTCAAACACCACAGAAAGAAGACAGAATATTGTTTCTTATCACTCTGATGTTTTCTGGTGGTCACAGAGCAGCTTACACTGAGTTTACTTACATGATAGACTTTGTGAGTTGCAGCTGTCTATGTTGTTGCAGCACTCAGCCGATGCTAATGCACTTGCAAACCCCAAGTTGACTGAAAATGTCTGACTGCCTGTGGCTGGACACTGGGAGGATGGAGCACAGTCCTTGAAGATTTGCTGTGCTGTAGATCCAGATGAAGTGGCTGCAGAGTCAAAGTGCAGTTTGTTAATGTTGATGGAAATCACACATAAACTCAGAGAACATTTACTGTCTTTAACTGGATCTTAAAGTAGGACATGAGGATGAAAATACCTGTAATGGCCGCTGTTATACACATTGTCTCTGTGCCACATGTCTTTGGTACTGTGGTTGAACACTGCTGATCTGCACAGGCCTCACAGACCAGGGCTCCAGCTGTAATCAAGAGAATAACAGTGTTTGGAAAAAATCATGTCACATCTTACATATATGTACATGTATATTTATATGTATGTACATATAAGTAGTGCTACTAGTCTTCCTATAAAGACTCGAAGTTCTCGAAGATTAAAAAGTTAAAATAAAACGATTCTTTAATCTAAGTCTTTACTTTCTGAATAAGCTGCTGTAAAAACGCTGTAAGTGGAGTTACCTGTGCTGGAGAGAGCCCAGATGAGAGTCAGAGTAAGAATCAGCTTCATTGTGATGAGCAGGTGAGAACTGCTGGTCAGTGTTCCTGGATAATGATGCTGCACCTCCCGAGCAGCGCTACAATTTATACGCTGCACATGTGACCTCATGGACTGGGTGTTTTCTCATCCCGACCATTCAGATACTCTCCTCCCTGTTCTATTGAACCACTGCCAGAATTTAACACACCTTAACACACCTTATTTTCGTCAACATGTATCCATGTCAGATGATACACACAAACAACATATAAATAACTTGCATACTCCCGTCCATCCCTCCAGAACAGGTTTTTCAAGCATTTTTCTCGCCCTTTTTCTCTTTCTTTCAGCCGCATTGTACATGATGAACTAGAAGTATTGATGATGGAGTCAGAGTGACGCTCTTTAGATATTTCTGTGGCATTCCTACATCAGTCTTTAGACTTCTATAGATACATTTCTTCCTACCAAAACATGCTGAAAGCATCTGAATGTGTAAATTCTTATTCATATTAGAAAATGTCAAAAAGGATTTCAGTATATTTTTGGTAAATACAGAGTAAGTAATATTGTTTTATAGAAAATACAAATGGAAATAAATGCAGAACCCAGCATATAAAATTGTTAAGTTATGTAGAACTAATGCTTTGTAAGGAATTTCATAAATGAATTCAATAAAACTGAATAAATCTTATTTATGAATCATTTGTCCACATGAATGATAACATTCTGCCTGACATACACAAAATGTCCAAAAAGGGATGATCTGAAAGGACTTGATCTTTATTAAAATATGATCAATAGAAGTAAAGACAGCAATGAAGACAAAGTATGATAAACACAGAGAAGGAGATAAATAAATATGTTGATATTTGGTTGGTGCCAACAAGGAGGAGTTCAGTTATATCACTGTTGAGTTTAAGGAAGTTTGAGGTGAACCAGGATTTAATCTCAGAGAGGCAGTGGGTGAGGGAGGAGGGAGGGAGGGTGGCGTCAGTTTTATTGGACAAATAGAGCTGGGTGTCATCCGCGAAGCAGTGAAAATGTAAACCAAATCTCCTGAAAATATTGCCAAGTGGGAGGAGGTGGATGATGAAGAGGAGGGGCCCCAGCACAGAGCCCTGGGGAACACCTGAAGTGACGGGGGAGGGCTGAGAGGAGAAGGATTTGAGTGTGGCCTGTGAGGTACGAATGAAACCAGTGCTGTTGCTCCTTAGGCTGATGATGCCTAAGGAGGAAAGTCTATTGAGGAGAATGGGGTGAGAAATGGTGTCAAAGGCGGCACTCAGATCAAGGAGGATGAGGATGGAGATGAAGCCGCAGTCAGCTGCCATGAGGAGGCCGTTGGTGATCTTTATGAGGGCTGTTTCTGTGCTGTGGCGGGGACGGAAAACGGACTGGAATTGTTCGTAGAGGCTGTTATTGATGAGATAGGAGTGAAGCTGGGAAGCAACATTTTTTTCTAAGATTTTGGAAATCAAAGGAAGGTGAGAAATAGGGCGAAGGTTATTAAAGTCGTTGGGGTCTGAACCAGGTTTTTTGAGGCAGGGACTGACAGCTGCACACTTAAAAGAAGCGGAGACAGTTCCAGTGGATAGTGAGGAGTAGATAAAGGCCGATATGAGGGGGAGCAGAGTAGGGAGGCAGGATTTGACCAGAACTGTGGGGAAGGGGTCAAGAAGAAGGCTTGGAGTTGATGATGATGTCCGAGATTATTGAGGGAGATCAAAGTTGGAAAATGGTTGACAGAGCAGAAGAAGTTCAGGGGAGGGGAGAGATAGAGGAGCCTCGGTGCTGGTGGATTTTGCTGACCTTCTCGTTGAAAAACATTAGGAGAGAGTTGCATGTTTCAGAGGAGTAGAGGTGGGGGGGTAGGGAGTCAGGGGGTTGAAAAATGCTATTAAATACTGGAAAAAAAGAGTCTTGGTGCTGCCTGCATTTGAGCAGATAAGTCTGGAGTAATATTGAGTTTTAGCATGAGAAATGGAGTCCTTGTAAAGAGAAAGCTGAGTTGTGTAAATGTCTTTATGGATGGTGATACCAGATTTCCTATAGAGTCTTTCAAGCTGTCGATTTTTGGACTTCATGGAACGGAGATCAGGAGTGAACCAGGGAGCAGACCGAGTAAAGAAAACAGAGCGGGATTTGGCAGGAGCAAGTGAATTGAGAATGTTAGTAAGACCATTGTTAGATTGGGTCATCAGGGGTGGAAGAAGAGTCCATAGTCAAGGTGGCGATGTGGGAGGAGAGGGAGTCCAGGTTAATGTCCCTGATATTACGGAAAGAGATGACACGGGCGGAGGGTGGCATTGAATGAGAGGAGGAAGTGGTCCGTAATATGGAGTTCGTCAGCAAACCCTGTATTGATGACTCCGCGCTCTTTAGATATTTCTGTGGTGTTCCTACATCAGTCTTTAGACTTCTATTGATACATTTCTTCCTACCAAAACATGCTGAAAGCATCTGATTGTGAAACCTCTTCATCACGTTAGAAAATGTGATTTCAGAATATTTGCTGACTCTCTTGAAGCCACTGGAGGTGGATTTTATATTTTAAGCATTTTTGATGCTAGACGAAGCTCATTTTTTTATTCCTCTTCCAGGACTGAATTATTTTAAACTCAATGTAACCTTTTTAAACTTAAGTGCATAATTTCTTTGTACTGATAAGACATTCTGCTTTAATCGGGTTTTAGATTAAAAAGCAAAATAAATGTGTTTAATTTGGCTGCTTTTGCATTTATACATGATTACAAAACTTAAAATGTAATCTTTGTTTTCTTTTTAAAGATGTTGAGTTGTAATGACAGAACATGTTCATTCATTTCTGGCTTTGAATTTGAAAGATGTTGAGCCGGTTTATGGTATGTTCATATGTTTATCTAATTTTTCACGCACTTCTTTAACTTGTCAGTTCTGTTTTAAGTTTATGAAGAAGGACACAGTCATTATTTTAGTCATTCATGCCGTGCGTTATTGTTCCTCTCAAGTTGAGTTCATTTCAGAGGGTTTGCTTTGTTTTCTCATCACTGTTCCACCCTCCCCATGAGTAAAATCTCTGGGTGAGACGATGTTGGGATGCTGCAGAAAATCTTTCAGAGCACTGATTGTCACGAACTGGTGGAGAGGTAGGACCCAGATGCAGCTCTTTTCCAAAGATCAAAAGGTTTATTCCAAAACAACAGGGAGCAAGAAAGCAAGAACAAAAGGCCACGGCAAAAAGTACTTAAACATGGAATTAACAAGACTATGGAAACAAAACTATGATTAACTGTGACATGACTATGGTAACAAGATAAATACTATGAGCAAAGAAACGTGACGCTATGAGGCAAAACCAGACTTCTCTTTCTGTGGCTAGACATGAAGGGATGGTGAGGATCCTGCAGTGACTGAAAGGAAACCAGGAGGCTAAATACTGTGGAGGGAGTGATTAGTGAATGAGGAGCAGCTGTGAACAATGAGCCAGGTGAGGTGAGTGAACCTGAGGTGGCAGGAAAAACAGGACCAGAACATAACCTGAAAACATGATTAAACATAAACTGTGACACTGACTGTGTGTGAATGATTTCACTCACTGGGTTTATGTTCTGATGCATGTGGCATTAATAACGATCATCACACAGCCACTTTCACTCTTTTCCATGAGCTACAAAGTAAATACAACGAATTCCACTGCCTTGCTTCGCAGTGTACAGATGTTCCCCTGCAACCCTGCGTTTCCTTCTGCCAACTCTCACAGAGCTTTGCTGTGCACCTCAGCTACAGTTACAGTTACTGCATTTAGCATTTAGGAAGACATTCTGCAGCTTCTGACTTCCTCATGTCAGTCCAGCTGAGTGACAGTCTGGAAATGCTTTAAGTGTCCTGCTTCTGAAGCACTTTGCTGACTGATAAAAGAACAGAAAGACACCTGAAGCAGAGCAGCTTTGTTGGGTGTGCAGGTGCATTAACCCTTTCATGCACGAATTATGAAAGCCTCAGGCAGGATTTTTTCCCCAAGTGTATTTATGTATCTTTAGGCATAAAAAGAACAAATTATTATTTGTTTTTTTTACACAAGTATTTAAGGGGTTGCTGAAATGTCACATGGACATCGTGTGCATCTGAGGAACAGAAACAGAAAAGGTGATGCTTTAACGTCCAACTTTGACAAAAAAAAACAAAAAGATTTCCATCCACTCAAGTGGACATCATTAATAAGCACTTTACTGATTTTACAGAGAAAATGCAGAAAGATAAAGCATTGGAGCGATTTGGTCCTTAACTGGATTGTGTGGGTGAACCTCCCTGGTTGTGAAACTCTTGATTTCCTACAATGTGGTCAGATATTTTTCTGCTGCTTCTTCTCCTCAGGTTATTAAAGTCTGCTTTTAGTCAGACTAACTAATTTTCTTGAAAATGAACACAAAATTAAGACAGACAGCGGCCTGAGGGAAGAAAATGTCCATAAATCTGGTAGTTTATGCTTTGAATTATCTGTGGCGTCAATGAGCCACGATGTGCAGGGTGTGACCACTCTTTTGTTGTGTCTTTTAAGTTCTGGAGGGGTGTCAGCAATGTCCTCCAGGGAAGGGAGGGAAGCAGCTAATTATCTGAGCTGTGATTAGCCATCTCAGGACTTTTCTCTTTTGCTAAGCAGCCAGCATACCACATGCCAGCATCTCTATGGTCATTCCAAGACATGACTGTTCCTCCTCAGCGTTCGTTTTCAGCCAACTGACATCAGCAACTAATTGAAATGGCAGACATCCCCTGCTGTGTCTCTGGAATGGGAGCCTATAAATATACAGTAAGCTAACAATGAACAAAACAGTGTTTGTATAAAGTCAGGTGAGCATTCGTTAAATTTCCTGTTATACAACATGGTTCAAGCTCAGTTACAGGCTGTTTTAATGAGTTAAAGTCAAAGACCTGCCTTCACAAATCACAGATTGTTTTGTACATGAATGCTTTTGATAAACATCTAAACTTTACGCTGCGATAACTAACACAGTTATTAACACGTTACATTAACTTACAGCCAAAGGGATCTCTGTCACCGGCCGATTTAACATGTTGAATCTGATTGAAGCTGATCGAGCTTTACACACTGAAAAGACCAGAGAGAAGAGATGGAACAGATGCTCCAGACATTCAATTAAAATCAAATCAAATCAAATCTAATCTAATCTAATCTAATCTAATCTAATCTAATCTAATCTAATCTAATCTAATCTTATCTTATCTTATCTTATCTTATCTTATCTTATCTTATCTTATCTTATCTTATCTTATCTAATCTAATCTAATCTAATCTAATCTAATCAAATCAAATCAAATCAAATCAAATCAAATCAAATCAAATCAAATCAAATCAAATCAAATCTAATCAAATCTAATCTAATCTTATTTATATGGCACCTTTCATACTTTAAAAGCAACACAAAGTGCCTCAGAGGCTAAAAACAGCAACAATATACAACAAACCAACCCTCCCACCCCCATAAATACCCAGAGAGACACCGAGCTCAGACCCACTGCACCTATCGGACAGAGACACGGCCGGGCACCCAGACCCAGGGCAAGGAAAGAGCCACCTTGGGGGGCCGACCACACTGAGGGCTCCTGGCCCACGACCACAGGGAGCGCCACAGAGACGGTCCCGACCCGGGCAGACAGGAGGCCCCACACCAAGGTGCAGAGCCCTGCAGCCACCCGGGCCAGAGCAGTCCACAGGACAGCCCCCCCTCCCAGTGTGGTCGCCCCCCCCTGAGGAAACACTGGAGCTAAAAAAAAACATTCCCACCAGCCGATTGTCAACTTAATGTTTAAAGCCCTCACACTCATCAGGAGTTCCTCTTCCTGTGCACTTGGGGAGGTTTTTAAAGTGGTGACTAAGCTCTCCTGCTAGTTGCCCAGTTGTTCCTTTCAAGACAAAACACTGTTGTGCCACCACACAGGCAAGAAGAACATCACATACGTATGACACACCACTGGCTAAATTAAAAGCACATTTTATAGTAACTATTCACACCCTATTATTTGGAAAAAAACTACACAAAGGCAGCTGCATCAATTCAACAACAGCAGGCGTGGCAGAAAGCAACAATGACACAGCTCTGGTGTAAAAATAGCCCCGGTGTTAACATGGTTCAAATTCTTTGGAGGCATATACTTACATAACAAATATGAAACAAAAGAAGTACTTATATCAATATGAGCAGCTCAAAAGTACTTTAGGAAGTCATTAGAAGAACATAAAGTCCTCAAGCTACAGCGACTGCTCCTAAAAAGGTGTCAAGGACAGGCTGAGCTCATCTTTACTCAAGTAGCTACTGACCCATCCTTAGATTCTTAGATCTATTTTCTATATATGTCACCTGTGCAGAGAAGAAAAACAGCACACGACATGTTGTGCGAAACAAACATTTTCAAGAATTTACAGGACAGAAAAGTCCCCAAAAAATCACAACGTGTGAACTACGATTAGGTAAAAGCTGTTGAGGATAAAAGATGCTGTCTCAAAATCTCCTGTTACCCGCTTAGACTTTGGATGATGTTTCTATTATTACTCGTTTCAGAAAAATGTTTTTTCGTGAACTGTGTGATGGGTCAAAAGACACATTAAAAGGCACATTATACCCAATCAGGCTCACAATTTTGATATTATTTTTTAGGGTTTTCTCAAAGCCGCAAAGACAAAGTGCGATAAAATTGTGGGAGGAGCCGAAGAATGATAAGAAGAAACCCATTTAATGATGCCCTTAATTAGTGGCATTTAAATGTAAACTGACCCAAAGATGAGTATTTTTTAAACATGAGTTAGAGGTGATAATGTTTCACTGAGGTTAGGACCCAAAACGCAGGACTTCCAGAGGGAGGAGGCAAAGACAGCCAGAGATGGTCAGGTGGTTTTATTAAAAATAAAGGTGCTGCTGAGGCAGGATGAATAAAACAGACAAAGGAGACAGGCTGAACGGAGGAAACCAACAAATGAACTGACCAACTGGCTGAATAGACTGACGGCATCACTGGGAAAAGACATCAATGAACCTGCAAGGAGCAAAGGAAAAGAGGAACGAAGTGACTGCAGGTGCACAGGGGAGCAGAGAGCAGGACTAACTGAGGGAACGAAACAAGAATACTGGTCATAAAGCAAAGATCTAACAAACTAAATCACCCAACACGGAAAACTGGAAGTCACAAATTCAAAGTCAGTCAGCCACAACCAAAAGTAAAGAATAACCACAGACCGTGACAAAAATGAGAAGGGATTAAGTTTAGAAATGTGACGTATTAAAGATTAAATATGCTTACATGTTGAAACCATTAAGTATAGAACTAATGTCAGGTTTGACCTGAGAGGGCAGGAGCAGAGTAACTGTTCAGTTACTTCAAGCAGCCGCAGATATCCCTCAAAAACACAAAGGAATTGAGGAATCACGCTGTCAAAATATCAGGAAAACGAGACGAGCGTGTGAAACAGGTTGTGTCATAATGACACGTTTCTTTACAAGGACTCAGGGAGGTTCTTCAAAGACAAACCGGTTCTGCTGCATAACACGATCACTGCTTTGGACATTTTGTTGTTTTAAACCCTTTCTTTCACAATACAAATTCTGAATTGGAAATGAACTGCCACCACAGTCAGTTTGGAGGAGCCACACCTGTAGAAAAAGTATTTTAAACTGTAGATCATCACATCTGCGTTCAATCCACCACCATCCATGGCTTTAAGGGGATATTTAGAGGCTAAAGATGTTGTTTTTTTTATCTTTCAGACAGAAAGTTGATTGTAAACGCTTCACTCGACTTTCTGCTTTCTTCTGCTGCAGTTCCAGATTTTCATATCATCAGAAATTTGGTTTCTGTTTCTTTAAAGAGAGAAAACATGATTGTTGAATAGTGGCTTAAGGAGAAACCTTCAGGTTGTTTTTCCTCTTTTTGTTGTATTTTTGAAAAGCAACGAATCGATTTCACACATTTTAAGAGGCATAAAAGTGGAATTTTAGGTATGATGTGAGGTCTCTGTGCAGTGTAGTGGTGTCTTTGCTGCTCAGTGCAGCCTTGTGCAGGTGAAGAAATAAGACTTCTTTAAGACATCTCTATCAAAATATAAAATAAATTAAAATAAACACAACTGAACATGACGCACTCTGTGCAGCAGCCTTACAGAAAACAATGGGAACAAAAAGGTTACTTGTGTTCAGTTTTATTTACTTTAAAAAGTGGGTGTTGCCTTAAATTCCAAAGACAGCAACATCTCTGCAGTATAAATATGTCAGAATGCAAAGTCATGGACTTTATCCTTAATGAGAACAACATTTTCTGCATCTCAGATTTTCTTTTGTTAAGATTCTCGTACCACAGCAGCTTTAAATACGTGGACACGAACACTCAGAAGCCTCATTTCAAAGTGTTTTTAAGCTCTTCATGTTAATAATCAATTGGTCACCTTGTGTTACACCCGCCCGTTTCCACAAAAAAACAGATTAAATCCACAGAACACTTTTTAATTAAACATTAAACATCAAACAGTAAATTCCACTTAAGCCTTGAACTTGTAAAAAGTTGCTGTTTCACATAAAGGTTGGTCAGAATATATTTAAGTTAATTTACAAGATGTTAATCTAAATCATTTCTTTAATTATATATACATACATCAATATATATTGACAGCAAACACAGACTCAGCTAATTGTTATGTAGCAGATATAGCAAAATCACTGGCAGCTACAGAAACAAGAAAATTGTCTGCTATTAACAGAGAAAAATACTAATTTATCTAAATTTAACTTGAAATGGCATATTTAAAAAATGACAGATTACTAATTATCTATTTAAGCTTTCTGTTGTGGTGGACAATGCCAAATACACAGGCAATAAGGTGTGTTAAGGAGTGTTTCAATGATGCTATGACAAAGAAGAAGTGAGATTCTGAATGGTCATATTGTAAAAATAGAGCACACCCAGCTCACCTGTGAAGGATATATATACTGAAGTCATGAAGGAAAGTGTTAGAATGATCGAGTTCCACTGAGCAGCTCGTCATGTTAAAGCTGATCATTCCTCTGACTCTCATCGGGGTGATCTCCAGAACAGGTAACGTTTACATTTAATAGATATTTTCTTTTTATTTACTGGTTTATCTGCTGATTAAAAAAACAACTGAAATAAATCCCAAATACATATACTTTGGAGTCTTGTAAGATTTACTTTAAGTAGAACAGAAGGTGAACTAACAACCAAAAAAACTTACCAAATATATCTACAGTGTGTTAATTAGATGAGATTTTGTGGGATTAAACCAATTTTAATAATTAAAATATTGTAATTTTCAGATTACTTTTACAAATTCTGTGTTTAATCGTATTATTTGTAGCTGGAGCCCTGGTCTGTGACGTCTGTGAAGATCAGCAGTGTTCAACCACAAAACCAAAGACATGTGGCACAGAGACAATGTGTATAACAGCGGCCATTACAGGTATTTTCATCCTCATGTCCTACTTTAAGATCCAGTTAAAGACAGTAAATGTTCTCTGAGTTTATGTGTGATTTCCATCAACATTAACAAACTGCACTTTGACTCTGCAGCCACTTCATCTGGATCTACAGCACAGCAAATCTTCAAGGACTGTGCTCCATCCTCCCAGTGTCCAGCCACAGGCAGTCAGAAATTTTCAGTCAACTTGGGGTTTGCAAGTGCATTAGCATCGGCTGAGTGCTGCAACAACATAGACAGCTGCAACTCACATAATGTATCATGTAAGTAAACTCAGTGTAAGCTGCTCTGTGACCACCAGAAAACATCAGAGTGATAAGAAACAATATTCTGTCTTCTTTCTGTGGTGTTTGACACGTCTCTCCTCCAGATATGAACTGTTCTGATCTTCTGTGTTTCAGTCCCTTCTTCTCAGCCTTCTCCTAACAGTCTGCAGTGTGTTGTTTGTGACCCTTCCACCTCTCAATGCAGCGCTGCTATTCAGTGTTCAGGAGAGGAGGACAACTGCATCCAAGCAGCTGGTGAGTTTTCATCTGGAAAAGTTTTTAAAAAATGTAATCTTTGACTCTGGTTCCCACCTGAAAACATTTCAGACGAATTTCACCGATAAAGTTTTGTTAAATCAACAAGTGGAAGAAAGTTATTTAACAATCCTCTTTCTTTGAAGATTTTATGACAGATTATTGAACAAGTTACAAATTTAAACAAAGTTCAACCCGTTTTAAGTCTGTAATACTCAGCACAGCTGGTGACTGTTCTGACAGATGTTTTGTTATTTTCTAATTCAACACAGCAGCTGAAAAGTGTTCGATACCCACTGATCTAGCTTTGTGTTGTTTTTATTTTTTTGTAAAAACATAACTTGAAAGTTTAAACTCTACTTTTTAATCCTCAGTAACAAATGGATCCACAACATATCCAGCACTGGGCTGTGTGACTCAGAACACATGTGCAGCAGCTTCCAGTCTCGGTACTCTAGCTTTCATGGAAAATGTTGGTACCATCAGCAGTGGACCGACCTGCTGTACCACCACTTTGTGTAACAGTCAGGTGATAACAACAACTGCTGCTCCAACCACAACAACTGCTGCTCCAACCACCACAACTGCTACTCCAACCACAACAACAGCTGCTCCAACCACTACAACAGCTGCACCAACCACAACAACTGCTGCAGCAACCACCACAACAGCTGCACCAGCCACAACAACCGCTGCACCAACCACAACAACTGCTGCTCCAACCACAACAACTGCGGCACCAACCACTACAACAGCTGCACCAACAACTACAACAGCTGCAGCAACCACCACAACAGCTGCACCAGCCACAACAACCGCTGCTCCAACCACAACAACTGCGGCACCAACCACTACAACAGCTGCACCAACCACAACAACAGCTGCATCAACCACAACAACAGCTGCACCAACCACAACAACTGCTGCTCCAACCACAACAACTGCGGCACCAACCACTACAACAGCTGCACCAACCACAACAACAGCTAAACCAACCACAACAACAGCTGCACCAACCACAACAACAGCTGCAGCAACAACAACAACTTCTTCCCCAACCACCACAACAGCTGCACCAACTACAACAACTTCTTCCCCAACCACCACAACAGCTGCACCAACTACAACAACAGCTGCACCAACCACAACAACAGCTGCACCAACAACTACAACAGCTGCACCAACAACTACAACAGCTGCACCAACCACAACAACAGCTGCAGCAACAACAACAACTTCTTCCCCAACCACCACAACAGCTGCACCAACTACAACAACTTCTTCCCCAACCACCACAACAGCTGCACCAACTACAACAACAGCTGCACCAACCACAACAACAGCTGCAGCAACAACAACAACTTCTTCCCCAACCACCACAACAGCTGCACCAACCACAACAACATCTTCACCAACCACCTCAAGTGCTGCACCAACCACAACAACAGCTGCACCAACTACAACAACAGCTGCACCAACCACAACAACAGCAGCACCAACCACAACAACAGCTGCACCAACCACAACAACAGCTGCACCAACCACAACAACTTCTTCCCCAACCACAACAACTGCTGCACCAACCACAACAACAGCTGCAGCAACCACCACAACAACTGCACCAACCACAACAACAGCTGCAGCAACCACCACAACTTCTTCCCCAACCACCACAACAGCTGCACCAACTACAACAACAGCTGCACCAACCACAACAACAGCTGCAGCAACTACAACAACAGCTGCACCAACCACAACAACAGCTGCAGAAACAACAACAACTTCTTCCCCAACCACCACAACAGCTAAACCAACCACAACAACAGCTGCACCAACCACAACAACAGCTGCATCAACCACAACAACAACTGCACCAACCACAACAACAGCTGCAGCAACCACCACAACTTCTTCCCCAACCACCACAACAGCTGCACCAACTACAACAACAGCTGCACCAACCACAACAACAGCTGCAGCAACCACCACAACAACTGCACCAACCACAACAACAGCTGCAGCAACCACCACAACTTCTTCCCCAACCACCACAACAGCTGCACCAACTACAACAACAGCTGCACCAACCACAACAACAGCTGCAGCAACTACAACAACAGCTGCACCAACCACAACAACAGCTGCACCAACCACAACAACATCTTCACCAACCACTAAAACCGCTGCATCAACCACAACAACAGCTGCAGCAACCACAACTACTACACCAACCACCTCAAGTGCTGCACCAACCACAACAACAGCTAAACCAACCACAACAACCGCTGCAGCAACCACAACTGCTGCACCAACCACAACAACAGCTGCACCAACCACCACAACTTCTTCACCAACCACAACAACTGCTGCACCAACCACAACAACCGCTGCACCAACCACAACAACCGCTGCACCAACCACAACAACCGCTGCACCAACCACAACAACCGCTGCACCAACCACAACAACCGCTGCACCAACCACAACAACCGCTGCACCAACCACAACAACCGCTGCAGCAACCACAACTGCTGCACCAACCACAACAACAGCTGCACCAACCACCACAACTTCTTCACCAACCACAACAACAGCTGCACCAACCACAACAACAGCTGCACCAACCACAACAACAACTGCAGTAACTACCACAACTTCTTCACCAACCACAACAACTGCTGCACCAACCACAACAACTGCTGTACAAACCACAACAACCGCTGCACCAACCACAACAACCGCTGCACCAACCACAACAACAGCTGCAGCAACCACAACAACAGCTGCACCAACCACCACAACTTCTTCACCAACCACAACAACAGCTGCACCAACCACAACAACAGCTGCACCAACCACAACAACTGCTGCACCAACCACAACAACTGCTGTACAAACCACAACAACCGCTGCACCAACCACAACAACCGCTGCACCAACCACAACAACAGCTGCAGCAACCACAACAACAGCTGCACCAACCACCACAACTTCTTCACCAACCACAACAACAGCTGCATCAACCACAACAACAGCTGCACCAACCACCACAACAACTGCACCAACCACAACAACAGCTGCAGCAACCACCACAACTTCTTCCCCAACCACCACAACAGCTGCACCAACAACTACAACTGCTGCTCCAACCACAACAACTGCTGCACCAACCACAACAACTGCTGCACCAACCACTACAACAGCTGCACCAACCACAACAACAGCTGCAGCAACCACCACAACTTCTTCCCCAACCACCACAACAGCTGCACCAACAACTACAACTGCTGCTCCAACCACAACAACTGCTGCACCAACCACAACAACTGCTGCACCAACCACAACAACTATTGCTCCAACCACAACAACAGCTGCACCAACCACAACAACAGCTGCACCAACAACTACAACTGCTGCTCCAACCACAACAACTGCGGCTCCAACTACAACAACTATTGCTCCAACCACAACAACAGCTGCACCAACCACAACAACAGCTGCACCAACAACTACAACTGCTGCACCAACCACAACAACTATTGCTCCAACCACAACAACAGCTGCACCAACCACAACAACAGCTGCACCAACAACTACAACTGCTGCACCAACCACAACAACTATTGCTCCAACCACAACAACAGCTGCACCAACCACAACAACTGCTGCACCAACTACAACAACAGCTGCAGCAACCACCACAACTTCTTCCCCAACCACCACAACTACTGCACCAACCACAACAACAGCTGCACCAACCACAACAACAGCTAAACCAACCACAACAACAGCTGCACCAACCACAACAACAGCTGCACCAACCACAACAACTGCTGCAGCAACCACCACAACTTCTTCCCCAACCACCACAACTACTGCACCAACCACAACAACTGCTGCACCAACCACAACAACTGCTGCACCAACCACTACAACAGCTGCACCAACCACAACAACAGCTGCACCAACCACAACAACAGCTAAACCAACCACAACAACAGCTGCACCAACCACAACAACAGCTAAACCAACCACAACAACAGCTGCACCAACCACCACAACAACTGCACCAACCACAACAACAGCTGCAGCAACCACCAAAACTTCTTCCCCAACCACCACAACAGCTGCACCAACAACTACAACTGCTGCTCCAACCACAACAACTGCTGCACCAACCACAACAACTGCTGCACCAACCACTACAACAGCTGCACCAACCACAACAACAGCTGCAGCAACCACCACAACTTCTTCCCCAACAACCACAACAGCTGCAGCAACAACCACAACAACAGCTGCACCAACCACAACAACAGCTGCACCAACCACAACAACTGCTGTACCAACCACAACAACTGCTGCACCAACCACAACAACTGCTTTACCAACCACAACAACGGCTGCAGCAACCACCACAACTTCTTCCCCAACCACCACAACAGCTGCACCAACCACAACAACAGCTGCAGCAACCACAACAACCGCTGCAGAAACAACAACAACTTCTTCCCCAACCACCACAACAGCTGCACCAACCACAACAACATCTTCACCAACCACAACAACAGCTGCACCAACCACAACAACAGCTGCACCAACCACAACAACAACTGCAGTAACTACCACAACTTCTTCACCAACCACAACAACTGCTGCACCAACCACAACAACTGCTTTACCAACCACAAACACCGCTGCACCAACCACAACAACCGCTGCACCAACCACAACAACAGCTGCAGCAACCACAACAACAGCTGCACCAACCACCACAACTTCTTCACCAACCACAACAACAGCTGCACCAACCACAACAACAGCTGCACCAACCACAACAACTGCTGTACCAACCACAACAACTGCTGCACCAACCACCACAAAAGCTGCACCAACCACAACAACAGCTGCACCAACCACAACAACAGCTGCACCAACAACAACAACTGCTGCACCGACCACAACAACTGCTGCACCAACCACAACAACAGCTGCACCAACAACTACAACTGCGGCACCAACAACTACAACTGCTGCTCCAACCACAACAACTGCGGCTCCAACTACAACAACAGCTGCACCAACCACAACAACAGCTGCAGCAACTACAACAACAGCTGCAGCAACCACCACAACGTCTTCCCCAACCACCACAACTACTGCACCAACCACAACAACAGCTGCACCAACCACAACAACAGCTAAACCAACCACAACAACAGCTGCACCAACCACAACAACAGCTGCATCAACCACAACAACAGCTGCACCAACCACCTCAAGTTCTGCACCAACCACAACAACAGCTGCACCAATAACAACAACAGCTGCACCAACCACAACAACAGCTGCACCAACCACAACAACAGCTGCAGCAACCACCACAACGTCTTCCCCAACCACCACAACTACTGCACCAACCACAACAACAGCTGCACCAACCACAACAACAGCTAAACCAACCACAACAACAGCTGCACCAACCACCACAACAGCTGCACCAACCACAACAACAGCTGCAGCAACCACCACAACTTCTTCCCCAACCACCACAACAGCTGCAGCAACAACAACAACAGCTGCACCAACCACAACAACAGCTGCAGCAACAACCACAACTTCTTCCCCAACCACCACAACTGCTGCACCAACTACAACAACAACTGCAGCAACCACCACAACTTCTTCCCCAACCACCACAACTACTGCACCAACCACAACAACAGCTGCACCAACCACAACAACAGCTGCATCAACCACAACAACAGCTGCACCAACCACCACAACAGCTGCACCAACCACAACAACAGCTGCAGCAACCACCACAACTTCTTCCCCAACCACCACAACAGCTGCAGCAACAACCACAACTGCTGCACCAACCACAACAACAGCTGCACCAACCACAACAACAGCTGCACCAACCACAACAACTGCTGTACCAACCACAACAACTGCTTTACCAACCACAACAACAGCTGCAGCAACCACCACAACTTCTTCCCCAACCACCACAACAGCTGCACCAACCACAACAACAGCTGCAGCAACCACAACAACCGCTGCAGAAACAACAACAACTTCTTCCCCAACCACCACAACAGCTGCACCAACCACAACAACATCTTCACCAACCACTAAAACCGCTGCATCAACCACAACAACTACTACACCAACCACCTCAAGTGCTGCACCAACCACAACAACAGCTAAACCAACCACAACAACCGCTGCAGCAACCACAACTGCTGCACCAACCACAACAACAGCTGCACCAACCACCACAACTTCTTCACCAACCACAACAACTGCTGCACCAACCACAACAACCGCTGCACCAACCACAACAACCGCTGCACCAACCACAACAACAGCTGCAGCAACCACAACTGCTGCACCAACCACAACAACAGCTGCACCAACCACCACAACTTCTTCACCAACAACAACAACAGCTGCACCAACCACAACAACAGCTGCACCAACCACCACAACTTCTTCACCAACCACAACAACTGCTGCACCAACCACAACAACTGCTGTACCAACCACAACAACCGCTGCACCAACCACAACAACCGCTGCACCAACCACAACAACAGCAGCAGCAACCACAACAACAGCTGCACCAACCACCACAACTTCTTCACCAACCACAACAACAGCTGCACCAACCACAACAACAGCTGCACCAACCACAACAACTGCTGTACCAACCACAACAACTGCTGCACCAACCACAACAACTGCTGTACCAACCACAACAACTGCTGCACCAACCACCACAAAAGCTGCACCAACCACCACGACTTCTTCACCAACCACAACAACTGCTTCACCAACCACAACAACTGCTGTACCAACCACAACAACCGCTGCACCAACCACAACAACCGCTGCACCAACCACCACAACAGCTGCACCAACCACAACAACAGCTGCAGCAACCACAACAACAGCTGCACCAACCACAACAACAGCTGCACCAACCACAACAACAGCTGCAGCAACCACAACAACAGCTGCACCAACCACCTCAACTTCTTCACCAACCACCTCAAGTGCTGCATCAACCACCACAACTGTTGCACCAACCACTACAACAGCTGCACCGACCACAACAACTGCTGCACCAACCACCTCAAGTTCTGCACCGACCACAACAACAGCTGCACCAATAACAACAACAGCTGCACCAACCACCACGACTGCTTTACCAACCACAACAACAGCTGCAGCAACCACCACAACTGCTTTACCAACTACAACAACAGCTGCACCAACCACAACAACATCTTCACCAACCACCTCAAGTGCTGCAGCAACAACAACAACTTCTTCCCCAACCACCTCAAGTGCTGCACCAACCACCACAACAGCTGCACCAACCACAACAACTTCTTCCCCAACCACCACAACAGCTGCAGCAACCACCACAACTTCTTCCCCAACCACCACAACAGCTGCACCAACCACAACAACAGCTAAACCAACCACAACAACAGCTGCACCAACCACAACAACAACTGCACCAACCACAACAACAGCTGCAGCAACCACCACAACTTCTTCCCCAACCACCACAACAGCTGCACCAACAACTACAACTGCTGCTCCAACCACAACAACTGCTGCACCAACCACAACAACTGCTGCACCAACCACAACAACTATTGCTCCAACCACAACAACAGCTGCACCAACCACAACAACAGCTGCACCAACAACAACAACTGCTGCACCGACCACAACAACTGCTGCTCCAACTACAACAACAGCTGCAGCAACTACAACAACAGCTGCAGCAACCACCACAACGTCTTCCCCAACCACCACAACAGCTGCACCAACCACAACAACAGCTAAACCAACCACAACAACAGCTGCACCAACCACAACAACAGCTGCACCAACCACAACAACAGCTGCAGCAACCACCACAACTTCTTCCCCAACCACCACAACAGCTGCACCAACCACAACAACAGCTAAACCAACCACAACAACAGCTGCACCAACCACAACAACAGCTGCATCAACCACAACAACAGCTGCACCAACCACCACAACAACTGCACCAACCACAACAACAGCTGCAGCAACCACCACAACTTCTTCCCCAACCACCACAACAGCTGCACCAACAACTACAACTGCTGCTCCAACCACAACAACTGCTGCACCAACCACAACAACTGCTGCACCAACCACAACAACTATTGCTCCAACCACAACAACAGCTGCACCAACCACAACAACAGCTGCACCAACAACTACAACTGCTGCTCCAACCACAACAACTGCGGCTCCAACTACAACAACTATTGCTCCAACCACAACAACAGCTGCACCAACCACAACAACAGCTGCACCAACAACTACAACTGCTGCACCAACCACAACAACTATTGCTCCAACCACAACAACAGCTGCACCAACCACAACAACAGCTGCACCAACAACTACAACTGCTGCACCAACCACAACAACTATTGCTCCAACCACAACAACAGCTGCACCAACCACAACAACTGCTGCACCAACTACAACAACAGCTGCAGCAACCACCACAACTTCTTCCCCAACCACCACAACTACTGCACCAACCACAACAACAGCTGCACCAACCACAACAACAGCTAAACCAACCACAACAACAGCTGCACCAACCACAACAACAGCTGCAGCAACCACCACAACTTCTTCCCCAACCACCACAACAGCTGCAGCAACAACCACAACTGCTGCACCAACCACAACAACAGCTGCACCAACCACAACAAC
Organism: Leuresthes tenuis; assembly: GCF_036924035.1. NCBI lineage: Eukaryota > Metazoa > Chordata > Actinopteri > Atheriniformes > Atherinopsidae > Leuresthes > Leuresthes tenuis. Next base: position 30,898,315 of record NW_027325375.1, on the reverse strand, counting down.
AGCTGCACCAACCACAACAACTGCTTTACCAACCACAACAACAGCTGCAGCAACCACCACAACTTCTTCCCCAACCACCACAACAGCTGCAGCAACCACAACAACAGCTGCAGCAACCACAACAACAGCTGCAGCAACCACAACAACAGCTGCACCAACCGCAACAACAGCTGCACCAACCACCTCAATTTTTGCACCAACCACAACAACAGCTGCAGCAACCACAACAACAGCTGCACCAATAAAAACAACAGCTGCACCAACCACCACAACTTCTTCACCAACCACCTCAAGTGCTGCATCAACCACCACAACTGTTGCACCAACCACTACAACAGCTGCACCGACCACAACAACTGCTGCACCAACCACCTCAAGTTCTGCACCGACCACAACAACAGCTGCACCAATAACAACAACAGCTGCACCAACCACAACAACAGCTGCAGCAACCACCACAACTTCTTCACCAACCACCTCAAGTGCTGCATCAACCACCACAACTGTTGCACCAACCACTACAACAGCTGCACCGACCACAACAACAGCTGCACCAATAACAAAAACAGCTGCACCAACCACCACGACTGCTTTACCAACCACAACAACAGCTGCAGCAACCACCACAACTGCTTTACCAACTACAACAACTGCACCAACCACAAAAACAGCTGTACCAACCACCACAACTGCTGCACCAACCACCTCAAGTGCTGCACCAGCCACAACAACAACTGCACCAACCACAACAACAGCTTCACAAACCACAACAACAGCTGCAGTAACTACCAAAACTGCTGCAGCAACTACCAAAACTTCTTCACCAACCACCTCAAGAGCTGCACCAACCACAACAACAGCTGAAGCAACCACCAAACCTGCTGCTTCAACCACAACAACTGCACAAACTACGACAAGATCGCTGCCACCTACTTTAACAGCTGCACTAGTCACCACAACAACAGCTGCATCAACTACTTCAACACTTGGACCAACCACCACAGCCCCTCAATTAACAACTAAAACAACTGAACCAACCACAACAACAGAAGAAACAACCAAGACAACCACTGCACCAACCACCACATCTTCTGCACAAACTACGACAACAGCGCCGCAACCTACTTTAACAGCTGCACTAGTCACCGAAAACGCATTACCAACCACAACAACCGCTGCACCAACCACAACAACAGCAGCAACTACCACAACTTCTTCACCAACTACAACAACTGCACCAACCACAACAACAGCTGCACCAACCACAACAACTGCTGTACCAACCACAACAACCGCTGTACCAACCACAACAACAGCTGCACCAACCACAACAACCACTGTACCAACCACAACAACCGCTGTACCAACCACAACAACAGCTGCAGTGACTACCATAACTTCTTCACCAACCACAACAACAGCTGCACCAACCACAACAACTGCTGTACCAACCACAACAACAGCTGCACCAACCACAACAACCGCTGTACAAACCACAACAACCGCTGCACCAACCACAACAACCGCTGTACCAACCACAACAACTGCTGTACCAACCACAACAACAGCTGCAGTAACTACCACAACTTCTTCACCAACCACAACAACAGCTGCACCAACCACAACAACTGCTGTACCAACCACAACAACTGCTGCACCAACCACAACAACCGCTGTGCCAACCACAACAACCGCTGCACCAACCACAACAACCGCTGTACCAACCACAACAACCGCTGTACCAACCACAAAAACAGGTGCAGTAACTACCACAACTTCTTCACCAACCACAACAACCGCTGCACCAACCACAACAACAGCAGCACCAACCACAACAACTGCTGTACCAACCACAGCAACAGCTGCAGTAACTACCACAACTTCTTCACCAACCACAACAACAGCTGCACCAACCACAACAACTGCTGTACCAACCACAACAACTGCTGCACCAACAACAACAACCGCTGTACCAACCACAACAACAGCTGCACCAACCAAAACAACTGCTGCACCAACCACAACAACCGCTGTACCAACCACAACAACCGCTGTACCAACTACAACAACCGCTGTACCAACCACAACAACTGCTGCACCAACAACAACAACCGCTGTACCAACCACAACAACAGCTGCACCAACCAAAACAACTGCTGTACCAACCACAACAACCGCTGTACCAACCACAACAACCGCTGTACCAACCACAACAACAGCTGCAGTAACTACCACAACATTAGCTGCAGTAACTACCACAACTTCTTCACCAACCACAACAGCAGCTGTACCAACCACAACAACAGTTGCAGTAACTACCACAACTTCTTCACCAACCACAACAACCGCTGCACCAACCACAACAACAGCTGCACCAACCACAACAACCGCTGTACCAACCACAACAACTGCTGCACTAACCACAACAACCGTTGCACCAACCACAACAACCGCTGTACCAACCACAACAACCGCTGTACCAACCACAAAAACAGCTGCAGTAACTACCACAACTTCTTCACCAACCACAACAACCGCTGCACCAACCACAACAACAGCAGCACCAACCACAACAACTGCTGTACCAACCACAACAACAGCTGCAGTAACTACCACAACTTCTTCACCAACCACAACAACAGCTGCACCAACCACAACAACTGCTGTACCAACCACAACAACTGCTGCACCAACAACAACAACCGCTGTACCAACCACAACAACAGCTGCACCAACCAAAACAACTGCTGCACCAACCACAACAACCGCTGTACCAACCACAACAACCGCTGTACCAACCACAACAACCGCTGTACCAACCACAACAACAGCTGCAGTAACTACCACAACATTAGCTGCAGTAACTACCACAACTTCTTCACCAACCACAACAACAGCTGTACCAACAACAACAACAGTTGCAGTAACTACCACAACTTCTTCACCAACCACAACAACAGCTGCACCAACCAAAACAACTGCTGCACCAACCACAACAACCGCTGTACCAACCACAACAACCGCTGTACCAACCACAACAACTGCTGTACCAACCACAACAACTGCTGCACCAACAACAACAACCGCTGTACCAACCACAACAACAGCTGCACCAACCAAAACAACTGCTGTACCAACCACAACAACCGCTGTACCAACCACAACAACAGCTGCAGTAACTACCACAACATTAGCTGCAGTAACTACCACAACTTCTTCTCCAACCACAACAACAGCTGTACCAACCACAACAACAGTTGCAGTAACTACCACAACTTCTTCACCAACCACAACAACAGCTGCACCAACCACAACAAACGCTGTACCAACCACAACAACTGCTGCACTAACCACAACAACCGTTGCACCAACCACAACAACCGCTGTACCAACCACAACAACCGCTGTACCAACCACAAAAACAGCTGCAGTAACTACCACAACTTCTTCACCAACCACAACAACCGCTGCACCAACCACAACAACAGCAGCACCAACCACAACAACTGCTGTACCAACCACCACAACAGCTGCAGTAACTACCACAACTTCTTCACCAACCACAACAACAGCTGCAGCAACCACAACAACTGCTGTACCAACCACAACAACTGCTGCACCAACAACAACAACCGCTGTACCAACCACAACAACAGCTGCACCAACCAAAACAACTGCTGCACCAACCACAACAACCGCTGTACCAACCACAACAACCGCTGTACCAACCACAACAACCGCTGTACCAACCACAACAACAGCTGCAGTAACTACCACAACATTAGCTGCAGTAACTACCACAACTTCTTCACCAACCACAACAACAGCTGCACCAACCACAACAACCGCTGTACCAACCACAACAACCGCTGTACCAACCACAACAACCGCTGTACCAACCACAACAACAGCTGCAGTAACTACCACAACATTAGCTGCAGTAACTACCACAACTTCTTCACCAACCACAACAACCGCTGCACCAACCACAACAACAGTTGCAGTAACTACCACAACTTCTTCACCAACCACAACAACAGCTGCACCAACCACAACAACCGCTGTACCAACCACAACAACCGCTGTACCAACCACAACAACCGCTGTACCAACCACAACAACTGCTGTACCAACCACAACAACTGCTGCACCAACAACAACAACCGCTGTACCAACCACAACAACAGCTGCACCAACCAAAACAACTGCTGCACCAACCACAACAACCGCTGTACCAACCACAACAACCGCTGTACCAACCACAACAACCGCTGTACCAACCACAACAACAGCTGCAGTAACTACCACAACATTAGCTGCAGTAACTACCACAACTTCTTCACCAACCACAACAACAGCTGCACCAACCACAACAACCGCTGTACCAACCACAACAACCGCTGTACCAACCACAACAACCGCTGTACCAACCACAACAACAGCTGCAGTAACTACCACAACATTAGCTGCAGTAACTACCACAACTTCTTCACCAACCACAACAACCGCTGCACCAACCACAACAACAGTTGCAGTAACTACCACAACTTCTTCACCAACCACAACAACAGCTGCACCAACCACAACAACCGCTGTACCAACCACAACAACCGCTGTACCAACCACAACAACCGCTGTACCAACCACAACAACTGCTGTACCAACCACAACAACTGCTGCACCAACAACAACAACCGCTGTACCAACCACAACAACAGCTGCACCAACCAAAACAACTGCTGTACCAACCACAACAACCGCTGTACCAACCACAACAACAGCTGCAGTAACTACCACAACATTAGCTGCAGTAACTACCACAACTTCTTCACCAACCACAACAACAGCTGTACCAACCACAACAACAGTTGCAGTAACTACCACAACTTCTTCACCAACCACAACAACCGCTGCACTAACCACAACAACAGCTGCACCAACCACAACAACCGCTGTACCAACCACAACAACTGCTGCACTAACCACAACAACCACTGCACCAACCACAACAACAGCAGTAACTACCACAACTTCTTCACCAGCTACAACAACTGCACCAACCACAAAAACAGCTGTACCAACCACCACAACAGCAGCACCAACCACCACGACTTCTTCACCAACCACCTCAAGTGCTGCACCAACCATCTCAAGTGCTGCACCAGCCACAACAACCGCTGCACCAACCACAACAACAGCTGCACCAGCCACAACAACAACTGCACCAGCCACAACAACAGCTGCACCAACCACAACAACAGCTGCACCAACCACAACAACAGCTGCATCAACTACTTCAACACTTGGACCAACCACCACAGCCCCTCAATTAACAACTAAAACAACTGAACCAACCACAACAACAGAAGGAACAACCAAGAAAACCACTGCACCAACCACCACATCTTCTGCACAAACTACGACAACAGCGCCGCAACCTACTTTAACAGCTGCACTAGTCACCGAAAACGCATTACCAACCACAACAACTGCTGCACCAACCACAACAACAGCAGCAACTACCACAACTTCTTCACCAACTACAACAACTGCACCAACCACAACAACAGCTGCACCAACCACAACAACTGCTGTACCAACCACAACAACCGCTGTACCAACCACAACAACCGCTGTACCAACCACAACAACAGCTGCACCAACCACAACAACTGCTGTACCAACCACAACAACCGCTGTACCAACCACAACAACAGCTGCACCAACCACAACAACAGCTGTACCAACCACAACAACCGCTCTACCAACCACAACAACAGCTGCACCAACCACAACAACTGCTGTACCAACCACAACAACCGCTGTACCAACCACAACAACAGCTGCACCAACCACAACAACTGCTGTACCAACCACAACAACCGCTGTACCAACCACAACAACCGCTGTACCAACCACAACAACAGCTGCACCAACCACAACAACTGCTGTACCAACCACAACAACCGCTGTACCAACCACAACAACAGCTGCACCAACCACAACAACCGCTGTACCAACCACAACAACCGCTGTACCAACCACAACAACAGCTGCAGTGACTACCATAACTTCTTCACCAACCACAACAACAGCTGCACCAACCACAACAACTGCTGTACCAACCACAACAACAGCTGCACCAACCACAACAACCGCTGTACCAACCACAACAACCGCTGCACCAACCACAACAACCGCTGTACCAACCACAACAACCGCTGTACCAACCACAACAACAGCTGCAGTAACTACCACAACTTCTTCACCAACCACAACAACAGCTGCACCAACCACAACAACTGCTGTACCAACCACAACAACTGCTGCACCAACAACAACAACCGCTGTGCCAACCACAACAACCGCTGCACCAACCACAACAACCGCTGCACCAACCACAACAACCGCTGTACCAACCACAAAAACAGCTGCAGTAACTACCACAACTTCTTCACCAACCACAACAACCGCTGCACCAACCACAACAACAGCAGCACCAACCACAACAACTGCTGTACCAACCACAACAACAGCTGCAGTAACTACCACAACTTCTTCACCAACCACAACAACAGCTGCACCAACCACAACAACTGCTGTACCAACCACAAACACTGCTGCACCAACAACAACAACCGCTGTACCAACCACAACAACAGCTGCACCAACCAAAACAACGGCTTTACCAACCACAACAACCGCTGTGCCAACCACAACAACCGCTGCACCAACCACAACAACCGCTGAACCAACCACAACAACCGCTGCACCAACCACAACAACAGCTGCACCAACCACAACAACCGCTGTACCAACCACAACAACAGCAGTAACTACCACAACTTCTTCACCAGCTACAACAACTGCACCAACCACAAAAACAGCTGTACCAACCACCACAACTGCTGCACCAACCACCTCAAGTGCTGCACCAACCACAACAACATCAGCACCAACCACCACGACTTCTTCACCAACCACCTCAAGTGCTGCACCAACCATCTCAAGTGCTGCACCAGCCACAACAACCGCTGCACCAACCACAACAACAGCTGCACCAGCCACAACAACAACTGCACCAGCCACAACAACAGCTGCACCAACCACAACAACTGCTGTACCAACCAAAACAACCGCTGTACCAACCACAACAACAGCTGCACCAACCACAACAACTGCTGTACCAACCACAACAACCGCTGTACCAACCACAACAACCGCTGTACCAACCACAACAACAGCTGCACCAACCACAACAACAGCTGCACCAACCACAACAACTGCTGTACCAACCACAACAACCGCTGTACCAACCACAACAACCGCTGTACCAACCACAACAACAGCTGCACCAACCACAACAACCGCTGTACCAACCACAACAACCGCTGTACCAACCACAACAACAGCTGCAGTAACTACCACAACTTCTTCACCAACCACAACAACAGCTGCACCAACCACAACAGCTGCTGTACCAACCACAACCACAGCTGCACCAACCACAACAACCGCTGTACCAACCACAACAACCGCTGCACCAACCACAACAACCGCTGTACCAACCACAACAACCGCTGTACCAACCACAACAACTGCTGTACCAACCACAACAACCGCTGTACCAACCACAACAACCGCTGTACCAACCACAACAACAGCTGCACCAACCACAACAACCGCTGTACCAACCACAACAACCGCTGTACCAACCACAACAACAGCTGCAGTAACTACCACAACTTCTTCACCAACCACAACAACAGCTGCACCAACCACAACAGCTGCTGTACCAACCACAACCACAGCTGCACCAACCACAACAACCGCTGTACCAACCACAACAACCGCTGCACCAACCACAACAACCGCTGTACCAACCACAACAACCGCTGTACCAACCACAACAACCGCTGTACCAACCACAACAACCGCTGTACCAACCACAACAACAGCTGCAGTAACTACCACAACTTCTTCACCAACCACAACAACAGCTGCACCAACCACAACAACTGCTGTACCAACCACAACAACCGCTGTACCAACCACAACAACCGCTGTACCAACCACAACAACTGCTGCACCAACCACAACAACCGCTGTACCAACCACAACAACCGCTGTACCAACCACAACAACAGCTGCAGTAACTACCACAACTTCTTCACCAACCACAACAACCGCTGTACCAACCACAACAACCGCTGTACCAACCAAGACAACCACTGTACCAACCACCACATCTTCTGCACAAACTACGACAACAGCGCCGCATCCTACTTTAACAGCTGCACTAGTCACCGAAAACGCATTACCAACCACAACAACCGCTGCACCAACCACAACAACAGCAGCAACTACCACAACTTCTTCACCAACTACAACAACTGCACCAACCACAACAACAGCTGCACCAACCACAACAACCGCTGTACCAACCACAACAACAGCTGCACCAACCACAACAACTGCTGTACCAACCACAACAACTGCTGCACCAACAACAACAGCTGCAGTAACTACCACAACTTCTTCACCAACCACAACAACCGCTGCACCAACCACAACAAACGTTGTACCAACCACAACAACAGCAGCACCAACCACAACAACTGCTGTACCAACCACAACAACAGCTACAGTAACTACCACAACTTCTTCACCAACCACAACAACCGCTGCACCAACCACAACAACCGCTGTACCAACCACAACAACAGCTGCACCAACCACAACAACAGCTGCAGTAACTACCACAACAACAGCTGCAGTAACTACCACAACTTCTTCACCAACCACAACAACAGCTGCACCAACCACAACAACAGTTGCAGTAACTACCACAACTTCTTCACCAACCACAACAACAGCTGCACCAACCACAACAACAGCTGCAGTAACCACCACAACTGCTTCGCCAACCACAACAACTTCTTCACCAACCACAACAACTGCTGCACCAACCACAACAACTGCTGTAACTACCACAACAACTGTTGTACCAACCAGATCAACTGCTGCACCAACCACAACAACAGCTGCAGCAACTACCACATCTTCTTCACCAACTACCAATACCGCTGCATCAACAACTACAACAGCAGCACTAACCACCAAAACTGCTGCACCAACCACAACAACAGTGCCGCCACCCACTTTAACAGCTGCACTAGTCACCACAACCGCTGCATCAACCACAACAACTACTACACTAACCACCACAACAGCTGCACCAACCACAACAACAGCTGCAGCAACTACCACATCTTCTTCACCAACTACCAATACCGCTGCATCAACAACTACAACAGCAGCACTAACCACCAAAACTGCTGCACCAACCACAACAACAGTGCCGCCACCCACTTTAACAGCTGCACTAGTCACCACAACCGCTGCACCAACCACAACAACTTCTTCACCAACCACCTCAAGTGCTGCACCAACCAGAAACATAGTTGCATCAACTACTTCAACTCTTGGACCAACCACCACAGCCCCTGAATTAACAACTAAAACAACTGTACCAACCACAACAACAGCTGCAGTAACTACCACAACTTCTTCACCAACCACCACAACCGCTGCATCAACCACAACAACTACTACACTAACCACCACAACAGCTGCACCAACCACAACAACTACTACACTAACCACCACAACAGCTGCACCAACCACAACAACTACTACACTAACCACCACAACAGCTGCACCAACCAAAACTACAACCACAACCACTTTGTCACCTGTCACAACGGCTGCTGCCACAACTACACAACCAATCACAACACAATCAGCCACAACCACTAGTGATGCAGGTCATGTCAATTTGAACATGTTCCACCTGCTACTTGGACTACTTGTTTTTATCTTTTAGACGACCATAGATGTCCTAGAGATATCTAATCTGCTACCAAAAGTGGAGACTTTGAAGATATCTTGAGGCTTTCATTTTATTTTACCTTTACTTATCATAATTAGTTTGTTTTATTTATGAAAATGAGATCTGATTAAGTTATATAAATATATTTTTTGGTATAATAATGTAAAAATTTGATATTCTTTCACTTGGATAAATTTCTTTTCATGCTTTTAATTATGTATGTGTATAAATCAAAGCTGTCAGGTATGCTTTCATCAGTAAATTCTGGTCTATGTCTTAAATTTAATATATAATTTACCTGCTATATCGTACAATAAAATGGTAATTTTTCAATATGCCTTATACCTTTGTTCTATTTCCTGCAAAATAATGTCTTATATGAGCCTGGCGGGGTTTAACTTTATTTTTGTAAAATGTTCATGCAGTTTTAATATTTAGTATTAAGTCTGTATCTTGTTATTCTCACACCTCTGGATGAAATTTGTTATAAAGTAACACACTGCCAGCTGGCAAAATATCTCACAGTAAGTGACAGATTAACATACACAAACAAGTTTTTCCAAAAGTACACAATATTGTTCCTGAAACACTTTAATGACACATATCTTAAACCAGGACATTGATAATATTATGCTGTGGACAGTGTGGAGTGTCACACACGATGGTTAAACTGTCTTTGGTCTGTGACAGCATGTTAGAGTCTTGCCTTTTTGAATCTTCTCTTTTGAAAGATTTTATTTTAATGGTTTAAAAAGTAAACTTCAGCAACAGAAGTGAGATTAAACACTGGAATAGATTCATCCAGTTTAGATATAACTACACTGTTATGTACCACATGAGATTTCCCAGCATCCTGCACTGATGCTTTACAGCGTGTCATAAGATAAAATGCCTCTGCTTCAGAGCCATTATGTTAAACCAACCTCAGTTAAATAGCACGTGTGACACGGCTGTAGCATCAAATTATTTTTTTTGTGGTACCTCAATCTGTTCCTGACGAAATATACATTTACTTCTAGTTCAGTTTCCAGGTTTGGACTCCTTCACACAGCGCTGAAAGGACTTCTGTAAAGAACACACAGGGGTATCCTCAGGTATAGCTCCTCTGACCTCCGGGTGCATTTTAGGAAATGAGACATCCTCAGCATATTTGGCTGTGAACACTGTAAAGGAGAAAGGAAGAGTGAGGAGACGAGGGGGCACAAAAATAACTGTATGAGCCTTATGAGCCATTTTGGGCTTGCTTTTACAGACCCAGTTACTTGTTTCTGTCACAGATCTGGTAACATCTGTCCCGGTGGAGTTCAGCATTGAACGGGAAGGCTTTGGTAAGAAGCACACAGACTTTAGGACGAGGAAGAAAGCCAAGCAGGCTAATGCGCTGGGTTTTTGAGTAATGTGGATGTGACGGAGATTTTTGATTGGCACAAGCATATTAATGGTGCAGGTGGGTGTGATGTCACTATTCTCTGGAGCATGTAACAGGAATATGAATGGAATCAACTAAGTGTGCATCTAAATTGGTCTTTTTTAGGTTAAGGTCAGTAGTCTGAACAGTGTTGTGCATGTACACATAATCAGTCTCATCAACACATCCACAGATTATAAAGTAGACTGGATGACAAACAATGCAAGAAAGATATAAAGAGATAAACCATATAAAGAGAGAAAAAACAGAAGTTGTTATTTTTCTCATGCTGATGTGTTAGTCATACATTTCAAAAACTCACTGGTATAAGAATTCCGTACATTGTTATATAAGATGGCCATTTGTAACGTTATTGTACTCCTTAAAGTCTGAATGAAGAGATTTGCACAAAGACATGTTATATGTGTGTCAGACAATAGGTGTTCACAGCAAGACAAAAGACTGAGAAGTATTTACTGACGTGAAGAGTTTGACAGTTAAACAGTTTGCGATTCATCTTCTGTTCAGTATTTTAGGGCTGGTCTGAAATAACAGATCCACGACAAAGCCAGTAGGTACTCATGGTATCACGCTCCGAACAGGTGGAGTCAAATGCACGACTCAGACAGATGGTTTTCCATCAAAAATCAATGTCGGTTTATTAATTCCAAGGTCTGGTACACGGATAGGCAGTCGGCAGGTAAAATCCTTGGTCCAAAAACATGCAACAAGGTCAAATAACGTGAGATCGAGACTTTAAATAACTGCTTGAGTGAATGACTAAATGACAAGAGGAACACGCAACAAACAAGACAAAGGCTGGGGTATAAATACACTAACAGAGGGGGAGACAATGATGCACAGGTGAACAGAATCAGGATGATGACAGTAGGACTGTGATAGGAAGTGACTACCAAAATAAAGCAGGAATAAAGAACACAGACCTGGCATGACGGATGGCATTCAAACCCATTACAATGTATTGTTAAAAATATGCTTTCTACAATGTGTTAGTGTTGATCTAATCTTTGCTGATCAGCCCCATGGTATGTTGGGCCACCCAGTACCTTTGCAAGTTGGCACTTTCGTTGTCATGAGTCATGTGACCATGAATATGGAAACCACCCATCATTTCTGGCAGGCTGTAAGATGGAGAAGCACGTAGAAGTGATTAGGTGTGTTCAACTAAATGTGTTGCATATCAGATGTAATTGAATCCATTTCATTTTTGTTCCGGTCTAAAATATTCATGATGCTTGCCTGTAGATGGACACAACACTGTTCACTTATTTCTGGCTGCACATCAAACAAAAAGAACTGCAGCTCAGATTAAATATCTTTCAGTTAATCATACTTTAGATGACACTTAGAATAAACTGCTAAATGCCTGATTTCTTTACATTTTACTTCTTAGCAGCCAGACTTCCTGTAATCTTTAAAGTGGTCCCGATCAATAGTTCTCCAGTTTAAATGCCTGAAAACTTGGCATATCTCAGCATGGTGTGCAGTGTGTCCTTAAAACATTTGAGGAAACTGGACAAGTGGAGGACAAAAGAAGAAGTGTCAGGCCTAAAAAACTATCTCCAGCAGATGAACAGGATCTGAAAGTGATGTCCTTAAGAAAGAGGAAAAAATCCAGCTGTGACCTGACAGGACCTGAGAGATGCATCTGGACCTTCAGCTGATCCATCTACTGTTGGCCCAAGCCTCATCAGAAATGGGCTCCATGGAAGGGTGGCTGTCAAGAAGCCGTTCTTAAGGAAGGGAAACAGGGAGAAAAGGCTGAGCTGTGCCAAATGACACAAGAAGTGGACTGAAAATCAGTGGCAACAGGTCTTATGGAGGGATGAATCCTCCCCAGAGCCCGGACCTCAACATTATTGAAGCAGTGTGGGATCATCTGACAGAGAACGGAACAAAAGGCAGCCCACATCCAAAGAAGAGCTTTGGGATGTCCTTCAAGAAGCCTGGAGAACTATTCCTGAAGACTCCTTAAAGAAATGACAGAAAGCTGGTCTCAGAGGGTTCAGGCTGTGTTGGAGAATAAAGGAGCTCAGACCAGAGATTCACTTTAAAGCTGCTGAGAACTGATAAAAAACTCTGTTTCTGCCTCAGATTCTGTTTACAGTTATGTTTGCACATTTCATTAAAACAATGCACATATTTCCTATTTCCCTGGGAATATATGAAGAAATGAAGGATGTCTTTCTGTATCTATTGACCCACCGAAATGCTGTGAAGTTATTATCATCCATCCAATGTATGTGAGCAATATTTAACAACTTTTACCAAGAAGTTACCGTAAAACCACATGTGAAAGCTCAAGGAAACAGCGACTGAGTGCAGAAAAAACATTTATATGTCACTTGAAAACAGTAGAGATGAGCTCAGGATCTTTTCACTTCCTCTTGACATCCCAGAACAACTTTGACCTCCAACTTTGGATTTTTTCACCTGGTCAATGTGATGCCAAAATCTCTTTAAGACTATTTTACGAAGAGCTGTAACGCCATGTTCCTTTATACAATTACTGTCTGTGCTCAGCACCACGAAAGAGTTGCAAAACTTCTGTCTGTGGACACAAATAAGTTGTCTTTTCATTTTTCACATTTTGCTGTGAGACAAGTTTGCTTTGACACACCTGCTTATGTTGAACTGAAGCCAGAGCATTCTCGGTCTTCCCTGAGAAGGTACACTGGCAAAGATCTTACGTCTGTAACACTTTGTTTGCCAGTTTTAGACACAATAGAAAAGCAATCAGAGCGACAATAAAGGATGACTGATGGATCACGATGTGCTTGTTTAAGGGTTTGGTCATTCGTCACACTCAAACTATTTTAATTTTTGTTTTCCCAAGAAAGGTGTCACTGATACGTCTTGATATGAAAACAGAACATTCGCATCAAGAAGAAAAGACTCAGCAGGAGTCGATGTTTGTGAGCGAACTGGAAGAAACCGGCTGAATCCAGACGAGCCAACCAGGAAAGAAAACCAAGTCACAGTCGGCTGAAGAGAAGCAGACTGTGGACGGTTGGATGGAAGTGAGATTCAGAAATGAATCTGCTTTGGACAAGGAGCAGAGTCCAAATCCTGACCTCCAAAGACCCCTTAAGTAAGTCGCTTTGCATAAAAGTGTCTGCAAAACTTAGACAAAACCCTTTCCACCATCAGTGATGATATGGGCTGATGTCAGGTGAAGGACCAGGGGAGACGGCAGCCATCACCTGTTCAGGGGGACATTTTGGACACTTTTCTCATTCCATCAAACCAAAGTTTGGTGATGCTCTCCACAGAGCAGGAAGAGTTCTTCTGGAAATACATTTCAGTTTAATGGCATGGCCAGAATCTCAATCTGAGTTTAAGTTTATTGAAGGACTGAAAATAAATGCTTAAACTCAAATAATTCAAGCTGTCAGAAAAGTTAGAACCAATATAACAAAGAACTCATTGGTGTGACGAATAAATTAAAAATAAGAAAATAAATAAATGAGAATTTTTCTCAGGGGTAAAAAATGAATAGTTGTCATGTGTTTGATCCGTTTTCCCTCAACAAAATAAAACACCCGAATGAAGGACCCCCCTAAACGTTACACACTGACCCAAAGACAAAGGCTGAGCACCTCTGTGATGCAGCATTTTGTACAGTAACAACCAGCTGTAACCAGCAGTAAACACCCTGCACGCCCGGGCTGAAAGGGAGGACCAGAGGAACTGGTTCTGTACAGATTGCAGTGTTGTGGTTATGACTGCAGGCTACTTTATTGGAGATTATCTATTCTAATTATCTATTCTAATCTATTCTAAAAGCTCCACACAAACAAAATTTAAATCCAGCTGGCACAAGTTATCCCTTCTCTCCTCTCCTGTTGGCCTCAGGCCCTTCTCTCCTCTCCTGTTGGCCTCAGGCCCTCCTCTCCTCTCCTGTTGGCCTCAGGCCCTCCTCTCCTCTCCTCTCCTCTCCTCTCCTGTTGGCCTCAGGCCCTTCTCTCCTCTCCTGTTGGCCTCAGGCCCTCCTCTCCTCTCCTCTTGGCCTCAGGCCCTCCTCTCCTCTCCTCTCCTCTCCTCTCCTGTTGGCCTCAGGCCCTTCTCTCCTCTCCTGTTGGCCTCAGGCCCTCCTCTCCTCTCCTCTTGGCCTCAGGCCCTCCTCTCCTCTCCTCTCCTCTCCTCTCCTCTCCTCTTGGCCTCAGGCCCTTCTCTCCTCTCCTGTTGGCCTCAGGCCCTCCTCTCCTCTCCTCTTGGCCTCAGGCCCTCCTCTCCTCTCCTCTCCTCTCCTCTCCTCTTGGCCTCAGGCCCTTCTCTCCTCTCCTGTTGGCCTCAGGCCCTTCTCTCCTCTCCTGTTGGCCTCAGGCCCTTCTCTCCTCTCCTCTCCTGTTGGCCTCAGGCCCTTCTCTCCTCTCCTGTTGGCCTCAGGCCCTTCTCTCCTCTCCTCTCCTGTTGGCCTCAGGCCCTCCTCTCCTCTCCTGTTGGCCTCAGGCCCTTCTCTCCTCTCCTGTTGGCCTCAGGCCCTTCTCTCCTCTCCTCTTGGCCTCAGGCCCTCCTCTCCTCTCCTGTTGGCCTCAGGCCCTTCTCTCCTCTCCTGTTGGCCTCAGGCCCTTCTCTCCTCTCCTCTCCTCTTGGCCTCAGGCCCTCCTCTCCTCTCCTGTTGGCCTCAGGCCCTTCTCTCCTCTCCTGTTGGCCTCAGGCCCTTCTCTCCTCTCCTCTTGGCCTCAGGCCCTCCTCTCCTCTCCTGTTGGCCTCAGGCCCTTCTCTCCTCTCCTGTTGGCCTCAGGCCCTCCTCTCCTCTCCTGTTGGCCTCAGGCCCTTCTCTCCTCTCCTGTTGGCCTCAGGCCCTTCTCTCCTCTCCTCTCCTGTTGGCCTCAGGCCCTTCTCTCCTCTCCTGTTGGCCTCAGGCCCTTCTCTCCTCTCCTGTTGGCCTCAGGCCCTCCTCTCCTCTCCTGTTGGCCTCAGGCCCTCCTCTCCTCTCCTGTTGGCCTCAGGCCCTTCTCTCCTCTCCTGTTGGCCTCAGGCCCTTCTCTCCTCTCCTCTCCTGTTGGCCTCAGGCCCTTCTCTCCTCTCCTGTTGGCCTCAGGCCCTTCTCTCCTCTCCTGTTGGCCTCAGGCCCTCCTCTCCTCTCCTGTTGGCCTCAGGCCCTCCTCTCCTCTCCTGTTGGCCTCAGGCCCTCCTCTCCTCTCCTCTTGGCCTCAGGCCCTTCTCTCCTCTCCTCTCCTCTTGGCCTCAGGCCCTTCTCTCCTCTCCTCTCCTCTTGGCCTCAGGCCCTTCTCTCCTCTCCTGTTGGCCTCAGGCCCTTCTCTTCTCTCCTCTCTTTAAATCCTGTTAACAAAAGAGGACTGGGTTTTAAGTGATTTTGGTGTCTGGAATAGGTAATGATGACTATTGGCACTAAAATATCTAAAGCCAACAGTGTTGTAAACATATCTATCTTAATGTTCTTTAACCGACCTACAGCCCAATAACAAAACGCAACTGTTGTCTTTAGTACTTATTTATCTTCATGAATCAGTGGGAAGCTGTACGTTCTTTAACCGACCTACAGCCCAAAAAGACAACACAACTGTTGTCTTTAAAAGTTATTTATCTTACTCTGAAATCCGAGGGTAAATCGCCTCGTTGGGCCACCAGAAATCAGACTAATCAGTGGCTGTGAACGGGTGGTCACTCTCCTCTCTGAAACCACTTCTTGCTTAACTCTCGGTGGGCGGTCCTCTCACTAAAGCAAAAGCTTTAAAAACTCATTATCGCGCACTGAAAGTATAGAACTGCATGGATAGAGCCTTTTGTGTCTGCGAGTGTACGTTTGGTTCTACTTTCTCAATACAATGAATTTGGTCCATGAAGACACTAAAAATAATTTCTTTGGACTGGAATAAAAGTGCAAACAAATTTTAAAAAGGTTTTTTGTTGTATTTTAGAACATTCCATACTTTCCAAAGTCTAAGAGTGTTAATATGAACTTTAATTCATACCAGATGAAAAGTAAAATGCAGAATATGTCTGATGTCCTCCCGTGACGAACAGAACACTCAGCTGTGTGTTGACTGAAGGTTACGTACCGCTCCACAGCTGGTACGATCATTGATGATTCCTGCTTTTCTTCTGATATTCAGACATTCAAATTAAAAAATAATACATCCAAAAATCTGTCCAAAACAAACATTTTATTATTAGAAAATTTGTCCCTGAACATTGATGGGCAAAGGTTTCGTGCTTCAGTCTTCAGCAGAAGAAAGCATCATCTTAAACCAGGTTAAGATCCGTTTGTGCACAAAAGACAAGCGCTAAAGCAAGATCAAGCACCATTTTGGTACAAACAGCACGAATAAGCTAACAGCAGTTTATATCCAGTGCCATGAACTTGGCTGACGATACATCGGGAACACGTTTTTATGCACTACATTTATTTGTGAACAACCCAAATGCAGAAAACTGACATGAAAAGTAATCAACAAATGAATTCTGATGAGTATTTTTTATTGATGCCCACCAGCTGCACTGCAACATATGTGGTTTCATTTAGCTTCTTCTGATACATCGATTACACAGCTGATGATCACGCTTTACTTTTAATAAAGTCAAATAAAGATCAATTCAGATTATCTGTATTAACTGATCTGAGAGCTTCTTCTGCATCTTTTTACAGAACATTACTAACTTTACTTGGATAAGAAAAAATGTTGCAGGCTTTCCAAAAATATTCGTACTTGTGTTTCAAGGCTAAAAGTTGCTCTGCTTTAAAGTGCTTCATCTCATTAATCCTCTTCTTGGTCCTCCTCTTCATCTTCCTCATCATCCTCACCGTCACTGTCCTCTAACAGCCGGGACTGGAGAGCCAGCCGCTGTGCCACAGCCGTCACCATGGCAGCACCCTTCCCGCTGCCGTCCTCTGAGACGAGGAAGGTGATGTCACACTTGGGGGCGAGGAGGCGCACTGCCGCCTTGAGCTCATCACTGAAACTAGTAGGAGGAGGAAAAAACAAAAGAGGAGAAGTGTTGAGAGGTCCAACGTGGCAGCAGCTCTATCTTACTGCTCTGACAATGTGGAGATTTGATGAGCTAAACACAACACTGGGTGTTACACTTTGCCCCAGTTAGGACACATTTCAGGCGTTTAGCCTTGTGCAGGTCTGCAGAGGAAGTTCATTCACTCCTCCGTCTCTAACTCAAATGAATGAGTATCCCATAGCAAGTGACCAGTATCCATTGCATATCCATTGCATTGGCATCCCCAGGTTCAGGACTAACCTTCATTTTGTTCTTAGGCTAGCTACTAGCATCCCAAGGAGGTGGCTCAACTGGTTGAGCAGGTGGCCCATACAGAGGCTAAAGTCACAGTCCATCCCAGCCTAGGGCTCTTTGCTGCATTTCATCCCATCTCTCTGCCCCCCTTCCCTGTGTCTGACATAAAGGCCACTAGTGCCATAGCAAACCTTTAAAAATACTAGCATCCCAAAGCTAGCTATTAGCATCTATGAGCTATCAACTAGCATCCTTAAATGCTTAACCCTAGCATTCTTGGGTAGCTGATCTTTTTCCTTCCCTTTCCCCTCCTTGGACAGTTAGTATCATCTCTAACCTAGGGATTAGCATTCCGGTGCTACTTACAAGCATTATTAGGCCTAGCATTTGGTTAGCATTCCCAGGCCATCCACAAGCATTTCACTAACAGCAATCCACCCAGAGAATGACACAATGTATTTATGTGAATTTCTTTCATGTTTTTGTTGTATCTTACTTAGGATGCTTTCTGTATACTGTCCCGTCCACTCCCACGGTGGTCTTCAGATGGTTCAGCCCACGACTGACGCGGATACGGTTGGCGATGGTTGCCAGGGCAGCGGCGCAGAGACGGGCAGAGCGTGAAGAAACCGTGTCGCAGACCAGACGCACCACACAGGCGTCAACTAAATCCCAGTCCAGGCTCAACTTAGTCAGAATACTCTTGGTGTTTTCCAGACCACTTTCCTCCCTGAGACACGTGCAGGAGAGGGTTAAAAAGACAGTTAGCACAGAAACCAAACTGGCATAAAGAGGAATCAAAGAATGCCTCCTGAGGACACAACTGAACAAAACACAAGGTCACTCACTCCTCAATCTCAGAGATGTACTTTGTCTCAAAATTCCCTGGAATCAGCAGGGCATCAGAGGCTTTTCCTTTAAACAGCAACTTTTCCTCCGTCAGCTTCACCAGCAGCAGCCGAACAACTTCACCCAGATACATGCCGCTTATCATCTTCTCAAAGCTACAGAATAACAGAGCGGATCAGGACAGAAAAGCACCAAAATATCAAGGCAATCCATCTGATAGTTTCAGAATTTTGCTGCCCTCTGGTGGCCAAAAATCGACTCTAGCAGTTTTACATTCATTTATATATTTATCTATTTGTTTGATGCACTTTCTGCAGATTCCAGGTGTGTCAGGACCCCCCTATCTTGAAGTCTTTGCTGCAGATACGGTTTTAGCACTGATCATCGAGCTTACGTGTGGACGCCGGGGTTGATGGACATCTTGTCCACCACCTCGTCAAATTCCGTCAGAATGTCTTTGAGGGAGCCGTCGTCTCCAAAGCCGCCCCACTCTGTGTTGATGCACATCCGCCCGTCCTCGCCCTCCACACGCTTCACGTTCTTCATCTCCTCCATGTAGCAGGCGTTGGTTCCCGTCCCTGCAGAGAAAGAGGAGCATGACAGATGACTCAGTTCTCTTTGGAGCAATCGTCTCTTTGTGGTCGGTTAACTGAAGCCCAGAAAAGCCCCAGGCCCTGATGGCGTCTCCCCAGCAACACTGAAGCACTGTGCCACCCAGCTGTCTCCAGTGTTCTCAGACATCTTTAACCGGTCCATCTCTGAATGTCGTGTGCCACCTCGGCTCAAGACATCCATCATCGTCCCAGTTCCAAAGAAGGACAGGATAATGAGCCTGAATGACTACAGACCTGTCGCCCTGACATCTGTGGTCATGAAGAGCTTTGAGAAGCTCATCCTTTCTTTCCTCAAACCAATCACGGACCCCTCCTGGACCCTTTACAGTTTGCCTACGGAGCAAATAGTTCAGTTGACGACGCCATCAACCTCTGCCTCCACCACATACTCAGGCACCTGGACTAGCCGAGCTCCTGTTCGTGGACTTCCGCTCGGCCTTCAACACCATCCTCCCAGACCGCCTGCACACCAAACTGCTACAGCCACATGTACCCAGCCCCATCTGTGAGTGGATCACTGACTTCCTCACCAACAGGAAGCAACAACAGGCCGGCAGCCACCTGTCGGCCTCCCTCATTACCAACACTGGTGCTCCACAAGGTCATGTCCTCTCCCCCTACCTGTTCTCCCTGTACACCAATGACTGCCTCTCCAGCAACTCGTCCTTCAAGCTGGTCAAGTTTTCGGATGACACCACGGTCCTGGGCCTCATCAAGGACGCCGAAGACAGCGTACAGGGACACGGCGTCACAGCTGGCAGCGTGGTTTCCTTCCCTTTCCCCTCCTTGGACAGTTAGTATCACATCTCTAACCTAGGGATTAGCATTCCTGCGCTACTTACAAGCATTCTTGGGAAGGAAAGGGAAGGAAAAAGATCTACTACCCAAGGAAGTCTATGACCATCTCTACCGTCTTGTTGGTGTTGAGCTCCAGATTGTTGCGTGTACACCACGCTGCCAGCTGTGACGCCGTGTCCCTGTACGCTGTCTCATCGGCGTCCTTGATGGTCATAGACTTCCGGAAACACCCACCCTCCCATCCCCCACTTGTCATCAACAGCTCCGCAGTTCAGGTGGTGAGCTCTGAGAAGCTCTTCGGCACCACCAGCGACCTTCAGTGGGAGACACACTCCTCCAAGGTCATCAAGCAGGATGTTCTTCCTCAGACTGCTCCGCAAGATTTATGTCTCCCTGTCAGAAAGGTTTGCTTATTATCATTAAATAAAAGTCACAGCCAGAGAGGCCATTTCATATCAAAACTTCACAAGGAGAAGTTGGGAGACAAAGAGAACTGTGTTTTAAGAAGGAATGTTGTCTCCCCACTGATTGTTATCTTTATAGCTCCCCAAATAAGGAGATGCCTCCAAACTCAGGAGACATACCAGACCTGGGCACATGAAAGCTAGTAGAAGATTTTATGTATGTGTGTGTCACCCAATAAAAGCTAAAGGGAGGCAATGACTCGTTGAAGAACTCTTGTGAATCTGCAGAGAGAAGGTTCGTGTGTTGTTCTCCCCTTGCAAGTAAAATTCTGAGGCCTCTGAGGGATTTCTTGGTTTCATACCGTTGTCTGTTAGTTAATTTTTATAACACTCCCCCAAGGTTCGCTCCCACTTCTACAGAGCCACCATTGAGAGTGTCCTCACCTCCTCCATCACTGTGTGGTACCCTGCATCTCTGCCCACACCAAGAACAGACTGGAGCGCATCGTGCGAACAGCAAACCGCCTCACGGGCCGAGAACAGGAGCCTGTGTGTGTTCTGCACGATCCCGGCAGAAGGCCAGGAGGATAGTGGAGGACCCAGCTCACTCCCTGTTCACTCCCCTCCCATCAGGTCGCAGGTTCAGGTCCATCAGAACCAAAACCACCAGGCACTTGAACAGTTTTTTCCCCCAGGTCACCACCCTCTTAAATAAGGACATCTCATTCCTGCCATCCTGTACATACTCCTGGTCAACCAACTGTCATTCAAATTGTACATATTGTTCATTTACCATATTTTTATTGTTATTTCTAATTTGTTATTTATTGCTCTGAGGCGCTGTTACGAGGTCAAATTCCTGAGTACTTTGTACATTTGGCGAAATAAAGCGATTTCTGATTCTGAAGTCTTTCATATAATTATTTCAGGTGCATGGTTACCAATGATCATGCCGATCTCGCAGCTCTGGTCCCTGTAGCCGCAGCTCATCATCGTGCCCACTGTGTCGTTCACCATGGCAACCGAACCAATGTCATAGTCCTGAGATGAGATGGTGACAAACATTTAACATTAATAATGTGCAAACCACATATCGTGGTGCTTTGGCTCATATGAGAAGCCTTTTAAACTGGGTCACAGCAGCATTCAGACACTCAAAGAGATGATCGGTGTTACGGACTGACCCCTCTCCTGCGGATGGCCTCCTTCAGAAGCTTCACCACGTCCTCCCCCTCGACCCCGGAGCAGCTGAAGCCTTTAGTCCAGCGGATCAGGATGCTCTGCACACAAAACAGGACAAAATGTTCACATCTCCTGTAGAAACAGTGTTGAGGTGAAGATCAGGTGAGAGACTTTTGGGGTAAATTGTGTCAGTGATTCTGATTGAATTGCAGAACAAACTGCTGTGTGTTGGTTGAGTTTAAACATGACACCTTGTCGATTTCTTTCTGCTCACAGGGGAAGGAGAAGGTGAAGCCCAGAGGAAGAGTTTGCCCTTTCAGCTCCTGAGAGTCGAGGAATTCACTCAGACAGGTAGCGATGTGGTCGAATAGCTGGACAGAAGACAGACGGGCGGACAGAAAGACACATTTTCTTTAGATTTGGCTTCAGCGTTTGGTGTTCCTGCTCCTAACTCGGGTCTAAATTCTTTCATGCAGCTGTTTGCACCTGATCCTCCCCTCCGACTGTAGATTTGACCCTTAAATTATCATTCAATATCAATCTAATATCATTCAAACATCTCAAGCTTTGAAGAATAACAGACAGAGAGAGAGGGGGAGAAGCTTTAATTACGCTTTTAAAGACTGTATCACATCTGTACACACGTCTTTTTGCACATTTCCTAACGGAAAGCCTTGTCGGAATGACGGTTGCCGCCCAATCTGTTGCTGCTCATTTGGCACTAATTGATTTGAGACTCATTTCTGTGCATATTTTATTTAACTTTGTTAATTTACTTTATAAAACTTCAGGAAGCTATTTATTTATATAAACTTTCAGTTAACTTTATAAGAGATACTGATGATATTTTTACTTTTAATGCAAATGAATATCGGCTCCAAATATCAGCCTCCTTGACTACTAATAATCGGTATCGACCCTGAAAAAAACGTATTTGGTCTATCTCTAGTTTGTACCTTTAATTAAATAAATTAAGTTTATCAGATCATAAAATGTGATGCTTTTTAAAACAAAAGTTTTTTCAAATCAGTCAATCATTCCAATCAGGATTCATCTTAAAGAAGCATGTTGCTGATGTTGTGATTATATAATAACAAACCTTTGTTCTTCTGACTTTGTTTTGCTCTACTGATTTTTAGACTTTCTGACTTTGTTTTGCTCTACTGATTTTTAGACTTTCTGACTTTGTTTGACTCTACTGATTTTTAGACTTTCTGACTTTGTTTTGCTCTACTGATTTTTAGACTTTCTGACTTTGTTTTGCTCTACTGATTTTTAGACTTTCTGACTTTGTTTGACTCTACTGATTTTTAGACTTTCTGACTTTGTTTGACTCTACTGATTTTTAGACTTTCTGACTTTGTTTGACTCTACTGATTTTTAGACTTTCTGACCTTGTTTTGCTCTACTCATTTTAGACTTTCTGACCTTGTTTTGCTCTACTCATTTTAGACTTTCTGACTTTGTTTTGCTCTACTGATTTTTAGACTTTCTGACTTTGTTTTGCTCTACTGATTTTTAGACTTTCTGACTTTGTTTGACTCTACTGATTTTTAGACTTTCTGACTTTGTTTGACTCTACTGATTTTTAGACTTTCTGACTTTGTTTTGCTCTACTGATTTTTAGACTTTCTGACTTTGTTTTGCTCCACTGATTTTTAGACTTTCTGACTTTGTTTGACTCTACTGATTTTTAGACTTTCTGACTTTGTTTGGCTCTACTGATTTTTAGACTTTCTGACTTTGTTTGACTCTACTGATTTTTAGACTTTCTGACATTGTTTTGCTCTACTGATTTTTAGACTTACCGACTTTGTTTTGCTCTACTGATTTTTAGACTTTCTGACTTTGTTTTGCTCCACTGATTTTTAGACTTTCTGACTTTGTTTGACTCTACTGATTTTTAGACTTTCTGACTTTGTTTGGCTCTACTGATTTTTAGACTTTCTGACATTGTTTTGCTCTACTGATTTTTAGACTTTCTGACATTGTTTTGCTCTACTGATTTTTAGACTTTCTGACATTGTTTTGCTCTACTGATTTTTAGACTTTCTGACATTGTTTTGCTCTACTGATTTTTAGACTTTCTGACTTTGTTTTGCTCTACTGATTTTTAGACTGTCCGACTTTAAGCACCTGTTCTCCGGGTCCCTGCATGATTTCCTGTGGGATGGCGCAGATCTGACTGTCCATCTTCAGAACCCTCTGCTCCTCTTCCATCACACGGACATGAAGGACTCTGAAGTTTGTTCCACCCAGATCCAACGCCAGGAAGTCACCTTTCTCTGCCAGGAGGAGCAAACAAGCAGGTGATGAAGGCCTGGTGTCGGGTGGTTTCATCCTCACTTTGTGTCACAGTGTTGTTTTTTGTGTCTACATCAGTTCATTGCAGACGACGCTGCCTCTGAACGTGCAACATCTGCAAAGTCCCTGCTTAGAGCCGAGCTTGCCACGCCTCAAAGAGCGAGCAGCTGCCTTAAACTCCACCATCTGACCAATCAGAGCAGAGCGGGTCTTTGGAAAAGGTGGTCTTAAAGGGACAGAAGCGTTTCAGACTGAAAGTGACAAGAAGTGCTGCAACACTTAGCGATTCTGATAGACTCTAAAAATAAAATGATGAACTCCTGAATTAGCATAATTTGGGCTCTTTGAATCAACTAAACAATTACCTTCTCTCAAACAATCCAAGAAATCTGTCAATAAACTTCCTTTAGAAATGTTTATGAGTGAATTCAGAGGACCTGAACTGAAGGTGTGTGACTAAAAAGGGAAGTCAGTACCCGTCCCATCCGGCGTCGCCCTGACGAAGGTCGGCAGCATCTTGACGGCCGCCCTGTGATGCGTGTGTTTGCCCAGACCTCGGATCATATCTTTCCTCAGGCGAGCGGAAACCTCCTTCAGCTTATCCAGAGACAGACGGAAAGGCTCCAGATAGTTTTCCACCTGCAGAAGGAGGCAGACTCATTCAGTTTCAGGCAGTTTCGCTGTTTCACCACCAGATGGCAGCATTTTTCACAGCCAACAGTCAGTCAGCGATGCTGCAGTTTTAGATCAGTGGGAGGAGTTAGATCGATTCTCAAGTTCATACAAATCAACACATAATGGAAACCCACCCCAGGGGTCATGTGACAGAGCTGCTGCAAAACCTGCTGCAAATACTTGAATAAAGGGCAGAAGAAGAAGATTACAACAGATTCTACTTGGAACTATAATGTGAAATGATTAAACTATTTAATACTTTGGAAAACAGAATTCCTACACAGAATCTGACATAAAAAGTCCTTAATGGCTTTTGAAATGAAGTAAATTCAACCTGAACATCAGCTGTTGTGGTTTATTACGTCAAAAGGGGAAACTTTTCTTAGTCTGGTTCAGTTATCAAACCACCAACAAACAGAATCCTTCATTTATTAAGTCATTTTTTTAAAAAAACAGCTCACAATTAAAATATTTCATTTGAAATTGTGCATTTTTTTAAAGACAATTAGGTGTCAGTTTGTAACACAGTGTTCAGTTCCCCGTACTCTATTACAGGTTTAACCAACAATATAATCAGTGTAATCGAATCCAGTCAACTGAAAAAAGAACGAAGGAAAGTCAACTGGGATCCAAACTCAGAAAACTAAACTCAGAGGCAGCTTCTCTGATCGTTTTGCAGATAATCCAGGAGACATTTTTACACATGACATATCACAATGTGACATTATTCAGTTTTAACAAAAACACAGAAGCAGTGTGAGAAAAACTAAGTGAACCCTTCCTGCTTCCACAGTAAGAAGCAGCCAGGAGCTGCTGATCAATGCTCTGATTAACTGATCAATGCTCTGATTAACTGATCCTCAGTCAGTGTGAGCAGCTCTATAAAAGCAGGAGTTCTGCCAGTTTAACACGATGCCAAGGAGGAAAGACATCAGCAATGATCTCAGAGAAGCAGCTGCTGCTGCCCATCAGTCTGGGAAGGGTTATAAGGCCATTTCCAGACTATCTGGAGTCCATCATTCTACAGAGAGAAAGATTATTCACAAGTGGAAAACATTCAGGACAGCTGTCAATCTTCCCAGGAGTGGACGTCCCAGCAAGGTCACCCCAAGGTGAAGAAGCCCAGAGCTACATCTCAGACTCTACAGGCCTCAGTTA
This sequence comes from Leuresthes tenuis, assembly GCF_036924035.1. NCBI lineage: Eukaryota > Metazoa > Chordata > Actinopteri > Atheriniformes > Atherinopsidae > Leuresthes > Leuresthes tenuis. The sequence continues at coordinate 30,871,798 of NW_027325375.1, read as the reverse complement.
CCATGTTAAAGGTTAAAGGTCACCCCAAGGTGAAAAAGCCCAGAGCTACATCTCAGACTCTACAGGCCTCAGTTACCATGTTAAAGGTTAAAGGTCATACATCTCAGACTCTCCAGGCCTCAGTTAGCATGTTAAAAGTTAAAGGTCATGACAGCACAGTTAGAAAAAGACTGAACAGGGATGGAGCTTATTGTTTATTAAAGCAGCAGCGGATAAATTAATTTACCCAAACAGAACTAAACTAACAACCGAAAGCCTTCGAGCAGCTTTTCCAGAGAAATGATTCTCGCTGTCTTCACTAACCAACGTCTTTATCTTCAGAAAATAAATGGCAGCGACACACCCGGAGCTGTTTTGTAAGAGCGAGCTGGTCTGAGCTTCAGGGGAAATGTTTCAGAGATGCAGGAAGACGCCTGGCTGGTGCAGACGGTAACGATCCTCTGGAGATGCCAGCAACAATTCACTCCTCTCTTCCTGTGTTCACTGCTTCCGTCCCAGCTGGAAAAACACTGCACGGGTTTTTAAAAGTGTGCACGAGTGTGCACGAGTGTGCAGCAACGAGCTGCATGTGTTTCTGTACAGGTGGACCAGGACAGGTGAGCTTTATGATCCTGCTGGGGGTCAAAGGTGAGACGGAGCATCAGATCGTGGTTCCACTTTAGGTTTAACTGAAGTGTCCCGGAATAGTTCCCACCTCTCTTTCAGGCCCTGATATCTGCCCCCCCCCGCAGAACGTAGCATTGACTACATTTATCTGCATTTACAGCCTGTGTTTTTCTAATTTTCTCGGCTGCTTCAGAACAACACGAGGTCAGAAACAGGAAGTAAACTGGAAGTATTTTCTGTTTGTGTTTTTCTCATCATTAATAGGATTTGTTCAAATCTACTGTTATAACCTATGTTCCTCGGTGGTACTTTTCCACTCTGCTCCTTAAACAGTCCAAGACTACTTCAAAGCGCTTTATGTCGGCGTCTCCCAGACTTCTCTCAGTCGACTTCAACTTGTGCAAAATGCTGCTTTTAACCAACACTAACAGACGTATCACTTCTGTTCTTAACTCCCTTCATTGGCTTCCTGTCCTTCATAGAACTGATTTTAAACTTTTAAAGTTTGGTTTTAAAGCTCTTAACAGCCTCACCCCATCGTATTTATCTGAGCTTTTAACTGTAACCCTGGCAGAGCTCTGAGGTCAACAAATCAACTTTAGCTGGAAGTGTTCAGGTTAAAATACAAGCCCTGGGGTGACCGAGCCTTTTCTGTTGCTGCCCCCAGGCTCTGGAATAAGCCCCCCCGAGATGCGTCTTATTTCTGACCTGGGCCTCTTTAAATCTGGGCTAAAAACCTACTTATTTCAGATGGCTTTTAAAATCTAGTAGTATGGTGACACTTTTATCTTATCTTATTCAATTTTGTGGTATTTTTTTGCTTTTACTGTTATTTTATTGTTTTTTACTTATTCTTTTCTTTATTTATTATCTGATGTAAAGCACTTTGGTACCGAAATGGATTGTTGTAAAGGGCTGTAGAAATAAATTCCATTTACAAGACTTTAGGAAGACAAAGCAAGACAAAACAACTGGGTCAGACAAAGCATCTCTATTGGATTAGATAGGTCTGGAACATTAGATCCACGCCTAAAACAGCACTCACACATTGTTTATCACATCCAAAGAGCACGACGAGGACAGTGGTTGGCCTGTTCAGGCCACTAAAAACTGGCCAATTATACTCTGAAGTGTGAGTCCAACCTGTGTGAGATGAAGCTGAATATAAATATGAAATGTTTCCGGATATCGGGGCTCGGCCTGACGGGTTTCCTGCGGGAGTTCTGTCGCTCCAGCGCTGGAATAAGCTTTACATGTGAGCACGAATAAATACTTTGTTTAACTTAAGATGTTTCCAGCTTGTTCTAACACTATCAAAACCAGCATCTATGGCCACTTCCTGCAAAAGCAGGTGATGTGGTTGTTTTAATAGAAAAGTGAGTGAAAGAAAGAGAGAAAAACCTTTCTTCATCGTCCTTTAAAGAAAACTAGAAAGATGAAATAAAAACCACCGAGAGATTAAACCTGAAAAGGATGAAATCAGATAAAAAGCTCATCAGGCTTCAGGTCAGGGTCAGAGGTCAGGTCACATCCAGTTTAATGCTGTTGAGAAGTAAGCAGATATAGTATAAATTACTTTCATTTTTCTTGCTTTACTGGTTCCTGTTATGAATAAGCAGGTCCTTAATGGTCTGTTGAAGTATTCTTTCACTTCAGCTTGTGCCGGTTTATCTTCCTGAAGCCCAACAAGCAGCTTCAAACTCTCCCTGAGAGCCGTGTGGGAGTTAGTTGGGAAAAACACTTCTGTGTTCCAACATGGAGGCCATGTGCTGGGATGGTAAGTATTTAGCTTGGCAGCCAGGGCGCTTTTTTAATGACATCACACATGTTCTTCTTACTGTATGAGTCTGAAATACCTCGGGCAAGTTTGGGCAGCTCTGCTGCGGCTGTTTCTGTAAGAACTGGATCATAAACCTGGGAAAAGAAACCAGACGAGAACAGGCTCGAAGCATCAGACGGTGAGGCTGCCGGTTTCAGCCAAATGACGAAATTTACACGTGAGAGACAGCATTTAGGGCTGGATTGAGCAATCTGTGTGTGGAGCGCTGCCCGACCCCCCCGTATGAGCCTGATGACCCGCCCTGTTCTGACAAACTAAACCCTGAAACCAATGAAAGCTGATATTTCCAAACAGCCCACGATAATAAGAGCTGAACTGGGATTTTTGAATAAAACTCAGTTCCACACCCACTCCAGTCTTTGTCTCAGCTGTACGAGTTGCTGTAATTTTCCAGAGGCGTGTCTGCTTGAATCTCGCTTCTTTCCTCTACTCTCAGCCTCCGATTCCCTCCGTCTCGTGTCACTACATGCTCTTTCCTGCTTTAAAACAGACAAGCTCCATCCTCGCTTCATTCCACCATCGTCATAGTCTGGATTATTAAAAGACGCACAAAAAGATGATTTACTGACTGATAAAATCCCTCAAAGGAGATAAAAACTGTTCGGTAAACAGTTACTTTATCAGATTATCAGCCTGGAAGTGGAAATTTCCAGCATAACTCTTCATTAAGATGGGAGGAACTGTGTGGGAGATGTTTGAAGCCAAAGCACCAAAAATGATGACGATGTGATGTTTAGACTGAGGTGGAGGCAGCTGTGAGTGTGCCGAGGATGATATTTAAGGTAAATACAGACCAATAAATCAATGAAAAATGATCAAATAAACAAAAGACAAACTTCAACAGGACAGTGAGAAACAGAGGTATAATACATCTTTAAATAAAGACAGAAGAAGCCTAATTTGAAATGAATTAATATCTATAATAATAACGAATTTACTAATATCTGAACATATACAGCAGCATGACAACAGATGATGTCCAAAGTGGACAAATGGTAAAAACAAATAATTAGCAACAAGTAAGAGAGAGTTTTAACAGAAAAATAAATGATTTCTTTAGGGCTGAACACTGGTGTCCCATCAGATGTTATGGAAACCTCTGAGAATAAAGACGAGCGTTGGCCACAACTCGCTTTGTCTTCGTTTGACCTTTTGAACTCGAGTTAAACAGCTGAAAACTGGGACGTCTCTCTTGTAAATTACAGGAAATAAAGTCATGACTGAAGTGATCAAAAACAGCCTGATCCTCCCATGAGTCAGACAAATGAAATCTGAGATTTCCTCATCAGAGGATCCCAGACAGTAAGTGTAATATGATGGAGTCACACCAAATCTGTCGACTGTTTTTAGTCTTTCTTTTAATTCGGTTAAAACGAGGAACTGCCTGCTGGATTAATTATCTGTGTGTGAATTAGAAATGTTGTTGGTTTCATTTTAAAAGCATATGTGAGGGCCATGAACCTTTATAATTTTTACAAAACACAGGGACAAAATGTCTACATTAGCAAACATTAGCATGCTAACACGCTAAAATAGGATTAGCATTCATGCTAATCTCTCATCTGGATGTTAGCAATGTCAGCATAGCATAGCCACCACATTAGTTGTGTAATACTGACTGTTGTTCATCTGCAAAGCAACTACACATTCAGATTTCCTTCTCAGGTGACACCTACCTGAGTGAGCATGTCCGGAGGAATGCCGTCCAGGTGCAAGTTCGCCGTGTCGCCGCTCATTTTGGCCTTCTTGGAAACCTGAATGCAGTTCTCGCTGTTTGTCTCAGTCTTGCTCATCTGGACAGAGATTAAAGTTCAAGTGAGAATGTTGTCAGCAGTGATGCGTTAGATGGAAAAAGAACACATTTATCTCCCTCATATTGTTCCGAGCATATTTACAGTTAGCCACACATGCTAATAGCTTAACCGTTTGGTCCAGACAGAATTAGCTCATCAGTTACTGGATAGAAAGCCGTAAAATTTGGTACAGATATTCATTTTTCCTAAAGGATAAATCCCTGTAGCTTTGGTGATACTTTCACTTTTCCTCTAGCGTTATTCAAAGCTCAGACTGTGAACTATTCTGATAAATCTCATTTACCGGATGGTAAACATTTACTGTTCCAAAACTTTGACTACTTTTCACTTCAGTATAAGGAGGCTCTTCAGAGTCAAGGCAGGATCTTTAAATTTCTAACATGCCACGCCATAAAATCCTGCCAAGCCACTGTTTCAATGTCAAGGGCACTTAAACCTTTATTTGGGGAAATTTCAAGGACGCTTCCACTTATCTACTGTGTTTTTTAAAACACCCACAATCCTTTGTGCACATCCAGGACAGTGCACATGGAAGATGGATCAAAGTTGGTGTAATATGCACTAAACACATGTTGTTACTGTGAAGTTGTTATCATTCGAGTACAATAGGGTAAAGATAGCCAGGATAACTGACTGTTAAGCTAACATTTATTTAGTTGTTAATTAGAGGCGAAGACCGCTGCTGAGGTCCCACTCGGAGGGATCCATCCTACCCAGGAATTCCTAATGACTGAGAAGTCTGTTGAGTCTTCAGGTCTGGCTGTTTCCTCGTATCAGTTAGAGGGAATATTGTGTTTGAGAGGATTGTGGAAGGCACAACATTTTGTTTCTATCCAGGTGTCTTTTCATGGTAACATCCAGATGTGGTTCTATTTTCTGACGCAGGCAATGAAAAAGTAGACAAACCACATAAAAAGCACTTTTTTCTCATGATCTTGTGGTTTTAAATGTTCGTTTTTTTTAGTCGACAAAAAGGAAGATGCAGCAACACACAAAAGGGGAACGAGCACTTCCTTCACTCTAAACAGCATATCTACACTGACCATAAACATACAAAGCAGGGGCAGTTTTTCCATGTCAGACACTGCTGCATGAAGTGTGTCAACAAAACACACCTGAGAGGCAGTAAAGCCGCAGGTAGCTGTGTCCTGGACACCTGAGGTTATGCTTTACAGGTCAGCTGCTGCCATTCAGTCACACGGACTGATGTAATCCACTCAGTTCAAATAAAGGATCCAATCACACAAAGTTCAACTTCCTCTTTCCAATGAATGAGAAAAAAATGCAATAAAAGTCCGAGAAATTTGTGTTAGAGATGCTCAAAGATAAAAGACATTTTATACGTGTCCCATTGAGACAAAAAGCCTCCAACGCTTCTAAATTTTCTCTTGTATCTTTGTTTGTGGGTTTTTTCCGTCACGAGACAACGAGCTGCTTAAAGTCTTCTAAAAGTGCAGTGACTGCCTAAATAACTGCAGTTTTCACCCTTTAACACCAGATCCAATGAAATATTTGGTGGCTGAATGAACACTGAAAACATGCATTTGATTGTTCGAACCGGCTCTTTAGTTTAAGGTTAAGCTCTGAGTTTAAATGTGAAAAACAAAAGTAAATCCATCATTCAAACGTGCGCTGATGTCTGCATGTGATGCTGCAAATATCTGTTGAGTCTGCTAATGATCCCATGTGTGCACGGGGCCGGAAACTCTCCGTTAAATTCAAGGTGAACCGGTGTCTGTGATGACAGCAGCTGCTGCTTCAGACTCTTTTCTGCTGACCTGTGTGATGCTTTCCTCACATTTGTTGTCATTTCAGTCACAATCTGAGACACGGTACTGAAATCCCCACAAAAACAGCCTCAACAACAGTTAAGTAGCGAGCTACAGGGTCTATTCTCTCAGTGTGCCTGCTTTCTGAGCCACTCTGAAGTGTTTCCAGTGATGAGAACACATCTGCAACACAGAAAACTGAGAGGAAGGTTCTCTCCGGATTCTCCAGACCCTTTTCTGGAAAAAAACAAAGCTGATTTTATGTAAAAAAAAGTCATTTTCAGTATTTAGAACCTAAAATAGTTTCTGCTGAAAGTCTCAAAAAGATTCACAACGTATGTCAAGTGTTCAGGAGAATGAATAAAAACTGAAATACAGGGTGAAGAAATATCTTGTGCAAAAGCTGCAAAAAAAGTTGTAAAAAAGGTTTAGTTTCTTCACTGATTCTTTAAAAAACAAACAAATGGAGAATCTGAAGCATCTGTGTGTCTGAAGCTGCTGGAAGTCCTGCAGAATGAGGTCTGGCATCGTCCTGCTGAAATAACCACGGACCTCCCGGGAAAAGACGGCACCTTGATGGCAGCATCTGTCTCTGCAGAACTCCAACATCCAGCTGTGCATCAGTGGTACCTTCACCCAGATGAAGCCCTCCATGCCCTGGACTCTGCTGCAGCCCCAGACCATCACAGACGCTGGCTTTAAACCTTCCTCTGAGAACAGCTGGATGCTCTTTCTCAGCAGTTTTTCCCAGAAGCAGCTGAAACGTGGACTCATCTGCCCACAGAACACGTGTCCACTGTCTTTCTGTCCCTCTGAGATGAGCTGGAGTCCAGAGAACTGGGCCGTGGTTCTTCTCAGAGCTGACATATGGCTTCCTCCTGGTGTGATGCAGCTTCAGCTCACATTTCTGGATGCAGCCGTGGACTGTGTTGAGTGGAAATGCTTTTCCCAGCTCCTCCTGAGCCCATGTGGCTGTATGGATCATGGTGGCCTGACGGTTTCTCCTGCAGTGCTGCCTGAGGGCTCCGAGCTCATCCAGCAGGGCTTTCTGTCCTTGGCCTTTCCACACTGAGGTTTCCCCAGACTCCCTGAATCTGTTCCCAATATCCTGCTCTGTAGATGCTGAAAGACCAAAGTTCTTTACAGTCTGACTCTGAGGAATATTTCCTGAACTTATTGATGATTCTCTGATGGAGTTTGGCACAAAGCGGTGAGCCACGACCCATCCTTGTTGGAGAGGCTGAACCTTTGGTGGAAGCTGCTTTTACACCCAATCCTGACACCCTCACCTGTCAGCAGGTAACCTGCTGCTTGGAGAAGCTCCAGAAGCTGTTGCTGTAGATTCTATAAACTTTTATGTCTTTATTTCTTTATTTCTCAGCGTGTTGCTGCAGCACATTCTTGATGTGTTTCTCTTCAAACTAATCAAACTACAGATTTGGGTTATTGTTGCTTTTAGAAAGTTACCAACTTTTCTGGAAATGGAGTTTTTGTCTTCTTTAGTCTCTTTAGTGACCTGTACATATTTTTCCTTCCCAGCGTTTCTTAACATTTCATCCAAACGGACGCCATCATATGTATCTGCTTGAGCTTGTGTTTGTTAGATGGTGATATAGAACACCTCTGTTACAGTTAGGAAAAGCTTCAGTCCCATCCAGGGTAATTAGATAAATCAGCAGCTTTCGCAGGATTACTGAGGGCTTCGGTTTCTGTCTGAAAAACGCGGCTCAGGTCAGTGAAACCCTGAAAATCCCCTGCAGAGGTTGTGACATGAGGGACTTCAAGGGAAGCTCCAGATTGTGAAAGCAGCCTCGAACATCATATTACAGACTAGAGACTTTTAGTCAGTCTGGTGCTGAGTTTACTGAAGGTGCAACTTGACTCGGGGCACCTGCGGGACTCGTTTTCTTCCCCTCATGTAAATCCTACCTGCGGAGGTTGGACCTCAGCCACACCCTTTCAGTCACACCTGATCGGTGACACCTGATCAGTGACACAACATTAAACTTTGTTGGTTTATCTGAATTCCAATTTCTGCCTCTCATCTGTAACCTTCAGCACTTCCACATATTTGTGACCTGTTGCCGTTTTCTCTCCCGCTCTGAGAACATAAAACACGCCCGACCAGTCGAACGAGCTGGCGGAAAATCCTGAGATGTTTAAACACTGGTTCTCAGGTTGTTTCTTTGTGTAAATACACGGAAACGCCGCTTTGAATTAGTTGTTTCGGAGCCTGTCAGACGCCTCTGTGTGACAAACAGTGAAGATGAGCGTCGACGTCACGCATCCAAACTGTGGCTGACTCTGAAATAACTTCAACATCACCGGATCTCAAACAAACTGTCACCTGACCCGTAAAACCTGGTTCTGATCAAAACGTGAAGGGAAACACACTCACCTCTGTGTCCGGCGCCGCGCAGCACAAACCGACAGCCAACTTCCTTGATGAAAGAATACGAGTGTGAGGTGAGAGCTCAGTTTGGGACGGTGCTTCCACCCACTTCGTGTCAGGATGTCGCAACAGGAGGAGACGCGCTGAGTGGAAGAGGCTAATCCGACCAGCTGAAAACCACCGCAGCAGTTTGAGGAGGGAGACGCGAGATGTCTGTGTCTCCTCTCCGTGTGCGTAAATGCGCGCAACGAAGGAGCGCAACGAACCCTCCAGCGGTTCTGTGCAAAGCACATTAAGTCCCCCAGCTGTTGAATTGTGCTACATGAATATATTTGCCCGGCCTGGTCAAGCCTAGAAGTGAATCCAGTGTTTTGTGAGACCTGCAGATTCTCAGTCTAACAGCTATTTTAACAGATTTCCACGCAGAAACCTCTAAGAGTGACGACATCCTCACATGTAGTAATTACTGATAAATTAATACAGATTTAGCTGTTTAATACTGCAGCGATTAAGTTTTCCATCTTTCTATGCACACACATCTCATGTTGAAGACAGAAGCAGCTGGGGGTCCATCTTCAGCTCTCTGGAGTTTGGTTGGACAACTCAGGGACCATCAGACTTTTCCTGGAGCTCCTCCGGAGTCGTTTTCGCTTCGAGTCTTTCTGGTTTTGAAAGTCAAACCATCATCCTGGTCTCGGGTCTAAGCAGCAGGTTCGCCTGCAGTCGTCCTTCAGCTCTGATCAGCATCAGCACGTCTGTAGCTGAAACGAGCTGCCACTGCATGAAGCTCCCACCGCTGTGTGGGTGGTGTTCGGCGTGCTTTCCTCCACTCTGAGAACTTCCACCGAAAAACGGGAGGTTCTGTAGTGCTGACGCTGCCTGACAGCGAAACCAATCCAAGCATCTCCGTCCCTGAGGAAAGAGGTTATCCACACCCTGCATGTACTGCCGAGCCTTACACGGTCACGCGTGGGAGGCTTCAGCACAGCTGGCCCTAAAGGACTGGTTGTGTGTCTGGCTCTGAAACCGAGCCTGTGACCCACCAGAGACTCACCGAGGCTGCAGTGGACCGGATCGGTGCTGAGAAACATAAAGAAAACACAGATTTTCAGAGCGACAAAGCATCTTTTGTTGTTCAAACACCATCAGTGACAATAAAAAGTACTTTTGTGGGCGCTCTTAATGACGTTTTTGCCCGTTTCCGGTGAACTCACTAAAGGTGCTGCTGACTCATCCATCTTCTCATTTTTAACTTTTGAGGCCTGATCAGAGCAGACGGGGCTTTCTGGGGATTGGGCAGCCTTTTCACACCGTGGGTCTAGTTTCCAAAACATTTCTGGTGGGGCAGAGAACGATGGTCAGCTGACTCAGCTTCGCACATGTAGTGTTCAACTATTTCTCAGCCGAAACTCCCACCAACTAGTTTAGAACTGAAGAAGCCTTTCAGATGAGACGTGAAACGTCCGGCTGTCATTATTCCAGCTCTTAGGATCCAGCCAACTGAGGCCTGTAGAGTCTGAGATGTAGCTCTGGGCTTTTTCACCTTGGGGTGACCTTTAACCTTTAACGTGCTAACTGAGGCCTGGAGAGTCTGAGATGTAGCTCTGGGCTTTTTCACCTTGGGGTGACCTTTAACCTTTAACATGCTAACTGAGGCCTGTAGAGTCTGAGATGTAGCTCTGGGCTTTTTCACCTTGGGGTGACCTTTAACCTTTAACATGCTAACTGAGGCCTGTAGAGTCTGAGATGTAGCTCTGGGCTTTTTCACCTTGGGGTGACCTTTAACCTTTAACATGCTAACTGAGGCCTGTAGAGTCTGAGATGTAGCTCTGGGCTTTTTCACCTTGGGGTGACCTTTAACCTTTAACATGCTAACTGAGGCCTGTAGAGTCTGAGATGTAGCTCTTGGCTTTTTCACCTTGGGGTGACCTTTAACCTTTAACATGCTAACTGAGGCCTGTAGAGTCTGAGATGTAGCTCTGGGCTTTTTCACCTTGGGGTGACCTTTAACCTTTAACATGCTAACTGAGGCCTGTAGAGTCTGAGATGTAGCTCTTGGCTTTTTCACCTTGGGGTGACCTTTAACCTTTAACATGCTAACTGAGGCCCGTAGAGTCTGAGATGTAGCTCTGGGCTTTTTCACCTTGGGGTGACCTTTAACCTTTAACATGCTAACTGAGGCCTGTAGAGTCTGAGATGTAGCTCTGGGCTTTTTCACCTTGGGGTGACCTTTAACCTTTAACATGCTAACTGAGGCCTGTAGAGTCTGAGATGTAGCTCTGGGCTTTTTCACCTTGGGGTGACCTTTAACCTTTAACATGCTAACTGAGGCCTGTAGAGTCTGAGATGTAGCTCTGGGCTTCTTCACCTTGGGGTGACCTTTAACCTTTAACATGCTAACTGAGGCCTGTAGAGTCTGAGATGTAGCTCTGGGCTTCTTCACCTTGGGGTGACCTTTAACCTTTAACATGCTAACTGAGGCCTGTAGAGTCTGAGATGTAGCTCTGGGCTTCTTCACCTTGGGGTGAACTTGCTGGGACGTCCACTCCTGGGAAGATTGACAGCTGTCCTGAATGTTTTCCACTTGTGAATAATCTTTCTCTCTGTAGAATGATGGACTCCAGATAGTCTGGAAATGGCCTTATAACCCTTCCCAGACTGATGGGCAGCAGCAGCTGCTTCTGTGAGATCATTGCTGGTGTCTTTCCTCCTTGGCATGACGCTCTGAAACGGTTTGAAATGTCGTGTGTTGTTCATTGATTTCATTTTACAAACAAGTTAGAAACAGAAGATCTTTTTCATTTGGTCCTGATACATTGAAAATAAGACTTCTCTTTCCTCTCCTTTTTAAGTTCTTTGACTTCTTTAAACAGAAAAACCGAGGAAACGTGTTTTTAAAGTATTTTGCTCATCATTTCTTCATCTTAACTTGACTTGAGTCACACTTTCTGCTCCTTGGCTCAGCCGGTGCAACTGATCATTGTGTCATCCTGAGTCTTACCAAACAGCCGGCAGCTCGCTGAGATGTTGTCTCATTCTGACAGGAAACACAAACCTCAGGTTTGAAAAGCAAACAGCTGTGACGGAAAGGACAGGCTGTGCCGTGGTGAAAGGAGATTCTTTCAAGGTCTGAAGACGAAGGGAAAGAAACATGCAGCAAAAAGACGTCAGCTGCGTTCAGTTCTGGGATGGAAACCTCGGCTCGTTGCCATCCTCCATCTGAGGTGGAAGGACAGAACTTCAGAGCTTTAAATAAATCAGAAGAAGGTCCCGTTTCTCTCTGCCGACTTCAGTGGTGGATGGAACTGACAACTTTGACCCTCACAGGACACTGTACCTCAAAGAGGATACTCAGCGTACTTTAAAAGTGACTTCCTGCCTCGTCCTGAGAGGAGCCGTGAGGACGGTGCTGAGGGCTTCTACAGGAAGATCAGGAGATCTTTGTGACGTCACTGAAAGTTCAAAAAGGTGGAAAAGGAGAAAACTCCATCATTTCCTGCAGTTATCCGGCTGTTGTGTGATTTTAAAGCATTTTAACATTTTATTCTTGTGTTTTTCTATCGAATAACTTCACAAAAAAACCTAAATTTCTTCTTAAAACTGAATAAATGGTGCAGAAAGCTACAGCAGCTCCCTGGTTCTGACTGTTTGATGTAATCAGCTCCAGAAGACATCGTGGAAACAATGAGTCACGACTTTTACCGCCATCTGGTGGTGAAGTGTGAATCAGCAGCATTTAGCTGCAGAAGAGAACAAACGGCTTCACTCCGCTCCAGCTGGGAAAAGAAAAGTTTCTTCTTCTTCTTCTCCGTCTCCATCCAGCCTGAATCTGTCTGTTCCTGCATCATGTAAAACTTCAGATCCTCCACTTCTCAAACGTTTCCACTCAGCATCTCCAGCCCCTGAGTCCTCCTCTTTCTTCTTCTCTCTGAACAGAACCCTTCTTCTTCTTCGTGGGTTTTAAGCTGGGGGCGACATGCTCTCATGCAGAAGCGGATCATTCTGAGGTGATAAATTACGACACTTTTTAATAATAATTCTTCTCTTTCAGCCTTATTTATAACTTTTATTTCACTTCCACTTCAGGTACAAAGTCTGAACCAGTAACCAGCATCTCACTGGCTGCACGTGACGCTACATTTACATGCCGTAAAAAGTCTTTATTGGCTTCCACTCTGTGAGCAGAGCAGTTAAGTTCAGCTGCAACTTCCCTGATGTTTGAAACATGAGGTCATTTAACTGTTTCCAGCCTCGGTGCTGCACGCCGCCGCCGCTCAGGGCGTCCGTTTCCCCTGAAAAGCACCACATCTGAACACAGATGTGCAGCCAAAAGGAAGAACCAAACAGCACTGTGGCGGCCGGGCCGCGCAGTCAAGTGTGTGCGCTGTTTTTTTTACAGAGAAACGGTCATTTTCATGTTATATGTGAGAACCAATCAGCTGAGGGGCGTATTTAAAGGTCTGGATGCAGGAAGCAGGAGCTACACTGCAGTTAAACTGGCTTTAAAATAACAATTCAAGGCTCGTCACGCGTTATATTATGAGTAAAATATCCAACTGAAATCTAATTATCGTGGATTTTATGGCAAATTTAACATTTTTAATGTAAATGGATGGATGATGTCATACAAATCCCACTAAGATCCATTAAAAAAGAGGAGTTTGGCTGTTATTGAGGCTAATTAACTGGGGTTTAATCTGCTGGGTTCCAAAGGTCGTAATGACTCTCTAACAGTTTAATATAAAGCTAAAGGGCGCCACCTCCTCGCCGTAAAACCTGCAGTTTGGCTGTTTGTCAGAGCAGACGACAGGGGATGCGTTTGCTTGCTGGGAAACACACCGGAGCTGACAGCACGATAAAGGGAACGCTACAGGAAGAGGTAGTGTGACATCAGTAGCTTCAAACCGTCCCAACCAGGTTTCCTCAGATTCTCCACATTCAGGCTCCTGTTTGTCTGCATAAAGAGGCGACATCGGGCTGAAGCTGCTGCGTTCTGAACGTCCCGCCCAACCCGACGGCTCCTCGGCTCTCAGTTAAGGCTCTGGGTTTCCATCAGGGCGCCGGCATCATCTTCGTCTCTGGCTCGGCTTCTTGGCTCGCTGCTGCTTCCTGAAGTCGATGAGGCAGCCGCTGGCCTCGGAGATGGGAGTGAAGGACCTGATGGGGGAGTTACTGATCCTGAAGGCTGCAGCCCCCCCGTCTTCATCGTCGTCATCGTCCCGCAGATCTATGACAGCTCTGGAAGTCAGACACATGAACACATGAAGCGTCTCAGAGTCAATCAAACCGAGCACAGCCCTGATTATTTCATCAACCAATCAGAAGAGAAACAGCCTCATGGAGGCCTTCAGTTCCTCTGTGACCTCACAGAATAATCAGCTGGTAACACCTGCCTGATGTCTGAGGAGCTTCAGCAGCTGAAATCCTCAGAAACCTCTGCTGCTATCATGACAGGCTTTTGTTTTTCTTTTAAAAAGGTTTTTGGGCCTGAATTCGTCTGTGGGCAGCTGGAAACCAGCCGAGCTTCTCCAGGAGGAGCCGGGCTGAGTCCACTCCCACCTGACTGAACAAAGCTCCACCTTTAAAGCTTTAACGCTGCACCGTTTCCTTCCTATTTAAATGCTTCAGTCCCCCTCCTTCTCTTTGTCCACTGTCAGGACGTGTGAGAGAAGTTTTGGATCACATTCATGCAGAAACACAGAAGATTCTTAAGGGTCCACAAACTTTTAAGCAACCCTGGACCCAACCGGGAGGCGCCCTAATTCCCTTCCCCTGTGGTGCAGTGAGGGGGAAACACTGGGGGGAGGTTTGCACTTCTGCTACGGATCAGATCAAAGGTCATGTGAAGATGTCTTACTCTGGCTGGGGTTTGGATCCGGACGGCCCGGCTTCTGCGGAAACACAAAAGATGTCAGTAAAACGTGAAAATCCAGCTTCCTCTGGTTGCTCTGCAGCTCCGACACAAACAGCCGAACACGAGGGTTTCTGATCATTTCTGCAGGAGGTGGAAAAAACTCTCCAATCAGAAAAGAGCAGCTGAGGTCGGATGAACAGGTTTAAATATAAGGAGCTCCGGGTTCCACAGAGATGTGTTCGACCCGTAATGTTATCTCTGAACCGCTTTCACGCTGCTTTCCACTCGTCTGACACCAAACTGCAACGAGCTCAAAGCAGGGAAACGATTTCATCGGGACAGATCGGATGCTGAGAGGTGGCGTCCCAGCTTAACGTGTCACACTGGGGCCGGGCTTCACCTCCGACCTTTGACTCTCTGGATTCCCCCGTATATGTCGGCACTTCCTGGTCGTTACTGAGTCGAATCGTCGGCGGTCTGATACGATCTCTTTAAGTCTATCTACTCTCTCCGACTCTTTAACCTTCATTAAACTCTTTTGTTTTTCACCTCAAACGGTTTTGAGCCGTTTGACTGCTCAGAGCCACCGTACATCACACGGATCAAACCGATTCCCTCTGAGCACACGGTGGACGCGTCTCAGCAGCTCTCAGGTCAGTTTGTTGCTGAAGCTCTACTCAATGCTTCATTCTACCCTGTAAGGTGAATATCCACCACACACAAATCAATAAAACACCAGAGTCAGCGTCTTCACTTCCTGTTTGATGACATTTGGAAAGTAAAGCCTCCCGTCTGATGAGGCTTGTACAGAAGACCTGAAGCTCTTCCTGTTTCCATCCAGTTTTTAATCAAATAACTTTATTGTTTTTTGTGTATTTTTTCCAGTGAAGTAAATCTGAAGTTGTTCAAAACAAAAATAACTGAATAAAAAGTGATTCAGACTCGTTTCTGTTGCCTGTTTCAGTTTCACAGCTTTGAATCAGAGAGAAACAGACCGACCTGAATCTCTGCTCTCCGTTTGCTCCAAAGCCGACAGCAGACTTCCTCTCTGAAAGGTTGGAGAAGCACAATCAGACACACAGGAACAGCGTTTATCTTGGTTTTTGCCGTGTGAAACAGGCTTACTGCAGCACATCTCGATCCTCGGAGGCAGAGATCGATGTGTCGCTCGTAGTCACTCAGAGGAACAGTTTTCTGACAGATGTAACACTTCTCCTGGTTCCTGCGGATCAAACCGAAGCGCAGTCAGGAGGAGAACTCTTTCAACCTTAAACAGTCCGTTCACTTTTCTGACCTGCAGGCGTTAGGGAGCTCGTTTGTGGCCTCAGCAGTTCGTTCTGCTCTCCTCCACCGCTTCCCACGATGCTTCAGAGACTCTGTGGAGAAGAGGGAGGGAAAGGTGTGTTACACCATCAGCTGCTCCTGAAACTTTCTCTCTGTTCTGCTCTGTTCAATCTGCTGCAGATCCCAGTCTGACCTGAAGGTGGCAGTGTCTGTTTTCAGCACCTGAACTCTGCTTTAATGTGTAAGTAACAGCTTCCTTTCATGTGCAGACGACAGAAAATGTAACACATCAGAAACTATGACCTGCTCGGCTGCTTGTGGTCATTTCCAGCTGTGAAACAGACCTCTGACACGGTGGCTTTCGGGCCTCCTCTCGCTCAGGACGGCCACCTCGCCATCGCAGTACGCCGCGTGCATCTCGATCTCCGCTGCAGGGAAAGACGCCTGACAGATGGGGCAGTCGACCGAGGACTGAGGGCTGTGAGGGACGACAGCTGGTTCCAGATCAGGAGAAGCTGATGGTGGAAAACTTCTGTCCTTTACCTCCTCCACATCTGGATGCCTCCTGTCCTCCTTTCCTTCTGCCCCGGTCTGTCCTGCAGCAGCGCTGCTGCAGCCTGGGATGTTTTCCTTCTTCTCATCACCTGTTGGCCATGGAAAACAAACTCACGTTTCATTGATCTGACGCACAACCTGCAGGATGAAACGAGCGGGTTTCTGTTTTATTACCATCAGCCAGCTCCTCCCGAGGCTCGTCCCCAGCCGGAGAATCGTCTCTGAGAATAATCTCGGTCAGATCAGGACTTTTAGACGCAGGCTGCAAAACGAGGGCAAACTTCTGAAAACAACCTGGAAAAGCTGCTGTACTTTTCAACTTGTTTCCTTTAGCAGAGACGCTCACACGGAGCTGAAGAAACGTTCAATTCATTTGGTTTGTACGGCCAAAGAGCCGATTCTGATCTGAACACTGAGCCGACCCCTGAATGCACGTTTCTCTGCACCTGGACTCACCTCGGCTGCAGCGTCTGTGACTATTGTCAGATCTTGAGTGCTGTCGTCACTCAGCTGCGTCTCTGTTGTCACAAACAGGAGAAACCAGTTCAAGGCCACAAGATCCCACAGTGAACAGCAGCATGCAAATACAGGTGATCGATCCGAAGCTATGAACCCAAAGGGATGAGACCGATCGTTTATACGCAGATGGAAAAAGAATTCCAGTTAATAAACTCATATAAATGAGAGACAGACGGAGTAGATTAAGTAAAAACAACAACTGCAGAGCCGTGTACTTCGATTATGTCTCAAACAGAACACAATAAAACATTTTTAGCTCGAGTTAACGGGACTTAAAGTGGACATATTATGGAAAAGGTTCCAGCACAACCTCACAGCTCAGTGAGGAGGAATGCATCCACATCGTGCTGCATTCACTGACCCTCAGAGCGTTGGAACTCTTAACCAATGACCTCCACCAACCTTGTGTAATATTTATTAGATCAAGACTAACTAGTGATTACTTGGTAAGCAGCTGCCTGAAATAAAATACAGAAGATGAGGTTGATAAACCTTCCAAATGTTCCCAGTATGAAGCTGGAAAGTAATTGATTACTTTTGTTATTGAATGCAGCGTCGGGCCGCAGCTGATCAGCAGAAGGTTCTGATGTCAGCCTCTTTGGACGGTAAAGTTTAAGCCTTTTCTCTCCTTCATCATTCCTATCTGAGGTGATTTAACCCCGCAGACCAGTCAGCCTGTCGCTGAAGGAGGGCTGAAACAAAGCGTCTGTGGTGGCTCTGCAGCTCTGAGGATGTTCACTGCATGTTCTGTCACACGGAGACAATCCTCAGGGACTGACAAGCTGGAAGCTGGTGGACAGATATCAGATAGGTCCCTACATCCCAAAGCCAGGAGCTGTGAACAGAGCTGTGAAACATGGCTGAAAAAGGAGCTGCTGTGGTTTCTGGATTCACTTCAATAAGAAAGGGGCAGAATTTGTCTCCTTTAACTTCAGATTTTTTATCAGCTTTCGTATTCATGCAGGTAAATACAGACGATTAGAAAGAAATCGTTTCAAACTCGGCTCATGAAATGCTCTTCGGTGCCATGTGACTTCTTTATAAATAATAAAGCAAACACCAGTACCTGGACAAACCTCACAGTCCATCTGCTCATCGTCTCTCTCATTATTGTCTTCATGCTTTTCTCGTAGCTCCTCTTCCTCCTTCTTGCCGTCTTCCTCTGCCCTGACCAGAGAATCAGCTGCTTCACTCGTTCTGATGCCTCTCAGCCTGAGGCCTCTCCTGAAATCACCATAAACTCTCATCAGATCAGAGGAATACATCACTTAATGAGCAAATGGCAACAACAAAGCAAAAACCTACTCAAAGTGAACTGTGGTTTGGAACTGAACTTTAAAGCTTTAAAGCAGGGATGTCAAACTCCGGTCCTGGAGCGCCGCTGTCCTGCAGGTTTTAGATGTTTCCCTGCTTCTACGCACCTGATTCAGATTGAATGGAGCTCTTTAAAGATTGTTAAGTTCTGCAGCAGCCTGCTAATGAGGCATTGATCTGATTCAGCTGAGTTGAAGCATCTAAAACCTGCAGGACAGCGGCCCTCCAGGACCGGAGTTTGACATCCCTGCTTTAAAGGGAGCAGGCGACTGGTGATGAAGCTCAACTCAAGGACCCGTCAGCAGCAGATTCAAGAGCTTTTAAGAAGCTCAAGGTGCAGCAAAGCCAAGTTATCACAACCCAGATGTTTAAACATTTATCGTCCTGTTGGACCATGAAAGCAGGAAGAATCCTGACAGCGAGCAGCGACTGGGACAGATGAGATGTGTCTGCGCCTGGCGTCACTTCTCTAACAGGAAGTGGAGTTCTTTCAGAGGAAAAACATCAGTCAAAGACTGAATATTCGGACTTTGTTTCGACTCTGATCAAACAGAAGAAAGAAAAACCCGACCGGCTCTGAGTTCCAGCTTCCTGACCGGGAACAACCAGCATCTCTGAGCTGATTTACCTCCTGGAGCGTCTTTAATCTCTTTAACTGCTGATTTATTTACATCTTCAGACTCATTCAACTACTTGTTTTAGAGCAGCAAATAATAATTTAGCTTTCGAAAGCCAGAAAGTTCAGCTGTTAAATCTGTGAGCAGAATAAAACTTCTTCTTCTTCTTCTTCTGCGCTGCTGTTGGATGCAAAGCTGATGCAGAAGCACCTGAAGGTGAGACTCCGCCCACAGGCCCCCAACGACAGGCATTAAAGTCATTTAATCACGGTCCCGTTAGCTAGATTCACCTCCTCTGATCCGTGTGCAGCTGCAGAAAATGCATTTGTGCTCCAGACCAACGATGAGCGCCAATAAAACAGGAGATTAACACGTAAAGTTTCCTTTTAAAACTTCAGAAACGCTCCAAAAAATGCATGAAAAGTAAAATATGTACAAAAAAAAGATGAAATGGACCCTGAGGAAACACTCCGGCCTGCTGTGGTGCAGAAATATCCCAGAGAGAAGCAGTGAAGCTACAGTTTTTAGACGTTCTGCTCTGTACTCAAAGACCACTTCGCTTTTTTACTCATTCTTCCCCGTTTGTGCTCCAGTTTGGATAATTTCCATCTTATTCGTTGTTATTCAGCCTTCAACAACACTCTGAAACGCTCATAATGGGACACGAAGGCAGGTTTTACCTCCGGGGAAGGTGATGATGAGGGGACTCGGCCGGCTCCTCGGGTGACGGGCATTTCTGAGAAAGATAGATCAAAAACTGATGAAACACCTGAGACTCGAGCTGAAATCACACACAGAGTAAAGCTGTGAATAAGGCTGGGTTTGTAAGTAATTTATAAGTTATAAGTGCTCGTATTGAATCGATTGTCGCACCTCTGGCTGCGGCAGGACGGCCTCCCCCCACTCCGCCTTCCTCAACAGACGCCTCTGAGCCTCTTTCAGGCTCTTCTCGTAAACCTCCATCTGAGCCACGATCACCTGAAAGGTCAAACCAAAGGTCAACAGCTAGCAGACGCCTCTCACTGACTGCAGCACTTCTGGTGTGGACCAATGACCTTTAACCCAGGTTAACTGAACCCAAACATGTCAGCAAACGGGTTTATTTCCCGTGAAAAGTGGAACATTTCTGCAGAACAGCTGGAGCTGCGCTGTAGATCCCATTAATATGACATGACCTCAGATTCAGAGCCAACTCTTCTCCTCTCACGGTTCAGCGTTTGAGCCTCTGTGTCTGAATCACCTGCGTGTATCTGTCCGGGTCCAGGCCTCGCGGACAGAAGGGAACCCCCCAGTAGTAGTGCACGGCGTGCCCGTCTGAAGGCTCCTCTGGCGGGGGAAGCTCCCTGCCGAGCGGCCGCTCTGCTTCTGTGGTGGACAGCAGCTGCCGGCCGGTGGACGTAGAAGAAGAAGAAGAAGCAGCTGTGGGGGAAGTGCGTCTGTCAGAGTCGGACTTCGGAGGACTCGGGCTGAAAGGTAAGAGGACAGAGTTCGTCATCGAGTGCAGCGACAGGTCGGATTCATGTTCAAGGTGTTTAGAACCATCAGAACCATCAGCATCAGAACACTTAGAACCATCAGCATCAGAACACTTAGAACCATCAGCATCAGAACGCTTAGAACCATCAGCATCAGAACACTTAGAACCATCAGCATCAGAACGCTTAGAACCATCAGCATCAGAACCATCAGCATCAGAACGCTTAGAACCATCAGCATCAGAACGCTTAGAACCATCAGCATCAGAACACTTAGAACCATCAGCATCAGAACGCTTAGAACCATCAGCATCAGAACCATCAGCATCAGAACGCTTAGAACCATCAGCATCAGAACGCTTAGAACCATCAGCATCAGAACACTTAGAACCATCAGCATCAGAACGCTTAGAACCATCAGCATCAGAACGCTTAGAACCATCAGCATCAGAACCATCAGCATCAGAACACTTAGAACCATCAGCATCAGAACGCTTAGAACCATCAGCATCAGAACACTTAGAACCATCAGCATCAGAACACTTAGAACCATCAGCATCAGAACGCTTAGAACCATCAGCATCAGAACGCTTAGAACCATCAGCATCAGAACGCTTAGAACCATCAGCATCAGAACCATCAGCATCAGAACCATCAGCATCAGAACACTTAGAACCATCAGCATCAGAACGCTTAGAACCATCAGCATCAGAACCATCAGCATCAGAACCATTAGCATCAGAACAAAGGAGGCGGCTGATCGTCCTGAACTATCTGCAGAGACTCTTTAGCACAATGAGCCCAAACCAGAGTCCAAAAAGGTCCAGATCACTACGAAACCACCTCACTGAACAGTGCAGCTAACTCTCAGACTTCAGCTTGATGCCTTCCTCTCTGGAACTTAATCAGACTGACACTGATCCGTCTGTTTCTGGGTTTAAACAGTGAAGCTGTTTGAAGCCGTCCGTTTAACAAACTGTAAAATATCTGTAAAAGCCACAGCTTCACGGTTCCTCTCATGGTAAAAAGCTCCCTGGACCTTAATTTAGACTCCAGCTGCTTCAGTCCTGCTGTGAAGTGTTCACTGAGACTGAAACCTCTGAGGAACTGGGAGTAAAAGAGGAGATGTGGAGCAGTTTTGTGACATTTAGCTGCACAAACTGCGATAAACTGACCCTGAAACTGTAGACAGATGATCCCATACACAGGAAACTGAGATAAGCTGACCCTTTTAGAGTATTTAGAGCACATCCACAGGTCTATGGTGCCCCCTGCTGGACACTAAACCCCAACACAGTCTCTGAATGACTCCCCGGCTGCATCTTGTGAGTCACATTAACACAAAGTAGAAGTGAGTTCATTCAGCTTCTGGTCAGCGGATCAGAGGAATCCAACAGATCCTGTAATCATTATTCTGTAAATGAAGGAGTGAAAACTGTGTGTGAGCTGCAGCTTCTGCTCTGTCTGAGCTTTCATGACTAAACGGTGGAAGAGTTTTGTGTGGCGGTGGAGCCTCTCAGTGCTACATCTCCGCTGTTACTGAGGCACAACGAGAGTCACCTACAGATTGATGTTTTCATGTGTTTTGCTGTGGTTTCACTGTGGCTTTTTAGATGATAAACGGTTAAATTCATGATCCGTCCGGTTATCCCAGATCTGAGCCTGTAATCAGTCAGAAAGCGAACAGATCTCCCACCTGCGGTTCGGCCCGGTCGTCCCCACAGAAGCTGCAGCCACGTGGTTCAGGGAGGCCGCCCGGTCCTCTGCCCGATGACTGGGTTTCTCCTCTGGGAAGACCGGGCTGGGAGAGCCCACCGGCTGCAGCACAGACAGGAAACTGTGTTACTTCTATTCTGGCAGGTAATCTGTCACTGAAAGGATGAATCTGGGGATCTTTTCCTCAACAAAACATGGAAGCGTGCTTCCTACCGTGGCGTCCTCTTCCTCCTCGCCCGACCACACCAGCGTCATGTCGCTCGTCAGCTGCGTGGCAGCAGAGTTGCACTCTTTGGATGTTTCATTCGGCTCCTCTGCAACACATAAAAACCCATCTAAGGTCAACCTGCTGCTGAGGATGGACCGCAGAGAGAGCAGGGAGCGATGTGTCACTGTACCTGAGTCGGGTGAACGTGTGACAGCCGTCGGATCCTCAGACTCCGTGTCCTTCAGTCAAAGCAGGAACACAGAAATGAAAAGAAAACACAAGAATAACTGTCACTGCACTGAAGGCTCAGAGTTATTCCAGCTGAGAGAACATCTAAACTAAAGGTTCAGTTCTTTCATATTAGGATATCCTAAAACAAACACACTGACCTCATCAGGTCTTAAAATGAGATGAACAACAACACTGATGAGCCAGTTTCAGCCCAGCTTTAGCTGTGGGACAGATGGCCTCACATTTGACTCTAGAATACTTTGGTATCCAGAGGAGTTCATGGTGGACTCAATGACTGCAAGGTGCCCAGGTCCTGTGGCTGCAGAACCAGCCCAGATCATCAGCCCTCCACCACCGTGCTTGACAGCTGGTATGAGGTGTTTGTGCTGATATGCTGTGTTTGGTTTCCTCCAAACGTGCTGCTGTGCATTAGGACCAAACATCTCCACTTTGCTCTGGTCTGTCCAAAGGACATTGTTCCAGAAGTCTTGAGCTTTGTTCAGATGCAGCTTTGCAAACCTAAGCTGTGCTGCCATGTTCTTTTTAGAGAGAAGAGGCTTTCTCCTGCAGCCCTTCCAAACAAGCCATCCTTGTTCAGTCTTTTTCTAACTGTGCTGTCATGACCTTTAACCTTTAGCATGCTAACTGAGGCCTGTAGAGTCTGAGATGTAGCTCTGGGCTTTTTCACCTTGGGGTGACCTTTAACCTTTAGCATGCTAACTGAGGCCTGTAGAGTCTGAGATGTAGCTCTGGGCTTTTTCACCTTGGGGTGACCTTTAACCTTTAGCATGCTAACTGAGGCCTGTAGAGTCTGAGATGTAGCTCTGGGCTTTTTCACCTTGGGGTGACCTTTAACCTTTAACATGCTAACTGAGGCCTGTAGAGTCTGAGATGTAGCTCTGGGCTTCTTCACCTTGGGGTGACCTTTAACCTTTAACATGCTAACTGAGGCCTGTAGAGTCTGAGATGTAGCTCTGGGCTTCTTCACCTTGGGGTGACCTTTAACCTTTAGCATGCTAACTGAGGCCTGTAGAGTCTGAGATGTAGCTCTGGGCTTTTTCACCTTGGGGTGACCTTTAACCTTTAGCATGCTAACTGAGGCCTGTAGAGTCTGAGATGTAGCTCTGGGCTTTTTCACCTTGGGGTGACCTTTAACCTTTAGCATGCTAACTGAGGCCTGTAGAGTCTGAGATGTAGCTCTGGGCTTTTTCACCTTGGGGTGACCTTTAACCTTTAACATGCTAACTGAGGCCTGTAGAGTCTGAGATGTAGCTCTGGGCTTCTTCACCTTGGGGTGACCTTTAACCTTTAACATGCTAACTGAGGCCTGTAGAGTCTGAGATGTAGCTCTGGGCTTCTTCACCTTGGGGTGACCTTTAACCTTTAACATGCTAACTGAGGCCTGTAGAGTCTGAGATGTAGCTCTGGGCTTCTTCACCTTGGGGTGAACTTGCTGGGACGTCCACTCCTGGGAAGATTGACAGCTGTCCTGAATGTTCTCCACTTGTGAATAATCTTTCTCTCTGTAGAATGATGGACTCCAGATAGTCTGGAAATGGCCTTATAACCCTTCCCAGACTGATGGGCAGCAGCAGCTGCTTCTCTGAGATCATTGCTGGTGTCTTTCCTCCTTGGCATCATGTTAAAACACACCTGAAAACTGACAGAACTTCTGCTTTTATGGAGCTGCTCACACTGACTGAGGATCAGTTAATCAGAGCATTGATCAGTTAATCAGAGCATTGATCAGTTAATCAGAGCATTGATCAGTTAATCAGAGCATTGATCAGTTAATCAGAGCATTGATCAGTTAATCAGAGCATTGATCAGCAGCTCCTGGCTGCTTCTTACTGTGGAAGCAGTGAGGGTTCACTTAGTTTTTCACACACCGTTTCTGTGTTTTTCTCTGTTTTTGAGTCATGTGTTGATGTTCATCCTAAGTTTAAGACCAGGTCCTTTTTTTTATATGTAGAACAATAGAACTTTCTTTTTAACTTTCAGAACATTCTTCTTCTCCTGAACTCACCTTCCTGCCATCAGATGGACTCGGTTCGCAGTTTGGACCTCGGAGCTCTGCAGCTGAAGTGGACGTCCTCCTCTGCTGAGGTGCAGACGTGCCGAACACTGGGCTCACAGAACGGGGGGGACTCTGCTCCGTCTGGCCTCGCTCGGGTCCTTCGCTGAGCGCCAACAGTTCTGAGGCAGGGAGTGTGTTTGAGGCAGCGGGACTTTTCGGGAACACAGGGCTCTCGGGGCAGCCAGACCTCACAGAGAGCCTTAAACTCTCCTGAGAAGAGAACAGGAGTCCTGCGTTTTCACAGGTTGGGCTGCAGACAGAGGCGTGCCGTTTGCAGGCACTTGGAGACTCATGCTGAGCATTCCTGCCAAACACGGGGCTCTGAACGTACTCAGCGCTCTGCTCCGTCTCAACCTCTGGGAACACAGAGCTTTTAGGGTCTGACTGGAGGTCGCTTTGGGGAAACGTGGGGCTCTTGGGCTGATCGGACTTTTGAGTCAAAGTCCAGGTGTCCTGGGAGCACAACACGAAGCCTGAGTTTCTGCAGGTTTCCACCAGGTTGTGACTCAGCCGGTCCACCTGAACCGCAGCTCTGCAGCCCGTCAGCGGGAAGACGGGAGACTTCTGGATCTGGGAGTCATCGATCTGGGTTGAGTCGGAGCTCTGGTTCACCGAGAGGAGAAAGCAGACAAAGAGCCAATTATTCACTGTCACTCCAACATTTTACAGAAAATGGACCAGAAACAGCACCAAGACTGAGCCCAGTCCTCTGAGGAGTGTCTGTGTCGGACCTGTGGCGAGTCCAGAGGAGCTGAGGAAGACTCGGATCTGCAGGGTGAAGCCTGAGAGTAGATTTTCTGCGTCTGGGACAAGGCTGGCATCTCCAGCAGAGGACTTCCTGCTCTCCATTTCCGCTTTTTATTCCGGATAATGCTTTCCTCTCCGTTTCCTTGAGCTTCTGGGGAAACGAGACAATGTTTGAGGCATCAGACGGAGGCTTGACTTTGAGCCAGAGGAAATGAGGAAGTGACCCACCTGAGCGCGGGTCTGGGTCCGGCGTGCAGCTGTGATTCACATCAGACGGCTTCTCCCCGTTCGGGTAGGAGAGTTTCCTCCGAGAGCCGAGTCTGAGCGAAGGGTCGGTGAGCAGACTGTGACTCGCCGAAGTCTGCCCGACCATCTGCAACAGAACAGATTCAAAGTTTCTCAATGTTCTGCTGCCTCTCCTCTCTGGTTCTTTCTTTCCTTTTGGGGCAGCCTGCACTGGCTTCAGCGGGACTTCAGACCTTCACTTTTCACTATTTTAGGATGCTGCAGCCTGATGCTACATCTGTTTAAATCAGTCTGACTGAGAGAAGCAGAGAGGACGAACATTTCTTCAGCGTCTGCATCGGAGACACCTGCCAGCTGACCGCCACAGCAACCTCTAACACACATATGTCAAAGTCCGGTCCTGGAGGGCCGCTGTCCTGCAGGTTTTAGATGTTTCCCTGCTTCAACGCACCTGATTCAGATTGAATGGATCTCTTTGAAAGATTGTTAAGTTCTGCAGAAACCTGCTGATGATGCATTGATCTGATTCAGGTGAAGCAGGGAAACATCTAAAACCTGCAGGACGGCGGCCCTCCAGGCCCGGAGTTTGACCTCCCTGCTCCAACAGCTCTGTACTCACGCTCTCTTGGATGGCTTTCATCACGGCTTCCTCCTCCTGTTGCTGTTGGAGCGCAGTGACACTGGCTTCCTGCTCACTCAGACGGAGAGCAAAGTCCATCATCTCCTCCTCCGTCATCTCTGAGAACGACAGATCAAGCCCAGAGTGTCAGATTGATTGAGTTATGAGCAGCTGCACGGACACAGTCTGCTCTTCTTCCTTTCTGGCTGACGCACCTTTGGGTTTGGACTTGTCCCCCGCCTTCCTGCGTTTCTCTCTTGTCGATGACGGTGACAGGAGTAATGATGAGAGCTCCTCCTGAAAAGCAGAGAGCATGTTCATTAAAATCCAATTATTTAATTCACTCAGTCGAATCTTCATCTGTGGGCAGGAGAATAAATCTGATCTCTTTACCCCGTCGTCTCTGTCTGCTGAAGCCTTGTCCTCCTGAGAGTCCTCAGCCATCTGTTGGCTCTCAGAGGAGACATCCTTGATTGGTTGCTTCCTCAGAGCCATCCTGGTGTGTTCCTGAGCAACAGAGAAGCACAGTTAATTCAGCTTATCAGGACAAAAAACACTCATCCCTCTGGACTTACAGGAGTTTTGGTTGGTTTTCATCAATATAGAAGTGGAAAGCACATGTTTGGCATAACTTAACTCTGACCTTTGAACCATTCAGGCAGAAAAAAGGCTCCTAACTCAAGGGATGAACCAGTGTTGTGTCGACACAGAACAGACAACTTAGCAAAGAAGCCATTTTAAACTGGATCTTTAGGCACTTAGTTACCAGCAGCCTGTCACAAAGACACATCATTTGTTCCCATTTCTTTAGCTGCATCTATGAAAAACAGCAAAGAAAACACAGTTTGACAGACAGAAAATAGGATTTCTGCAGCAACAAGGTGATTCCCAAAGAGCTATTAGCTGAAAACTTGGCATATCTCAGCATGGTGTGCAGTGTGTCCTTAAAACATTTGAGGAAACTGGACAAGTGGAGGACAAAAGAAGAAGTGTCAGGCCTAAAAAACTATCTACAGCAGATGAACAGGATCTGAAAGTGATGTCCTTAAGAAAGAGGAAAAAATCCAGCTGTGACCTGACAGGACCTGAGAGATGCATCTGGACCTTCAGCTGATCCATCTACTGTTGGCCCAAGCCTCATCAGAAATGGGCTCCATGGAAGGGTGGCTGTCAAGAAGCCGTTCTTAAGGAAGGGAAACAGGGAGAAAAGGCTGAGCTGTGCCAAATGACACAAGAAGTGGACTGAAAATCAGTGGCAACAGGTCTTATGGAGGGATGAATCCTCCCCAGAGCCCGGACCTCAACATTATTGAAGCAGTGTGGGATCATCTGACAGAGAACGGAACAAAAGGCAGCCCACATCCAAAGAAGAGCTTTGGGATGTCCTTCAAGAAGCCTGGAGAACTATTCCTGAAGACTCCTTAAAGAAATAACAGAAAGCTTGTCTCAGAGGGTTCAGGCTGTGTTGGAGAATAAAGGAGCTCAGACCAGAGATTCACTTTAAAGCTGCTGAGAACTGAGAAAAAACTCTGTTTCTGCCTCAGATTCTGGGTTTATGTTCATGTTTGAACACGTTTCAGTGAATCACTGCAGAACAGGTGATGAAAAACCTGGGAAATGTGTTTAAATTGTTATGATTTAGGTCGAGTGAACTTCCAAGTTCAATCAGCAGTTTCTGAGAAACACTGACAGCAGTTGAGTCCTGTATCATGTGTCCTGTATTAACTGTATCATGTGCGGCTGCAGAAACACTGTTGTGCTCTCTGTTATCAGCGCTGATTGAAAAAGCAGAAAATCTGCTTTAAACAGCCCGCAGATGACGGAGCCGAGGCCACGCCCACAGCGAGCAACCTCAGCAGTTACCTGATGATGAAGGCTGTCCTCTTCTTCCTCTCATCGGTCTCTGGGCTCTGGCTCGACGTGACGGGACCCGGAACTGCCCTCTGTGTGACAGCAGACGTCTGAAATGACGCGGAAAACTAATGAACTGATGTTGAAGAAGTCTCTTACAGCGAGCAGCGCCTGTACAATTATCGTTAGCTAACACTGCGCGTGAACATCCGTTGATATGGAAACAAGCTGACCACTCGAGACACTTGAGAGATGCTAATAAAGTTAATAGTTTCGGTTTAGTGTCTAATTAACCGTAAAGTTAACTAACACATCAACTGTTAACGTGTTTATTCGCTCGACAGATACAAAAACAACTAACAAATAAACAACATTCAGTTTAAAAACACTCACAGCACACTTTTCTTCACTTTCGCGGCGCCATGTTTGTTTCTGTTGACGCAATCACGTGACTGCTACGTAAGTTGCGTCTGCTATGCTGCCTTCACGGACTGTCAGACAGATACAAGGATATATATATATATTTTTTTTTTAAATGTATTTTTAGTGGATATATCAATATTTCGTAATTCATTAAAGCATATTTCAATTATTCTATTTATTTATTGTTTAATTAATTTCTGCTTTCATGATTGAATTTATCAAAAATATTTATTGATCAGCCTGTCAGTGTTACTCCAAACATTTTTAGGTCATTTCATGTAAAATTTGAATTATGGTATAATTAAAATAGATTATCTGAGTATCTTGAAAATAAGATAGAATAAGTAAATAAAATTAAATAAAAATAAAAACACTGTGAAGAAGCCAAACATGTCAAACTATAATGATAACAACAAACCATGTGACTGTCCTCTGATGATAACAAATGAGAATAATCACCTGACCAGGTACCCAGACTCATGTGTCTTCACAATTGGAATCTTTTTATGAGCTTTAACTCCAATAAATGAGGTCAGTCGACTACCTGAATATAAGCAGTTACCTTTTCTTTTCCTTCCCTGACAGCATGAGAATATGTAAGGACAGCTGGAGGAGGAAGTTGGAGCAACGCCTGGAGAAGAACAGCAACATTCAAATACATTTGAAGAATCAAATATTTGTCTCAGAATCCCTTGGTTTTTGGAAAAAAGCAACAGCCATAGAGTGTACAGTCAATCTGCAAGACTCTCTAAGAGCCATATGCTAACATTAACCTGACAATACCTACATACTCATAATTATATTGCAAGAAGGAGAAGGATCTCCCATATTAATGGGCTGAAATGGGAACGTGGTAACTTTACCCAGTTTGAAGCCAGTCCATCATCTGCTAGCCATTATATTTACCATTTTATCTTCGGGAGTTAGTTGCTAAATGAGTGCAGTGATCGGGTTTGTCCTCTCAGCACCACAATCATCAAAGTTTTATCCAGTCTTTTATGTTGTGAGGATATTTCTTCAAAAGCTGAAAAATGCCTACCTTTGTTGAGCTCTTGAGCAATACTATGGCGGTCTGTTGAGATTCATCCTCACTGGAACATATCACTCAGTTTAGAAGGAGTCTTAGTCATAGTCTGCAAAGCTAACCTTTATAAATCAACAAAACAAAGTACTCATTTATACTTCAATCTATTGTTAAAATATTTAGCTAAAAGCTAAAACTGTCTACCTGCTAAGGGCACTTTTGCAAACATTTACATTCAGATAAATCAGGAGAGCTGAACTATAACTGCTAATTAATGCTGCCAACATGGAACAAGCAGGTGTTAGTTACATAAATACAACCAAAATATTTCCATTACTTCTGTTTAATCATGTTGTGAGACTTAAATCCATGTCAGGTTCTTACAAAGGATACCAAACCTCACGTTTGTACACATGTTCTACATTTCAGCCTGCAACACATTTATAAAGAATGTCAGGTAATAATTTAGACTCAGGCTTTGACTTAGCAATCTGCATTTGGTATATACACTTCAACTTTTTGCTGTTTGGCATTAAAAGAACATTTTTACTCAAACAGGATCAGATGGGGTGCTTCTATACATCAGTTATACATAATAAAATCACCAAAAAGAGGAAAAATAAATCTGGACAACATGAAAAGTCCTTCAAGCCTGCATCTTAAATTACTTTCTTTTGCATTTCTGTTCATATCACAAGAAGCCTGAAGAGGAAAATACATCAAACAAAATAAAGAAAGAATTTGAAACTACATTAACCACTTAATACTTTATTTAAAAGTTTGAAAACCAACCCCCTTGGAAGGTGAGAAGATGAGGGCGAAGCAGAGGGAAAACGTGCACCGAACACGAATGTTTGCTGATTGGGAATAAGAGTGCGGCTGCATAGGTAGAAAATGTACTCGTTTTCATCTGAAATGTAATAACGTCAATTATTCAAGTGTTTGCCTGCTGAATAAAAAATGAAGTCCTGGTAACTAAAGCGTTTAGAAAAATAGATGAGTCATTTTGAAAGAGTTAAGCTTGGATTCACTCAGCCTCAGAAACGTTAGCGTTAGCTTTCAGAAAGCTCTCACCACGTTTCACCAAACCAAATTAAAATTAACTGGCATAGATTGTTGTTTTTTTTAAAGTAAAGGTTACAATTAATAGCATGTAAAAACCAAACTGCACTCACTACATAGTGTCGAGTTACAGTTAGCCGTTGAGACAGCATTTGCTACAGCTAATTCACTAATTAACCCTCTTCTTCAGCTTCTCTTGTATTTGAAAGATAAAAAAAAATTAGCTCCAGCATGTTTTAAAGTAGCTTCTTTCTACTGTTACAAGCTACAGGGACAACAAGCTCACAGTGCAGCCTTGGGAGGCTTCCAGATGTCAGCCAATCAGGTGACAGCCAATCAGATGTCAGCCAATCAGATGACAGCCAATCAGATGACAGCCAATCAGATGTCAGCCAATCAGATGTCAGCCAATCATATGACAGCCAATCAGATGTCAGCCAATCAGATGACAGCCAATCAGATGTCAGCCAATCATATGACAGCCAATCAGATGTCAGCCAATCAGATGACAGCCAATCAGATGACAGCCAATCAGATGTCAGCCAATCAGATGACAGCGGGCATTTTTGGGAGGGTGAGACCTTAAAGAGACAGAAGCTCGATAAGTAGATGGCTCTATTCAAGATGTTAGCTGCAATTTCTTAGCTTTTTGTCAGCATGTTGCGTTGTTGACAGTCAGTGTGGGTTTCTGTATGTTTTAAAAAATCAAACCAGTTTGTCCACCTGACAAAATCAAATCCTTTCAAATCCAGCCTCCAAAAATCCACATGGTCATGCTGATAAAACAAGTGGAGAAAAACAATGAGCTGCATTAGTACCACGTAGTTACTGTCTAACAGAGTTTATTCTCACCTTCTCCTGTTGCTACACTTGTTTGGAGAAAAGTACAGATTTATCGCATGCATCAGTATTAATAGAAAGAAAGTAATAATGCCCAGGGGCTTGCTCTTCACTGTGGTAACACTGCAAACAGAACAGCCATGCATATGTTAGCAGACTGGAGTTTTACTTCCACCAGGTGGCAGCATGAAGCTACAAAAGCTTGTGTTTGCAAAGTGGTGCCGAGCACCAGAGAGAGGACACAGAACCATGCAGGGAAACTAAAGGGCCCGGTCGAATAATAAAAAGAGACCTTCTCTGTCTTTTGCTGAGCTCTTTTTCTTGACCTGGAATATGTCATCGTGTCAAGGGACGGTGGGAAAGGACGACCACGCTGCAATTCAGCCACACTTAAACTGTGATATGGCTCTGAAACTACAAATGTTCAATAAATATTCTACAAACAGTGCTTTAGATACTTAAACTATTGCAGTCTTATCACATTGTTACAGGAAGATTATACAATACATCAGAGACATTAGAATATTACTTTATAATCAAGTTTTGTGGTTAAAAAAGGAAAGAAAATTTCAGAAATGTAAAACAAGGTCAAGCATCGCTGCAAAAGCATTTCAAGAGTGGAGTTAGGGACAGTGCATCTTATACTTCAGAAGAACTTAAAGGAAGAATTGGAGCTTCTTTCTGAGGGAGATTAGGAGGATTGGAGCAGATCATTTCATGGCTGCTGCTCAGCTACTTCTGGGTTCCTAAATACAATGGACTGCGTGACCAGATCCAGAGTCTCTGAATCCTTTTTCCGTGCATCGGTCCTCTGGTCCACTGCAGCTCTTCCCTACTCAACAGTAAGTTTTAATGTCACGAACAAAGAAAATCTGACGCCATCTTTTGAAAAGCCACAAAAAGAAGCCCCCAAAATAATAAATCAGACTTTTGTCTGATTTGAAATGAATAAATTAGTTGAGGAGCTGGTGCAGGCTACGTTGCTAGTGGCTGTAAATCAGTAGAAGAAGTAGTTGTCCCAGAAGGAAACAAACTTACAATAAAATACTGTAATTCAGGAGTTACTTTGGTGAATACTGGAGCGAAACAGAGTAGTGAACAATCTAATAATCCTGATCATATTAGCCCACACTGGTAGTGAAATGATGGGGAGCTGGATAACATACAGAGTAAAAGTAAAGTGGTTCATACATCTGTTAACATCTGTTACAAAGCTGGCTACACGCAGGCAGGCCAACCTTCTCCCCTTGTTTAAGTGTTGCTCTGTCATGATAATTCCATGTGCAAGTTGCATAAAACTGGAAAAACCTAATGACAAGACGACTTTGTTGGCACCTTAGTTGTCAAAAGTCTGGTTCAGATGAACAGTTTTCTCTGAGCTGCAGTTTGTGTGACTGCTTATTGAAATGAAAACTCTAGCAGAGATAAGAAACACCACCATTATTCAGAGATTACAGAAAACAAGATGTTACAGGACTGCGATGTTGGAGGAGGACTGAGCAATGTTTTCTGAGATAAAACAGTTTAGTGAGGTGGGAAAGTATAAAGATGTCAGTCATCTGAGACACTGAGAGCTCTGGGTTATTCCAAATACCTCGGTTAATCTATCATTTCTGGTTCTGCTTCCTTAATGAGAGAAATTAACGATTAACTGCTTCTCAAATTAGACCCGTCGAGACTTATCTGCACACGTGTGATTTGATGGTTTGGGGTGGGCAGAGGGGCGGGTTTCAGCACATTTCAAGGCAACAATAAACAAGCACGACTGCTACAATATCTGGTGTGAGACCAGTTGGACCATCATCAGTTTTTCAGCAGGACAATGAGCCAAAACACCAGGTTCTTGAGCCAAAACACGAGGTTCTTGAGCCAAAACACCAGGTTCTTGAGCTAAAACACCAGGTTCTTGAGCCAAAACACCAGGTTCTTGAGCCAAAACACCAGGTTCTTGAGCCAAAACACCAGGTTCTTGAGCCAAAACACCAGGTTCTTGAGCCAAAACACCAGGTTCTGCAACAGGCCTTTGACCGTGAGGAAGAGCGAAGGTGACCTGGTCTCAACTTGGAAGGAACACCAATCAACAAGTAGCCGGCTTACACTGGAATTCCTTCCTAAAATGAACATGTGCCAACCTCATAAAGCTGGTCTCCCCTACGACACAACTACTAAATAATGTTTAGTACGCATTTAGGAGAAGTCTGATTAGATGACAGCTACTCAACAACTCTTAACACTCAAAGAGAAGTAGGTTGTTCTGCTTGATAACATAAACTCTGTAGTAGTTTCCCATCATTTCAACACCTGCAGACCATAAAGTTTTCCCTTGAATGTTCTGAAAACGTAGCGATCTACTGTTCACTACTTTGTTTATTCAACTTCCAAAGTATAACTTTATATAACATTCAACACGCGACTAATTACGAGGCCAAAGAAAACAAAATGAAAAGAAAGGCAGAGTTTCGCACATGTTGGATGATCCGCCTGAAATAAATGGACAAAGTGCTCGTGTGTACGGCTCCAAATTTCTTTTAGAGCATCAAAATAAGGAAAGATAGAAAAATATGACGCCAAGAACAATTAGAATCTATTGTAAGATTTTGTACACTGGAGTTTGTGTCCAATTCGACAGTTTCTCAAATTTCATTGGAAGAAACAGAATTGTGGGCGGGTCCTGATCAGAGCCAACCAATCAGAGCAGACGGGGCTCTACTTCCTGTTTGAAACTTAAACTTCCATTCTGAGGTTGTTGATGTGATATTTTAGTAAACCTATGGTTTGTTTGTTCTCGACTGTGAAACATTTTAGATCTTTCAAACTCTTTCACGATTCTGCTGATTGAGGAAGAGCTTTCCAGCTGTAAAATGTCCCCAAAACTACAACACAGGCCCTGAAAATATGAAAAAGAGAACTGAATGACCACACTGAGGGGAACGATATTCACAGGGAAGTACAAACCCGATGCACACCTGCTGCGTAACAACTGAAAAACCACAAATGACTCTTTTTTAAGACACTAAAGCATCTTAAAGAAGGGCTCAAACAGAAACAACTCAACCAAACAACAACTTTTTAGTGTAAAGACCAAAATGGAAGTGGTATTCTCACATGTTAAAAGTACTCTGTGCAGGTCTTTGTGGTGGCCTGTGCTCTCATTTCGCCATTTAGACCGTGGCAGTGTGGATGAGTTGGAATAAATAAGTCCAATTAATCAATTCTGGATCAAGTTTAAGACCTAAAAGGACAACCTGGTGCATTTTCTGGGGATGTATGTACTGTGGCTCCTTGCGTCATGCCAGCTCTGCTCCTTCTTTGAGGGAAATGAGTCATAATAGGAAAGCAGCCTGTAACGTGCCATCAGGTTTTTGGGATATTGGCGCTGGTCAACCTGAAATATGGAGTTTTGTGAGACTTTTCATTTCCCAAATCTCTCGAATGTTGGAGAGTTCAAAGCCAGCATTGAACTGAAGGACCAGGCCCCTGATTTTAGTCCATAAACGCAGTACTTTGCTTTACTGACATTCACAAAAGCAACCCATCAGGTCTTAAACTTGCCGAAGACACAGTTACAGCATAAGTTTATGGACATTCAGTCATGCAAGAGCTGGTGAGTGGAACAGCAAAGGATCGGTGCAAATGAGGGTCAATCTGCTGCGGGAACCACCGTCCGATCGGGTCGAAACTCGTTCCTGTCCTGAACTTTTCTTCCTCATAAATAAAACTAAACAACTCCGAGACGTTTTAAAGATTTCTGTCTCCAGCAGGAAGTTATGAGGAACAAAGAAGGGAAGCGAGAGCATTTAGAGCTACATATATCTACACCGACTGACTCTGATGAGTGCAGAAGCTCATTTTCATATCTCTTTACTTTAATCGTCAGTTTTGCTTCTAAGCACCCTGTAACTTACTTTAAGTCACTTTGGGCTCTTTTTCTGTGAATTTCATGAACAACGTAGAATAAATCACCATAAATAAACCAGAGGAAGCAGCCTGCTGAACGGTTGTAAGTGTGCTTCAATGTGTGTCATCCTTAATAAACTGAGAGTTACACGAATTGAACCTTTTTGTCAGTTTCGTATGAAATAATCAACATTTTCAGGCATTTTAAAGTCCTTTGTGTCCTCTAAACTCTTCCAGACAACGTTTGGCAGTAATGTGGAGTGCGTGGGAATCTTACTGAGGAGCAGGACGGTCCTTCAGAGACTCAGCGGTGACTCTGAAGGGAACGTCCTTATCGGTGTATAATTCTGCACGAAGCAGGCTCAGCTAGCAGCTGGTTGTACTCCAGTGTGTGTGCTGTGACAAACGTGTGTGAACAACATTAAATGCTCCTTCTGTTTTAGGTTCGGCAGTGAGTGTGAGGGTTTCATGCGTCTGTCCTCGTTCTTCATGCAGGGTTCAGCTTGCTCATGTGTGCCATTCAGCGGTCGGGCCCTCCTTTGGGGGCCTGGGTGCAGTTCATCACGCTGAACCCAGGCAGCGTGACGCGTCCGTGGGTGAAGATGTCGCGGTCGGAGCCCTGGTTCATCCGTTTGACCAGGTTCTTCTCGTACAGCAGGGGGTGGTAGGCGCCGAGCGTGCAGGCGGCGTCGTAGAAACGCTGGTAGTAATGGCAGAGCTCCGTCTTCCTCCGGGATGGCAGGAACTCGTAGACGCGCACCACCTCGCACAGCGACATCATCAGGACGGTGCCTGCAGGAGGACAAAATTACTTCTTCATTGTTCTCTTATGATGGATTAGCTTAACTAACCATAGCTTAACTTCCATCGTTTGTCCAGCAAAAGAAGTGAACAAATTCCCCTCCGAAGGTCCTTTTATCTGCTTTTAAAACCCAACCTGCTGCCTTCTTTAGGCTAAAAATGATGCATTATTTATCTATGCACCATCAGACTTGTTGGACTTTTAGTGGAGATATATTTTAGAATAATGTCTAAGTCCTCTTGTTTGTTCCCTTACTAAGTAAAGTGCCTTCTGGAGGTATTCACCCCGAAAACTTCCACACAGCTTCCAACCACCTTCGAGCTCCTGGACTTGGATCGTTCTGTTTATATCTATTAAAAAGTGGAGCAGTTTCAGCATCTCTGGACCTGGTTCTCAGTGATGGTGAGTTGGATCAGAGATGGACAGACGGATCGGGGCTTCGTCAGCAGTAATGAGGGCGCTGCTCCGGTCCGTTTGGTGAAGCTGAGCCGGAAGGAGAAGCTTTCAGGTTCCTGCTCCATCTTTGTTCCAACCCTCACCTGAGGTCACAGATCTGGGTTCTGACCCAAAGAAGGAGGTCGTGGATACAAGCAGCTGAAATGAGTTTCCTTCAGAGGGGGGCGGGGCTCAGCCTTAGAGATAGGGGGAGGAGCTCCACCATCAGGAGGGAGGAGCTCCACCATATGGAGGAGGGGCTACATCATCCAGGGGGAGGAGCTCCACCATCCGGGAGGAGGAGCTCCAACATCCAGGGGGAGGAGCTCCACCATCCGGGAGGAGGAGCTCCACCATCCGGGGGGGAGGAGCTCCAACATCCGAAGGGAGGAGCTACACCATATGGAGGAGGAGCTCCAACATCCGGAGGGAGGAGCTCCACCATATGGGGGAGGAGCTCCAAC
Organism: Leuresthes tenuis; assembly: GCF_036924035.1. Lineage (NCBI taxonomy): Eukaryota > Metazoa > Chordata > Actinopteri > Atheriniformes > Atherinopsidae > Leuresthes > Leuresthes tenuis. Next base: position 30,835,117 of record NW_027325375.1, on the reverse strand, counting down.
ATCCGAAGGGAGGAGCTCCACCATCCGGGAGGGAGGAGCTCCACCATATGGGGGAGGAGCTCCAACATCCGAAGGGAGGAGCTCCACCATATGGAGGAGGAGCTACACCATATGGAGGAGGAGCTCCAACATCCGGAGGGAGGAGCTCCACCATATGGGGGAGGAGCTCCAACATCCGAAGGGAGGAGCTCCACCATCCGGGAGGGAGGAGCTCCACCATATGGGGGAGGAGCTCCAACATCCGGGAGGGAGGAGCTCCACCATATGGAGGAGGGGCTACATCATCCAGGGGGAGGAGCTCCACCATCCGGGAGGAGGAGCTCCACCATGCAGGGGGAGGAGCTCCAACATCCGGGGGGAGGAGCTCCAACATCCAGGGGGAGGAGCTCCACCATCCGGGAGGAGGAGCTCCACCATCCGGGGGGGAGGAGCTCCAACATCCGAAGGGAGGAGCTCCACCATATGGAGGAGGAGCTCCAACATCTGGAGGGAGGAGCTCCATCATCTGGGGGGGGGGGGGGGAGCTCTACCATCCAGAGGGAGGAGCTCCACCATCTGGAGGGAGCAGCTCCACCATCTGGAGGGAGCTTGGAGTAGAGCCGCTGCTCCTCCACAGAGAAAGGAGTCAGCTGGTCGCCTCCCTTTGAAGGTTTTTCAGTCACGTCCAACTGGGAACAGCCCCCGGGTCAGAACTAGAACTCGCCAGAGAAGGGAAAGCCTTGGGATCCTGCAGCAGGAGCTGCAGAGTGTCCCTGGGGAGAGGGATGTGTGGGTTTCTCTCCTGGACCTGTTAGCCCCCCGACCCAAACTCAGATAAACGTTTAAGATAAGCTAATGGATCCAGACCTTTTTTAACTGTTTGTTCACAGAAGAATGTGTTAATGTTGGAGAATTCTTCATCAGATTTAAATTTCTACATGAAGAAAAGCCTTTTCTTATCTACAGCGTAGGTACCGAGGAGGCCGGAGGACGGCGGGTTCTTCTGGATCGGCTCGGCCATGTTGTCTTGTATTCGCTGCCAGACCTGCCACTCAAAGCGAGGATGCAGGATGTAGAAAGGCTGCTGCGGGTGGAGCCTCCGGTACCTCTGGTACTGGGTGAAGATGGGGTAATCTGTTCTGTTGTACCACTGCGGAGGAAAGATCGAAGTCTCATCAGAAACTAAACTTTATGGAGGCTGAAAACAAAGCTCCGAAAAGAACAAATGGATCGCTCTTATGATCTTAAAAACTTCAGTTTTTAACGCTCTTATCTCCCAGAGCACAAGAAAACTGCCTGAGAGGAAATCCTGCCTATCTCTCTCTGTGATGTGAGAGCAAAAAGCTGAATGAAAAACCAACACATGCTGTTCTCTTGTTGTTTCTCAGCGTTGGGTGATGGTTAAGGCCATAATACACCATTTCATGACTGTATGTAAGCCAGAAAACATGTAAAAACCTGCAATAAGGAGCATCTTTAGTCGATACACCCTCAGAGTCTGAGAGCTCTGCTCATTTCCTGTGATTTTCAGAACTAATGTTATTCATCTGAGGAATGTTTGGCTGAGTTATGCCACTGCTGAATGGTAATGGAGGTAAAAATAGGCAACAGATGACAACTGAAGTCTTTACGAAAGGAAACAGAAAATGCAGCTGAGCTGGAAAAATGATGATGTTATACAGAGATTATACTAGATGAAGAAAAGGATCAAGGAGCCAAACCAGAGAGCTTAAATACCGAGAGAAGAGTTCAGGGCAACTGCGGACGTTTAAGGGTTAAAACAGAAGGGATGACGTTCAAACAAAATGCCATCTCACCTGAGTGAGGTTCGAAGAGAAGGGGGCGGGGTCCCAGGCCACCAGGACACCTGAGCTGTACAGAGAGCTGGACAGGAAGCGATGGTCATCAGACGCCATCACCTGGAGTACAGTTACAGGTTCATTCTACACCCACAGCAGGTCAAACCACTGACAAACCTTTGTGTAACAGAGTGAGACGACATGTGGGACAGGCGAAGCAGCTTTAAGGCGTGTTCAGAGACAAACTAACCGAGTTACATCGCTGCCTGTGAGCAGCATCGCAGGTATGGATCTGACAAGTTTTACCTTCAAGCCTCCAGTGACCAAAGCAGGTGAAAAGCAGGAACTGAGCACTTTTTAAAGAGTTCTTAAGAAGTTTTAACTTCTGATTGTGTGCATCTGACGGAGCTTTAACCTGCGTCTGACGGAGCTTTAACCTGCATCTGATGGAGCTTTAACCTGCAGCTTTAACCTGCGTCTGATGGAGCTTTAACCTGCATCTGATGGAGCTTTAACCTGCATCTGACGGAGCTTTAGCCTGCGTCTGACGGAGCTTTAAGCTGCATCTGACGGAGCTTTAACCTGCATCTGATGGAGCTTTAACCTGCATCTGACGGAGCTTTAACCTGCAGCTTTAACCTGCGTCTGACGGAGCTTTAACCTGCGTCTGATGGAGCTTTAAGCTGCATCTGACGGAGCTTTAACCTGCATCTGACAGAGCTTTAACCTGCGTCTGACGGAGCTTTAACCTGCGTCTGATGGAGCTTTAAGCTGCATCTGACGGAGCTTTAACCTGCATCTGACGGAGCTTTAACCTGCAGCTTTAACCTGCGTCTGATGGAGCTTTAACCTGCGTCTGATGGAGCTATAACCTGCGTCTGACGGAGCTTTAACCTGCATCTGACGGAGCTTTAGCCTGCGTCTGACGGAGCTTTAGCCTGCATCTGACGGAGCTTTAAGCTGCATCTGATGGAGCATTAACCTGCGTCTGATGGAGCTTTAACCTGCATCTGACGGAGCTTTAACCTGCATCTGATGGAGCTTTAACCTGCATCTGATGGAGCTTTAACCTGCATCTGATGGAGCTTTAACCTGCATCTGACAGAGCTTTAACCTGCGTCTGACGGAGCTTTAACCTGCAGCTTTAACCTGCGTCTGATGGAGCTTTAACCTGCGTCTGATAGAGCTTTAACCTGCGTCTGATGGAGCTTTAAGCTGCATCTGACGGAGCTTTAACCTGCATCTGACGGAGCTTTAACCTGCAGCTTTAACCTGCGTCTGATGGAGCTTTAACCTGCGTCTGATGGAGCTATAACCTGCGTCTGACGGAGCTTTAACCTGCATCTGACGGAGCTTTAGCCTGCGTCTGACGGAGCTTTAGCCTGCATCTGACGGAGCTTTAAGCTGCATCTGATGGAGCATTAACCTGCGTCTGATGGAGCTTTAACCTGCATCTGACGGAGCTTTAACCTGCATCTGACGGAGCTTTAAGCTGCATCTGATGGAGCTTTAACCTGCGTCTGATGGAGCTTTAACCTGCATCTGACGGAGCTTTAACCTGCATCTGATGGAGCTTTAACCTGCGTCTGATGGAGCTTTAAGCTGCATCTGACGGAGCTTTAACCTGCATCTGATGGAGCTTTAACCTGCATCTGATGGAGCTTTAACCTGCATCTGATGGAGCTTTAACCTGCATCTGACGGAGCTTTAACCTGCATCTGATGGAGCTTTAACCTGCATCTGATGGAGCTTTAACCTGCATCTGACGGAGCTTTAAGCTGCATCTGACGGAGCTTTAACCTGCGTCTGAAGGAGCTTTAACCTGCGTCTGACGGAGCTTTAACCTGCGTCTGATGGAGCTTTAACCTGCATCTGACGGAGCTTTAACCTGCATCTGACGGAGCTTTAACCTGCATCTGACAGAGCTTTAACCTGCGTCTGACGGAGCTTTAACCTGCGTCTGATGGAGCTTTAAGCTGCATCTGACGGAGCTTTAACCTGCATCTGATGGAGCTTTAACCTGCATCTGATGGAGCTTTAACCTGCGTCTGATGGAGCTTTAACCTGCATCTGATGGAGCTTTAAGCTGCATCTGACGGAGCTTTAAGCTGCATCTGACGGAGCTTTAACCTGCATCTGATGGAGCTTTAACCTGCGTCTGATGGAGCTTTAAGCTGCATCTGACGGAGCTTTAAGCTGCATCTGACGGAGCTTTAACCTGCATCTGACGGAGCTTTAACCTGCATCTGACAGAGCTTTAACCTGCGTCTGACGGAGCTTTAACCTGCGTCTGATGGAGCTTTAAGCTGCATCTGACGGAGCTTTAACCTGCATCTGATGGAGCTTTAACCTGCATCTGATGGAGCTTTAACCTGCGTCTGATGGAGCTTTAACCTGCATCTGATGGAGCTTTAACCTGCATCTGACGGAGCTTTAAGCTGCATCTGACGGAGCTTTAACCTGCATCTGACGGAGCTTTAACCTGCGTCTGACGGAGCTTTAAGCTGCGTCTGATGGAGCTTTAACCTGCTTCTGATGGAGCTTTAACCTGCATCTGATAGAGCTTTAACCTGCATCTGACGGAGCTTTAAGCTGCGTCTGACGGAGCTTTAACCTGCATCTGATGGAGCTTTAACCTGCATCTGATGGAGCTTTAAGCTGCATCTGGTGGAGCTTTAACCTGCATCTGATGGAGCTTTAACCTGCATCTGATGGAGCTTTAACCTGCATCTGACGGAGCTTTAACCTGCATCTGACGGAGCTTTAACCTGCATCTGATGGAGCTTTAACCTGCATCTGACGGAGCTTTAACCTGCATCTGATGGAGCTTTAACCTGCATCTGATGGAGCTTTAACCTGCATCTGACGGAGCTTTAACCTGCATCTGACGGAGCTTTAACCTGCATCTGGTGGAGCTTTAACCTGCATCTGACGGAGCTTTAACCTGCATCTGACGGAGCTTTAACCTGTATCTGATGGAGCTTTAACCTGCGTCTGACGGAGCTTTAAGCTGCATCTGATGGAGCTATAACCTGCATCTGACGGAGCTTTAAGCTGCATCTGACGGAGCTTTAAGCTGCATCTACCGATCCTACAGTTTCTGCAGATTGTTGAACCTCTGTTCATCTTTAATTATGAGAGACTCTTTCTCTCTAAGATGCTCTTTTTTAAACCCAATCGTGTTACTAACCTGTAGCTAATTAACCTGATTATGTTCCTTCAGCTGTTTCCCTTTAGTTCCACTCACTTTTCCAGCCTTTTGTTGCTGCTGATTCCAGGTGAGCTCATATTTTTCATGATATTTGATCAGTTTTCTATGTTTTGCTGTGATAAAAATATAAATTTCTGAGATTTATTTCCATTTTAAACAGCCAACCTTTTAGGAACTGCGGCCGTATTGAAGCATAAAACCAGCAAACAGGCCTAATGGTTTATCATTTGTGTTGGATTCATGAATGAATGACTAAATAATTATTTTCTAACACTTTTCCAATACATTTTAACATAAAAATAGCAAATGGGATTAAATTTACCACAAAGCGCAGTTTATTCTTGTCTGAGGCTCTGCGGATGGGAGTAGACTCACTAGTTTTTAGATTTTACTTTAGTTTTTTACTTAATTTACTGTGAAGCGCTGCGTGTTTTCTGTTATTAATGATCAATATAACATCAGTCACTTCTGTCTTTGTGTTCACCTGAGAGTTGATGAGGCGGACGGTGGTTTTGGACCCCACGTCTTTCTCGAAGCCGCTGGTGGGAGCGGCGTTGAAGCGCAGCACTGCATCATGGGAGTCTGTGGGTTGATGAAAGGAAGCCATTACTGCGAGTTACTGATGGAACATTTTCTGTTTCTAAAGAAATCACCAAAACAGGAACAAAGAAACCGTTTCAGGTTGTTTCAAGAAGCGTTTGGTGTCATTTTTACAGAAAAATTCAAATTATAATGCAGTGGAAACAGGCTGAAAGGTCACTTTATGCCCTTCAAGTTACTCTGTTTTCAGCCCTCTGGGACGTCTTCACCACAACAAACAGCAGGTGCTAATTTCCATGAGAACACAAGTGTTGAAACAACAAAACCCACAGCAGGTGTTTCACATTCATTGGAAAATAATAAGAAGCAGCATGTGTGTTATTATACAGACGCAGGAACCGCTCAAACGCAACCATCCATTTAAGGCAAAAACATTCAGATAACAGCTAAATACAAACCCAGCAGCCAGAAAGGATGCGAAGATGGTTTTGAACCTTTTTTTAAACCTTTCAATGTCCTCCTGGTCAACTTGATAAGAAATCAGAACCAAATGAAGAATCTGAGGCAGCAACACTCAGTTAAAGCTGCTCCAGACTCATGTTTCCATCCTTCAGCTTCCTTTAATGACTCTTTTTAATGAGTTTTTCACAGGAATCTGAGTCCATTCCTGCTGAATCCCAGATTCCAGCTGCTCAGCAGTCCCTGGTTGTCTGGTTCTCCTCTTCATGATGCTCCAACATCTGCAGCAGGAGACAGATGTGGACTGCAGGCAGCAGCCGAGCTCACACACTCTGTGTGTCTGAAGCTGCTGGAAGTCCTGCAGAATGAGGTCTGGCATCGTCCTGCTGAAATAACCACGGACCTCCCGGGAAAAGACGGCACCTTGATGGCAGCATCTGTCTCTGCAGAACTCCAACATCCAGCTGTGCATCAGTGGTACCTTCACCCAGATGAAGCCCTCCATGCCATGGACTCTGCTGCAGCCCCAGACCATCACAGACGCTGGCTTTAAACCTTCCTCTGAGAACAGCTGGATGCTCTTTCTCAGCAGTTTTCCCAGAAGCAGCTGAAACGTGGACTCATCTGCCCACAGAACACGTGTCCACTGTCTTTCTGTCCCTCTGAGATGAGCTGGAGTCCAGAGAACTGGGCCGTGGTTCTGCTCAGAGCTGATATATGGCTTCCTCCTGGTGTGATGCAGCTTCAGCTCACATTTCTGGATGCAGCCGTGGACTGTGTTGAGTGGAAATGCTTTTCCCAGCTCCTCCTGAGCCCATGTGGCTGTATGGATCATGGTGGCCTGACGGTTTCTCCTGCAGTGCTGCCTGAGGGCTCCGAGCTCATCCAACAGGGCTTTCTGTCCTTGGCCTTTCCACACTGAGACTTCCCCAGACTCCATGAATCTGTTCCCAATATTCTGCTCTGTAGATGCTGAAAGACCAAAGTTCTTTCCAGTCTGACTCTGAGGAATATTTCCTGAACTTATTGATGATTCTCTGATGGAGTTTGGCCCAAAGCGGTGAGCCACGACCCATCCTTGTTGGAGAGGCTGAACCTTTGGTGGAAGCTGCTTTTACACCCAATCCTGACTGTGAAATCTTCCAGAAAGCTGTTTATTCTGTGATTTTTCTGACTACAAACCTCCAAACTGAGTATGAAAACAGAAACAACGCATCATTTTCTCACATTTCACTTGTTTGTGCTCCATTTTGTTTAATATCCATGAAAACAATCTCTCACCTATCTCTTTTCCGAGCCCGGAGTTCCGGAGCGACCCTGCTGACGACACCACGGCGCAGCTCTTATACGGCCCGAGGTCAGAGGTCAGCTGATCAGGCGGCAGCTGAGAGGCCCAGGGCTGTGCCGAGAAGGGCTGGAGATCCGAGGTCAAAGTCGTGACTTCCACCTTGTTCTTCAGCTGGCAGAGAAGCTCGGGGGCGCTCAGCTTCGGCCTGCTGGAGACGCCGCCGGGGCCGGACAGCTTGACTCCATATTTATTCATCGCCTGATGGAAAGTACAGAGATAATTAGCACCAGGAAACGAGACGTTTCCGGTTAGGAACACATGAACACACACAGGCTCTGGCAGCAACTCTCACCTGGTAGTTCTGCACCACCTTCTTCAGTCTGCTTCCCAGCATGCTGCTGGACATCTCATCGTTCCACACTTCTCCCAGAGGCCCGTGAGGCCCGAAGAACTCGGCGTCTCCCCCTTTGCCGCTCAGCTCCCCCCGCCGCCGGCCTCCGAACAGCGTCTCCAGCGCCCGCGTGAAGGGGCGCGGCAGCAGGTGACTGAAGAAGCCAGAGGGCTCCTGCGCTCTCGTCATTCGCTTGGATGGCGAGTCCACGGCCTCGTTGGTGTGGTTTGGCGAGGAGAGAACAGGGATCGGGCGGTGAGGATCACCTGGAATGACCCCTGGGAGCTTCAGCGGGTCGATTAACACGGGTTTGGCTCCGCCCCGCAGCACCTGAGGGGTCAGAGGATGATGATCAGGCCTCAGAACTGACATAACAACAGTGACACGGACGCTTGGCGGCAGACCTTGATGACGGAGTGTGTACGAGGCTGAGCTCTGGTTCGTGCTCGGACGCCGAAGATGGCGTCGGTGACCGGCACGCTGTTTTCAGCACAGATGGCGTAAAGCAGAGCCATGCAGATGCAGAAGAAGGTCATGCAGACGGCTCCACGGCGAGCCCGGCGCCTCAGACGCCACAGCAGGCTGACTCTGTCCATCGCCGCCCCGGGAATCTGCAGAGGGAACACGCCGTGTAGCGTCAGCGAATCAGAACTGGGAACCAAACAAGCCGCAAAAGCTTCATTTCTGTTATTTTAAACTTTTGCTTGTTTGATGCCAACTTTTAACTGTTTTTTTTCCAACATGGAAGTGCCGCAAAAAGGAATAAATCTGAAAGAACGAGAGAATAAAGCAGGAAACAGAAGTCATGTTGGGAAGCTTTGGTGTTGAAAGGTGAACATTAAGCACATTTATGTTGTTTTTACTTTAAGTTCCACATTAGTAGAGACTGTTGCAGACGCTAAAGCAGAACAGCAGATGGAAACCTAACTGAAGGTTTTAAGATGCAGCGACGCTGGAAAACCAGAAAACTTATTTAAAAAAGGCAAAAAGAGAAAAGACAGAACTAACCAGAAGATAACTCAGAGACAGGAAGCAAACGGAGCAGCGGAGATAAACCATGGAGCTCAAATACGGACGAGACTGATGGAGCAAGTGACTGACTGCTAACGGGTGGAGCTGAGGCCAAAAATTAAAGAGGATGTGAAACAGAATCAACTGAAAACTAAACTAAGATCAGGGCTGAGACTGAAGCAGATGAACCGAGGCGAGATGAGACAAAGCTTACAGAATAACTTCTTCTGTTACGATGAAAAGTGAAAAGCACTGGAGGCAGATGCAGGGTAGCATCAATAATCAGATTTTATTTATATAATGATAGTCACTTTGATGAGCAAAGTAATAGATTATAAACTCCTAACTCACTCTCCTCGATACCTATGGGGAGAAAAGTGAGACTATAAAGTTCTCTCCACGCTAGGAGGAAAAAACAAAAGGTTTTATAAATCTTACAAATAAACTTATCCCTCTCAGAACCGTCGGAGGCTCGATAGAAAATTAATAAAAGCAAAAAACAAAAAGAGGCTCCTTCTGATGCAGTTACTATGAGTTACTATGAAAGTTATAACTTTAAATCAAAGACACTCCTCTACCGGAGATACTACTGAATAAATGACAAGACAAAGAAAACTTCACTTGGATAAATCTATGGAAAAACTTACAACAGAAAATCGCTCTCAAGGAGGAAATCATTAATAAACAAGATCTTTGGTTACTTTGGAGGCAAGAGGAAGAAAGCTCGAAAGACAATTCAACACACTGGCAACGAGACAAAGGGAAACGCAGACTAAATACACCTGAGGGACCAAGGGGAACAAGTGGAAACACTTTGGGAATCAGGGAAGACAATGAGACACACGGGAGGAAGGGAAAGTTATCTATAAACAAGAGGAGTTGTTCATTTCAAAATAAAACAGGAAGTGAGAAGATGAGATACAGAAAACCTAAGAGCCTCTGTGAGACCTGACAGAGACAAAGCTTACAGAATAACTCCAAAATACTAAGAACACAAGCAAGAAAACTGAATATAACGGGGAAATCAACCCAAAGTCAGAAAATAAAAGAAAACCAGAAGGTTTTATCCTGCTCTGAGGAAACTTTGAGGTGGAGAAAGTCCGTTTGGAGGCAGATGATCCTGGAGATTAATAAATATATAGATGGCATTTATATTTCTCTCATGCTTACACTTCAGTGGTGTCAGGAGTGGGATTAATACACCTGTGAAGAGTGGAGGAAGAATAATGGTTAAATGAGAGGAGTCGGATGAGAAAGAGGCACAAAAGAGAGCCCGAAGGGCAGCTGAAGAAGCTTTGGCTGCTGAAAGTGGAGAAGGAAGGTGGGGAGGAACCTTCAGGGGTCTCCATCAGTGGGTTGGGCTGCTGTTTCTGTAGCTTAGCAACAACTCAGCTGATGATGTCACCCTGTGATCCTCCTCCTTTACTGTTAGCGCTCTGTCTGCAGTCTCTGTCTGCCCGGATAGTCTTAAAGCTGAGCAGAGAGCTGTTAGAGTTGTTCCTGCAGCCAGGTCCAGGATTCCACCATCTGTTGTTAACCAGCTCTGTGATCCTCCTCCTTTACTGTTAGCGCTCTGTCTGCAGTCTCTGTCTGCCCGGATAGTCTTAAAGCTGAGCAGAGAGCTGTTAGAGCTGTTCCTGCAGCCAGGTCCAGGATTCCACCATCTGTTGTTAACCAGCTCTGTGATCCTCCTCCTTTACTGTTAGCGCTCTGTCTGCAGTCTCTGTCTGCCCGGATAGTCTTAAAGCTGAGCAGAGAGCTGTTAGAGCTGTTCCTGCAGCCAGGTCCAGGATTCCACCATCTGTTATTAACCAGCTCTGTGATCCTCCTCCTTTACTGTTAGCGCTCTGTCTGCAGTCTCTGTCTGCCCGGATAGTCTTAAAGCTGAGCAGAGAGCTGTTAGAGTTGTTCCTGCAGCCAGGTCCAGGATTCCACCATCTGTTGTTAACCAGCTCTGTGATCCTCCTCCTTTACTGTTAGCGCTCTGTCTGCAGTCTCTGTCTGCCCCGATAGTCTTAAAGCTGAGCAGAGAGCTGTTAGAGCTGTTCCTGCAGCCAGGTCCAGGATTCCACCATCTGTTGTTAACCAGCTCTGTGATCCTCCTCCTTTACTGTTAGCGCTCTGTCTGCAGTCTCTGTCTGCCCCGATAGTCTTAAAGCTGAGCAGAGAGCTGTTAGAGTGGTTCCTGCAGCCAGGTCTCTGCCTGATATTCCTGCTGTGTCCTCATCAGGGCTCCGAGCTCATCCATTTTATCCACCAGAGATCTCACATTTCCCCTGATGATTAAAGGAAGAAATGCTTTAAACTTCCTCCTTTTTCTCCATTTTGTTCCTGCTCTGCATCCAAGACGTCTCCTCTTCAACTCATCTGGATCATCTGGAGGTCTTATTCTTGATATTATATTGATATTCTTGAACTTCCCCATTTCCATTGTTATGCATCAGAACAGAAGTGAAAAAGTTTCCAGAGTAACCAGCAGAAGTAAAATGCTTTTTTTCCATCCTTTAACAGCTGAACGGTAACATCTAGCTCAGTTTTATCTCTTATTTATACTTCCTGTCATGTCCATGCATTTTATAACAAATAAGACATCTAATAAGATAACAGCTTCTATTGTAAGATGTCAGAAAGTCAGAGTTTTAGAAGGAAAAAAGAACTTTCCAGCTGCTAGATGTTCAACACTGAAGCTTAAATCTCTCTAAAATATCAGAAACACTGACGTCATGAAAATGATATGTTCAATGCGAATAATCTCCCAATATTTAAAGTTATGTTTGTTTGAACACCCTTTTTACCGCAAAAGACTGATAATACGACAGAAAAAGCTGCGTTTTTGTTTTTATATTTAACATTTACATGAAACTTCTTTTAAAAAGCTACTTTTTATTGTCAGTTTAAATGCCACCGAATGACAATACTGATAATTTCCTTTGTTTTCCAGGTGAATATGATAACCCACTTCTACTGGTAATAATGATGGTTTCCACAGAGTCTGACACAGAGAGCAGAGAGCAGAGAAATGAGGGCGCCATCACTGCCCCGGGTGACGGGTGAAATCATGGAGAAAGAGCAGAGAGGAGGAGGAGGAGGAGAGGGAAGGGAAGGGAAGAAAGGGAGAAATAAATGGGTGAACAGACTGAAAAAGAAGCAACATCTCCATCGGCCATCTTTGACTCAGCTGTCGGTCACATTTAATGGAAGTAAATTAAGTTACCAAATGATTTTAAATAAGATTATTCACAACCATTTTATCACCACATGGAGTGAAGTTTAATATCTGTTTCAGTCTCATGATTTAAAGATAACAACAACCAGAATCATGCAGCGACCATAGAGGGAGAAAGTATGAACTCAGCCACATTTTACTGCACCGAAGGTCCAGATGCATCTCTCAGGTCCTGTCAGGTCACAGCTGGATTTTTTTCTCTTTCTTAAGGACATCACTTTCAGATCCTGTTCATCAAAACATGATCAAACATGGACATAAACCCAGAATCTGAGGCAGAAACAGAGTTTTTTTATCAGTTCTCAGCAGCTTTAAAGTGAATATCTGGTCTGAGCTCCTTTATTCTCCAACACAGCCTGAACCCTCTGAGACAAGCTTTCTGTCATTTCTTTAAGGAGTCTTCAGGAATAGTTCTCCAGGCTTCTTGAAGGACATCCCAAAGCTCTTCTTTGGATGTGGGCTGCCTTTTGTTCCGTTCTCTGTCAGATGATCCCACACTGCTTCAATAATGTTGAGGTCCGGGCTCTGGGGAGGATTCATCCCTCCATAAGACCTGTTGCCACTGATTTTCAGTCCACTTCTTGTGTCATTTGGCACAGCTCAGCCTTTTCTCCCTGTTTCCCTTCCTTAAGAACGGCTTCTTGACAGCCACCCTTCCATGGAGACCATTTCTGATGAGGCTTGGGCCAACAGTAGATGGATCAGCTGAAGGTCCAGATGCATCTCTCAGGTCCTGTCAGGTCACAGCTGGATTTTTTCCTCTTTCTTAAGGACATCACTTTCAGATCCTGTTCATCTGCTGTAGATAGTTTTTTAGGCCTGACACTTCTTCTTTTGTCCTCCACTTGTCCAGTTTCCTCAAATGTTTTAAGGACACACTGCACACCATGCTGAGATATGCCAAGTTTTCAGCTAATAGCTCTTTGGGAATCACCTTGTTGCTGCAGAAATCCTATTTTCTGTCTGTCAAACTGTGTTTTCTTTGCTGTTTTTCATAGATGCAGCTAAAGAAATGGGAACAAATGATGTGTCTTTGTGACAAAGTGCCTAAAGATCCAGTTTAAAATGGCTTCTTTGCTAAGTTGTCTGTTCTGTGTCGACACAACACTGGTTCATCCCTTGAGTTAGGAGCCTTTTTTCTGCCTGAATGGGTCAAAGGTCAGAGTTAAGTGACTCTGAAAATGAAAAATGCTCAGGTACAAGGACTGAAAATGAGGGAAAAAAGAAGAAAATGTCCAAAGAAAGCTTCAGAAAGCTGGAGAAGTGTTGATCAGGACACTTTAAAGGTTACAGGAAGTCTGTCTGCTTGGATACAAAATATAAAAAAATGAGAACTGGATCAGGACTTTTCTCAGTACTTTCACATAATTACATCAACATAATCTGTAGAAACAGACCAGAAATCCACCGGCAAGTGCATTTTAATTATGGATGGTTCATCTGCTGAACCTCCAATAAAAGGACAGAACCGGAGAGAACAAGGTGTGGAAATTAAATGTAAGACTGGGACTTTAGGGATTGGTGGCTTTGAACAGATTGGCACTTTCTTTAGATGTTGGATCCCAAAATCAGATCAAAAGCTTTCAAACATAAAAAGTAACTGAGACATGAACGTTTGCTTAATATTTTAAGGATTAACTCAGTCTCTCAATGATCCTCAGCCAGTTGGACAACAGGCAGTCCTGCAGTTTCAGGATTTAGAAGTAAAATAACCTTTTTAAAGCAGGAAACCAAACGTAAAAGAAGCTTCTAGCACGACTCCAGCAGGTGCTCTATGATGAATTGTTATTCCCTGACAACACAAACTGTCCTCTGCGGTCATAATGCCTCTTTGTGGACATTTTCCAGTAATACCCATGAGGGAGGAGACCCTGGAACTGACCCAGGACATGATGGAGAGATTACATACTCCATCTGGCTCGGAGGCATCTTTATATCCCAAAGATGGAGCTACAGAAGGAAAAAAAAAAGAGAAGGTCTCCTGGACCACTTTCCCACCATAACCTCGAGCTGGATGAGCTTAAAAGAGATAAACAGGGTCTGCGTCAGAGTGCATCAGAGCACTTTATGCACAAGTGAGCAGGATTAACAGACAGAAAATGGGTTCAGATGAGCTCGTCCAGGACAGGAATCGAATGAATCCATGTTGAGCACAACCATCCTGCAGCAGAGTTCTTATAAAGTCAATACAGCAGTACTGGGTTAGTATGCTGGAGGCAGAACATGCCTATCTGACAACCTGCTGCTACATGAAGAACAACAGCACAAAACATCCTGTCAATATCTGCTGTTTAAAAGCCTGGCAGCAACTCACCGGATGGAAGTTATTCTATGAACCTACTGAAGCCTGAGTGGAGACACGCTTCAGCAACAGTTGGTTCTGCCAACAGATGTGAGCGCCATGCTGCAAACAGGACAGTGTGCCCCCAACGTATTACACTCTTATTCACAGTATGAGCTCACGAACTGCAGGAGTGGAAAGCTTTTTCTACACTCTTCTGAATCAGAAGCTGAGAGAACGTTTCTGAGACAGTAAAAGCTGATCTGACGGCAGCATCTTTTCTTGCTTGACATCCTCTGAGGCGGTTCGACCATCTGCACTGGACCCCAGGGACTAAACAATGAGGCTTCTATCTTTTGCCGCTGGAGGAAGCAGCTGCTTCTAATTCGCCTCAACTATGGGAACCAGCTGTATGCAGCCTTTTGTTCTCTCTTAGAAGATCCAAACCTACAATATTTGAAGTTTTCTGTGCATGTTTGCAGCATAAAACTTGCTTTTTGCTCTGATGTTTGCTGCTTCGAGCCGACATTTAAACCAACAACAGAAAAAAGGCTCATAGATTTGTAAGATGGGACTGAGCCTGTTGACAGATACATGAAACAGCTGCCTGGTGCTCTGGCTAACGTCTCCCTTTGGTCTTCATCCACAGGTTCCTTCAGCTCCCTCCTGATTGGTCATCTGTTACCTGTCCTCACCCACAGGTTCCTTCAGCTCCCTCCTGATTGGTCAGCTGTTACCTGTCCTCACCCACAGGTTCCATCAGCTCCCTCCTGATTGGTCATCTGTTACCTGTCTTCATCCACAGGTTCCTTCAGCTCCCTCCTGATTGGTCATCTGTTACCTGTCCTCATCCACAGGTTCCTTCAGCTCCCTCCTGATTGGTCATCTGTTACCTGTCTTCATCCACAGGTTCCTTCAGCTCCCTCCTGATTGGTCATCTGTTACCTGTCCTCATCCACAGGTTCCTTCAGCTCCCTCCTGATTGGTCATCTGTTACCTGTCCACATCCACAGGTTCCTTCAGCTCCCTCCTGATTGGTCATCTGTTACCTGTCTTCATCCACAGGTTCCTTCAGCTCCCTCCTGATTGGTCATCTGTTACCTGTCCTCAGCTGCAGGTTCCATCAGCTCCCTCCTGATTGGTCATCTGTTACCTGTCCTCACCCACAGGTTCCTTCAGCTCCCTCCTGATTGGTCATCTGTTACCTGTCTTCATCCACAGGTTCCTTCAGCTCCCTCCTGATTGGTCATCTGTTACCTGTCCTCATCCACAGGTTCCTTCAGCTCCCTCCTGATTGGTCATCTGTTACCTGTCCACATCCACAGGTTCCTTCAGCTCCCTCCTGATTGGTCATCTGTTACCTGTCCTCATCCACAGGTTCCTTCAGCTCCCTCCTGATTGGTCAGCTGTTACCTGTCCTCACCCACAGGTTCCTTCAGCTCACTCCTGATTGGTCATCTGTTACCTGTCCACATCCACAGGTTCCTTCAGCTCCCTCCTGATTGGTCAGCTGTTACCTGTCCTCACCCACAGGTTCCTTCAGCTCACTCCTGATTGGTCATCTGTTACCTGTCCTCACCCACAGGTTCCATCAGCTCCTTCCTGATTGGTCATCTGTTACCTGTCCTCATCCACAGGTTCCATCAGCTCCCTCCTGATTGGTCATCTGTTACCTGTCCTCACCCACAGGTTCCTTCAGCTCCTTCCTGATTGGTCAGCTGTTACCTGTCCTCACCCACAGGTTCCTTCAGCTCCCTCCTGATTGGTCAGCTGTTACCTGTCCTCAGCTACAGCTGCTCCATCAGCTCCCTCCTGATTGGTCATCTGTTACCTGTCCTCACCCACAGGTTCCTTCAGCTCCTCCCTGATTGGTCATCTGTTACCTGTCCTCACCCACAGGTTCCTTCAGCTCCTCCCTGATTGGTCATCTGTTACCTGTCCTCAGCTGCAGGTTCCTTCAGCTCCCTCCTGATTGGTCATCTGTTACCTGTCCTCACCCACAGGTTCCTTCAGCTCCTCCCTGATTGGTCATCTGTTACCTGTCCTCATCCACAGGTTCCATCAGCTCCCTCCTGATTGGTCATCTGTTACCTGTCCTCATCCACAGGTTCCTTCAGCTCCCTCCTGATTGGTCATCTGTTACCTGTCCTCACCCACAGGTTCCATTAGCTCCCTCCTGATTGGTCATCTGTTACCTGTCCTCACCCACAGGTTCCATCAGCTCCCTCCTGATTGGTCATCTGTTACCTGTCCACATCCACAGGTTCCATCAGCTCCCTCCTGATTGGTCATCTGTTACCTGTCCTCACCCACAGGTTCCTTCAGCTCCCTCCTGATTGGTCATCTGTTACCTGTCCTCATCCACAGGTTCCTTCAGCTCCCTCCTGATTGGTCATCTGTTACCTGTCCACATCCACAGGTTCCATCAGCTCCCTCCTGATTGGTCATCTGTTACCTGTCCTCACCCACAGGTTCCTTCAGCTCCCTCCTGATTGGTCATCTGTTACCTGTCCTCATCCACAGGTTCCTTCAGCTCCCTCCTGATTGGTCATCTGTTACCTGTCCTCATCCACAGGTTCCATCAGCTCCCTCCTGATTGGTCATCTGTTACCTGTCCTCACCCACAGGTTCCATCAGCTCCCTCCTGATTGGTCATCTGTTACCTGTCCTCATCCACAGGTTCCATCAGCTCCCTCCTGATTGGTCATCTGTTACCTGTCCTCACCCACAGGTTCCATCAGCTCCTTCCTGATTGGTCATCTGTTACCTGTCCTCATCCACAGGTTCCATCAGCTCCCTCCTGATTGGTCATCTGTTACCTGTCCTCATCCACAGGTTCCTTCAGCTCCCTCCTGATTGGTCATCTGTTACCTGTCCTCATCCACAGGTTCCATCAGCTCCCTCCACAGTATTTATGCTCCCTGGTTTGTCATCAGATCTTCGCCGTTATCTCCTCGTGTTTATTCACTTCTTCAGATTCATGTTTGTTCTTTGGTTTTATTTAACTGTGCAACAAACTTCTAATTGACTAAAAAAGAGGAAAAAGACCTGAAATTGTCTTCCAGCTCCATCTCCAGGAAGAACATATGGTTTTAATTTAATTGCTCAATATGTGACCCTTTTCTTTAAAATGAAGTCAGTTTGGTAACAGTAACAGGAAGCATTTAACCACTCAACCTGAGCATTGAACATGTGGATGCTGGCCTGCTGCATACCGCAGCCACACTTAGCAAAATATTACTCTAAACCTGCAAATGCTGTGATCCCCTTTGGCTAATTATCTTCCACTTAGAGTCTTCTCTGACACTCAGACAAATACACTGCTCTAAATTTAAATTCCCATTTAATCTATAAATAAATCACTTTCTGTGAACAACCAATAAACAGATGCTGTTACCATGTCGGTGTTGGAAGGTTATGGAGGACCCAGACCCAGACAGAGGCAACCAGATGAAGGAACTTAAGGCTTTAAGTAACAAAAACAAAAGCTGGGGAAGCTGGTTTACATTGTGTGGGTCAGTAATCCAGTCCAGCTCATGGATCTCTGTGGTTTATCTTGCTTTGTTTGCTCTAATTCGGTTCCTTGGCACTGAGATTCAGTCTCTTTGTTTGGTTCTTTGGTTCTTCTTCTCTCCTGTTTATCTCCTCCATCAGATTTGACTGTAACAACACTTCCGGATACAGGTACTGAACAAGATGGCCGTCCATATGCAGCCATTTCAGGGCCATAATGTTTGTTCATTTGAAAACAAATATCCACACGCCTGTCATCTGAAGCCCCGCCCCAAAACACTTCAATTCAAACTGAAACAAAGTTTTCTGCACTTCTTTCTACTTTCAATGCAGATGTGTTTGTTTTCCACAGTTCAAGCTCAAAATCGAAATTTCAGTTTTAAAAAAAAGTTCATATTCAATTCAGTTTTTTTTATTATTATTAATAAACATTATACCCTGAAATGGCTCCATAGCTCCATCTCATCCTCATCCTCATACCCTTTAAAACTGGACAAACACCCATCTGACCTTTCACATTCACTCCTTCTGAAGGGAGACGTCACCACAGGCTCTGCAGCATTAGCAGATGCCTGTTAACTCCAGTCCAGTCAAACTATTGAACGTTTATCTCTGAATGTCATGCTTGGATGGTCACATGTCCCCCCCCCCCCTCTGTATCTGTAATCCGCAGGATTGTCCCTGAGGGTGAATTTGATAAAGTCAGTTTTTGTTGAGACTGAACTGATTGTCACTTGGCTCCTGCTGGCTATTGTGCTTTAATCTGTGTGTGAAATGTTGGAAATAAATTGGCCGGATATGAGTCAAGAGGAGCGAGGGCTGCAGACTGAATGTTATCACGCATCGGGCCACGATTCTGACTCGTACACCGCTGGGTAACAAGAAAAAAGCAACATAAGAGGCTCCTGTTGCTGGACAAAAATACAAAGATTATCATCCAGACAATGACTGAGATTAAATACGAGCTCTGATGCGAATGTGAGCTTCTTCTGTAACAGAAGCGCATCAGAGGAGTGAATCACCTGCAGACTTTGCTGACGGAGGTGCTGCTCGCACAGCTGTGGCTGTGTGGTGTGGTTCGGCTGCAGAGTGAAGCCAAGGCTTTGCATCAGTGTGACTGCAGAGCTGAAACAGATGGTGGTGTCATCCGCTATCTGCTTAAACATGTCACCCTAAATCCCCTGCCTTCACACACACACTCGACTCACAGCACAAACATCAGCTCTTTTCCACACAACGTGACTTTAAACGCAGACTTATGTCCTCACAACAAGAGCAGAACAAGGACACACACACATCAGTCTGGCTATGCATTCAAGTCTTTATCTTAACTCTACCTGAACCGGTCAGAAAGTCGTTTAATCTGAATATTATGACTCTGAAAGCTGGCCTGCTTCCCGTAAACACACACAGTCAGCAGAGATGTGTGTGTGTGTGGACTTACGTAGGCAGAAAGTACACGAGCCGTGGTGTTGCTGCAGTGTGTTTTAATCTGTGCGGGCGGACCGAGTTACATGGTTTTATGCAGCGTCAAACCACACGGCGGCTGATTGGTCGGCTGCAGAGCGACGGTCCTGTCTGATCCCCGTGGAAAACACGATCCAGCTGCTGACTATCGAACAGAACTGTGGCAGGTTAACGCAGCTGTGAGGTGCGTGTTAGGAGCTGCCCACCGGTGACCTGCTGATGACACACTGGAACAGCTCAATAACCCAGTATTCAACATCTTCATGGCTCCAACAGTGAGACTGTTCCAGCTGTTTGGGTATCTGTCTGTCATGGTTCTTGGTTTTTTATCTATAATCTCATTTCAGTCCAGTTGAAGTCATTTCTAATCTGAACGCATGAACAAGGTCCTCATAAGCTGCCCCGAGGGAGGTGGAGGAACGCAACATGGCGCAGAATCAGGACATTAACACTTACTCTGCCTGAAATGCTGATCCATGTCATACTTAAAGTAAGTAAACTGAGAGCTGTTTCAGAACCACGAGGAATAAACAGAAAGATAAAGAACAACAAACTAATTCTCACTTGACACACTAATAGGGGCACCTTGTAGTATGTTAGGAAGGGGATAGGTATAGGGTTAGGGTTACTAACCTTAACTGCTGTGTGATTTACAGTTAGGGTTAGGGTTACTAACTGTATGAACTGTAACCTTCCTACCTCTAACTGTAACTGTAACCTCCCTAACTGTAACCGTAACCTTCCTAACCCTAACTGTAACCTCCCTACCCCTAACTGTAACTGTAACATCCCTAACTGTAACTTTCCTACCCCTAACCGTAACTGTAACCTTCCTAACTGTAACTGTAACCTCCCTAACTGTAACCTTCCTAACTGTAACTGTAACCTCCCTAACTGTAACCTCCCTAACTGTAACTGTAACCTTCCTACCTCTAACTGTAACTGTAACCTCCCTAACTGTAACTGTAACCTCCCTACCCCTAACCGTAACTTCCCTACCCCTAACTGTAACTGTAACATCCCTAACTGTAACTTTCCTACCCCTAACCGTAACTGTAACCTTCCTAACTGTAACTGTAACCTCCCTAACTGTAACCTCCCTAACTGTAACTGTAACCTCCCTAACTGTAACTGTAACCTTCCTAACTATAACTGTAACCTCCCTAACCGTAACTGTAACCTCCCTAACTGTAACCTCCCTAACTGTAACTGTAACCTTCCTAACCCTAACTGTAACCTCCCTAACTGTAACTTTCCTACCCCTAACTGTAACTGTAACCTTCCTACCCCTAACCGTAACCGTAACCTTCCTAACTGTAACTGTAACCTCCCTAACTGTAACTGTAACCTTCCTAACCATAACTGTAACCCCCCTAACTGTAACTGTAACCTTCCTAACCGTAACCGTAACATCCCTAACTGTAACTTTCCTACCCCTAACCGTAACTGTAACTTTCCTACCCCTAACTGTAACTGTAACCTTCCTACCCCTAACCGTAACTGTAACCTCCCTAACTGTAACCTTCCTAACTGTAACTGTAACCTCCCTAACTGTAACTGTAACCTTCCTAACTGTAACTGTAACCTTCCTAACTGTAACTGTAACCTCCCTAACTGTAACTGTAACCTCCCTAACTGTAACCTTCCTAACTGTAACTGTAACCTTCCTAACTGTAACTGTAACCTCCCTAACTGTAACTGTAACCTCCCTAACTGTAACCTTCCTAACTGTAACTG
This sequence comes from Leuresthes tenuis, assembly GCF_036924035.1. NCBI lineage: Eukaryota > Metazoa > Chordata > Actinopteri > Atheriniformes > Atherinopsidae > Leuresthes > Leuresthes tenuis. The sequence goes on along the minus strand of NW_027325375.1, from coordinate 30,814,215 downwards.
TAACCTCCCTAACTGTAACCTCCCTACCCCTAACTGTAACCTTCCTAACTGTAACCTCCCTAACTGTAACCTTCCTAACTGTAACTGTAACCTTCCTAACTGTAACCTCCCTAACTGTAACCTTCCTAACTGTAACTGTAACCTTCCTAACCGTAACTGTAACCTTCCTAACTGTAACCTCCCTAACTGTAACCTCCCTAACTGTAACCTCCCTACCCCTAACTGTAACCTTCCTAACTGTAACCTCCCTAACTGTAACCTTCCTAACCGTAACTGTAACCTTCCTAACTGTAACCTTCCTAACTGTAACTGTAACCTTCCTAACTGTAACTGTAACCTTCCTAACTGTAACCTTCCTAACTGTAACCTCCCTAACTGTAACCTCCCTAACTGTAACCTTCCTAACTGTAACTGTAACCTTCCTAACCGTAACTGTAACCTTCCTAACTGTAACTTCCCTAACTGTAACCTCCCTAACTGTAACCTCCCTACCCCTAACTGTAACCTTCCTAACTGTAACCTCCCTAACTGTAACCTCCCTAACTGTAACCTTCCTAACTGTAACTGTAACCTTCCTAACCGTAACTGTAACCTTCCAAACTGTAACCTCCCTAACTGTAACCTTCCTAACTGTAACTGTAACCTTCCTAACCGTAACTGTAACCTTCCTAACTGTAACCTCCCTAACTGTAACCTCCCTAACTGTAACCTCCCTAACTGTAACCTTCCTAACCGTAACTGTAACCTTCCTAACTGTAACCTTCCTAACCGTAACCTCCCTAACTGTAACCTCCCTAACTGTAACCTTCCTAACTGTAACTGTAACCTCCCTACCCCTAACTGTAACCTTCCTAACTGTAACCTCCCTAACTGTAACCTCCCTAACTGTAACCTTCCTAACTGTAACTGTAACCTTCCTAACCGTAACTGTAACCTTCCAAACTGTAACCTCCCTAACTGTAACCTTCCTAACTGTAACTGTAACCTTCCTAACCGTAACTGTAACCTTCCTAACTGTAACCTCCCTAACTGTAACCTCCCTAACTGTAACCTCCCTAACTGTAACCTTCCTAACCGTAACTGTAACCTCCCTAACTGTAACCTTCCTAACCGTAACTGTAACCTCCCTAACTGTAACCTCCCTAACTGTAACTGTAACCTCCCTAACCCCAACCCCTTCCTAACATACTCGGTCATCTAAAGGTCACCTGTCAAATTTGTTTTTACGAAAGGTGCTCCTATTAGTTTGTGTCACTTGCAAACATCTTCAATAAATTTGAAAAAATTAGAATATTATGATCAGTCTGTATGTGTACAGCACACCGAGTCTACAGCAGACATGAATGTAAACGCAGCTTCTCTAGATGATTTATAGGAGCAGAACCAACTCGATCAGCATGCTGGCTGGTTGGGTGACAGAACAGACTTTATCAAACATGCTGGAAAAGGAAGGAAACTATCTCAAACAGGTTAACATATACAGTCAAAAGGTGGCTGAAGGGACAGGAACAAACACAGGAAGAACCAATTCAAAGCCACAGAATATAGATGTTGGCTCGGACAAAGGAGGCAGAACACGGAACAAAGAGGAAAAACTCTACAATAAACACACAGAGATGAAATAAGAGAAATTAATCTTTTCAAACAAGTGAAAAAATGCACAAACAGGAAGTGAAACGAGACAGAGAAGTTCCACAGACACCGACTTTAAGAAGCGTTTGATCAAATATAGAAAGCTCAGGTATTAATCCTGTCCAAAAACAGAGGAGGAGGAGAGGCAGCTGCCCTCAGATCAGGGTTACTCATCACCAAAGACTAGTTTTAGCTCAGCTGAGCCCAATCGTTGTTGATAAATCTGTCGTCAGATCACATACCTGACGTCCAAAGTGTTCATCCTGTGGATAAACCCGGCTTTTCCACCGTATAAACACGTCTTTAGCAGCGTGCCCGGAGGCTGCAGCTCCCACCTTCTGTCACACGGACACTTTGAAGATGACGTTACCTGCTCTGCAGCAGCTGTTTGTGCGCGGTGGCAGTCTTTAGCGTCTAGCCTCTGTCTGAGATGCTGAACTAACTCTGCGATGGACCGGGGTTTATTCCAGGTCTGACTCTGGAGAACCGAACCGGGTCCAAACAGCAGCAGGGACTGGGCCTTCACTGGGTTTCCCAACATGTTGTTGTGTCCCTGTGGGAAGTAACGGCAGCACCTGAACTACGGAAGCCCAGAGGGAGCGGCGGCAGTGGAAGTTAAAGAGGAAAACGAGTTTCTTTAAAAAGAAATTCTCCTCAAAGTCAAATGAATCAGTGAAACAGTTTTTTTTGCCCGGCCCGACCTCACGTGAACTGTTCTGTGCACGTACGAGAATTTAAGCTTTAACCAAAAGAATAACTCCAATGATGTCACTCTCACAACGCTGAGCAGACGATCAGTGATTTCTGTCCCTGCTGGCAGCGTTTCAACACGTTGAATCACCAAAAAGCGATGCTGATGCTCCAGATGTTCCTGATGTTCCTGATGTTCCTGATGGCCGACTATCAGCCCGGTGTTTAAGAGCCGAGCCCTGATTGGCCCGTCCAGGGTGTACCTGCCTCTCACCTGCCTCCCACAGCAGGAACCGGAGCTGTGGCTTCGGCTGCTTTACTTTTATTCAGTCAAATTTCAAGAAACCTAGTTGAGAATTCTCAACTAGGTGGGGAAAGGCTGAGGAGCCGAATGTGGCAAACAGCAGTTTGGAGGCGAGGGATGATGAGATCTTTTATTGAAAGAAACAAAAAGGTGAGCTAAACTTGAAAAACAAACCACTAAATAATGAAAGAACCTGACAGCGAGAAACACGGAGAAGGGTGAGCGACGACAGCATGAACGCAAGTACAGAACCAAGAGTGCAGAGATGTGAAGCAAAAGCAGGAATAAAACTGAGGCGAACCACAAAGGGAGAATGAATCCTGATTCAGATCAATAAGAAATTAAACAGAAAAAACACAAAAAGTGCATCAAAAGTGATCCCTTTTCTGAGAAATGCACCGAAGAAGGAGCTGAGATCTTTATTTACCTTCATACCTGTGAGCTGACAGAGGTCACAGAGGTCATCAGCCTTTAAGCCAATGAAAACCTCTGTCTGCCATAAACTGGAAGACATTTCAGTGCAATTACCTTTTTATAATAATTTACCTCCATCGACTGAAGAGTTTAGCTCTTTTAATGAATGCTTTCGTTCAGGGAGTCGTTTCTTTGTTACAAGCAGCTTCCACACACAAGCATACAGCTCCTCTTACATCTATTAAATCAATCACAAGATTTATCTCCCCACAATGAGAGCATCTTCAAATAACCAGACACTTGTCAATCTACGAGAAGCTCTGTCAGGAAGCCACAAAGCCGACATCCAGGTGTCTCAACCTTGTAAACATGCTCTCTGGAACCGGATGATGTTGATGCATTCCTCTGATATTTGCTTTTACCGACATTGTACCCACATCTGAGCCATGATACGTGCCTCAGACTTTCATTTCCTCGCTGCCCTCTGTCATCTGCAGCTTTCTGTGAGCTGAACCTGCACCGGCAGCAGCTGTTACTCCAGCTCGAGCTGTGAATCATCCACAGGACTCATGTCTCTGAGCGGGGGGGGGGGGGCCAGAGGTTTCCCTCTGACTTATTCTACACCTGAGAGTGTGAACTTGAACTTTTAGGCTCAGGAAGATGAAACGTTACCTTGTAGCCCATGTTGTCTGTGAGTTGTTGTTGCTTAGAAACGGGCTGCAGCCTCCTGGCTTCCCTGCATGTCCTCTGCGGATGGAGAAGGGAAAAACATAGATTTTATTATGGGATGTCACACACCGGTGTTCCAACATGACCTGCTTCCACCAAAGGAATCTCATTCCTAATCTGAACTGTCAGTATTACCTAACCAGCTCACAGCTATTCAACAGGGTTTAAACTGCTGCGTCGGCTGCAAAGCTGCTGCAGACTATTCCATTCAATCATTTCTAAATACCAGAAGGGAGTCTTTCTTCACCTGAGATCAGAAGGAACTCAAGTCTGTAAACCAGTTACTCACAACCTGACTTGGTAAACAGGCCGTGAAGCGAGAAGCAGGCCTGAGCTGCTGTTTCATCTTGTTTTACGTGCATCAAATCCTGTGAAAAAAGGCAAAAAACCCATTTTTCTGAGCCTGTTTCCATCAGCTTTTCTATCGCAGCAGTTCTAAATGTGCGTAAGAAAACCTTGAGGGAAAACTGGAGCTCAAACATGAGTCATGGTGTCATGCCAGCATTCCTCTCAATCAGTTACTAATGCGAACACAACGTAAAAGTTCTACTCTGGATTCAAGCTGTTCTGGTTATATTTTTGTCATTTAAAAGGTAATTTATCTGAAATTCACCTCATTTCTAGACATAATTGTTGCAATGCAGTTTATTTTAAACATACATGTTGTCTGAATGAACATGTTCTT